>NC_134579.1:219139554-219739554 GCF_037038515.1 Microtus pennsylvanicus | reverse complement strand
TTAAAAACCAGTACAGTCTGCGTTGGAGAGATGGCCCAGTGGTTAAGAGCAGCGATTGCTCTTCCAGAGGTCCCAGGTTCAATTCCCAGCACCCATGCAGGTCAAACACCAATGCATATAAAAATAAAAATAATAAAATATAAAAAAAAAACAGTACAGTCAAGTTTGGACGCAGCTCTCCAGGCAGATTCTATACTGTAGTTATAACTTATCTATATCTAATAAACAGTTCTCAACTGCTCAGGGATCTGGGGAATATGGTATTTAAATGTTTAATTATTAACAGACTTTTCATAACAGAGAGACAGGTTGGCTCCTAGCAGCAGCACTCTATTTCCTTCAAAGAAGACAGAAGACAGGTGGGCACAGAACAATGTCTATCCACAATTCGCTTCAGCAAGTGAAAGCACTAACCACTGGACAAAACTGTCTTTCATCTTAGCTGAAGATCTCCAGATGTGGACAAACAGTCAAATGGAGTTGACTTGCTTAGCTGCTCAGGCCAAGGTAGGCTTGTCCTTCTATAGATTTCCTAACCCACAGGATCTTCTGGAGCCTGGCAGGCCCTGCTTCTAACAGCAGAAGGCAAACACAGTCCTGATGCCCCTGCTCTCAACGATCATAGAGGACCCTGAGGAGTAGCTCTAGGTAGCCAATCAAGCAAGTTCTCTGTTGTTTTCTTACTCAATAATGTCTCAAGTAAAATTTTATCCTTCTCAAAGTTCTCAGATGCAGTTTGACAGCTGAGAGGTTTTGTCAGTTTAAAAGGACAACTTCACCAAAAAAAATTTCAGCACAACTTCTTAACACACTCTAAATAAAAGGTGTTTTAAGATATACAAATGCAAGTTATTAAAATGTGTACCTACAAGTTATAAAGGTGTGAGGACAAATGTGAGTTATCAAATTTCTATCATGCTGCTTTTCATAAAGATACTTTTCATTGTGCAAAAACATCTGTCACAGTCATTCTGACATAAATATGCATGTGCCTAAAACTTACGTTTTACAAACTCAAAAATATTCTTATGAGTTTCAGGGAACCAAATTAAAAGATTCATCTTAAACAGGTTAGATAACCCCCTCTCAATTCTCTGGTCCTGAAATTTTTTTCTCTTCCTAAACTTAACTTTGCCCTCTGCTCTGCCAACACCTTGCCAGGTCCAAGAGACACCAGACATTTCCACACCACAGATCCTGGACAGGGGTAAAGTGACCAGCACCCAGCTTTCTCAGGCCCCCCAAGACAATGCCCACAAATAAGCAGGGAGCAGTCTTGAGAATCTGTTGTTCCAGTTCTTGCTATGCCTAACTTCCCACCTTTTTATTATAAGAAAAAGATGGGACTGTTATAGTCTGCTGGCCTAGTCTGTCACCTGAGTACCCTGTCCCTTTAAGAGACAAGCCCCGCCCACTCCCCTCCCAAGGCAAGAGGAGGATCTCCCACTCCCCCACTCCCTCTCCAGCTGCTCGCTCTCTCTCTCTCTCTCTCTCTCTCTCTCTCTCTCTCTCTCTCTCTCTCTCTCTCTCTCTCTCTCTCTCTCTCTCTCTCTCTCCCCCCCAGCTTCTGTATCTCCCCTCCATCTTCCCTTTCCTCTCCCCTTCCCCCTCCATAACCCACTAAATAAACTCTACACCCAAACTCTCTCTGCATGGCATATCTGTCTGTCATCCTCCAGGGTTTCCCACCCGCAAAGGGACCTGTCAAGGCCTCAGGTGGCCTGTGCTGCCCCTCATGGGACCAGCCTCGGGTCACCTGTGTTGTGTTTATAAATAATAACACTCAGGGCCACTCCTAGGGCCCTGAATACCTGAGTCCCAGCTGACTGGAATAAAGACTTTTTTTAAAACTTTTTATTGATTCTGGATTTCACATCGTGCGTCCTGATCCCATTCATCTCATCCCTTCGCATCCCTGCAACCCACCCCCCAGAACAAAATAAAATAAAATTTAAAAGAGAAGGGGAAAAAAATTTGTGAAAGCTTCAGTGTGACAGTGAGTCGCACAGTGGACCCTCTAGCCCACACATCTTTACTCTCAAATGTTCACTGCAATGAGTCCGTGGTCTGGTTTGAGGCCTGAGGTTTCTGCTACACCACCGATTCTGGGCCCTCAGTGGAACACCTCTTGGACGCCCTACTCTTGTTGCCCTGTGTCAGAGCTCTGCAGCTTTGGGTCTGCAGGTCAGGTCCCTTCACACTCTCCAGCAGATCACAGACGGGGTGGATGTTAGTGAGGTTCTGTACCTGGGTGGTAGCTGGGTTGGTCAGCCGGTCAGCTCTCCCTCATCCCCCCCACCAAAGCGAGCTCTGCAGCTGAACTCCAGCTAGCTCACCCTATGCAACAAGCAGGAAGGGGCGGGACCGCTTCTCCTGCTCTCAGGCCCTCGGGGCCAGCTGACTTGCACCTAGACCACCAGGGCCAGCTCTACTGAGCTGCCCAGGCAGGTGCAGAAGCCACTCTTCCTAGGGCTGCAGTTGTTCGGGGGCTCGGCCAGTTCTTCCACGCCCTTGCCATAACCCCAGGCCATCTCGCCCACCTACTGCAGGTGGTAAAGGGTAAGAAGGGACGGCCTCTTTCTCTTGCCCACACCACCACATGGCAGATGAGGGGGCCGGGCCTGTTCTCCCACTGGCTCTCGGGGCCAGCTCACCTGTGCCCCCGCCAACAGGGTCAGTGTGAGATATAGGGCGTACTCTCCTGAGTACTGCAGCCAGCAAGGGGTAGGACCAGCTCTGCCACCTGCCACAGGCAGCGAGGGGTGGGGACATCTCTCCTTCACCCTTGCTGCTGTATGGCAGATGAGAGATGGGTCCAGGTCTTCCCTTCTTACGTCCTTGTGGCTCACCAGGGTCACCCCTACTGTGCTACCCAGGTGGGGAACAGGCCTGCTCTCTGGAGTGCTGCAGGTGCTGAAGGGAAGAGAAATAAAGACTTTCAATTTGCTAAAAAACTCCATCTGAGTGGTCATCTCTGGAAGGTTCCTCATAACAAAATTATGAAATCCTAATCTTGTAAAATTTACTAATTTATTGTAAATTGTTAACGATAAGACTCAAGAGTTAACGGTTAGTCACTTTATAAATAATCAGATTCTTTAATGTGCTCGGAACTATGTTTGTAGTCATGGTAAGTATAAACATATTTTATTTACAGAGCCAAGCTTGGAGGGAAAAAACAATTTTTATCTCCCATTATATAATCTTTTGTCTTGTTTGTAAAATTAAGCCTAAAGCGAATAACTCAAAACGAGCTTAAAACAAGTTTGAAAATTGTTCAATGTTAAATAATATTCAAAATCATACGTATTTTTAAAAATGGTTATGAAGAAGTGAATGACTGAGTAAAATGAGTTAAATTTGTAATGCACTTGCATAGCAGGATGTCTGCAAGCCCAAGTGGTTTCCTTGGACGGACTGCAGTTCCACCAGAGTGGGTTCCATTGGAAAGGGATGCACACTACAGGATAAGAATGCACAGAGAGATAAGACCTGCCAAACGCCTGCTGCTTCTGCCCCCAGATGTGTAGGCCTGACCAGCTCTAGCCATGTAGCCAGAAAAGCTTCCTCCTTGTCCACAGAAAATATGAATTATTCTTCACGTGCCACATGACAGGGAGATAGATCATCTGGCCCAATGGAGGATCTTAGAGTCAGCTTCTGACTTATGCTCTGGATCCCTGTCAATTGTTACAGTTTATCCTGGCTCCATGGGTGGACCCTCTTCTGAGGCACCCTAACGGCTGCTCACTTTGTCCCCTCACACCCTTGAAAGTGGTTTTGGTGACCTTTGAAGAGAAAAACAATGAGCCCTGGACCATCTGACACCCCGGCCCCGCCTTTAGTCTCTCCAGGAATGCAGGATGACAATCCCATGATCCATTGCAGCTAAAGTAGAGGACCCTTCTTCAACAGACCCAAGACTACCCTCTCCAACAATGACATTCCTCACCAGGAAGCAGCTAAAGGAAGAATCTACAACCCTGCCCCCCCACTCCCTGATTTTCTATATCCTTTCAAGTTTAGAACAAAGGTGTCTCCTGTTTTAAAACAAGATCCTTACAAGATCACACATCATCTTATTATCTGCTGATTAGCCCGTCTAGACCTAGGGCAGGCAACTCCAGAAGGGAAGACTACAAGAGGAAACGTAAGCTACACACTACATTCACTTTCGTCCCTATAAGTGGACATAGCCATCTCTTTCCGTAGGCCACCTCAACCACCCAACACAGTGTACGCTCAACTGTGTGCGCTGATAAATGTGGTCCTGTCTATTGAAGATAAGCCGCTGCCTCTTTTTCTGCTTTTCATCCCTTTAAGTCGCTCAGAAGTCTAATGTGACCTGACAGTTATCTGTTCTTATATGCATGCTGGCCACACTGGAGTAAGAACATTTGGCATTCCAGTATAATTTAGGTTTAGCTAAATTAATTCCATCGACATGTCCTTGCTTCCAAACTAAAGTCACATCCAGCTTAGCTGGGAAGTCTCCTCAACTCAGTAAACTCTGACAGGTTTGTCACAGCATCTTCATATGGTGTGCAGTTAATGGAAGAACCGCCAATAATCCTCACTTCCTGGTAACCATCCCTTTATGTGTTACAAAAGTGCCCTAGATCTACTGGATTTTTCTCTGGACAGGAGATTAGGCAAAAAGGCTGGGCTGTCTCTGCTGTAAACGTCTGTGATACCCACCTTCTGTAAAACTTTTGGCTCTCCTCAGTCTGTGCTGTGATAAAGCAAGCTGTTTGGTTGTGAGCTACGCCACTGTCATGAATGTGGCTACCAGTTAGTGGGTAACTGGAATGAAGTAACATGGGTCAAGAAAGAATTATTATCCTTGGGTTATTTTTCTTTGACTTTGTTATCTGGAGACCTGTATCGTTGTTCCATGGTTCTGTTCCACAGAGACAGGCAAGGACACTTCCGCAGACCACAGCACACGCCTCTGTGTACCAAGACTTCTGGGCAGGAGTAATTTCTTGCAACCCTTAATTTTTTTAATATTTATTTATTTATTATGTATACAATATTCTGTCTGTGTGTATGCCTGAAGGCCAGAAGAGGGCACCAGACCTCACTACAGATGGTTATGTGTTTGCTGGGAATTGAACTCAGGACCTTTGGAAGAGCAGGCAGTGCTCTTAACCGCTGAGCCATCTCTCCAGCCCTGCAACCCTTAATTTTAAGAATAACTTCAGGCTTATCATTTCCCACCTGTGGAAGTCAAGATGATAGACTAAGGATCTGTGTCATTATGTCCCTGGTGTTAAGAAAGGATAGGGATGATCTTCCTGCTGAGCTATAAGCCAGAGGGTTTTTACATTAAACCAACCAACAAACTTTGATATGAATTGTGTTTTGTGTCAATTCTGGACTTCAATACCAAAGCAGCATTTCTTGCTGTTATCTCTTACTAAAAACTAAGTAAAGCTGTTATTATTATTATTTTTTAAAGTCTCAGAGACTAGGACAATGGTTAATAGTCATGTGCACTGACTGCTCTTACAGAAAACCTAGATTCCATTCTTAGTACCCACATGACAGCTTACAATTGTCTGTAACTCTACTTCCAAGGCAACCAACATCATCTTCTGGGCTTCTCAGGCACCAGGCACACACGTAGAATACAGACATACATACTGGCAAAACACCCATGTACATGAAATAAAACAATAAAAGTATCCTTTAATTACAAAGCAGAGTAAAAATTCTCAAGCTTATAAGGTTTGCATGGAAATTGAATCTTGCAGCCCACAGCCCAGATGGGGCTTTTTGGTATTTTGATAATGTGTTTTGTAAAACCAATTTAATTGTAAGGCAAATATACAAATGAATCATTCTAAAAAGCCACACACTCATAGGAGAGACATGTGACATCTAATAAAGGGAGATAGACAACTTATCATCAACAAAAACTTGTTTGTAAATATCATTAGCCTGGACCTGGACACTCTTGATAATGTTTGCCTTTTCTTTTAATGGAATGAAGTCTGGGATTCCCATGGCTCGTTCACCAATATGAAGCATTCTGAGGAAAGGTAAAACCTGGGTTTAAGCCCAAGAATGCCCATTACTGAGCATCCCTGCCTATGATTCCCTTTGCCTAAGAACATATTGAGACAGGTTACTGCATTTTTTTTCTTTCTCATGATAGAGATGTTCTACTTTGTTTATTGTGGAGAAATCTAGTTACAAGACAGCCTTCACTAGTAATCTAGTAAACATATTAATAACCATGTAATCATTCAATGCTAGCCACTCCGCTGAACAGCAATGGCACCAATAAGCAAGTTTTGTACCACATATCAACCATAGGATCAGAATCCGTGAAATATCTGGATTATGAAATACAGATGTTCACCCCTAATAACACCATGCGGTGACATACTTTTCCTGAGGAGAAACACACACACAATTTACTCACCTGGAGATAGGGACTCCACAGCCACCAAAGTCTAACTTAGTGAACCAGTGAGTTCATCGGGGTTACTTACAGAAGCAGAAATGACTCAAAGACAGCTGCATCATGAAAGCCCACCCCAGCATGGGCGACGGCTCCTAAGAACACTGGAAACCTGAAGCACCACTACACAGCCTGAAGTTACCTAAAGGATTGAAAACGTCCTTTCCAGATAGCTCAGTTGGTCTGCGTTCCTTCCGGGTATCCAGTCTAATTGGTCTCTACTTGCAGGCAGCTGGGCTGGTCTTTGCAACTTGACTTCTCTGAGAGTGACTGCAGTATTGTCTATAAAGGCTAGTGAATCTTCTCAGTTTCAGACACTTCCTGAAACTCTTTTTAGCTGTTTACTTTCTGTTTTAAGGAGCTTCCCTGGGAGATGGAATGTTTCAGTTTCAGAAGAAACTTCCACACAACATTCCAGGATCCCAATTAGGCCTGAAATGTTTCAGATTCATTTTTGAAATAGTGTTTTCTGTTTGTTTTCTCTCTTAACCTGGCAGGAGATGAGTAAAACTCAAGGAGTCACTCTTTGCCAGTGCAAAACACGGAGCTCACCTCAAAGGCAACAGATAGCTTACTTTTTAAATGCTTTACATTTTATTTAGCTCTCTCTCTCTCTCTCTCTCTCTCTCTCTCTCTCTCTCTCTCTCTCTGTGTGTGTGTGTGTGTGTGTGTGTGTGTGTGTGTGTGTGTGTGTGTGTGTGTGTAAGTTGGCTATCTCTTTCTACCATGTGAGTTCCAGAGATCAAATCCAGGTCATCAGTCTATTAGACAAGAACAATTATCCACTGAGCCATCTTGAGAATCCCAAAATAGCTTATTCTATGAGTTGTGATGGCTAATCTTGGTTGTCATCTTGACTGCGTCTAGAATGAACTACAATCCGGAAATGGAGGGCACCTGTGAGAGATCTTTTGCTTGGTTTGAGAAAGGTGAATCCATTTCTAGTCCAGACCTTTGAGGTGGGAAGGCACACACCTTTAATCTGGATCTTGAGGCAGGAAGATATATGCATTTAATGTGGGCCATATCTTCAACTGAAAGTGTTGTAGGAGACCTGCTTGTTTATTTCCCAGCTGCCCAGACTCCTGAAATAATCCCACAGAAACCTATTATTTGCAATACTGTTTGGCCAAGAGCTTAAGCATATTTCTGGCTAACTCTTACGTCTTAAAAACTAGCCCATCTCCATTAATCTGTGTATCGCCACGTGGCTGTGGCTTACCAGGTAAAGTTCCAGTGTCTGTCTCTGGCAGGCTTCTTTCTCACTCCGCCTCCTTTTTTCCAGCATTCAGTTTGGTTTTCCCCACCAAGCTCTACTCTTTTGCCCTATCATAGGCCAAGACAGTTTCTTTATTAACCAATGGTATTCACAGCATACAGAGGGGAATACTATTACATGGAAGTCTATACAAGGACATAGAAGGAAGCTTTTGCATTTTGCCTGTTTGCCTCCTCTATCTATCATCTATCTATCCATCCATCCATCTATCTATCTCTATCTATCTATCTTCTATTTAATCTGAGTGCTCTACCTGCCTGCATGTGCGCCTTCATACCAGAAGAGGGCAACAGATTCCAGGGCACTGCACTCGGGACCTCTATGAAGACAGCCAGTGCTCTTAACCTGGGCCATTCCTCCAGGCTCTGTTATACTAAACAAGGCACTCTTAGCACTTCACGAAAAATTTTAGAAAACCTACGTGCTTATTTTTATTTAAGTTATTATGAAATTGGTGGCTCTGTATGTATCAAAAACCTTTCACAGCCTGACATATTTTTACGTTCTTTTCAGGAGACACAGATCTGTTTCGTTTGATTTTGTGTATATATTTGATACTAGCTACTTAACTCGGGCCAGACCTGGGCTCACTGAACTCCGGCCAAAGCTGGACTTCCGGTCCCAGAGATTTCCAACCCGACGAAGGCTTCCCGGTGTCTAGCCCCAGCCGGAGACTGAGGTAAAGAAACCCACGCTAGAGAGACCTGAGCGCTCAGGACGCTTTGTAGCCTGGACACAGCTCAGGGGAACCTAGCCCGGCAAAAACAAACCAAAACCAAAAACGAGCGGCAAGAAAAACCAGCGCCCTGCAGGAACGAGACCGCGCCTGCGCGCTAGGCTCCGCTCTATGCGCACAGAGAACGAGACTGCGCCTGCGCGCTGGGCCCCGCTCTATGCGCACAGAGGATGAGTCCGCGCCTGCGCGCTGGGCCCCGCTCTAGGAGCACAGAGAACGAGCCTGCGCCTGCGCGCTGGGCCCCACTCTAGGCGCTCAGAGGATGAGACCGCGCCTGCGCACTGCGCCTCACTCTAGGCGCGCATCGGATGAGACTCCTGCGCGCCGCGCCCCCACTCTATGAGACCGCGCCTGCGCGCTGCGCCCCCACTCTATGAGACCGCGCCTGCGCGCTGGGCCCCCACTCTATGAGACCGCGCCTGCGCACTGCGCCTCACTCTAGGCGCGCATCGGATGAGACTCCTGCGCGCTGCGCCCCCACTCTATGAGACCGCGCCTGCGCGCTGAGCCCCGCTCTGTGCGCGCAGAGGACGAGACCGCGCCTGCGCGCTGGGCCCCGGTCGGGGCGGGGCAGCCTGAGGGAAGCCCCTGACTGACAGGCAGAGCCCCGCCCTCCCCGTTCCCGCCCTCGGCCGGCTGCGCCCATTCCTTCAGTCAGCCTCGGAGTCCCACGGAGGGCGGACGCCGGCGGGAGCGCGGGTGACGGAGTCCGGGGCCGCGGCACAGGGACGGCGACTTCTGGGTTCAGCGTGAGACCCCGCGCCCTCGGCGTCCCCAAGTCAGAGTCCCCTCGGCGTGACACGCGCGCGGACACCTCAGCTTCACACACACACGCGCGCGCGGACACCTCAGCTTCACACACGCGCGCGGACACCTCAACTCCTCACACACCCGCGCGGACACCTCAGCTTCTCACACACGCGCGCGGACACCTCAGCTTCTCACACACGCGCGCGGACACCTCAGCTTCTCACACACGCGCGCGGACACCTCAGCTTCTCACACGCGCGCGCGGACACCTCAGCTTCTCACACACGCGCGCGGACACCTCAGCTTCACACACGCGCGCGCGGACACCTCAGCTTCACACACACACACACGCGCGGACACCTCAGCTCCTCACACACACGCGCGCGGACACCTCAGCTTCTCACACACGCGCGCGGACACCTCAGCTTCACACACGCGCGCGCGGACACCTCAGCTTCACACACACACACACGCGCGGACACCTCAGCTCCTCACACACACGCGCGCGGACACCTCAGCTCCTCACACACGCGCGGACACCTCAGCTCACACACACGCGCGCGGACACCTCAGCTTCTCACACACACGCGCGGACACCTCAGCTTCACACACACGCGCGGACACCTCAGCTCACACACACGCGCGCGGACACCTCAGCTCACACACACGCGCGCGGACACCTCAGCTCCTCACACACGCGCGGACACCTCAGCTCCTCACACACGCGCGGACACCTCAGCTTCACACACACGCGCGGACACCTCAGCTCCTCACACACACGCGCGCGGACACCTCAGCTTCACACACACGCGCGCGGACACCTCAGCTCCTCACACACACACGCGCGGACACCTCAGCTCACACACACGCGCGCGGACACCTCAGCTCCTCACACACACGCGCGCGGACACCTCAGCTTCACACACACGCGCGCGGACACCTCAGCTTCTCACACACGCGCGCGGACACCTCAGCTTCTCACACACGCGCGCGGACACCTCAACTCCTCACACACGCGCGCGGACACCTCAGCTTCTCACACACGCGCGCGGACACCTCAGCTTCACACACACACACGCACGCGGACACCTCAGCTTCTCACACACGCGCGCGGACACCTCAGCTCACACACACACACGCACGCGGACACCTCAGCTTCTCACACACACACGCACCCGCACGCGGACACCTCAGCTCCTCACACACGGGCGCGGACACCTCAACTCCTCACACACGCGCGCGGACACCTCAGCTTCTCACGCACACGCGCGCGGACACCTCAGCTTCACAGACGCGCGCAGACACCTCAGCTTCACACACACACACACACACACACACACGCACGCGGACACCTCAGCTTCACACACACACACCCGCACGCGGACACCTCAGCTTCACACACCCGCACGCGGACACCTCAGCTCACACACACACGCGCGGACACCTCAGCTCACACACACTCATGCACACACGTGCGGACACCTCGGCTTTACTCACGCACATACGCACGGTGCCCTTTGGTTTAGTCCCAAATGCACCTGCGCGGAACCAACCCACCCTCCGCCTGAGGAACCCGGGTTGCTCTCCACAGAGAGACCAAGTTTCCAGACAGGAACCCTGAACTCTCCCGAGCCCCAGAGACCCCAACACCCTCAGTACCGATGACCTGTCTCTCCTTAAGATCCGTTTCCATTTCTCTGGGAGTTCGAGGCCAGCCTGGTCTACAAGAGCTAGTTCCAGGATAGGCGCCAAAGCCACAGAGAAATCCAGTCTCGAAAAAAACAGAAACAAACCAAAGCAACAAAACAAAAGATTTGTTTCCAAAATCCTAAATGCTCTCACCCAGCAGGACCCCAAATACCTTCGACATGACAAACCTCAAATCTTCTTGATACAAGCCTGTCGAATCTCCTCAGTCTGAAAGTCCCCACACCTTGTCTCTCACAGCCCAAGAGACTCCTCCCGCCTACAGATCCCAATTCCCTAAACCTGAGGTACTCTAAACTAAAAATTTCAGCCAGAGGGTCCTCAGATCTCAGAGGGACTCCAACTCCGTGTCCCCAGGATTCTGAGTCCACTGACATGAAAACAGGTCTTCCAGACCCAGCATGTCAGAGCCCTGGTGGCAGGGGCAGAACTGGAACCCCATTCCACACATGCGGAGGGGAATCCTCCACTTGCTAACACAGGCCCTAACCCGGAAGTGGGATCGGCTCCTGGGTTTAAGGCTCAGACTAGATCCACTGTGCCTTCCTAGACCACAGAGGCTCAAACAAACAAAAACCAGCTGTGTTGGCTTGCATGGATTCCTGCCTGCAGACACTTCCGTTGTGCTGCTGGGCCTCCCTACTTGCCTATGAGTCTTGGTTACTCTCCATTCGTAGGACCACAGGAGCCTGGACCTCCCCAGGGAAATGTCCTGAACCATGAGCACCCACAAACTGGAAGAGAATAGTCAGGAGGGAGATGCAGCGAGATTCGAGTGGAAGCCCAAGGTACAAGGTTGTCCTAGAGCCGGAAGTATCATGCGGTGTGTGTGCAGAGGGACCACAGACTCCCGGCCTGCACCACGGCACTGGTTTTCCTGTGACAGGATGGTGTCCTATATGTGAGAGCTAAAAGGCTCCTCAGCAACTGCTTTATCAGCAGTAACATCCAGCGTTTGCTTAAACGAGCTTCTGGGAATGGCAAGAAAATTTGATCGCTGAGACCACCCCAGGGCCCCATGCTCTGCCCTGCACGTTCTGTTTTTTGTTCTTATTTTTTCTTCCAGGTCAAAGATGAGTTCAAAGATATTTCCATATACTTCTCCAAAGAAGAATGGGCAGAGATGGGAGAGTGGGAGAAAATTCGCTATAGGAACGTGAAAAAGAATTATAAAATGCTGGTTTCTATAGGTAACGAGAAGTCTTGAGATCAGCCTAGGTAAAATGCAAGTCTCCAATTCCCATGGAGACAAGCTTAGAGGACGTGTGTGTGTGTGTGTGTGTGTGTGTGTGTGTGTGTGTGTGTGTGTGAATCCAGAGCCCACCGGGCCTTGTGATGTTTCTTTTGTTCCTTCCTCTAGGGCCTGCTTCCTTTTTAAGAGGAACGTTTTGCTTCTTTTCAGGTCTCAAAGCCCCTAAACCAGCTTTCATGTGTTACCAAAGGCAAGCCATCAGGCCCCAGATAGAAGACAGTGAGGATTCTGATGAAGAATGGACACCCAAGCAGCAAGGTGAGGGAGGGGTCAGGAGGATAGAGGTACCCGTTTGAAACCAGGCCAGATTTAGGTTTCAGAAATGTCTCAGAATTAGCTTCTGAAAACTGGGTTCCCCCGCCCAAGACTCAAAGGTCAGCAAACAAACAAGATGCAAGGCAAAATATAGTAAGAAGCTATCCCTATACATTTTAAAATATCTGAAAATTGTGTACTTATTTATATATACAATAAGCATGAAATATATACAAATCTGGGCGTCAACAAGAAATGTCAAACCCAGAAAGTTAGCACAAGCTCCTGACCTAGTATCTAGTCTATTTCTTGCTCATTATGAATAATGCTAATATGACCATGGATGTGAAAATGTTCAAGATCTTTTCACTTTTTATATGTACATAAAGAAATCAGATTGAATCATAAAGTAATTCTACTTTAATGTTGGGGGGACTTACGATTTATGAGAGCTGCACCATTTTATGTTTGTCCTCATCCTTGCCATTACTTCTTGTGAGTTTTTTTTAATAAGTAAGCATCCTGAAGAGTAAAGATATGTCACTGGGATTTTAATTTTCCTTTCCCCAATGATCACTTGTGTTGATCACCTTTCTCTATGCTTGTTGACCTCTTAGGTATCTGTAGAAGTGTGTGTTCAAATCCTTTCGTCATTGTATTAATTAATCAGCTGAAGCTGCATGACGAACCATCAGGCACTAAGTTTTTAAGCAGAAATATATTTCTTGCTGTTCTGGAAGCCAGAAACCCAACATGAGGGGGCCACCCTGGTCAGGTTTCAACAAGGACGTCCTTCTGTGAGTGTAGGGGATCTTCGTTGTATGTTCACATGAACTCTGTGTGTTCGTGGCTGGTAGAAGTGAGAAGCATCTCTTCCTACCTAGGAAAGAACTAATGTCATCATGGGGCCACTCCCAGGGTCACCTTATTGTAATTAACTTCCAAATATAATATTAGGAAATAGAACTTATATATAAAAATAGTTGATTTGGGAAAAACAAACGAATCTAATCATCTATTTTTAGGTTATTTTGTGTTGATTCTGTGGTTATTGAGTTGTAGGAGTCCTTTATGTAGTCTAGAAATTAACCCCTTATTATATATAGTCTTTGCAAATACTTTCTTCAAGTCATTAGGTTATCTTTTCATTCAGTTGTTTCGTTTGATGTTAAGATTAATGTAATCTTTGTTTCTGTTTCTGTTTTTGGTATTATATCCAGGAAATCAGTTACGTTTTCAATGTTATGAAGATTTTTGTCTAGTTTTCTTCTAATGATTTTATAGAGAGTATCATGCCTTAAGAGTGGTTCCAAACCCGCGTTGAGTCATCTTAAGCTTTGTTCTTTTTCATGATACCCTGGGCTGTTCTGATTCCCTTAAGATCCTATATTAACTTTGATATTTTCTTTTTTTTAAAAGAAAAAATAGATTTTGGGCTGGAGAGATGGCTCAGCGGTTAAGAGCATTGCCTGCCCTTCCAAAGGTCCTGAGTTCAATTCCCAGCAACCACATGGTGGCTCACAACCATCTGCAATGAGATCTGGTGTGGTTGCTGGGAATTGAACTCGGGACCTCTGGAAGGGCAATCAGTGCTCTTAACTTCTGAGCCATCTCTCTAGCCCCCAATTTTGATATTTTCTTAATTCAGCAAAATATGACATTGGCATTTTGGTAATGAATACATTTAATCTGTAGGTCATTTGAGGTAATAGAAACTTTTGTAATATTGTTTTATAAGCCATGAACACAGGCTATTTTTCTGTTTATTTGAGTCTTTAATTTCTTTTAGTAATGTTTTATTATTTTTGGTGTCCAAATATTTTAAATCCTTGGCTAAATTTATGACTAAATATTTTATTTCTTTAACCTTTTAGATGTGCTTTAAAATTTTTTTCCTCCCTGGATTGTTTATTGTTATTGTGCATGTATAAAAACACAACTGATTTTTAAGTGTTTATTTTATATCCTTCAATTCTTAGTGGAACCTTAAGGGATTTCTGTATAAAAGACAATGTAATTTATAAAATTACTTCTTTCTTTTCAAGTTAAGATGACTTGTATTTCTTCCTTGTTTTATTTTTATTTCTTTCTCTCTTTTTTTTGGGGGGGGGGTTTGGTTTTGGTTTTGGTTTTTCAAGACAGGGTTTCTCTGTGTAGCTTTGGAGTCTGTCCTGGAACTTACTTTGTAGATTGGACTGGCCTTGAAACCACAGAGATCTGCCTGTCTCTGCTGAGATTAAAGGTGTGCACCACCACCACGTGACAACTTGTTTTTTGTTTTTTCTTTTCGAGGGAGGGTTTCTCTGTGTAACAGCCCTGAATCTCCTAGAACTTTGTAGATCAGGCTGGCCTCTGCCTCCCGAGTGGGATTAAAGGCACCTGGCTTTGACTTGTATTTCTCTCTTTTTTTCTGTCTTTTTTTTAGCCTACTTATTCTAACCAGGATTGTTGGTATTATGTTAAGGAGAGATAGCAAGAATGGGAATTTTTGATGCCTGCTTTAACCATAGAGGAAGATTTCCAACTTTTCACTGTTGAGGATGATACTGAAAATGTCCTTTGACTGCATGACTTTTTTATGTGTACTTAATTTCTTCTTGTTCTGCTTTATTTAGTTTTTTTTCCTTCTTCTTCTCAGGTCTATCGACTTATTTACTTGAACATAAATGCAATAGATATCTTATGAACACAAAGAGAAGATGAGTTTTGTCTACTTTTGAATAAACTTAAAAAAATCAGCAATGCCCCCAATAGAAAATAGGGTTAATAATATTTCTAAACCAATTTCCATATCACCCATGGGTCCTCCTTGAAGTCTTCATTCAATTATTCAGAATTCTCTGTTCTTGCTGAGTATCCCACATGTAAAAATAAGCATCAAAACCAAAACAGTGATTTCTCATCACTTTTCAGTTAGTCCTCCTTGGGTGCCTTTCCGAGTGAAGCACACCAAACAGCAGAAGGTAAGTCCTCTCCAAATCCTACACACAAGAAAGCACAGATAAGAGAAGAGGCGTAGAGCACCCTGGGAACTGCTGCTTCCTAGTCTCCTCTGCATCTGCTCTCGTCATCATTTAAATCAATAAGAACGTCAACAATAGCAACTGGACTTGTTTTATTTTCACAATATTTCAGATTGTAAACATTTTAAATTAGCAAACCCTTTGAGACAGGGAGTAAGTTATAACTACTTTATAGATAAGGAATTGAAATGTCCAGTAATAATGCCTAAGATCATAGCAAGTAGAGGTGCAGTCAATTTCAGAATTCTTTCTCTAAAGCATGCACAAACTCTTTACAACTTAGTAAAGTCATAGCGTTAGCCATTTCATGGCACACACCTCAGTGCTTCTACCTCAGTTTTTTAGTGCTATGTCAAATGGGAAATACACAAATATACTCTAAGGGTAGTTTACAGATATGAAGAGGATTTTACTTTGGATGCCACAGATAAAGGGGATGTGAGCCTCTTCTCATAGAGACTCATTCTGATAAGAAAGAGCAGCTCTCAGCCCTAAGAATATTGAAGTTTGGCAGCAAGAGGTACACAAATTTAAAAAATGACTTAAGGGGCTGGAAAGATGGTTCAGTGGTTAAGAGCATCGCCTGCTCTTCCAGAGGTCCCAGGTTCAATCCCAGCATCATCATGGCAGTCAAAACCGTCTGTAACCCCAGTTCCAGGGGATCCAACACCCTCACATAGACATAACAAGAATCCACAGAAAATAAAAACAAATAAAAAAAAAGAAAATGACTTAATCAGGTATGGTCGTGCATGCCCATAATTATGTGGGAAACGGTGTCAGAAGGACTCCTGTGAGTTTGATGCCAGCTTAGTCTACATAAGGAGTCCCAGGTCAGCCATGGGTACACAGTGATATAGTGAGTCCTGAAAGAGAAAATGATGTAAGACTTCCATATAAGGCAGGCATTATTCCATCAAAATGTCATCTGTGGGAAAAATTATCAGAAAAGCCATTAATCTCATATTAATATTGTATTCAATCGCACGTGTTCTATTCAGTATCACAAAAAGAATTAGCATTATGGAGTCTGGAGAGAAGGCTCAGTGTTAATAGCATTTCTT
Organism: Microtus pennsylvanicus; assembly: GCF_037038515.1. Lineage (NCBI taxonomy): Eukaryota > Metazoa > Chordata > Mammalia > Rodentia > Cricetidae > Microtus > Microtus pennsylvanicus. The sequence goes on along the minus strand of NC_134579.1, from coordinate 219,723,019 downwards.
GTTCTTCCAGAGGTCCTGCACTTTGTTTCTTGTTTTTTTTTTTTTGGTTTTTTTTTTTTTGAGACAGTGTTTCTCTGTGGTTTTGGAGCCTGTCTTGGAACTAGCTCTTGTAGACCAGGCTGGTCTCGAACTCACAGAGATCTGCCTGCCTCTGCCTCCGAGTGCTGGGATTAAAGGTGTGCGCCACCACCGCCCGGCATCTGCGCTTTGTTTCTAACAGGGCAGTTCAAAGCTGCAATTAGCTCCAACTCCAAGAGATTGAATGCTTTTTTCTGACCCTGACAGAACTTCACACTCCACATACACACACACACACAAACACACACGGAAATGAAAATAAATCTTTAAAATGAACAATTAGTGTGTATACACATTTATGATTGAGAAAATTAGTGAATTTTCTGGAAAAATTAGTGCAAGAACTAACCAATCTAATTCTTTTTTCTTTCTTTAATATTTATTCATTTATTATGTGTATAATGTTCTCTCTGTGTGTATGCCTGAAGGCCAAAAGAGGGCACCAAACCTCATTACAGATGATTGTGAGCCATCATGTGATTGCTGGGAATTGAACTCAGGACCTTTGGAAGAGCAGGCAATGCTCTTAACCACTGAGCCATCTCTCCTGCCTTAATTAATCTAATTCTAGAGTCAACCTAAGCATGATGGCTCAGATCTGTGGTTCAAACACTTGAGTGGCTGAGGTAGGAGGAATCCTGTGAGTTTGAGGCCACCCTACAAAATGAGACCCTGTCTCAAACAACCTAATTCCAGAGTCAGCTACTTCCAACACACCACTTTGCAATTTCAGCATCACTTAGTTGTATAAGTACATTTTTGCTGAGCCTCTCTTCACTCTATTCCCAGAGTTACGCTTCTGCTGTCACTTCCCTTTACAGGCCTGTTTTACCTTTCCTTCGTTTTCTACATTTCACATCTCATCAAGTATCTCCTGCTTTATGCCCTGTTTCTCTCTGTAAGACTTAATCTCTTCATTCACCAACTTTGTTGGCTTTCTAACTAGCCTTCCCAAGTATCCCTCCCTCCAGCCTGAAAGAAGCCTGAATGGAGAGAGCCTAGGATATGGCCTCTTGCCCTAGATTTGCAGCCCATTTAGGTTCTTCTTTTTCTCTTTCTTATTCAGACAGTTCACACGTGTCCAAGGATTTTTCACACATTAACTAAAGTAACACCTGAAAATATGTGGGAAGTCATAAAGAGCTACAGAAATGCCTGTTGTGTTTTTATATGTGCCTCTAATTAAAGGAAGCGCCTGGAATGCCATTAAGTAGTGAATCTAATGTGAAGAAAGTGCCTGGAATAGAAAATTTGCTGGATACAAGTGGTTCAGAACTTGCCCAGAAACCAGTGTCTTCTTCTGGAGAAGGAAATGCCTCTGGACAGCACTCTGGACAAAAACCAAGTAAGAGTAAATAATTTGGGAACTTTAATCTCTCTAGGTTACCTAGGAAGGTTGATGAGAATGGTCTAGAACTGTCTGTGTAGGGAACTTCAGATAGTTCTGAGCTTGGTCTTGTCTAAGCTTTGGGAGTGGGAATGCTGTTAAACACTGTGTCAGGACATTGATTTTAAAGGCATACACTTGGGCTGTCATTCACAAGGATGTACCAGGGCTTGGGCAATATGGAAATGGAAGTTTCTGTCCTGCCTCGTCCTGTAGCCATTCAGTCCCAAAGAAACACACAGATGCTTATATCAGTTATAAACTGTTAGGCCTGTTAGCTCAAGCTTATTATTAACTAAGTCTTACAACTTAAATTAACCCATAATTCTTATCTATGTTTAGCACATGGCTTGGTACCATTTATCAGTAAGACATTCTCATCTTGCTTCCTCTGCATCTGGCTGGTGACTGACTTTGCCTTTCATCTTCACAGAATTCTCCTAGCCTGGTTGCCCGGCCTATACTTCCTGCCTGGCTACTGGCCAATAAGCATTTTATTAAACTAAGATGAGTGACAAATATTTATAGTGTATACAAGAGCATTATCCCACAGCAGTAATCTGTGACCTTCTGAGTGTTAATGTGTGGAAATAAAGCTATAGTAGCTCCTGTGATGCTTTAAAACAGCAAGTGAAGCATAAAATATCTGATCCAGGCAAAGTGTCTGTATGCAGACTTTTCTTTCCCATCAACCAGTTCCCAAATAAACAACCTGGAGACTTAATAGTAATTATAAATCCTTGGTTAATGGCTCGGGCTTGTTACTAGTTAACTCTTGCAACTTAAATTTACCCATTTATATTAATTTAATAATAAATATTATATAAATTAATTTATATCAATATAATTTATATTAATGACATTCTGTCACATGATGTTACCTCTCTTTCATATTGCACCTCCTGTTTCTTCTTCGTGTCTGGATGGTGACTCCTTTGGCTCTGCCCTTCTTCTTAGCAGCATTCTCTCTGCCCCAAAAATCCTGCCTATTGATCAGTCAGCTTTTTATTAACAATGAGAGAAACACATTTTAATACTGTACAGAAGGATTATTCCACAGCAATATCCAATAAATCTTCTCTGTGGCAATAGGAACCAAATTCTCTCAATGCTGTGTGCCCAGGCTTTGTTCAATGCCTAATCTTTAGCGGTGCCCTCAATAAATATTTTCTAAATGAATCAATATGTGAATAAACGTTTTTAGTAGAAAAATGTGGGCATGTAGAAATTAAACCTGAAAAGTCAGAAATTAAAATTGGATTAGGCACTTGGTGGTGGTGGTGCACACCTTTAATCCCAGCACTCAGGAGGCAGAGGCAGGAGGGTCTCTGTGAGTTCAAGGCCAGCCTGGTCTACTTGTTGCAAAACCGCAGGTACTTGAGCTTCTGCTAATTCAGGCAGTGGGGTTCCGCTGCAAAACTTAGCCAAGGCAGGCAGAATGGGCCTGTGAGGCCGAGTATGTCTCGGACTCGGCACTGGGGCCGGAGTCACGAACTGAAAAACAGTACCCTACCCGGAGTGTGCTGTGTTAGCTAGCGGGCTACCCGCTTGAGTCTGGGGCAAAATAGCCCGACGTTGGACGCCAAAATGTAGCGGCGTAAACGAATGCAGACAGATTGTAAAAATATATATAGTTTTAATGTAGAAATAGACTTACAAAACCACCGTTCCCGCGGAGACCAGGAAAGCAGAAGCGACAGCTCGGAGCACGCTCGCCAAATTTATAGGCAGACAGCAGTCCGAGGCGAACACGCCCCCTAAGGGGCGGGACTTATCCCTACACTGAAGAGCAAGTTCCAGCACAGCCAAAGCTACACACAGAAAAACCCTACCTTGAAACGCCCCCCAAAAAATTAGATTAGGCATCTGTAGTCAGTTGAAGACAGAAACTTAGCTTCCTTAAACAGATAAAGTGGAATCAGAGTATATAGAATGGTAAAAGATAATTTTATGGCAATAAATTTCACATTTTCTTTTAAATTTTTTAAAAATAAATTTTAGTTTTTAAAGATTTGTTTTTATATGTGTATGTGTGTCATTTACATGCCTTATTCCTGCAGAGACTGAAAGAGAGTGTTTGATTACCTAGAGCTACCACTGTGTGGGTGCTGTTAACCAAACCTGGGTTCTAAACAAGAGCAGCAAGTGCTTTAATTTTAGATTTTCTGAAGAAACAGGGATAAATGCTCCAGGTCCACAAACTTTTACTCTCCTTTGTCCTCCAACCCAGAACCAAGGAGAAAGAAGGCTGAAGTGAAGATGTACAGCCTGCGAGAGAGGAAGGACCTTGCCTATGAAGAGGTTGGCGAGCCCCAGGACGATGACTACCTCTGTAAGTGTCCTTCAAGACCTTCTCATGTAGAAGGCTGCTATGTCCTGGTATGATTCACCGGGTCGTTTGGAGTTTAGATTATATCTACTGTAGTGACTGTTAATGTCATCCTAGCCTGCCAAGCGCTGACCCCTCCCTGGGGAGGGTCAGGACCACTCCCACTGGGTATTTAGGCCCATGCCATAAAAAGGAAAATGTGGTTTTAGGATTGCATGTGCGCCCCCTCTGTCTTCCCCCTGCCATGCTCTTGGTCACCCAGGACGTCCGTCTATTAAACATGGGCATTAAATTTGGTTAAACTAAGTGACTTAGGTTCAAACTGAGAGGAAATGACATGGGTGCCATGGTCTTTCTGAAGACCTTTAGATCTGGGAATGTTCATACACCTCCCCTAATCCCTGCTGTTCTTATCTTAGATTGCGAGAAGTGCCAGAATTTCTTCATCAACAGTTGTCCCAACCATGGGCTTCCTATATTTATAAAAGACAATGAAGTGAACGGGGGGCATCCTAACCGCTCAGTCCTCAGTCTGCCCCCTGGACTGAGAATTGGTCCATCCGGCATCCCTGAGGCTGGACTTGGAGTATGGAATGAAGCGTCTGACCTGCCCGTGGGCCTGCACTTTGGCCCCTATAAAGGCCAGATCACAGACGATGAAGAGGCAGCCAACAGTGGCTACTCCTGGCTGGTGAGAAATGCATCCTCAGTCTCTCCACTTCCTTCCTGTGCTTCTGGTATGAGATACTAAGACATGGACAGGGGCCACATGCCTAATTTTGTGTACTGATGGTCTTTGTACAATCACGGAGGTCCTGATTCAGGATCTGAGGGTGAGTAGGAATACGGTGGCACAGAGACACAGAGAACAGAAGTGCACAAGATCCAAAGCATCATGTGGGACCCCGTTAAGTGGCAGAGTCCAAAGCTCAGGAAGCACTGATGAGGGTGGAGTGACATGACTTCACTGTTGTCGTCCCGGAGCCTTAACACATCTTTGTTTCTGAAACTCAGATCACCAAGGGGAGAAACTGCTATGAGTATGTGGATGGGCAGGATGAGTCCCAAGCCAACTGGATGAGGTAAGGCCGTCAGACCTCTGGGCTCCAAGAAAGGCTGTCACTCACAAAACTTATCCCTTTCTCTTTCATCATGACACCCTTTTTGGTTCTCATACTATGCTTTTCTCTTCTGTGCACAGTATTTTTTCATTTTGTTAACAGTCAGGAAAAAAATAAGTTACTAATACTATCATTAGCTTTTATCAAAGCACAAATCTGCTCAGCAAAATTGGAATACTGAGCAAACTTTAATGAGCTTACATTCATTGAAGACACTGGGTTTATAATTTATTCAATATTTATGAAGCATTTATTTCGTGTTCCAGTTCAGAAAACAGATTTGATTACTTGAGCAGATCATACAACTTGTGTCCTTACAAGAGACATGTTACAGATATTTTACTATAGGAAAGTTTGGCTGTAAGTCTTCTTTTTTTTTTTTTTGAGAAATACACAGTGCTGAAATAACGAAGGACATTCCGTCTGTGAGGGCAGGAAATGTCCTTAGCTTCAAAGACATCTGTACTGGGTTCTGGAAGGATGTAGGTTCGGATACAGTGTGCCCCAGCCTTTTTCTGTGAGTGAGTCTTATTTGATTAGAAGATAGAAAGTCTAATTAAACTACTGTTTTTCTGTTGTCTTTCCTTTTAAGACAAAGTAACATAGGTTTTCCTTAAACTCCCTATGTAGTAGAGGATTAATTAAATTTGTTATCTCTCTGACCACATTTCCAGATTATAGGCATGCACCACCATATCCAGTATTATGTGGTGCTGGGGTTGGAGCCCTGTGTTTTGTGAATATGGGCGGGCATTCCTCCAACTGAGCCATATCTTTAGCCCTATTTTCTGTGTTGTCCCGCTAAGAGACCTCTCAGGTTCTATGATAAACTGGGCAGGTAGCAGGGAGAACTTTCAAACAAACTGGGAGTCAGTGTAGGATGAAATGTAAGACTCTAGAAACAGAGTACATGACTGGTGCCAAGCTCTAAGGTATAAACTGGGAGATTGAGAGTTTAGAGAAACAGACAGTCACTGCTTTGTCACCAGTAAATTTAGAAGTCTGAAACAGCTTTGAAAGCTGGGCTCTTGGGGAAAGAAAGGGCTCTGGGGCAGAGTGGCAGGACTTGGAACTAGGATGTACATAACATTATGAAAGAGATAGGTGAGAACATAGGGTTCTTTGAAAAGAGAGTGGGAGAGTGAAAACATAGGAGCATGGAGGTATGAAGCATGATTAAGGGGTAGACGCAGATAGGAACCTTCCTTTTGTCTCTAGGTATGTGAACTGTGCCCGGGATGATGAGGAGCAGAACCTGGTGGCCTTTCAGTACCACAGACAGATCTTCTATAGAACTTGCCGGGTCATCAGACCAGGTTGTGAGCTTCTGGTCTGGTATGGGGATGAGTACGGCCAGGAACTGGGCATTCAGTGGGGAAGCAAGAGGAAGAAAGGACTCACAACAGGAAGAGGTAGGCACTGCTGTGGTTCCTTAAAAAGAAAACAAAGAAAAGAAGGAATTCTCCTTGAAAACTTTTGTGTTTCAACTTTTTTTTAATGATTTATAGTAAACAAAAGTGAAGTTTAAATCCATTGGAGAAAAATGAAAATTTCAAGCACTTCTCTAGGAGACACACCTCAACTGTTAAAAAGCTTACCATAAACAAACTGCATAAAAATCAGCATCTAGGGCACTCAGTAATACTAGGAGCAAAAAGGGCCGGGGAAATGAGAGAGGCAGGGTGAGGCAAGAAAATGAAACATAAGCACACTTTTAATCCTAGAACTTGGGAGACAGAGGCAGGTGGATCTCTGAGTTTAAGGACAGCCTGGTCTACAGAGTGAGTTTCAGGACAGCCTGTATTAAATAGAGAAACCCTATCTTGAAAAAGAGAGAGAGAGAGAGAAGAAAGGAAGGAAGGAAGGAAGGAAGGAAGGAAGGAAGGAAGAAAGAAAGAAAGAAAGAAAGAAAGAAAGAAAGAAAGAAAGAAAGAAATTAAACATGAACAGGATTCCTCAAAGTCATTTTTAGAAACAGGAATCCACAGCAAGGAACAGACACAAACCCCATCCACAAATGAGACCCTAGATACAACATATTTATCCCACTCAGAGGTAGAATAAATTGAAAAACCAAAAACAACAACTCACTAGACAGTGATGGATCACGTCTTTAATCCTAACACTTGGGAGATAAAAGCAGGCAGAGCTCTGTGAGTTCGAGGCCAGCCTGGTCTACAGAGCAAGTTCTAGGACAGTCGGGACTACAGGAGAAACCCTGTCTTGGAAAAACAAAAAGCAAACAATAACAAACTACAACTCAAATCTCCTGATTTTACATGGCTTAATCCAGATGTTACCCACCCCACCCCAGATTCAGAATGAAATGTGAGTCAAACAGGGAAAAGAACTGTAACATTCAAAACTGTTCACCTTGAAAAGCTAATATCAGGAAAATACTGTTGTGTTCATGTAATATACCTCTTGACATGAAAAAGCAGTATGTCAAGGAGGATTAATGCAAGGTATATTTTTAAATAACAAGCAGAATCTCAGACTTTATATAGTAAATGAAACTTGAAATGATTGACTTCACATCCTGTGATGTTCTGATTTGGGGCACTTCTACCCAGTGGTTGTCAAGCTGCCTTGTTCTGCTCCTGACAACAAAACAGTGGTTCTCTCAATCCTTCTTTCTAAAAAATCAGTACTACAAACACTTTGATTTCTGGTAAGATTCATCAAAGAATCCTCTTCATTAAAAACATTTTAGAAGTACAGCTCCTGTCCACTCACAACAAGAATACGTGGGACAGACAGGGTAAGCTGTCAGTGTGTACGTGCTCAGGTGGTTCCCTCCCACCTTGCCTTGACTACTTCAGTATCAAGAGGAAGTTCTTCTTACTCATACCTCTATATTTATGTCCATGGCTTTTGAAGGATATGGTGAAATGATGTGAATTGAAAAATCGCCAACTTTTGCCTACCCACCAAACTAACAACTTTATAAAGAAATTAAAACTGGGTGACTTCAAGACCAACATAACTAACTTAGCAAGACTGTGTCAAAATAAATACAGGATTGGGTGTTGCCTGGCATGTGTAAGGCCTCCACCCCTTACTTTCAAAAGAAGAAAAGAAGGGGCTGGAGCGATGGCTCAGAGGTTAAGATTACTGACTGCTTGCTCTTCCAGAGGTCCAGAGTTCAATTCCCAGCAACCACATGGTGGCTTACAACGATCTGTAATGAGATTTTCTGCCCTCTTGTGGCATGAAGGCATACATCCCAGAACACTGCATACTTAATAAATAAATAAATCTTTAAAAAAAAAACAAAACTTAGCTGCGGATAGAGCTCTGTGATAGGTAATTGCCTAGCGTGCACAAGACTCTGACTTCCATAACCAGTATCACAAAAGTGAGGAAAGAAAAAAGGGAGTGAAAGAAACAAAAGAAAAACAAATAGAGAGGGTATTAAATCTTTACATATTTTACTAATGCCCAGAAAGATGTACCCCAAACGGATTGATTCTAATCTAAAGAACTGATGTTTGACAAATTCTAAACTGGTAAGACTTTCTAAGAAATGACAACACTAAAACAAGTTACAGAAAATAGAGGTGTGCACAAATACACAGTAGACAACAAATGTACACAATAAAAGCATGTACCGTGAGCTTACTGCTGATTTTACCTCTACCATTCGATGGTTCAAATCATGATTTCCTAATACATACACAAGATTTTAAAAATAAATAAACGTGAAGGAAGTCCAAGAAAATATAAGAAACTAAAACAGAATGTAAGAAAAAGATCACTGTAGATAGAACTTTTCATCTATGACGACACATTTAGATATATGTTCTATTATCATAACAAAGGTGGAATAAATCATCTGACGATATTTTGTTTACTAAAGGATGCTAAATTAATAATAGAACACTTACAGAGGTAGGAAGTAGTTCTGATGTCATCTCACTTATTAATCTTTGATGGATGCTGATAAAACTGAAAGATAGGATGTGCTGGCTAGTTTTATGTCAACTTGACCCAAGCTAGACTCATCAGAGAGGAGGGAGCCTCAATTGAGAAAATGCCTCCCTACGATCAGGCTTCAGACTACCCTGTAGGGCATTTTCTTAATTAGTGGCTGACACAGGAGGGCCCAGTCCATTGTGGGTCCTGGGTTCTATAAGAAAACAGGCTGAGCAAGCCAGTAAGCACTCCTCGCAATGTCCTCTATATCAGCTCCTACCTCTAGGGTCCTGCTTCGACTTCCCTCAGTGATGGACTGTTACCTGGATGTTTAAGCTGAAATAAATCCTTTCCTTCCCATGTTGTTTTGGTCGTGGTGTTTCATTACAACAATAGCCACCCTAACTAGGACACATGATCAATCAAAAGCCACAGGCACTTGTAAAGTGAGAACATCTTTGTAGTTCCCAGTGTGGAACCCTGTGCCTCATGCATGGCTCATGAAGACTTTACCAATGAGCCCCATCCTCCCTCAAAAGAACAAAAAAAGCCTTAAAAGCAGTTTGGGTATCTACATGAGTTCCCAATCTAGTGTCAATTATTTTATTTTGTAATTAAGAGAGGAGAAATGTGGATGGTTCTACCTACCCATAAGAATGTGAAAGACCAAATATATCCCACAAACCATGTATGTTCACATGAAAATCTTCACCCGATATGACATTCACCTGTCAAGAGGAAGCAATTCAAAGGCTGTTACACAGCTGATGTGCCAGGTGGAAGGAGCCATCCAGACTTTGCCCTCCTTGCCAACCCCTTTCTGGACAACAGTGAAACAGATCTTCATAGATGATGGATTTAGTACAGAAGCCATGATCAGAATCAGGATTGGCATGACACACAACTGTATTGACATTTCAGAGTTGTGTCAGTCAGAGTTGGGCTTCTACTGAGGACGCTGGCCCTGCTGTAGTCATGAGCATAAGAACGTGGTTCTGTTTGGACGATGTTTGATTCCCTCTTCAGAGAAAGTAGCCTCCATCAAACAGCTCTGACTTTCTGTTGCTGGCTCCTCTGTGGATCTTCAGGAACTTTGTACTTTTTCTTCTGTCCATGTACTTTGCAGCCAGGCTTTCAACCAATCAAACTTTAGGAGCCAGCATCCATTTGAGAATCCCAAGCAAACACCGCATAGTACTTTGAGTTTCATCATCAGGAACAATTACATGCGATACTGTACTGTCAAACTCAGCACTTTGTTTTTTCTTAAGAACTTTCTCAAGTTTTCTGAGGGTCAGAAGCAAGTTCATTGCCTGTAAGCATCCATACTTTTGCTGCCCCGAATTCATGGCCAATCACTTGTTAGTTGAGAATGATTCATTCTTCTCTGGTAGCAACAATAATGATCACACATTGCCTGTGAGGTGTTTTGAATAAGAATGGCCCCCACAGGCTCATATTTGAATGCTTAGTCATCAGGAAGTGGAACTCTTTGATAGGATTAGGAGTGTGGCCTTGTTAGAGAAAGTGTTTTACTGGGGGGTGTTGACTGAGGTTTTCTGTCCTTCCCAGTTCCTGCAATGATTAAGTCCCAAAGAAATCACACAGAGGTCTACATTAGATATAAACTGATTGGCCCATTAGCTCAGGCTTCTTATTAACTCTTATAACTTATATAGCCCATTATTAGCCCATTATTCTTATCTCTGTGTTAGCCATGTGGCTCAGTACCTTATTCATCAGGGCAGTCACACCTTGCTTCTTCTGTGGTCGGGTCAGGACCCCTGAGGCTTCCTCCTTCCCAGAATTCTCCTGTTCTAATTGACCCACCTCTACTTCCTGTCTGGCTGCTGGCCAATCAGTGTTTATTTAAAATATAATTGATAGAATACAAACCATTCTCCCACGTGGGAGGGGATGGACTTGGAGGTTTCACAAGCCCATTTGAGGCCCAGTATCTTTCACTTTGCCTGAGGATCAGGGTGTAGCCCTCAACTGCTTCTCTAGTACCGTGCTTGCCATGCCTGCCACTATGCTCCCTGCCATGATGATAATATATGTAAAAGGAGACTGTTTATTCATTTCCTGGCTGCTCAGACCCAAATAATCACACAGAAACTATATTAATTACAACACTGCCTGACCTATTGGCTCAGGCTTCTTATTAACTAACTCTTAACATAGTAAATTAACCCATTTCCATTCATCTGTGTATTGGCACAAAGTTGTGACTTACTGGTAAGGGTCTGGTTTCTGTCTCCTTGGGCAGCTACATGGCATCTCCTGGACTCTGCCTACTCTGTTATATATACTTATATACTTTCTATATGTACTTATATACTCTCTTATATATACTTAGTCACTCTCTTCCATCCTAGCTATATTCTTCCATGCCTTAGGCCAAAGTAACTTTATTCATTAACCAATAAAAACAACACATATACAGAAGGACATCCCACATCATCTGTACTAACCTCTAAAACTGTAAGTCAGCCTACCAATTAAATACTTTCTTCTATAAGAGTCATGGTGTCTCTTCACAGCAACAGAACAGTGACTAAGACAGTCTGGATAACCCATGGGCCACATACCAAATATGTCAGTAGCATTCCTGGAGGCACCACAGGACAGTATCCATCTTCCCATTCTTTTTGCATCATGGAATGGTAAGTTTTTCTGATAGCCAAGTGGTAGTCACCAAAGTGTTATGCTGGAGCAGCAATTCCACTACTTTTGAGTGACCATGACTGCAGGTTTCATACAATGGTGTCCATCCCGCATGATCTTTAACATTTGGGTCATTTCCACTTTGCAAGAAGCATTCAACGGAAGGTTATTGCCCTTAATAGGAGCATTATGAAGCAATCTCTCTCCTCTGTTATTTTTTTTCTTGGCCATAATTTTAGGTGACAGCTTTATGTGCAGGGGCTTGGCATCATTTGTCTGTGAGTTGAGCTCTTCAGCAAAGGTGGGAGTTGCCTGGTGAAAGACTAAGGGAGTCATCTGATATGTTACTATTTCTCCTGAATGTGACATCAACTTGAAGTCTGCCCGAAGGCAATGAAGAACAGTCATTAATATGTTTTCTACAAGCATGAAATCTCTGCTGGTTCTTGGAATGTTGCTCCCACATCCCTTAGAAGTAGGATTGGGAGACCTGCTGTAACCTTGAGATTTCCATATGCCTTACTGAATGAAGATCTTTTACACAGACCTTCCTCTTAGAAGTCTTTTTATGCTTGCTCACGGCATCTGAAGACAGTATATGCTCAGTCAATAGTAAAGAGACTTTAGTCAAGTTTCCAAAATATTCAGATTCTGCAAGAGTCAGTTGCTAGCTAATAAGTCAGTTTCACCATTTACTGATGAACACTCAACTGGTGGTTGGCTGCAGGAAGCTCTCCTTCAATTCCTCTTTGGAATCAAATCTACTACCTTCTTTCCTGGCCTTAATTCTGCTCCTGGTTGATCTCAGCTAAAGATTTCTTCTGCTGTCTCTTTGAGATGTTCTAACAGCTGTTTTAACCATCTTAGAAACAACTTCATGAGGATTTGTAGGAACAGATTCATGCACTGACCCTTGCTAGGTTTTATCATCATTTTGAGGCTAGGTTTATACTGACGCTTTATTCATACATATCTGACTCTCTTACTTCAAGGACTTTAAGATTATAGGCAAAAGAAGAAAAGTTCTCAAGTACCCACCAACTATTTTAGTGAACTGGTTTATTCTGGTCCTTTTTGTTATTTTAATTTCCTTCTTATTGGTAAATAATATGAATATGTCATCATGTATTATATCAATTAGCTGTCAAGTAAATTATGGTTTTATGTTAGGAGGAAATATATAAAATTAACAAAATTATTTGAATGCCAGCTCTTTGGAAGCTGACTCACAAGCTGGGGAAGCATGCATACTTGTACAGATCTGTGCAGAGTCAGGAACTGACTCTGGCTTTGAAGAAAAGTAATCCAGGAAAACTGTTTAGAAACCTGTGGAGTAGGGGTGAATATAAAGGACAGTGAAGGAAGATAACATTTGGGAGGAACAAACAGTTGGTCAAAGGGTCTCACAGAGGAAGTAGCTGAGGTAACTGGCTCAATGCATGAAAGGTTTGAACTTTTGAGAACAGGCTGAAATCACTTAATGGAAGGAAGTAGATGACAGAGAAATGCACATAAGCCTGTTAATGTAGAGCTTATCACTTGTGACTGGTTCCAGGACAGTGGAGAATGAAGTGTGGGGTTTTCAGTCCTCCATTCTAAAATGATGCTTTGGTTGATTTTCTAAAATATAATGCAGTGTACAATCACCTTAGCAATTGCTTCAATCTCTGGAGATGTGGGGGAAGGAGGACTGCATACAAAGAGTTGTGTGTCTAATAGTATTTGACTAAGGATATATTTTGAAACAGGATTTTATGTTATATTCGAAGAGGGCTAAGAGTAAATGTAATGAGCATGGATACTTGGTGTGAAGCCTGAGGGAAACCATTAACTTTCATTTTAAGATTTGTGGATTACTGAGAAAGACAATTTATAGCCAAGCTGTGGCAGCAGAAGTCAGGGTTTTTTATTCAATAGGACCCAGCACATTCTGCCTTCTCTAACCTGAATTCTACTTCAGGAGACTTCCCAGTTGAATATGTATTTTTTGAATGAGAAAACAATTTCAAATTAACTTGTGTTGCTTTTATCTACCTACTTGCCCACAGATGTCAATCTTCTACCCGGATGAACTCCAGTTTAATGCATACATCCTTTTCCCTTCTTAGGAAAAACCATGAAAGGAAATTCCACCCAAGTCAGGAAGTGTTACTGTGTCTCAATAGAATGAAATAGGTGGGGAGAATGCATGGGGAAAGGTGCTCAGGGATCTAAGTAAGTGAAACGGGGTAAGGTAGGATATAGAAGACACTTGTCATTTGTAGGGCATGGTCAGCGCTGCACTGTAGTGATGAGGCGAGCACGCACAGCTAGCTTTACACCCGAAATAACAACACACAAATTGTATTATTTAAATACTGCCTGGCCCATTAGCTCTAGCCTCTTACTGGCTAACTCTCACATCTTGATTAACCCATTTCTATTAATGTGTGTAACACCACGAGGTGGTGGCTTACTGGGAATATTCTAACCTGCGTCCATCTCGGAGAGGAGAGCTAGGGCATCTGCCTCACTGCCTTCTTCCTCCCAGCATTCTGTTCCGTCTACTCCACCCACCTATGTTCTGACCTATCAGGCCAAGCAGTTTTTTTTTATTAATTAACCAATGAAAGCAACACATAGAAAGAAGACCCACCTACATTACTGCACCATTTAGACCAGAAGTAAAACTGCCTCTGATCCTACTTGGAGGACCTTTTATAGATTTCTGTAAAAGATGTAGAATAAGGGAATGCCCTCACAATTTGCACCTGATGGGAGACAATTTGTTTTGGCTGTTGTTTGTCTTGAAACAAAATTTCACCCCATAGCCAACCCCAGGTTGTCCTTGAACTGAAAGTGATCAGTCATGAACCATCAAACCCAGCAGAGTTTGTGTTCACATGCAGACTGAGTAGTGGGATAGGCTTGACCACAAAAAAAAAAAAAAAAAAAACAGATGCATAGGCAGTTTGTTTATTATGTTCACTCTAACCAAAAACTTCATATTTTCGCAGACTTAAGGACAGAGATCCATCCTTGTCTTTTGTGCTCTTTGGCCTTCTCAAGTCCAAAATTCCTTAGTCAACATGTGCAATGGAATCATCGCACTCAAATCTTCCCAGGAGCATCTGCAAGGATAAACTCCAAACCAGGGGTTCACAGTCCAGATCAGCTTCAGGAACAGCAACATTTTGATTCACACAACAAAAATGACAAGGTCAGAAGTCAAGATGTCAAAGGAAAGTCCAAACCCATGCATAAATGGACAAGACAGATTTCAACAGCCTTTCCCAGCACACTCAAAGGAAACATGAGATATGAGGAAACTAAGAAAACTATGGAAGAAGAGCTCAGAACAGAGCAGAAAACAAATACAGAGGATGCAGTCGGATCATTTATTGGATCAGAAATGTCAAGAGTTGAAAGAGAACATGGGCAATGTTTCAGTGATAAGTCAAATGTCAATGAGCAACAGAAGACACACACAGGGGAGAAGCCCTATGTTTGCAGGGAGTGTGGGCGGGGCTTTACACAGAAGTCAGTCCTCATCAGTCACCAGAGGACACACACAGGGGAGAAGCCCTATGTTTGCAGGGAGTGTGGGCAGGGCTTTACACAGAAGTCACACCTCATCCTTCACCAGAGGACACACACAGGGGAGAAGCCCTATGTTTGCAGGGAGTGTGGGCGGGACTTTACACAGAAGTCACACCTCATCCTTCACCAGAGGACACACACAGGGGAGAAGCCCTATGTTTGCAGGGAGTGTGGGCGGGGCTTTACACAGAAGTCAGTCCTCATCCGTCACCAGAGGACACACACAGGGGAGAAGCCCTATGTTTGCAGGGAGTGTGGGCGGGGCTTTACACGGAAGTCACACCTTATCCTTCACCAGAGGACACACACAGGGGAGAAGCCCTATGTTTGCAGGGAATGTGGGCGGGGCTTTACACGGAAGTCACTCCTCATCAGTCACCAGAGGACACACACAGGGGAGAAGCCCTATGTTTGCAGGGAGTGTGGGCGGGGCTTTACAGTGAAGTCACTCCTCATCCTTCACCAGAGGACACACACAGGGGAGAAGCCCTATGTTTGCAGGGAGTGTGGGCGGGGCTTTACACAGAAGTCAGTCCTCATCAGTCACCAGAGGACACACACAGGGGAGAAGCCCTATGTTTGCAGGGAGTGTGGGCGGGGCTTTACACGGAAGTCAGTCCTCATCCTTCACCAGAGGACACACACAGGGGAGAAGCCCTATGTTTGCAGGGAGTGTGGGCGGGGCTTTACACAGAAGTCACACCTTATCCTTCACCAGAGGACACACACAGGGGAGAAGCCCTATGTTTGCAGGGAGTGTGGGCGGGGCTTTACAGTGAAGTCAGTCCTCATCAGTCACCAGAGGACACACACAGGGGAGAAGCCCTATGTTTGCAGGGAATGTGGGCGGGGCTTTACACGGAAGTCACACCTCATCAGTCACCAGAGGACACACACAGGGGAGAAGTCCTATCTTTTCAAGAAAAATGAGAAAGCCAATAGCAATAGAAACACACCTCAACAATCACAGAAAGACAAATGTAGCCTCTAAACATCTCACTTATTCTACTAAAACTTCTGACAAGTCTGATTTTTCTAAACTCAAGAATATAAAATGGTTGGGCAGACACACCTTTAATCCCAGCACTTGGGAGGCAGCGGAAGGTGGATCTCTGTGATTTCGAGACCTGGTCTATAGAGCAATTTCCATGATAGCTAGGTCTTTTTACATAGAGAAAACCTGTCTGTAAAATATATATATTCAGAAAAAAATGTCCATTTTCCTTTTTTTTTTGTCTTTTTTGTTTGTTTTGTTTTTTGGCTGTTGTTAAGTCTAGACCTTAGCCTTCAGCCCCTGGCATCCATCCCAGCGCCCCTGGCATGGGAGTTGCTTTAGTCTGGACTCCAAATTCCAGCATACTCTCACAGGGTATTTAAGTGGGTTTCCAAGGGAGAAACACGTAGATCTGGGTTTGCATGGGCTTTCCGCTCTCCTGTCTCTTCATGTGCTTGGCCTCCCGAGAGCACTGTACTCAATAAAACGATAAGCATTTTGATTTGGTTTGATTTGACCTAATTGGATTTCTTTGCACCTGCGGAGCTGCCCCTTTTTATTATTTTTTCTTAACAGCTGAGTTTTATCTTAATGGGTCTTTGGTTGGTTGGTTGGTTGGTTTCGTTTTTCAAGATAAGGTTTCTCTGTGTAGCTCTAGTTGTTCTGGAACTTGTTCAGTAGAGCAGGCTGGCCTTGAAATCGATCTGCCTGCCTCTGCCTTCTTAGTGCTGGGATTAAAGGCTTGCACCCCACTACTACAAATTCCCATTTTCATGACATGAGATAAACTAGAAAAACAAAACAAACAAACAAAAAAAAAACAGAGAAAGGTTCCCTGGGTATTCAAAGGATGTCTCACAATTCTTTCACACACAAATCCCTTCCATTTTTAAATTTATTCTATTTATTTATTTAGCTTCCCGGTCTAATAAAGCTTGTCTCCATACAAGTTTGAAGCCCGAGTACCTCATTCTAATCACTGGAAGCAGAGAAAGTCAGGAAGGCATTAGAGAACTCATACTCTGAGTTTAGGTCTTTGTGTAATTTTAATCCCGGGAAAGGTATAAGTCCGAGACCACTATAGTATTGCAGAATCATAGCCAGGCAGGTGTGGTGGCGCAGACCTTTAATTCCAGCGCTTAGGAGAGAGAGGCTTTCTCTACTCTCCTGTCAGGTTCCTCCTTTGTTTTTGTTTGTTTTTAACTAAGTTTCTAAAGACTCAGGAGCCAGATGCTGTGGTGAAAACTACTAGCTCAGAGAGGGAGAGAAAGCACTCAGTTGACCATCCTCCTCAGCATCATCCCAGAAAGAACATTCTCCTATGTCATCTGAAACAAAAGCTCCTCTAACCAGATATCCCTCCTACTTCTTGTGTGCCTCTCTCTACAGCCTCCTGACATGCTCTTATTCTCTGTGTATTTTTCCTTATCAACTAGTTGCTTGCTCCACATCTTGACCTATGGTTGATTTTATTTAATCCTGTTTACAATATTCAAGCAGCAAAACTCTTGGATTAAAGGTGTATGCTAGGGTTGAGTCACACCACAGCTAGAAGCATGTTTTTCCAGCAAATAATGCAATCTTGGGGTTCACAGTATTATCCAATATCCTACAACAACTCTTAGCTTCTTTTAACCTCTGTAAACTCAGACAGAGTTGTATGTGCACATGTATGAGGACATGTGAGGGTCAGCCATAATAATCTAAGTCTGGGCAGAAAAGAAGTTCTTTACTTCCTCCAACCATTATCACTTGGGTCTCCGGCCATTGATAAATTTAAATGGAGCCTAGAGTCTCAATAGTTTACCCTGAGACAATGCCTGGCAGGCCAACCCCAGCCAAGAGCAGACCATTCGAAGAAAATTCCTGGCATCCCAAGCACTGTAGATAGAAACACCTGCCAGCACTAAACCAGGACACCCCTAGACAAATGTCAGTCAATCAGGGTTCCTGAACCTCAGAGATCCCTTACCCCCACTTTTACTACTATAAAAACCCAATTCTAATTGAGCTCCGGGCTCTTTAGATATTCCAATACATTGGACATGTAGAGACCGAGTTTGCAAATTTGATTAAAATAAAGGCTCTTTGCTTTTACATATGGGTCTCCTTTGTTGACTTTTGTGGGGATCCATGGACTTGGGCACAACACATCATTGTGTGGGTATGGTTATGATGATATACCTACACACATGTATACATTTTATTTGTATGTGCATGCGTGGGTATGTTTATTTGGGCCTGCCAATCAGGGAAACAGTGCAATCACTCCATTCCTCTAGAGTAATCCTAGAGTCTCATGTGTGTTTGTATTTGTGTGTATGTGTAGATAAATAGAGAGGTAGATAAATGTTAGAAGATAGATAGGTTAGATATGAAATGGAGGAGAAAGAGCTCAAGGTGAATAAATGCCTGGATGACCTAGAAAAGACAAATATAAGGCTGATGAATATGATGAAGACAATCCAAGACTTGAGAATGAAATTCAAATAGGAGAAAGAAAAACTGAAGAGGAATCAAGATGAAATGAAGGTGGGATTGAAAATCCCAATTGCCCAACTAGAAAATTCAAAGGAAAGCTTTTCAAGTAGAGAGAATCAAATAGAAGGCAGAAAGAATATCATGTCTCAGAGATTAAACAGAGTCTAGATCAAATAAAAGGAGAATGAAAAAAATTAGAAATACAGGAAAGAAATACATAGAAAATGTGGGACACTATAGAAAACTAAACCTTTGAACTCTAGGCATAGACAAGGGAGAAGAATCCCAAGTCAACGGCATAGGCCATATCTTCAACAAGATCATAGAAGAAATACGTGGAAGCTTTTCTAAAGTAGGCACATCTTGGGATATAAAACAAATCTTTAAAAATTCAAAAATATTGAAATTATTCCTGGTGCCTGATCTAATCACAATGTAATGAAACAAAACTTATAAATAAATAAATAAGTAAATATGAAAACTTGTGAAGATTAAACAGCCCATTACTGAATGATGAATGGGTCGAATGGGTCAAGGAAGAAATCAAGAAAAATTAAAAACTACCTGGAACTGAATTAACAAGAAAGCACAACACGACAAAACTTCTGGGACACAATGAAAGCATTCCTATGAGAGAAATTCATAGCTCTAAGTGCCTACATGGAAAAAATCAGAAAGAGCACAAATAAATGGTTTATGATGCAACTCAAAAAGTTTGAAAAAGCCGAGCGATGGTGGCTCACGCCTTTAATCCCAGCACTCGGGAGGCAGAGGCAGGCGGATCTCTGTGAGTTCGAGACCAGCCTGGTCTACAGAGCTAGTTCCAGGACAGGCTCCAAAGCCACAGGGAAACCCTGTCTCGAAAAAAAAAAGTTTGAAAAACAAAAACAAAACAAATCTAAAGCCAGTCAATGGCAAGAAATAATTACAATAAGAGCAGAAAGCAATGAAATAGAAACAAAGAAAACAATACCAAGATTCAGCAAATCTAAGAGCTGGTTCTGTGAGAAGATAAATAAAACTGGCAGGGTGTTGGCCCAATTAACTAAAATAAAGAATATTCTTTACTTATACTACTAGAAATACCACAGGGAATGGCACTATGCCTGAGGAAGACAGACAGCACAGACATGAAATCCTGTACCCTCTGTCCCTCACCTTGTGTCTCATGTCCCCAGTTTGACAAACTGAAGTGCTATGGCCCATCTTTAAACATTACTAAGAGTTCTTCCTCCCATGTTCATCCTTTGCAACAAGAATTAAAAGCTTCTACATGGACAATGGAAGAACTGTGACCCTAATGAGCATCATGATACAACAGTTATAAGAACAGCTAACCACCATTCAGTCCCAGGACTGAAACTTCATAAACAGCAAGTCCCAGTGTGGTATGTCATGACCACACATGACACCTCTTGACCACAGAGCCGCAGAATGATAATCTCTGACTGCATTGTCCCAGGAGTTGTAACTGAACATAGTGTGCTCACAATCTGAGTTTGCTGAATGCAAAGCCAAAGATCATAGTCAGTACACAAAAGAGCCAAGATCTGCACTGCCTCCAAGCAGGACCACACAGCTCTCAAAGATGATGTGCTCTCCCTGAACAAAGATAAGGAATTTAGTTGGGAGGTCTATACACATTCATATAGGGAAGGCGTTTGGGGTAGGTACATAGCTGAGTATGTTCAATTTAAGATACACACTTCTGAGCTGGACGGTGGTGTTGTGCACCTTTATTCCCAGCACTTGGGAGGCAGAGACTGTCAGATCACTGGGAGCTCAAGGCCAGCCTGGTCTACAGAGGAGTTCCAGGACAGGTGCCAAAGCTACAAAGAAACCCTGTTTCAATAAACAAACCAACAACAGCAAACACCCCCCCCCCCAAAAAATACACACTTCTGGGCATGCTCAGGTACAGTCACAATTCAAGAAGAAAATGTGGCAGATGTGAGTGTTCATACACCTTGTGGCAAAGTTGTAAAAATAAGGAAAGATAAGTACTCTGGGGGTAATCAGCCTGTCCCCAGATGTTTAACAGGAACAGGAACTAGCTGACTGCCTTCACTATGAGTCTCTGCAGCTAGAAAATCATAATAAAAGGCCCTAGGAGACTAACCCCATTTCTCTAGACCCCTCCTATAGCCTCACAGTTTCCTAGAAACTGGAGGCTCCTTGATCTTCCTGTAAGCAAACAGTCCTTAAACTTAGATGTGATCAAAGAGAGAGCATTTCGAAGAAGAGTTAAAATCTGATTCACCCCCAGACCTTTTGTGGCTGCTAACAGCACAGTGGTCGGTAGCTTGCTTCCTTGGAGAGCCAAAACTAGCCCAGAATTCCCTGCTGAGGGGCTAGAGGGTTTAAGTGGCTGCTCTTCAGGAGGGCATGAGTTCAATTCCCAGCAATCACACGGTGGTGCACAACCATCTGTAATGAGACGTGGTGCCCTCTTCTGACCTGCAGGGATACATGCAAGCAGAACACTATATACATAATAAATAAATAAATAAATATGAAAAAAGAATTCCCTGCTAAGTCTAGCCCAACATCCAACCCTGAAAAATCACAAACTAGTAAACCATGTTTCTGTTATACTACTAAGAATTCAGGTAAAAACCAGGAGTGAGGGTGCATGTATTCAATCTTAGCACTCAGAAGGCAGAGACAGGATGATCTCTATGAGTTCAGGGCCAGCCTGGACTATATTGAGAGTTGCACACCAGCAAGAGCTACAAAGTAAGACCCTATTTCTAAAACTTGGTGGGGAGAGGGTTCAATTTCTTGTTTGCTGCCAAAATGTAGTGTTTCATTAAATAATCTTATAGGAAAGGTCACCATGCTTGGGATCGGACCTTCAAATGCTATAGAAAATATAAAGGCCAAGACTATGGATAAGAAAGGTGTTCTTCCTGCTCACCAAGGTTGATCTTTGCTGCTAAGTGTTGGGTCCGCAGGGGTTATACAAAGATGGGGACATACCACCAAGTCTAATAAAACAGAAGCAAAATTTATTCCAGGAAAAAAATTAAAATTAAAAAAAGAAATATAATACCATGGGGCACAAAAAGCTTATCAGCTAGCTGAAACCACAGCCAGAGATGGATTTTGTAAGGCTTTTACAAGGTCAGATTCTGAACCCACCTTCTTATAGTAAGGTGTACCAAGCATTAGGTCTGAACAAAGAACTTTTTACAATCCTGAGGTAAAACTCAGATACAGATTGCCTTACTTTACAATCTTCATTAACAGAGTTTTTCAGTTGAACTAGTGTTTGTACTTAATCTACCGTTTGCCTGGTATTTCCGAGTTGTGTTTACTGAAGATCTGAGCTCTCCCCTTTGATGTTGCCAGTTTCATGTAGCAGGAACAATGCATAACCCAGTGTTGACTGAGGTTCCTGTCCCACCTGGTCCTTCAGTCATTCAGTCCCATAGAAACACACAGAGGTCTACTACATTAATTATAAACGGATTGGCCTATTAGCTCAGGCTTCTTATTAACTCTTATAACTTATATTAGCCCATAATTCCTGTCTGTGTTAGCCACGTGGCTTGGCACCTTTTTCAGGGAGGCAGTCACATCTTGCTTCTTCCTTGTCTGGGTGACAACTGCAGACTGAAACTTCCCTCTTCCCAGAATTCTCGTTGCCCTGCCTCTACTTCCTGCCTGAATACTCACCAATCAGCATTTTATTAAAATACAAGTGACAGGTCACAAACCGTTGTCCCATAGCAGTCCTCCACTTTTTTAAAAAAAAAAACAAGAACTCTGAATTGAATCTCCTTTGTTTAGCTTTTCTACTGACCATTATCCATAACAACTTTTTTTTTTTTTTTTTTTTTTTTATATTTATTTATTTATTATGTATACAATACTCTGTTGGCATGTATGCCTGAAGGCCAGAAGTGGATACCAGACCTCATTACAGATGGTTGTAAGCCACTATGTGGTTGCTGGGAATTGAACTCAGGACCTTTGGAAGAGCAGGCAACGCTCTTAACCGCTGAGCCATCTCTCCAGCCCCTCCATAACAACTTTTAACCAACATTCTGAACAAAGGCAAGCATCCATAGTCCATTTTGGGGGAATGTGGGTGTAGTTTTCCAGACTACTTCCTGCTGGTTGGGAATACTGATAATCTTATGTAGACCTAAAGAAAATTTAGAATTCTGATCAAGTCCTGACTGGAGTATCCTGTGAGGCTTGATCATCTCTGGCAGCAGTCTTTAAACTGTTCTGGATGTAGAACTCAGACATCTGGGCCATTCCTCCTATCAGAGATTTCTCAGGGGTCTTCCTTGGTCAAACCTGATTTTTCTTAACACAGAATGAATCCACAGTTCCTCATTTCCTGTGGAAACAAAAGCAAAACCTCTTCTCCAAAGTAACATACCATTTGACTTAAATTTTTAAAGTCAAAGCATTTTCAATATATATATATATTGGTTTAATCCAGCAGCATTTATGTCTTTTATCAGCTTTTGCTCCTTCCTCAGCCATCAAACAATTTAAAGACAACACAATAACATACAGTATCCAGACTGTGTATTTTTCATCTTTACGTGGCTTTATTTTAAACCCTATTTTATTTTAATTTTTATTTTTGGCTTTTTGAGACAGGGTTTTGATGTGGGAGTGTCATATATCAATCTGTTGATTTCATTGGTTAAGCAATAAAGAAACTGCTTGGCCCTGATAGGTTAAAACATAGGTGGGAGGAGTAAACAGAACAGAATGCTGGGAGGAAGAGGAAGTGAGCTCAGAGACACCATCCTCCCCTCTCCCGGGCAGACGCATGCGATGAAGCAAGCCGCCAGGTCAGACATGCTGAATCTTTCCCGGTAAAACTGATGCTACACAGATTATTAGAGATGGGTTGATCGGGATATGAGAATTAGCCTGTAAGGGCTAGAGCTAATGGGCCAAGCAGTGTTTAAAAGAATACAGTGTTCCTGTAATTACTTTGAGGCATAAGCTAGCAGGCGGCCGGGGTACTGGGGACACAACCCCGCCGCTCGTATTACAACAGGGTTTCTCTGTGTATCTTTGGTTGTCCTGGAATTCACTCTGTAGACCAGACTATCCTTGAACTCACAGACATCTGCCTGCCAAGTGTTGAAATTAAAGGTGTGTGCCACCACACCCAACTACTCTCTTTCTTTTTTTTTATTTTAAGGACTTTATCATTTTTCTTTTTTTCTTTTGTTTTTTCAAGACATGGTTTCTCTGTAGCTTTGAAGCGTGTCCTACAACTAGCTCTTGTAGTCCAGGCTGGCCTTGAACTCACAGAGATTTGCCTGCCTCTGCCTCCCGAGTGTTGGGATAAAAGGCATGCACCACTGCCGCCCAGCTATCCTTTTTCTTTTCTACATATATTTTTTAAACACACTGTAAACTTGGTTTAGAGGAAACCGGGAACACCATGGTACCTCATGAATCAGGTATTTGCACCTGGTGCTGTATTGTTAGAAGCTTCTATCAGTTTGTTTTGAGATATGGAAATCTACTAGCTAAAGTATAAGTATGTAAGACTTTAAGACAATTCTGAAGCCATTTCTGACAATTCTGAATCCTCTCAGCCTCCGTGCCATAGTGCTTCCCCTCCTCCCCTGGGAACCAAGGACCTAACAGCTACACATGCATGTACTCAGTTCCTGAATATTTACCCATATACGTATGTTTTAATTCAGTCCCCTGGGAAATGGGGTCAAAATGACCTCTTACCTCATCTGATCTGGCAACAGCTCTCCAGCCAATTATTCGTAATAGCCCTTTTGAATAAGTCAATCAGAATAGTCAAAGAACAACCTCCCTTGCTTCTATGGCCTTCTCCTTTAAAAGTAGCCTGTGTCAGCTATTCGAGGTCTCTTGGCTTCCCGAATGCTGAGGGACCCTGTCGTGACAGAATTAATTAAATCCTCATGCTTTTGCTTCGGCTGTGGTGTGAGAGATGGTCTCTGGGGGCGACTCCTCCTCGGTGTTAGATGCTAGAGTCCAACAAGTATAGGAAGAAATAAAGATGCAGAGAGGGCCAGCACTTCAGTTCACTGGGACTGAGCTCCTTGCATCCTCAGAGGCTAAGGTCATTCTCTATGTGTCTCTGAGTCTTCATTTCACCAACTACCGTGAAGTCACATACCTGCGCTGAAATATTTCTGACAAGGACAAGCTAGAAAAAATGAAAATCTTTTTTCTTCTACGTCCTTTCATGTGGGCTGCTAACAGAAGGTATGGTACAGAGTTAAAATTTATCTTCTGCCAGGCAGTGTTGGCACATGCCTTTAATCCCAGCACTCAGGAGGCAGAGGCAGGAGGATTGCTGTGAGTTGGAGGTGAGCCTGGTCTATAGAGCTAGTTCCAGGACAGCCAGGATTGTTACACAGGAAAACCCCATGTCGAGAAAAAAAAAAAGACATAATTTATCTTACCCTAGTAACCACAGATATACCATAAACCAACCCCCAGAGCTTTCTGCTCTTGGAAATATTCTTTTTCCATTGTTCCAGGACCCATTTTCCTTAACCGCCTGGTACCGTTTTTGTAAACATGTTTACATGCAAAAGCTGCTCCCTATGATTTTGCCCTACAAAAAGGGCTTGAGAAATTGGCTTGGGGCTGGTCTCAGGAACCCTGCCTTAGGGGGAGACAGCAGCTGAACTGATTACAGAAGCAAGATCAGGTGGTTAAGGAAAGTGGGTACATAGAGAAAAAGACTCTCCAAGGGGGGCAGGGGAAGAAATGGGTCAGGATGGGGACGGACACACCTTGGGAAGCCAAAAAATCCAGACTCCCCCACCCCCACCCCAACCACAAAGAGTTTCCTCCCCTAATTTGGAGAAGGCTGACTGGAAGAAAGGCAAGGCTGGTTAGTCCACAGTTGTGCGATCAGGCCTACTTGCCGAGCCAGCCCATCAGGGAGCCTCAAGCAGGAGAAAAAAAAGCCAACAAGGCCTTTGGTAGAAGCTGCCAGACTTTTGTCTCAGGTCAGGAGGGTCAAGCTGGCTACCTTGGAAGTTTAATCCCTTTATGGCCTACCTATGGTCCCTTTCCCTGTCTATCTGTCTGTCTACCAGGGAGTCCATCTACCCTGTAGCCCCTCAGCATTGTAAGATACCACCTTTTTGAGACAGGGGCTCACTGTATAGCTCTGGCTGCCCTGGAACTCACTCTGCTGACTAGGCTGGCCTTGAACTCAGATGTCCACCTGCCTCTGCCCTGCCTCCTGAGTGCAGCCTATCCAGCTTTAATCTTTACACACAAACTTTATGACTCTGAGTCGAGCATGCCTCCACTACTCAACCCTGACCAAATGTATCTACCTTTTCTTTTTAAATTTTATTTTGTGTGGATGGGTGTTTTGTCTGCCTGCATGTCTGTATATTACCTGTGTGCCTGGTGCTCAAGAAGGCCAGAAGAGGGTGCTGAATCTTCTGGAACAAGAGTCCGAGGTTGTGAGCCACCATTTAGGTTCTGGGAAATAAACCTGGATTCTCTGAAGAACAACCAGCCAGGCAGTGGTGGTGGTGCACACCTTTAATCCCAGCATTTGAGAAGCAGAGGCAGGCGGATGTCTAAGTTCAATGCCAGTCTGGTCTACAGAGTGAGGTCTAGGACAGCCAGGGCTACACAGAAACCCTGTCTCAAAAGCAAAACAAAAAGCAACAACAAAAACAAACAATAGGCAGTGTTAACTGCTGAACCATCTCTTCAGCCCCTAGCCTTTTTTTTTTTAAAAAAAGAAAACAACCTTAGGGCAGGGTATGATGGACCATGCCTTTAATCTTGACATTCAGGAGGAAGAGATAGTGAGTCTGGGGCCTATAATCCCCTATAGTTCCAGACCAGCCGTGGCTAATAAAAATATTTGAAATTTCTTTCTGTAGTTGTAGCTATGAGTAATATGTCCTGTGTTTAGCTTTTATAACCTCACATGAGCTGAATACCCTCTCTTGGTAAAAAAACAGACCATTACAAAATAATTGTAATGTCATAGTTTCTGCTTGTGTATCATGTTCACTCATGGGCTGTCATGTAGGCTATAATTCAAACCCCTTGACCTCATCCATTGTCTGTAGTCACAGGTTAAACCCACCAGCAACGGAAAAGGTAGGAAATGATGCTGGGCAAACTATAAACGTGAATGTGCAATCTGGGTGAGACGCTCAGGGCGTTAGATCCATTGTATCTATCAGTAGGCCTGCAGGCGTAATAAAGATGAATTCTCCACAGCATTAGAGTGAAAGACCCATGCAACAGGGCTCACATGGAGGGGATTTTTATTAGGGGAAAGGATATGGGAAAAGGGGGAGACCGGCCTCTGATGACAGGAGTGGCAGAATGGGGGGGGGTGAGTCAGACACTCTGGGAGTGGGGGAGAAAGGGAGGGAGAGAGATGGGAGGTGGGCAAGGCCCACCTCTTAAAAGGGAACAAAGTGAATGTGCACAGCAGGTGTTCTTAGCAGCTGCAGCTGAGGACGCAGCTTGTCAGGACCCCAAGGGCAGACCAGTACAGATGCCTGAATACTAACACTCACCCTGTGGTTTGGTTTCAAAGGTCTGATAAGCAACAAATGGAAATGCTGTCTCTGAAAGAAAAAGGAGTAAGAAGGAGGAGGAGAAATAAAATTACCTTAAATTGAGCAAGACCAGGAGTGTACTTTTTTTTAAATTTTATTTTATATGCATTGGTTGTTTTGACATGGGTGTTGGGTTCCCTGCAACTGGTGGTACAGACAGTTGTGAGCTGTTGGGAAATGAACCCGGGTCCTCTGGAAGAACAACCAGAGCTCTTAACCACTGAGCCATCTCTCCAGCCCCCCAGGAGTATACTCTTAACAGCATGTTTAGAAACGAGCTGACCCCTCTATGAACATACTTGTCACTCCAGTGCTCTCGCTGTCTGCTGAAATTAATCTTTCTCCACTCTTCTTGGCTGAGCTTAATTTGGCTCTGCATATACCAAGATGGGAACCCACCGCATTCGGTCACATTACTAATGTTGACACGAAACTACAGCTTTCACCTCAAATGGGGTTAAAATTGGTTCTGGACGCTGGGTGGTGGTAGCACACCCCTTTAATCCCAGCACCCAAGAGACAGAGATAAGAGATAGGCGGATCTCTGTCAGTTCGAGGCCAGCCTGGTCTACAGAGCGAGTTCCAAGACAGACTCTAACGCTACAAGCAAATGAAATGAAAATGAAAAACAAAAAGTTTATTCTGCAGCTAAATTTGAGTGATCATAGCTCGGGAACAAATATTCAGGTCTTCTCAAGTACAATGTTCCAAGGTAGAAGCAGTTTCGTGGAGCTTTTACAGTAACAGAATAAAGAAAATTTAAAATCAAGGTATTCTAAAAATATACTGGTGGAGACGTTAGTCACAGGCAGAGAAGTCTCACCTACAGGCCCAGAGCTATCCGAACGCATTCTTAGCCTTTTGATAGGTGGAGAATAGCATTTTGTTAATCGTCTTTACCTGTTTTTCAGGATGTTAGGTCTGACACAAAGGTTGGACAATAAGGACTCTTTAAGGGGCAAAAGATAACCTAAAAGAAATAGTATCAGTAACATTCTAAACTCTTTAAATGCAAAAAAACCCATTTTGTTAGTTGACCAGGCTATGAAAGCAGCTTACTTCTAGGAATTCTGGTTTACACCAGCTAATATCACACTTTTGTTTTGTCTTTCCATTTCCCAGGGATCCTGTCTAAATCCAAGACACAGGACAGTGCGTATGGGAGCACCCAACGGTGTGAAGCATTTCCATAAATTTGTTTCTAATGCTTATTCTCAACTGCATCCGTTAATCTTTCTTTTCCACAGAGTTCTGAACATCCTTTAACCGCGAGAGGGCAAGTTTTAAGGCTCTGTGTTTGTTTGCCCCAATCTCAATTCTCCCGCAGGACAGCAGAACCTCCCTTGGGAAGAAAGGAGGAAAGCAGCAAACTCTAACATTAATTATGATTAACAACCTTACTTAGGATGTATACGTTACATGAAAATAAGAAAACGATAAGAAACTGTCTCTGACATGATACAACAGAATAGAACCAAACTACTGATCCCTGCCTTGGGAAGCCTGCTTGCCCCTCGCTCCTCTGAGGAGGAAATACACATCTGTTCTCCTCCGGGAAACGACACCACCAATATCCACTTAGACAAGTTCTGTTTGCTAAAGACAAAACCGTCCTAAGAGAAACCTGCAAATTTCCAACGTAAAAACTACAGTTTCTCCTTTATATCCAAGCGCTGAGAATCCCACCCGTCTCAACAGCCTTAGTATCTCGAATTAACACCTTAAACTCAGAGGTCCCAAAAATCCAGAAAAAGCGTCCGATCTCCGCGCCCCCGGAGGTAGAGACCTGCACCGGAAGGCTGCGGTTGGCCCCGCCCTCCAGCCTCCTGCGTTCATTTCCGCCTCCTGTCGCTCTTCCGGTGCGGAGACCACACACCCCGACCCCTCCGGGACCCCATGGCTGCTCCCGGGCCGGTGGAGCTGGGCTTCGCCGAGGAGGCACCGGCCTGGAGACTGCGCAGCGAGCAGTTCCCGAGCAAAGTGGGCGGGCGGCCCGCGTGGCTCGGCCTGGCGGGGCTGCCGGGGCCCGGGGCGCTGGCGTGCGCGCGCTGCGGCCGCCCGCTCGCCTTCCTGCTGCAGGTGTACGCGCCGCTGCCCGGCCGGGACGACGCCTTCCACCGCAGCCTCTTCCTCTTCTGCTGTCGCGAGCCGCCGTGCTGCGCCGGGCTGCGAGGTGAGCGGCCCGCCCGGGGGCAGGGCCGAAGCTGTGGGTGCCTCGGGTCACCCTCATCGGAGTGGGATGAGCCGGTTGATGTGGGCAGTTGGAGTCGGGTAATAGAAACTGTCTCTTAGAAACGTGCCCCTACCTACAGATTTTCATAACTCTAATTGTTAGGCACGAACTCTTCCCGGTTTTATCCCTCTCCTGTAAGAACTCCTCCCTGAAAGAAAAGACTCTACTTTTCCTCTTTATGCGGAAGTGAAGAAGAAGGTTCAAGTGTTTGGATTTTGTTTCACTGAAAACCTTTATACTTTCCATAACTCTTCGTTTCAGTTTTTCGTAATCAGCTACCGAGGAAAAATGTGTTTTACTCATACGAGCCACCTTCTGAGACGGGAGGTTCAGACAGTGGAGAATGTGCGTGCCTCCAGCTTAAGACAGGAGCCCATCTCTGTAGGGTTTGTGGCTGCCTGGGCCCTAAAGCCTGCTCTAGGTGCAAGCAGGCACATTACTGCAGTAAGGAGCATCAGACACTGGACTGGCGGCTGGGACACAAGCAGGCTTGTGAACAGTCAGGTAAGATATCCGTTCCTAGCAGTTTTGGTGCCTCAGTCAACCTAGATACTTTAGTTTCTGATTAAAGTTTAAATTAGAAAACAAAATACTTTTAGAACTGGTAACATGAATACTTTAATAATGAAAGTGGTGTTGAAATCATATGGACATCTTGAGTATTGGCTTTTAGACTCCCTAGCCAAAAATAGAACCAGCTAAACACAGTAGTTAACAGCAGTCATATTTAGTGTCACTGTCTTTTGGTCGATGGCACATGCACCCGATCTGATAAGATAATGAATTCTTGAGTGACTTGGTAGACTGTGATCTCATCACTGTTTATGCTTGGGCTAGTCTCATGAAGTTGTGTATAACATCCAGTACATTGGTAACAAGTGACTGTATTAACAGTTGGTATATTTATTGTACCATTTAATCTTACTTTAGCCTAATATGTATTTTAAAAATAATGAGCCAGTGGTGGTGACACCTGTCTGTAATCCTAGCTCTCCAGATGCAGGAGGAGTTTGAGGCCCATCTGGGCTACACAGTGAGATCCTGACTCAGAACTGAGCTTGCTGTGTTATACAGGCAGCAGCTTTATACATTTAATGCCCAATACTTCACCGGATGCCTGGCGTCCAGCTCCACAGTGATTGTCCTATGCCATAGTGACTGATGTTCAGACTGATGAAATGCTTTAGAAATGGGAAAATTTTAGATCATCTTAAAACTAAATGTTTATTAATGATGCCAATAACTTTCTTGTAGATCCTTTAAACCAGACAATTCCAGATCACAACTTCCTGTTTCCAGAATATGAAATTGTAACAGAAGCAGAAGATGAGATTATACCTGAGGCTGTAGAAATGGAAGATTATTCTGCTGTCACAGAAAGCATGGGTAAGGACATGGCATATAAGTTTTACAGTACTATGACCAAATACACTTTAGGAAAAACACTTCAGGGAGGAGAGCCACCATCAGTATGTCAGTGGTGAAACAGAAGATCATGGTGGGAGATTGTAGATGAAAACAGTAACTGCAGAATGTATGACAAGGGCCCTTTGTAACAGTCTTTTAATTCTACTTTTAGATCCATACTTTGGTTACTGTCTCTAGAGTTCATGTGCTAGGGCTGTGTCAAGGCAGAAGTAGTGACCAACACACTTGTGATTGTGATGAGTCCAGCTTTCACACTCTAAGGTCGCTCATGGGGGTGCTCACTGAACACACTTGGCCTGTGCTTCCAGGGTGGAAACCAAGTTCTGGGTATCATGTGTTTGAGCAAAGAACCTAAGTTTTATAGTTTGATTCTAGATCTTGCTGACAGTAGGATTTCAATTTCTAAACCGCAAGGTCAGGCTTATAGAAACCAAATTAGGCTCTCAGTTATTGGTTCATGCCCGGGAACAGGAACACACAGTGGGAAGAAGGCACCCAGGAGTCAGGAACCCAAAGAAGTGAATGTCTTGTGATTGTTAGAAAGGTGAGATGCGGAGCTGGAGAGATGGCTCGGAGCTTAAGAACCTAGGAGTGGATACACATAAACTACCCGATGTAAGTAGGATGTGTGAGTGAGCATTAGATAAGAAGCAATCATAAAAGTAAACAGTTGAATTATATATCTACATAATTCTACATGACTTCAAACCGGTGATTTGACAGATGTGTATCTAGTAAAATATATTTTAAGAGTGGGAAAAAAGCGATGGGCATGTTTTTCTTTGGAAGTAGGTCCTCATATAGGCCAGGCTGGCCTTGAACTCTGCCTCCTGATTGCAAATATTACAGGTGTTACACATTTTATATCTGACCGCTGTTATTTTTATTAAGTAAATTGATATATTAGGTCTGAGGAAATAGTACAGATTTGCAGAAAGTAGGTCTGAATTTTTTTATTGGAAGATGGTAGCAACTCATAAGTACTTTATCTATAACAAAGATTTAAAAATCCTTAGATTTTTAAAAATTGTTAGATTGTGAAATTTTAGAAATTGTTAGATCATCTCATTTATAGTTGGTACTCCAGATCTATAAAATGATCTATTTAGAGAGATAGCTGATTCCAGAACTACTGAGGAAATAAAGAAAGTGGTTATCATCGGAAATTGAAGAAGTTAATAGTTAAGAATCCAGTTATCACACCTTTAATCCCAGCACTTTGGAGGCAGAAGCAGGTGGATTTCTGTGAGTTCAAGGACAGCAAAGGCTGTTATACAGAGAAACCCCATCTCAAACACAACACACACACACCCCACCCCTCAGTTATCAGTGGATACTCGTGGTACAGACCTACAATCTCAGCTACTCAGTAGGCTTAAGATGAGATGATTTTAAGTCCAAGGCCTTCTAGGGCTACCAACTGGGTTCAAGGCAAGCCTGAACAAATTCATGAGGCCCTAACCAGACGAATAAAAACAGGATGGGCTTTGGAACTCAGGGCATTTTGCCTAGCATGTATCAGGCTCTAGATTCAATTCCTGATTCAGAAAAGCAGGAACTTCATTAATCATGAGTTATTATCTCTAAGTGACTGGGGGAATCTTGAAATTTGATTTGAAGCTGGATCTTCATAACAACTTCAGCACTTCTACTTTTGTGGACGTTCAACTTTCACAAGATAAACATTTTCAGAATGCTTCCCTGAAGTGACTGTCCTAGCTGAGAATTAGTTTGGGCTGCAAGGAGAAAGAGATTGGGAGGGAGGGAAGGGACAGGGACACCTGTGGAGTAGCTTAAGGCTTTGCTTCTTCTCTTGAGAACACCAGTGTGAGGGAGTGTACATTCTCCATGCATCCTGGCTATTTATGGCAGGAAGTGCCATTAATTAACCCCTCCCCCAATTTATCAAAATGGTGATATTGAATTTCAGCTTATCCGACTCAAGATATTAAGGTTGTATTTTGATACATGTTACCACACTTTGTGTTGGCAGCCACTGGTCTGCTGGAAAACTGGCTGTGGAACAGGAAATGGCACTGATGGGTGAGATGGAAGGAAGCTTGAAGGAAGAATCCAGATGGTTTGAGCACGGCAGTGATGAGGACCCCATTGCAGGGAGCCCCAAGACGCACTGCTATAGTTTTTAATTTGAAGCCTTAAAGACTAGATCTATAATGATTACATGTTACCTACAAATAGGTACTAAAATTACTTGAACAGAGAATCTAATTATGTTAACTAGGTTCTCCATACATTTGAATGGCTAAATTGTGGGGATTATCCCAGTATTCCATAATTATTGTGTTGTTCCCCCCCCCCCAGGGAGAATACCTGAGGAAGAACTAGAGTCCATGGCAAAGCATGAATCCAAGGAAGATCACATTTTTCAAAAGTTTAAATCCAAAATAGCCCTTGAACCAGAACAGGTAAAATGGGATTTATACCTCTTCACTGTGTTCTCAAAACTTATAAAACCAGTATGATTCACGTGCCCATATACTGTGCACACTATATATGTACAGAATTCCAAAAAAAGAAAAAAGCATAAACAAAAATCCCTAAAGTCAACTTCCTAAACACACTGGAGCAAGTGAACAACCAGGGTAACAGGAAGCTTTGGTCTGCCTGTAACACTAGGTGGTTTTAGCAATGGTGATACAAGCTAAACAAAAGAGAGGAAAAATACTCTGAAGCTGATTATAGTGAATTTACCCTTTTTTAAACAATTTAACCAAACACTGTGTCTGACTACATACATATCCCCTTTTTAAGTATTTAAGGATCTTGGCTATTCATGAAGCCAAGTACTGACTGCTATGGCCACATTTTGTATGTAGACTCACACAGTTGTATGGTAATGAGTTATTCTTAACTGAGATTCTAACACTGGGGCCAGTGCCTGCTGCTGAGCCAGGTGACTGAGTCTGATCCTGGGGGCCCACATATAGAAGCAGTTGACTCTCACAGGTTACCTCTGACCTCCACGAGTGCTGCCTGTGTACACACATTTTTTAATTGTTTAAAAAGGCCCTGACAAGTTAGGGAAGAAATGAGCTGAAATAATGGCTTTGAGGTTTAGGTGTTGGTAGTGCACAGAAGCAGCATATGGGGATCCTCTTAACTGATCCATGGGGAATTCTCAGATGAGATGTACTCCTTGTTACCTTCTAGATTCTCAGGTACGGAAGAGGTATTAAACCCATCTGGATTTCTGGTGAAAATATCCCTCATGAAAAAGATATTCCAGATTGCCCCTGTGGTGCCAAGAGGATATTTGAATTCCAGGTATGACCTTAAAAAATGACTCAAGAAAACTGGACCAAAATGTAGGTATTAAAATATTATTCTGTCTTCTCCCTAGGTCATGCCCCAGCTGCTAAACTACCTCAAGGCAGACAGACTGGGCAGAAGTGTGGACTGGGGCATCCTGGCAGTCTTCACCTGTGCTGAGAGCTGTGACCTGGGCATTGGTTACACAGAGGAGTTTGTGTGGAGACAGGATGTGACAGATACACCTGAACAAGGGTTAAATTTGTGTGGAGACAGGATGTGACAGATACACCTGAACAAGGGTTAAATTTGTGTGGAGACAGGATGTGACAGATACACCTGAACAAGGGTTAAATTTGTGTGGAGACAGGATGTGACAGATACACCTGAACAAGGGTTAAATTTGTGTGGAGACAGGATGTGACAGATACACCTGAACAAGGGTTAAATTTGTGTGGAGACAGGATGTGACAGATACACCTGAACAGGGGTTAAATCCTTAAAAATGTTCCTTAGGCCTCAGGACCCCACAGTTCCATCTCTAGGACTTTATCCTAAGAAAGTAGTTACCAAAGACTTATATAAGTATAAAAATGTTGCTTGATACATTATTTACAATGTCTCTGTATTACTAAAACAAGTGTCCAATGATGGGAATTTCATTTTTGTATGTCCATAATGGTGATACTGTTGG
Organism: Microtus pennsylvanicus; assembly: GCF_037038515.1. NCBI lineage: Eukaryota > Metazoa > Chordata > Mammalia > Rodentia > Cricetidae > Microtus > Microtus pennsylvanicus. Next base: position 219,688,267 of record NC_134579.1, on the reverse strand, counting down.
TGCTACGAACATACATGGATGCCCAGAGGGGTACAGGGTATAAATACCAGGATGCCATACTGATGTTGATGGTATGTTACTTTTGTAGGAATAGACATTTATATATGTGTGCATAGAAATAATCTGGAGAGATGGCTCAGTTGATTGTAATTACTATTTTTTTTTGTCTGTGTGTTATGTGCACCACATACATGCCTGGTGCCTTCAGAGGCCAGAAGACAATGCTGAGTTCCCCTAGAACTGGACTTAGACACTTGGGAGATGCTATGGGTGCTGGGAATCAAGCCTGGGTCCCTGCAGGAGCAGCCAGAGCCAGCTCTCCAGCTATTAAGAGGGCTTGCTACTCTTCAAAGGAGCCAAGTTCAGTTCCTAGCACCCAAATCAGGAAGCTCACAGCTGCCCGTGTCACAGATCCAGAGAATCTGATGACCTTTTCTGGCCCGTGGGCACCCAGTACATGTGGCATAGCTCATACAGGTGCATAAAAACATACAAATAAGCAAAAACTAAAAAGAGTATCTGGGAAGGAGCCCTGTGTTTTCCCTCTGTTTTCCACATGGCAGCACGCCCCACCTCCGTGTGGGTTAAAGAGGGAGGGAGGGAGGGAGGGAGACAGGGAGACTGGAGCAGTCCATACGGTCCAGTTCAGAGCAAGGAAAAACTGAACTTGTTAGTCTGAGAGGATGAAGGAGCCAGTAAAGAAGTCATGGGCTTTGTCTTTCTTTCTTTTACAAATACTCTGCACAGACTGCGCTCACAATGACTGGGGAAGGTGAACAGGAAAGGAACTGTCCCTGGAAGCAACAACCTGACTGAAGGGAGGCCCTGGGGCCATCTTTCAGGTACGGGATGTTCCAAGCCACGTGGCCAAATCTTCAGATGTGAGCAGGGCTTCCAGTCTTCATCCATTCACAAGTGAATTCCTGTCGTCAGACACCACACAGAGACAGACCTGAGAAAGCTGTTGTGTCGTTTAGCATCCTTGTTCATCCTGGTTTGTTTTCAAGACGGGGTTTCTCAGTGTATCTTTGGCTGTCCTTGAAATACAGAGACCCGCCTGCCTCTGCTTCCCAAGTGCTGCCACCCTGAATCTTAATCTAGCAATCTTCTAAATTTTAAGAGGTTACATGACATTCTACTACCATTGACTATCTGGTCTATATATGACTATAGCATATTACATAAACAAAGTCCTGGCTTATGAGTTCATACCATGTATGTATACATTAAAACACACATACAACCATTTAGATATTCCTACAAGGGTCATTTATTATTTATCAAGCTACTTTTAAGGAAAGATGCTGTTCATTTTTACTTGAGGTATTAGAGCACACAGCCATGGAAGGCATTGGCATCAATTTGTGGCAAACGTGTAGAAACACACCTACTCAGGAAAAGACCAGGACAAAGAGATGCCAAGTCTGACTTCACATCCCAAATTTTCAGTAATCCTGTCCACTCAAAGTGTATTACAGAAGGGTCTGAATGCTGAGACTTTTAGAAGTCAATATACTAAAGTATTTATAAACAGCAAGGGCTGTTATTTGGGAACATCCCCAGGTGGTATGGACATGAATATACCCAGCCAGGTGCACTTAGGAGTACGACCTTGAAGGCCCAAGGGTTCAAGGCCACCTCAGGCCACAAACAGCGCCTGATCAGTCTGGGCTAGATACAGCAAGATCCCTTCTTACTACACTATCTTGGTTGGTTTTTGTTAGTTTGACACAAACCTAGACCTCTCTGGGAAGAAGGAATCTTGAGAAAATAGTTCCATAAGATTGACCTATAGGCCAGTCTGTGGGGTACACTCTTGATCAATATGGGAGAGCCCAGCTCAGTGTGGGTGGTGCCACCCCAGGGCAGGCTGAGTGAGTCTGGCAGTGTTCTTTCACAGCCCTTCTCTAGCTCCCACCCCGTCTTCCCTTCATGAAGGACTACAACTATAAGCTGAAATAAGCCCTTTTGTCCCAAGCTGCTTTTGGTCACAGTATTTTATCACAGCAGTAGAAAACCTAACTAAGACAGTCTTTCTCAGAGAGACTGCTGCGTGTGTACTCTAGGGACAGCACACTTTAGTGCACGCTAATCTGCAATCCGCTTGTGGCCTTCAGAATTAAAGGGTTCTACTCTGGGGGTAGGTCAGTCACAGAGGTTATTCCCTGCAGGCACAAATCCTGTGTTCTAGCCCCAGTATGTCAAAAATAAGAAGGATAAAAAATATGCATAATACAGAAATGGTTAAATGAAAACCTTGGCAAGACACAGTGGCTCATGAGACTACCATCCCAGCTATTTGAGAGAGTAAGGCAGAATCACTGAGTTCACGGCCACCTGGGCTGTAGGAGTCTAACCGTGTCACCCTGTCTCAAACAGAACAGGAAAGAAGGAAAAAAAAACAAGGCACTTTAAAGTCCCAGCCACTGAAATATTAAAAATAAATACCAGAAAGAAGAAACAAGATTACTACTTTTAAAAATTACCACGTGCCTAGAACTTACGGTTCCAATGCATTCAACTATTAACAGCAGTAACGGGAGCTCAATAAATAGATTGGAAAAAGTTAAATATAAATTAGTATTTTTCCTTAAAGTGTTATGAAAAAATAAAAAACCATGTTGAAATAATTAACTTTTATGACATGAAAATGCTCCATATAAAAAGAATTATAAAACCTAAAAAAAAACACAAAACATCTTGAAGAAACGTACTAGAATGATGTCCTTCCCAAACATCAGTAACACCTGGGAGGTGCAGGAAGGGGTACTTTATATACTTCTGGGGAGCTGGGCTCTAGTACTGATTTGTCAAAACTTGGAATACATAAATGGTTTACATCAATTCCCCTTGTAAAAGTATATTATAGAAATTTATGTACTCAAAATACACATAGGAGAATACCTGGGCCATACTGCATAACAGTGTGCACTAGAGGTAACAAGGACCATCGTTAAGGGAATGGTTCAGATCAAGGTATTTAGGACATTACACTGCTGTTCTTGGAAGTGTAACTGATGCACTGACTGTAAAGACTAAGGAACAAGTCACCAAAGTATTGAACCAAAAACAAGATAAAAAGTAGCTCCAAAGGACAGAATTGCACATTAAAAATTTAAAGAGCAACACACCTTAACCCCCTAGCCCACAGTTCTTTCCCACACTTGGTCCTGAGTGGCATGGTAACTTGTGAGCACTGAGGGCCGAAGCCTTACTCTCCCAACTGCTGCCGTTCAGTCGAACTTCCTCTCAGCCTTGTTACCTCAGAATGGTACCTAGTAACCCCAAGTTCCAGGGGCTAATGCCACTGAAAACAGTCACTCGTTAGTGTCCTCTCTGCCTGCTGCCACATCAGGTATACGGGAGAGCTCAGGCGTAATCTAGGTGAGAGTGAGAAGACACTAATCTGGAAGTTACCTGGGGAAAGAACAGCTAAGGATGGAAAGAAAGACTTCTTTCTGATTGCACATACTCTGAGCTGTGCACAATGTACTTTTACAATTAAAAAACAGGACATAAAATGCTCCCAAATAACCCAAGGCTCCCTAAGTGTCCATCTTGTATTCAAGAGAAAATAGCCATGACAAAAATGCTCCATCAGAGAAGCTAGCTATCTGTGGACAGGACGCCAACTTCCACATCTGAAGTACTCAAGAGCCCTCCGATGTCCCTTACCAGCTACGAGGCCCCGGTGAAGGCTGAAAAAGGAACAGAACGTAACTAGTTTGGTGAAGATCCAGACACTAGAGAGTATCTAAGGAGTAAGAGGGTGTTCAGTGGGGATCATAAATCAGTGGCGTGTCCAACAAACAAAAACAAAACAAATGACAAGCAAACAAAACAGTGGTCTCAGGCATTATATCTAAAATAAATCTCTTTGACAGTATGATCACATGACTCTTACAAGGTTTCGTTTATAACAAAAATCTAACAATTTACAAGCTGCATGTCTCTGGAGAAAGAAAATATGTACATTTCTTTTGATTAACACAACTACTCAGTTCTGCAATACTGGGAAGGAGGAATGTAGCTGGCACAAAATAACTCCTGAGAGTTCCAAACTAGAAAACAACACTTTAAAAAAAGATTTTTTACTTTTCTGGTAGAAATATAAAAACTGGCTTATGTGGGAAAAGTTAAAATAAAAAGTCCAATTGTACAGGTGGCTTGAACACTTAAAAGTTCTGTCCCTTAAACCAGCAAATTCATCAACAGCAGTGTTTAAAATCTAAATATAAATAAGTAGGCAGAGCTGCCCGAATAGCAGCACAGAGCAAGCGCTCACAGTGATGCTGCAGGGCGATCTCAGTGCAGAGGAGGTAACCTTTCCAGTGTCCGCAGTAGGACACGGTGTCACTTCATGCTGCCACCTGTAGCCGAGTGTCCTCTCACAACTGTACCATCAGCGGCACCAGAACTGACGGATTTAAAAACAAGTGTGGGGCAGTCATGCATGGCAGCCACTATGTGGTCTTCCTGAATCCCTTTAAGATGGGGTAGATGTTTTCAAATGCTTCATAAATTTCTGCTCTAACTTTAGCACCTACAAAGACACATTGGAATAGAAATGAGATGATTAAGTAACATTTCTTAAAATAGAAAGTAACCTTAAAATAAAGTCACAAGTACAGTTCTCTCCATACCCAGTTAAGACAGACTTGCTGTGCACACCAGGCTGGCCATGCCATGCTCTCCAGCTCTTGTTTTTAAAACCATTTATTTGTTTGTTTGTTTGTTTATTTATTTTTGGCATTTTTTTAAAAGATGAGTTTGGTGCACACCTTTAATCCCAGAACTCAGGAGGCAGAGGCAGGAGGATGTCTGTGAGTTTGAGGCTAGCCCAGTTTGCAGAGCGAGTTCCAGGACAGGCCTCCAAAGTTACTGAGAAACCCTATCTTAAAAACCATTAATATACATATAATAAAAATACACCTGGTGACTTTTAACATCCCAGACCACCATTTCCTCACCATGGATAGTCCTGGCCAGGATCCACAAGTCAGCAAGGCAATACCCACCCCCTAGCCCACAGTTCTTTCCCACACTTGGTCCTGAGTGGCATGGTAACTTGCAAGCACTGAGGACTGAAGCCTTACTCTCCCAACTGCTGGTGTTCAGTGGCACTCCTCTCAGCCTTGTTACCTCAGAATGGTACCTAGTAACCCCAAGTTCTAGGGGCTAATGCCACTGAACACAGTCACTCGTTAGTGTCCCCTCTCTACCTGCTGCCATGACGCATACTCTAGCTGAAGACCACAGCTGTAGCAGGACACTGCAGTTCTCACTCTTCCCCCTTCTCATGGGGGTCAGATGGGAAGCAAAATGTAAACAAAAACATCCTTACAAGAGGCTACACAACTGTCCCAACACAGAAATGCTATCCCAAAATTCTCTGCAATTTTGTTACACTACTTTCCTTTTAACTTACCTGTTAATACAACTTTTCCAGAAACAAAAATAAGGAGAACAATTCTTGGTTTGATCATTCTATAGATTAATCCAGGAAATAATTCTGGCTCATAGCTAGAAAGGAAATGGGAAGTCATCAGTTTTTGTATAAACACAACAAGGCCTTGTGAAGTACTGGAAATACTGAGTGAACAAGCCAGATGTCTACAAACAGGACACGAGATGAAAACACTTTCACCAAGCAAGAGCCGCATGTCATGGGTATGACGACCAACTACATGCTGTCCTATCACGTAATGCTGTCTTCACAGAATCCACATTTTCTGATAAAGACAAGAGGGTATACTCATTCTCTGATCCTCATTAGATTCACTCTGGGCAAGTCTAGGGATAACAGTTTATAAAAAAAATCTCACCACTCATCTTAAAAGCTGAGAGTGACAGTCAGTCAGCCTGGTAATCATATCTTCCCTCCCTGAATAGGAATGTTCTAGAGCTGTCAGCTTTTCTAACAGGGTGACTTAACCAGAGTGATAAACCAAACATGAGCTCAAAGATGAGCCTACACCCTGAACTGACATAAATCGATGAAATTCTATCCTAGTGATTTTGGGTTTATTAGTTCAATCTGATGAAAGGACCTGTCTGTTTTATGTGTGACCTGGAAATAAATGAAGGGCAGGCCTCCATGAGGAAGAGCAACATTGAATGGATATCTAAAGCTCAAACAGGAGCTCTATGTTGAAAATTGAACCTAATGTGCCAGGTAAAAAACTGCCCTGGGCAAAGGCCCTGAAGCAGAGAAGTCTGGTGAGTGTGGGGAGGAGTGTGGGGAGGTGGTGCAGCTGCAAACAGGAAACAGACACTGAGACGAGGCTGTGAGCAGGGATGCGGAGGAAGTGCTCACCAGAGAATGACAAGCAATCGTAACAGACAGCTCATCCCTGCTGCCATCCTATCCTCTGCTAGTAATGTTGACAGAGAAGATTCAAACTGGGAGAAAAGTGGTAGAAGAAACTACAAATTCATGTATTTAAATGTGATAAGGCATACAGAAGTGAACGTAAGTCACTCCAGTGAAGGGGCGTCTGGGTGTCACTAAGTGACTAGGGCAATAGGAGCTGTGAGGGCAGCAGAAAGTTCGGTATAATTGCTTACTAGTAGCACATTCAACTTGCAACTACATCATAGACTTAGAAACTGAATGTCATAAATGTGCTTCTCCCTGTATGATGCCTGAGGAGACTATAAATAGATTCCTCGCAGACCTACCTACTGAACTGCTGGTGGGTCAGCACAAGGCCTTCCAGCCTTATGGGGAACTTCACATCACAGCTTCCCACCATGTTTTGGATCTTGAAGTCTAAGAACTTAGCTGGGAATCCCAACTTCTGCACAACTCTAGCATATTTTCTGGCTGCTAATCTGGATTGTTCTTCACTGCAGGAAGGATAAACAGTGAGTTATGAGCAGAACCCTAATGGAATAATTAAGAATAACTTAAACAGAGTCTAAGTTAGAAAACGAATTAAACTATCATTGTGTCTTTAACAGAAACCATATTCTACCAAAACATCAGCCATGAACTTACGACATTACTGACAAGTCCTAGATTTAAAGGACGTGATATAGCATATGATTCAGTTATGATCACTGTTAATACATTCTGACCCACAAATTTCTACTGAGATGAAAACTTCATAAAAAAAAATTACTAAGGTCGGATGGTCGTGGCTCACACCTTTAATCCCAGCACTTGGGAGGCAGAGGCAGGTGGATCTCTGAGTTCGAGGTCAGCATGGTCTACAGAGTGAGTTCCAAGACAGTCAGGGCTACACTGAGAAACCCTGACTCAAAAAACAAAACAAAACACCAAAAGCAAAACTAAAAATTAAAAAAAAAATGTATACTAGTAAAATTTACTATTGACAAATATACAAATTCTGTTCCCTTACATCAAATTTCTGTCCATTCTTAGGACACCATTATTGGGTGAAACTGTGACTTTCCAACTTACAGAGCTTTCATCTGAAAAGCAGGGTGCAAACACAATGCTACAACCAAAGTATCAGGGTAACAGTAAGAAGATGCTATTCAAAGTGATTAGGATAGTCCAGCTGGCTGGTGGTGGCGCACGCCTTTAATTCCAGCAATCGGGAGGCAGAGGCAGGCAGATTTTTGTGAGTTTGAAGCCAGCCTGGTCTACAGAGCGAGTTCCAGGATAGTCAGGACTACACAGAGAAACCCTGTCCTGAAACAAACAAAACAAAAGCGCCAGCCTGATAATAGCAACCCCCAGAAACAAAGAAACCCTTAAGGTACCTCTTGGCTCCGGTGCACACCATTTTCCCAGAGCTGAAGATCAGCGCAGTTGTCCGTGGTTCTCTTATTCTCATGATGACAGCAGCAAACCGCTAAAATGGTCAGAAAGAAGCATTAAAGCTGCATTTCTGATTAGTTTCTGTGAGTGAAGAAAGCTCAAGTATTGTAGATCCTGGGTGAAACTCTCCTGGGTACACCAGATATTCCTGTCAATGTATTTAAAAAGTATCTTTGCGCACGCCTTTAATCCCAGCACCCAGGAGGCAGAGGCAGGCGGATCTCTGTGAGTTCAGGATCAGTCTGGTCTATAATGTGAGTTCCAGGACAGGCTCCAAAAACTACACAGAGAAACCCTGCCTTGAAAAACCAAAACCAACCAAACAAAAGTATCTTTTAAAATGTTTGTGTTTCTTATTCCTTTCCCCACACTTATCTACGTTCTTTGGGTATTTCTTTATTGGGCAGTTTTTAAAAATCTCCTGATCTTTTCTCCTTTCTGCTCTTTTGAACTTTCCAAGTTTGTCCAAATAAAGCAATCCATTAGTACCAAAGTAAGCACTACAGAAAATACCGACGGAATGCGACACACAAAGTAAAAGACAGTCAGACAGAGAGCTCTTACGAGGAACAGATGGATAAATGAGAACCAAGAATCAACCATGCAGATTCAGTAAACTAACTCCTAGCGATGACAGCTGAGAAAGCCAAGAAAAACAATCAACAAAATTCTAGAAATCAGATAGTATTTTTTAGTAAGCGCTCCAAATGTAAATGGTCTTACCTATCCAATTAAAAGACAAAGACTAGTTGTTTTTCTAATCCCACCATTTGCTGACTGCAGAAACACACCTGAATGGCAAGGACACTTGCAAACTGAAAGTAAAAGCAAGGAAAAGGATGCACAAAGCAAATGGTAACTGAAAACAAACAGAGGTAGGCTTCAAGCCAAAAACAGACGAGATGAGGCTACCATCTTAATATGGTGACTGGTTCATCAAGTAGATAAAAGAGCTGCATATACTAAAAATAACAAAAACTTGGTTAACTAAAAGTGAACAGTAGCCAATTTGAGTCTTTGTAGTTAATTTTCTGCTTAGCCTGGCTATGAAATAGGGCTCACGTGTTTCCTACATTTAAGACAGTTCTTTCCCTCGATCTAGATGCTGTCACATTGCCAGTTTCAAGAAGACACACAACTGATGAAATCACAGTACAAAGCTGGGCACAGTAAAATGCACTTTTAATTCCAGCATTCTGGAGGTGGAGACAAAAGGGTCTGAGTTTGAGGCCATAAAAATGAAATCATAGTATAAAGTAGCAACCCTATGACAGATAGAAACACAAGGCAGGCAAACATCTAGAACAGTTGTGAAACCTGGGACCTCTCTTGGTTTGGCTATGCACCTGGCAGCCCGAGACCCTTACCTGCATGAAAAATACATATACAGCTCTCTCCAAACCTAGAAAGACTCCCACCTACGCAGATACATACACACACACACACCACACTTCAAACAATGGACTAGGTTTCTCCTTTCCTTGATGATCATCAAACACAGTCTATTCAATCATACTCCAGTTGTGTCCAAGTACAAGGCAGGGAGTGGGTAGGGCTGACTGATTCAGTCTGAATGTTTTTGGTGCAATAAGGCAAACTGTGTCCTCTGAGTAACCTTTTAAGGGAAATCCCCTACTGCCACCTTCTGCCCATGTAAAACTGGGCATGCATGTCATTAATACCAGTTGTATCATGGGAGGAGACAACAGGTAAGTTACATAACTTGAATCTGTTTGTCAAATAGAAAATCACACCCCTAACAACCAACTCCCTTTCCTTTAGAAGAACCTATAAAATAGTGCCCCAGAAAGTAATCTGGGACTAGAGTCCTTTCACAATCATGTGGCTGATCTGTACTAATGCCTATAAATAAATTTCACCAGGATCAGAAGTGTCACCTAAGGAGCTGTGACAGGAGCAGTGGGAGGAGCTCCCAGGAGGATGCACAAGATACTCCCACAGGAAGAAGTCAGAGACTCTATGCAACCTCAACTTACAGGATACAACAAGGGGGAGAACTGAGACTCACAGGTGAAGACAATGGACAAAACTAAAGCCAGGGTACGGAGACCAACAGCCAGGTTAAGGCCTAGGAAACTGTAAGGCTTCCAGGGACTTTACTAGAACTGTGTGTTCCTCAATGACTTATCACACTGTAAAAGGACAAAAAGCCTGATTACAATCACAAGTCTTTGGCCTTGCTAGACCAGTGTTCTATCACTAAGCCAGACTCTTAAATTTCTGCAATTTCTCTATCAGAAAAGCCATTTGTGTCCATACCACCACATGTAATTTTGTCTATCAGCAAACCTTCAAAGTTACACAAAGGTGGGAAAATGTGTAATAAACTTGTACTTACAGCCAACAATTATTAATCACTGACCAACCTTTCTCCACCCATGCAATCCATCCCCAGCTCTCCCACAGGATTACGGACTGGGTACCACAGATATGTCATCAGATAGGCTTCAGGATATAAACGGGATATTCTGTTTTCCAACTTCTTGTGGTACCCTCCACAACATAAGTGTATGTATGTAAACTTAGTTTATTATATGGATTTCTACAAATGGAGAGGGATATACATAGTAGGTATTCAATAAAACACAAGTTGAAGAACTGAGAATGCAGCCGGGCTGTGGTGGTACACGCCTTTAATCCCAGCACTTGGGAGGCAGAGACAGGTGGAACTCTGCGAGTTCAAGGCCAGTGTGGTCTACGGAGCGAGTTCCAGGACAAACAGGGCTACAAGAGAAATCCTGCCTTGAAAAACAAAAGGACAACAACAGTTTGGTTTAGTGGGCAGCACTGCCCTAGTATGGTTGAGGTCCTTGTTAAAATCACAATACTGCAAAAACAGGAAAACAGAACAAAATGAAAAGCCCCAGAATGAACTTTTCCTAGACACTAATCATAAACATAAAACTACTCATTTTGCTTGAATCAAGAAACAAGCACAATACAAACTTTCTCACCTACAGATTTAGGAAGAATTTTCTGTTTATCTTATATAGTCTCAAACACATGAAAATGGGTCTGACCTTGGGATTATATTCAGCATTTCGGGCACGAAGTGCAATGGTCTTTAGGTCAAGTTTACATCCAAGATTCACCGTGGATACAATATTTCTATAAGAAATTTAAAAACATAATTACTTAAAATATTTAACTTTTAAACAAAGAGGGCAATGGTCTTTAGGTCAGGTTTACAACCAAGATTTGCTATGAATATAATATTTCTGCAAGAAATTTGGAAACAAAACATGATTTAGATTGATGATCCATTATTTTTCACCAGGCTTTAGTAGTAATAATAATAAAAATAACAAAACCAAACAAAAAACTCTGCTGACTCTAAATGTTTTAAAAAGTGGCACATACCAGATATTCCCACTTAATACCCAAAACGTACTATGAAGTGGTAACTGTTATTCCCATAATCAGACAAAGCAACTGAGCCTCCATGGAATGCACTGCATTTGGCTTGGGATGCACATGACTCCCAAGTGGAGGAGCCAGAACGTGTGTCTCAGGAGCCATGCTTTCCTGAGCTCTCAAATACTACCAACATTAGCTCACTATTAAGTCAATATGGTAAAACAGGAAGATGTGGATTTTCTCAATCTTCCCAAAATGGAATTCAATGTCTTTAGCAAGGGAAGAAAATACCTGTACTCTGTTCTGTAGTTACCACTGTAAGTCATGTTAAATCACTAGCAGGCTAGGGAGACAGCTCCATTTGTAAAGAGCTTGTGGAGTTCAATCCCAGAACCTGTGAGAGTGATAACGTGCACCTGCAATCCTAGTGCCAAGGAGACAGAGACAGGCAGATTTATTTCTGAGGCTCACTGGCTAGTCAGCTTAGCCCAACCAGCAGTGACCAGGGTGGAGATATGATTCTTGAGGTTCTCCTCCAGCATACATAGGGAAGTGCATGCACACATGCACAGAATTCATCATTCCCCACCTGGGTCTAAAAGACTGTTTCATGCCACTGTATCCCAGTGTCGAAGCCTTCTATGCAGTAACAGTGGTTCTCTGTGTAGCCCTGGCAGTGCTGGAACTCACTCTGTAAACCAGGCTGGCTCTGAACTCACAGAGATCTTCCAGCCTCTGGCTCCCAAGTACATGCTCTGTGGCTATGGAGATAAGTGTATGTCCTAGGCTGGTTCTAACAGATGGTTTTAATCAGAATACAAAGCACAATGCCTATGGAAGTCAAATAGGAATGAAAAATTAGTGTGGAGCAGTACAGACTTTGTCTAAAGGAGAGCTAACAGGGCTTATCTCTCTAAAATTATAAAAATCAAAAGTAATCTTAAAATTGTATACAGGCAATGTGTAATAGTCAAGATTCATGATTATATACCATGTAACTTAAAAATGATCTGGCATGGCTTACAAATGACAATTATGTATGTAAAAACAAAGTTATCTCAAAGTAGGAGAGAAGATCAGCTAACACAAACTGAACAGTGTTGTCTGCAAAGAACCTTTAGTCAGGCTATCAGCTTCCTTAAATGGAATCTACACACTTGTTACTGAGGAGTATCTAGATTTGGGTTGTTTCAGGAAGAAATAAAAGAAGCCCGTGCCTCCTACCCCTTAACATGTGGGAACTACTTCACTTAAGCAGAGACATATTTCAAGACAAGAGCTGCCATCCTCACAAACCTCCAAAGACTGGACAAGCCTGTGATACAACTGGCTGTACTCAGACAATTAGCCACAGAGACATGTCCACAGTATTGATGAAACTCAACTTCATTTCAGCGGCCCCAACACATAAACACAACTCCATGTCTAAGGAAAGGCTCTGCTGAGAACACTGCCTCATTCTGTGGCTTCAATTCCTTGCCAGGAGCAGATGAAGCCGCACTATAACAGAATTACCTTAAGTAAATCCACGGTCTGAAAGCAAACAGTGTAATACCATTGAGAGTCTCCTCTGGTGCAGGGGACAGAGGACATAAAAAAACATGTGTGCGCATGCATGCACACACACTGGAAGAGGGGAAGCGAGAGCACACATGCTAAGAGGTACTCACTGCAACTGTGGCACGATCCCAGAGCTCTCAGAGGCTGGTGTGGCAGGAGTGATCGGGGTCATAGGGGTCATTGGTGAAGGATACAAGGGGGTGGTGCCTGGCAAGGGTGCAGTGGTCAGAGTCTGGGAATGGAAGATCTGTGGAGTCTGGCCTGAGGCACCCTGTGTGGGCTGCTGAGATGCTGATTGCTGAACTGAGGCTGCTGCAGTTGCTACTGCCTGCTGCTGCTGCTGTTGCTGCTGTTGCTGCTGCTGTCTTTGTTGCTCTTCCAAAATAGACAGACTATTGGTGTTCTGAATAGGCTGCGGAGTAAGTCCTGTGCCATAAGGCATCATTGGACTAAAGATAGGGATTCCAGGAGTCATGGCTCCCTGTGGAAAACAGAGAGAATAATTAAGACATTAATGTTTAGTAGTATAGGCTCTTTCCTACTGGAATCCGGGGAAAATGTAAAACCTGATGCTTTCTGAATAGGTCTTGAATTACTAGGAATTACCCTGAGATGCACCACTTTTCTTTTGTGGCACTAAACACAGCAGATGAGTACTTAGCATCTGGAGTCTGTTATTTATAATATACAAGACAGATGCTTAGCCACCCAAGCATATCTAGATAGTAAGGACAAGGCAAAGGTGCATGTCCCTATGTAAAGTGCAACCCAGGCTATGAAGATTAGCTACCAAAGCCTGTTAAATACTGTTAACTGCCTTTTCTATAATGCTTCTGTCTTACAAGCATTGCTAGATTTAATAACTATTTATGTGGAAGTAGGAAGAAAAAAGATGGCAAAATTAATACTGAATTAGTAACAAATAATCTAGGTCTAATTCTATTGCAACCACACACACATTTTATATAAAAATTAATGGTTAACTTTGTAAGCAGATTTTGTTGTCATCTTGGGCTAGGGAGGTGACTGCAACAGAGTCAAGAAGGAATCTTCTTGAGTAAATGAAATAAATGTTCTACAGCTCACACAGATCGAAGTCTTCTAAACTAGGTTCCAAATAAACTCCCCAAGCAGAAACGCATCATGCCTACCCAAAGCAGAAACTTCCACAAAGTAAAACAAACTTGAGAAACATACAAATTCATGTTCAAATCTGGGTGGCTAAAGTGTACCTTCTTCTGCTTTCTCTTGATGGGACTATGTCAGCCCTCCTTGCCCCCACTTCTTGCTCTTTTACCTGTGGGGAGGCCAAGCCCTGAGCATAAGGAGGAAGGCTGTTGTTCTGGTCCATGATTTTCACTTCCTTCAGTGTTCAGATTTTTCCTAGAGCATCCTCTGCAAATTCTCCTTAGAAACGTCCTTAACTTTCCGGGTTATCTCCACACACCATGAAACAGTGATGCTGTGCTTGAAAAAAAAATGTTTTAAGTTTAAACAAGTTTCATGTTCATACAAAATACACACACATGCTGAGTGGTGGTGGTGTAAGCCTTTAATTCCAGCACTCCAGGAGGCAGAAGCAGGCAGATCTCTGAGTTAGAGATCAGTCTGGATACAGAACAAGTTCTAGGACAGGTACCAAAGCTACAGAGAAATCTTATCTCAAAAAACTTGAAAAACAAACAACAAAAACAAAACACATATATAAGCTATCTTGGAGAAATCTATATCCTTTAATTCCAAAAGCCTAGTCCATGTTTCCTGTGACTCATATAAAACTGCCAACAAAACTATGTTACTATGTAGTTAAATATTCTAATAGTACTTAAAAATAAGGTGTTAAGATCAGTAACAAAAACTTTTGGAAAAAGGGCTACCAAGAAATGGCTCAGGAAGTACAGGCTGTCAATTCTGACACTCAGAATTTACCCATATGGTGAAAGGAGAGAACAGATTCTCACAGGCTGACTGTTGACATAAATGTAATTCACTTTATATTTTATATGTGTGGGTATTTTGCCTGCATGTATGCTTGTGTACCACTTGCATGCCTGGTACCAGCAGAGGCCCAGAAGAGAGGGTCAGATGCCCTGGAACTGGAATTAACAGATGGCTGTGAGCCACCATGGGGTCATATATATACTTAAAATAAATATGGGTCTTTGGATACACAACTTGTAATTTTGAAACCTGTATGCTATAAATGTTTAGATTAAGATCAAATTGTAGGGCAGGAGAGATGGCTCCAACCTGGGTTCTCTGGACGAGCAGGCAGTGCTTTAACCTCCGAGCCATCTTTTTTAAGAGTCAGAATCAGGGACCAGCCCTTTGCAACAACCCCTCACCCCACCCCCAGCAAAGATCTTTTGCGGGGTACGGGGGAACACCTAGGGAAAACAAATTCCTAAGTTAACTGTACTATCAGAGAACACTTATTAAGTACTGTTTATACAGCACTATTAGATCAATGCTGGTTTTTAAATATGCTGCTCTGTTTTATATCCTTCCCAATGTCTCAAGTATCAAGTGGCATAAATATTAAACTGGATATAATATGCTTTAGGTAATCAGTTTTTTGTGTTCCAATTTTAATTAAAGACAGATTAAACAATTAATTTTATAAATGCAATGTTCTTAACTCCTTAGAACACATTAATAAAAACTATGCCTGGAACTGGGCTTCTTAAATCATCATCTCTTTGGTGATCATGGATATGCAGTATGATTATGGATTAAGAGACTATGAAGAGCTTTTTTTAAAATTTGTAGCGGCAGCGACAGAACCAAGAGCCTCATAAATACCAGGCAAACGAAAGATCAGTTCAGTTCATGCAGACCGATAACTTGCTCAGAGATGCCGTAAGGACTGTATGAACCAACAATGAATGAACAAATTGAATTAGCTATCAAATCAAGATGAGTCTAACTGCTGGGCAGTGGTGGCACTCACCTTTAAAACCAGCACTTGGGAGGCAGAGGTTCAAGGACAGCCTGGTCTATAGAGTAAGTTCCAGGATAGCCAGGCTACACAGAGAAACTGTGTGTTGGGGGTTGGGGAGGAGATAAGTCTAACTATAGACACATAGTAAGCACAGAACAGACATTAGTTATTGCACTTAAATCTTTATAAAAGGACTTTTGTCTTATGTGTATGAGTGTTTTGTAAGCATGTATGTATGCGCATCACACGTGTGGTGCCTGCAGATGTCAGCAAGATGGTACTGGATTCCCTACAACTGGATTTTCAGATATTTGTGAGCCACGATATAGGTGCCGGGCACCAAAGTCAGGTCCTCTGCAAAGGCAGCAAATACTCTTAACCATTGAGTTATCTCCCCAGCCTGACAATCGATCTTATTCTAAACGTTTATCATCAACTAATATCACACAAGACATACAGGCTTCAAGCTACAAGTTGTATATTCAAAGGTCCGCAGTCATGTTAAGTACATGCTGGTACAGGCCTTCTGAGGTCCAATGAAAGAATGTCACAGTCACTACGAGAGGACAAAGGACCCAAACGATGTTCCTACAAACTCACTATTGAAAAAATGGGCTGGAGAAAAGGCTCAGAGGTTAAAGCACTGTGTGCTCTTCTGGAGGTCCTGAGTTCAATTCTCAGCGACCACATACATAGTGGCTCATAACCATCTGTAATGAGATCTGGTGCCCTCTTCTGACTTGCAGGGATATATGCAGGCAGAACACTGTATATATAATAGGTAAATTTTTTTTAAAAAAAAAAAGAGAAAAAAGAAAAAAAATGAAGAAATGCCCATTTCTGAGAGATACTAGATATACGAGAGATACTAAGGTTACAAGAAAATTACACTTTTTCTGATATTACCAGAAAAATGTATTTATTATTCTCTAACAAAAATGTTCCAGATACAAAGATAAAGAAGATACAGTCTTTAGCAATATAAAAAGATACATATAACTGTAAAAAAATAGTAACACTAAAATCGCAGGTATTTACTAAGACACAAGAAAACTGCAATCAGCACACATGTCTTCAGATCTGTGCCTGGTGTGCAGTACATAATCATCACACATGTCTAATCAGCACACACGTCTTCAGATCTGTGCACCTAGAACTGGGCCTGGTGTGCAGTACATAACCATCACACATGTCTAATCAGGACACACGTCTTCAGATCTGTGCACCTAGAACTGGACCTGGTGTGCAGTACATAATCATCACACATGTCTAATCAGGACACACGTCTTCAGATCTGTGCACCTAGAACTGGACCTGGTGTGCAGTACATAATCATCAGTGAATGCTATGGAAGGAAGAACACAACTAAAGTCAGGGGTTGGAGAGATGTTCAGCAGTTAAGAGCACTGTTTCTCCCCAGAAGGCCTAGCACCACATGGCTGTTCAAACTAGCTGTAATCCAGTCCTAGGGAATCTAGTGCCCCCTTATGTCTTCCATGGGCCCCAGGCATGCATGTGGTACACATACAGGCAAAAACATTCACAAACATAAACTTTTTTTTTTTTTTGTTTATTTTTTCCGAGACAGGAGACAGGGTTTCTCTCTGTGTAGCTTTAGAACTAGCTCTTGTAAACCAGACTGGTCCCAAACTCAGAGATCCACCTGCCTCTGCCTTCCCAGTGTTAGGATTAAAGGTGTGTGCCACCACTGCCTGGCTCACATACGTAAGTCTTCTTAAAAATTAAGAAAAACACTAAAGTTACATACCCTTTTGAGAGGCCAGATCTTTCACAAAGCAGGAGCAATTTAACATGGATCTAGCAAGAGGAACAAAAAAATACAAATCAGCATATATACCAAAGTGAAAGGCAGACAAAGACTACGAGAGCATGCAGTATGGGACAGACTCAGTATGGAAAGTCACTACAGGAGGTGACACAGCAGCTAGAGGTGGGTTATGTAATTTGGAGTGTTATTACACAGGCAATGGGATTGTTATAGGATTTGGAAGTGTAGGTGGGGAGCTCCTTTGTCAAGAGAAGATAAATCTGAGAAAACTGGAGACTGAAAATTCAATTTCTGAGGTCACTGCTTTAGTTGAGCCAAAAAGATAATGAAGGTTGGGTTTAATGTCCAAAGTATAATCAGGGATTTATCGAGTTCACTTTGTGCAAATGAAGTTCACCGAACAGGTTGGTTATTATTATTATTTATTGTTATTACTTGAGGCAGGTTTTCTCTGCAGCTTTGGAGCCTGTTCTGGAACTAGCTCTGTAGACCAGGCTGGCCCCGAACTCAAGAGATCCACCTGCCTCTGCCTCCCGAGTGCTGGGATTAAAGGCCTGCACCACCACCGCCTTGCTGAACCGGTTGATTATTCAAGACGAATATTTGTCGTATGCTATGCAGAGGTCATCTCACACTTGCAGACGATATAAACCATCTTTCCTCAACGTATCATAAAATCGGGATAATCACTATACTAACTTATTTTTAGGCTCTTTTCCAGAGTCTTCGTCTTTTGGAAACTAAGCCATCAAATTGAATATTTGAGAAACCTATTCTGCAGTCTTCCAAGTGTCTGCCTAACCCTGTCACGCGTCCTTTCCTAGAAAAGCCTACCCAGAGTTCTGGAAAACCACGCTAACCTGAGCCTAGAGACGGCGAGCACAGTGTAAATAAAGTAGCGCGTGTTTATACGTTGATTTCAAGTGAACTTAAATCTCAGGCTTCTGACCAGACGGTCCTTAATGAGGGAAAAAACGCGGGGCCGCATGCCTGGGTAAAACGGGTCTCCTAGCGGGGGCAGCAGCGGAGGCGTGCAGCGCCGCCCGGTGCCAGCCCCCCGGAAACTCTCACGCTTGGCACAGGGTTTCCAGACCGCGCCGGAGCGGTGGCCCGGTGACTGGTACTCGCCGAGCCGCCACAGCACGCGCGGAGCGCCGCTCCCCGCTCGGCCGCGCCCCCATGCCAAGTCCCCTCCGGCTGTCCCGGGGACTCCCTCAAAGCGGAGAAAAGGCTGACCAACCGTTACCTGGACCGCACAGACCTAGCCAAACCGCCAGCAGGGACCCGCCACCGCTACCGGACTCGACCCTGCTGGAGCCCGACGCAATCTGATGCCGTCACTTCCGCCCGCTGTGCTCTGGCCTGGGACGCTTGTGTGTGTGTGTGTGGGGGGGCCTTTCCGAAAGGAAACGAGGGGGCGGGGCTCCCAGCAGTTCCGGGGCGGGGCCCCGTGACCATTTCGAGCTGGTTGTTGTCAAAGGCTGGAGAGGTGCGGAGTGTTTAGAGCTAACAGTTGGAGATGGCTTTAAGGATCAAACTCAAGCAAGCATTCTATCACTGAGCTACAGCCTCAGTCTTCCATGCTTTATTTTTAGAAAGGGTTTCTCTGGGTAGCCCTGGCTGTCATGGGATTCCCTCTGTAGAAAAGGCTGGCCTCAAACTCAGAGATCCTCCTGCCTCTGCCTCCGGAGTGCTGGGATCAAAGGCGTGGGCTAACACGCCCTGCTAGTGTACCATGGTTTTCTTTCTTTCTTTCTTTTTTTTAAATATTTATTTATTTATTATGTATACAATATTCTGTCTGTGTGTATGTCTGCAGGCCAGAAGAGGGCACCAGACCTCTTTACAGATGGTTGTGAGCCACCATGTGGTTGCTGGGAATTGAACTCAGGACCTTTGGAAGAGCAGGCAATGCTCTTAACCACTGAGCCATCTCTCCAGCCCCTGTACCATGGTTTTTAAGCTCACAGTGTTACCAAGGGTACTTGGAAGCTCACCGTCTCCTTTACTTAGTACCATAAAGCTGAGATCGAAACGTGAATAGCAAGCAGATACTCTTTATCACGTTCTCAGTGAAAGTTAACTTGTGTCTAAAGAAAGACAACAAAACATGCGTCTTTGTAACCACACATTCATTTACATTTTAGTTCTGTACCTATCAGCTCTCTTCCCGGCTGTTCCAAGAAAACATTTTGTGTTGTTGTTGTTTTTGTTTTTCTAGACAGGGTTTCTTTGTAGCTTTGGAACCTGTCTGGTACTTATTCTGTAGACTAGGCTGGCCTCAAACTCACAGAGATCCTCCTTCCTGCCTCTGCCTCCCTAGTGCTGGGATTAAAGGCTTATGCCACCACCTCCTAGCTAGGTTGCTTCCTGATGCTTGATTGAATTTCACTATATCTTGATTTCTTTTTTTTCTGTGCTTCATCTAGGCATACGCAGGTCTTGTTTTGCTTATGTCATTTCCCTTGTGTTTTGCACTATCAACAAGTTAATGAACTACTTTAGTCTCTCTCTGTCTCTGTGTGTGTGTGTATGTGTGAGATGGACGGTATCTGTGTGTTATGTGTATGGGGTGTTGATCTATAAATGGACTCTAATAAGTTATGTGTATGGGGTGTTGATCTATACATGGACTCTAATAAGTACAGTAGCATTATGTAGCTATTGTCTCCTTAATGAAACATTTTCTCCTGGAGGGACAGGGAACCCCGTAAGACTTAGAAAATTAAGAAAACTTAACAATGGCCTGACAGGAGGCAACTTAAGGGAAGGAGGGTTCATTTTGACTTACAGCTTAAGGGGACACAGTCCATCACACAGAAGCATGACGCCTGGAGAAGGGGAAGCCACATTGCTTCTGCAGACCGAAATCCCAGTCATGTTGCGTCCACAGACTGGAAGCTTAGAGAGGTGAATGTTAGTTTGCTTTTTTTTTTTTTTTTTTTTTTTAGTCCAGAAAGCTAGGCCATGAGATGGTGCCACCTATATTTAGGTTGGGTCTTCTCTCCTCAGCTCAACCATCCTGAAATAACCTGCATAAACATGCCCATGGGTTTTTACCAGGTGATTCTGGATTCCGTCAAGTTAACAATATTAACCATTAGATTCTGGCTAGGGAAACTTAAGTCTTGACACCTGGGTCGCAGGCTGCGTATAGCACACAGCCTTCAACCCAGCAGGAGCTGCTAATTCTCAAACACCAATGTGACCGTTCGAGTTACCGTTGCTCTGTAATTGGGTTAATTTTTTGGTGTGGCCATACTTTTAATTTTGGATTCCCCACGAGTGAACCCAAATGTTTTCTCGGGGTTGGACAACAGGTCCCCTGGAGTCGGTGGACCCAGGTTGCGCCGTGGGACGCAGGCGAGACCTCCAAGAGCAACGACGAGCGCGGGCTAGAGGAGCCCGGTGGGCGGGGCCTGACGTAGCCGGAAGTGGACCTGCGCCGGCGGCCATCTTGCCGTGAGACAGCAGAAGTCGGAACGATGCTCACCATGGCTGCTTACCGGGGCATCGACCGAGAGCAGGCAATGAAGGCTCAGGGCTCCGGCGGCCCTGCGTACCTGCGGTTCTCGCCTTACGCCTTCAATGGAGGGTAAAAGCTCGGTCTGCTGCGCTCACCTTGGTCGAGCCGGGGTCGCGGCGAGCGGGTGTGGGGTGGCGGGGATGCAGCCTGCAGCCCGGACCCGGACGGTGCACGACGCCCTCGGTGCAGCCTGCTTTAACCCTCTGCTCCGTGGGCGGCTGTGTCGTGGGGCCGGCGGGCAAGGGGCGATGTTCCTGTTAGCATTGGTTCGTCCTGGTTAATAGACGGCGTCGGCGGTTCCGTTGCTGAGCCGTCGGATCCGCTATTATTTCAAATAGAAAATGTCATTGGTTAATTAGACTTAATTTGTGGGCCACTGATTTTTTTCTTTTAATGCTTGTTTGGCTTAAGTTCAAGGGTGAAATATAGAGGTTTCTGTTATACTGTGAGACGTGGCCTGCTGGGCAGGTTCTACTGAGCTATGTCCCCGGCCTTCCCCGTGTGTGTGTGTGTATTCTTACTCTCAGATTGCTGTGCATTGTAAAATATTCGCTGTATTCGAAGGAATGTTTTTCCTTCGAATTTAGGACCCTTGGCAATACAGGGATATATTTCATCAAAGTCTGTTCATTGAAACAACCATTTTTTTTTTAAGTGACGTGTTAAGAAAAGCGAGACAGCCCGGAGGTGGTGGCGCACACCTTTAATCCCAGCACTCGGGAGGCAAAGGCCAGTGCAGCGAGTTTCAGGACAGCCAGGGCTACAAGGAGAAACCTTGTCTCAAAAAAGAAAAAACATGAGCTGTCTTTGTGAATGTTGAACGTTCACTGTGTAGGGAGTGAAATATTGACTGTAGCCTTGGCTGTGCCCTCTGAAGAATAAATGTGGAAGTGTGCTCTGCGGCTCCTTTCGGTTTCTTGAATGGTGACATTTTTGTAAGCTGCGAGCAGTTAAGTGACTGCTTCATAATCTTCGTCCTTGGCACATTTAAACAGCCCTTTCCAAGAACTGGTGAGAATTAGAACTGGTTTTAAATTCATAGCTTTCGTTTTCCAGTGTGCTGCTTCATTCTGTGGGCTAATGCTAAGTACTTGGGTTGTGAGATGTGTTAACTTAAAGGTATTCTGAATGCAGGACTCATAATTAACTTTTTAACCGCTTGCAGTTCCTCTTAATCCATTGCTCTCTTCATAGTTACTTACAGCTCTCTAGTAACTCACTTTTTTTTTTGTTTGTTTCCTATTAGCATTTATTGCATTGGTTGCAACTGGCCTGCCAAGTAGCCTCTGGTTCTGCAAAATGATACTAGTTTCTTTGTGGCTTCCAGATTTTGTTACTTAAGACTTTTATATTCCTTATCCCTGGGAATATAATTCCCAAGTCTATTTCTGTTAACTTTATTTCTCCAAAGTCCCCTCAATTCTGGCGTCTTTGGGAAAAGGTTTCTAAGTGCACTCTTGTTTTTCACCATAACTCATGTTAGTAAGCAAAACAAGCGGGGTGATGATTCCTTCAGAATACTCTGGTTATGTCAGTATAAAGTCGGGGATGCTGTAGTTATTTTTCCCACTAAACACGCTTAGGAAGTCATGAAAACTTGGTTGCATACAGTGGTGATGGATTGTCCTTTTTGTCCCCTTCATCCTACTTCCTTGCTGTTACATCTCTTATTGGAACAGGATTTATATTCCCATTTCACACACTGTATTGTTGCCATAATTGTCTTACAACCTCGCTTTGCAAGTGGAGCTTTTCTCATTCTCGTTTGTCTAACCGTCAGGACACCTTGCTGAGATTGAAAATCTAGCTTGGGATCTGCAACAGTTCATAGCAGTGTGTCTGTCCCTAGGTACACAAAAAGGACCGACCGCCTTAAGTTGCTTGAGCGGACTGCTGTGATATTTTTTTCTTTCTGTTTCTATTCATGATTTGTGAAATGCCATGCCTCTCTGCTTTGGGGTTTTAGTGCAGAACTTGTTTTGGTAAAAATACTAGGTAATGTTTTCTGGGTTTATTTCCTAGAAGGACCTATGATAGGTGCTTTATGTGAATTACGTTGGCTAGTTCTTACACTCTGTAACACATCAGGTACTGTTGTTACCATCAGTTTGAACATTAAAAATTTATCCAAAGTCACACAAATAATAAGTGGCATGAGTGGGCCTCTCCCTCAAGTAATTGCAGTGCCCGGGTGCTTAGTCATCACTTGCTGCTGTCCTACTGCATAGCACAGTGACGTCGTTCACTCCCTAGGACACCAACTATTGAATCCTTACAGCATGCTAATGTGAGATGGTTACTGTTATTTAATTATTAATTTTAAAGAAGTTCGGTAACTTGCTTGGGAAAACACCATTAGGATCTAGATTCTACTTTTATGGTTTTTCTCTGGGATTCTTCAGTAAGTGAAACTATACAGCAGGAAAAAAGATAATCACCTTGCTCTTTGAATGTGGTGTGCGTACTGTTTCTGGGAAGACGTCACACACACACACACACACACACACCTGCTCCATGACTGACTGAAGTTTAGCTTGGAGAATCAATATACTTTTATTGGGGTTACTATAACAGGAGTATGGGCTAGGAGGTACTTCAAAAAGCAAGGATGATCTAGAATCAACTGTATCTTAGAAAAGTCAACCCCAACACAGTCGATGGCTTAGAAAAGCTGTAATTTTAGGTCTCTGTACGATTTGTAGGTAGCTCACAAGGCAGAAAATCTCTTACAGCTTGGCTGGTCAGAGCCTCATCCCACAACAGTTAAGACAGGGTCTCACATGTAGCCCTAACTGGCCTGGAACTCACAGAGCCTGCCGCACCCTCTCAGATGCTGGAATTCAAGGTGCACAAATCAGGGATGAGGAAGGTCCAAGAATTCTCAGGTTTTCACGGGATGTAACTTTGTTTGCCTCAGATATTCTCCTTATGACTCTCAATAGCCCCCCCCACCACCACACCATAAAGGATGTTTCCATGCAGAGGAATAGACATTGCCTAACAGCTCTCCTACAAAGAAATAGATGTGGTCCTGAATTCAGCTTGCTTATAGGATTACTGTCTATCCAGACCTGGTCTCCAAGAGACAAACGTGTTGCTGTGTAATACCAGTGCTTTTTATATATGAATATTTTTGATCTTTAGTGATGAAGGTTGATTTAGTGTTTTCCCTGTTACCACTTCCCAAGGAGATACTAGAACAGTTCTATTTTGTATTCTGTGTTGTATATTTTGAGAAAATTGAGGCCTTCAGTAGTTAAGTTGCCCTCGGACTTATAACTGCTGAATGGGGAGGGCACCATTAGAATCTAGGTTAGGAATTTTCCAAGATGACATGGAACCAGGGATCCTTTCCTCCAGTCTTTCATTTGAATTCTATTCTTTTATCTAGTAGATTTACCTAGATAGGTCCTGTGGAACACACTCCTACTTGAAGAGAGAGAGTTGCCATGCTGAAGAATTAATTTTTTTTTCTATTTTTTTTTTAATCAGTACTGTATTGGCAATTGCTGGAGAAGATTTTTCCATTGTTGCTTCAGACACTCGGTTGAGTGAAGGGTTTTCAATTCATACCCGAGATAGCCCCAAATGTTATAAACTGTAAGTAAATCAGCCTTTCTAGATTTATTTTATTTGTATGTTTTGTCTGTATATATGTCTGTGCTTCATGTATGTGCAGTGTCAACAGAGGCCAGAAGAGGGCATCGGATTCCCTGGAACTGGAGTTGTAGTTGGTTGTTAGCTGCCGTGAATTAAGCCTGCCCAGGTTCTGTGGAAGAACAGCCAGTGCTCTTAGCCATCCACTGAGCCTTCTCTAGCCCATAAGTAAATATTTCTAAAGACACTTCACTTGCCTTTGTGGTGGCAGTTGGAAAGGTGCATGGCTAATTAGAAAACTCAGTTAAACTTGCAATAGAAATGGACCCAACAAGGCTTAGATTCTTTGTACAGCAGTTTAAGATAACGTGGAGTAGAAAATAAAGAAAGCAGCATTGGCATATTTCAGTCCTAGGCATGGCTCACATCTTACCATAAGAAGCAGTGAAGTTTGTCTTACCTTTCCAGTTCCCAGCTACCCAATTTTTCTATCTCATTGGCTGTTTTTCCATAAGGAGATTAGAATTAGACTTTAGTCTTATGTTCATATATTTTTAACTTCTTTTTTTCTGTAGAAGTAGTCAGATTTATGAAACTTCTGTATGGCCCATGGGCTACATCATGCTTCTCATTTCCCAGCCCTAGATTGTAAAGTAGTAGTCATCCTTATTTTCTTTAGCCTGTTAATGGTTTATCTTTGACTTACCGAAAATTCATTTGGTGTAAGACCAAATGGTATGTAGACTCCCATGCTGCAAAAGGACTGACTAGCTGTTGGTTTGTGCGCCTTGTTTTTTTTGTTTTGTTTTGTTTTGTTTATAGTCAAATAATTTTCCTGAAATTGGCTTTTTACAGAACAGACAAAACAGTCATTGGCTGCAGTGGTTTTCATGGAGATTGTCTTACTCTGACGAAGATTATTGAAGCAAGATTAAAGGTAGGTGCTACCCTGTCGAAACAATTCATAAGATTCTTTTGAGCCTCGATATAACTGCTGCATTGGAGAGAGAGCAAGTTAGCAGGCGGAGCCAGCGTATCCTAGAAATAAAGCAGTACCACCACTGGCGGTTGCGATCACACAGATAACAAGGGGCCGCAGCACATGTCTGTTTACACCCTGTGCTTTGTCGTGTTGTCTGTTTTCTGGAGGTAGCCCGAGGACTCTTCCGAGGCTTCTCCTTCTGAAATATCAAGTCTGCTCTGGCAGAGAATAGCCTAGGCAGCCATAGACCAGAGCATAATGTAGAAGTGTCTACCGACCTTTCCTTCCTCACACCTTCACACACTGGTAGACAGCACACAAAAAAAGAAGAAATAGTCTCTGGAGCATTGATGAAGGGAGGCAGCTTCAATAGAAATCACCAAGGCATGATGTAATAGGAACACGTTAGCAGGGGTGACCACATTCTCTGTGCCTGCTTGGGTCACTTAAGGAGATCCCTCACATAGTCATGAGACAAGTTACTTAACTCACATTTGCTGTGTGTGGCTGTGTAGAAATATTCCATTGTGTATTTTAGAACATCTAGTATTGAAAGCTTCAGAATTTACATTTATTAGCAGACACACCATGCCTTCTATTCCATCCTATACTATAACTTATCTTAAAAATTCGTCTGTATTTGTTATACAGCTTACCTGTGATTGTTCAGGGTTTTGACCTTGATTTATAGCACTTAGGCTTAGCTTTAGAAATGCTTGCTGTGAGCCAGGCGGTGGTGGCACACGCCTTTAATCCCAGTACCCGGGAGGCAGAGGCAAGCGGATCTCTGTGAGTTTGAGACCAGCCTGGTCTACAGAGCTAGTTCCAGGACAGGCTCCAAAACCACAGAGAAACCCTGTCTCGAAAATCCCCCCCCCCAAAAAAAAGAAAGAAAAAGAAAAATAAAAAAAAAAAAAAGAAATGCTTGCTGTGTGACTAACAAAAAATGGTAAACCCAGCCAGGCATGGTAGCACAGGCCTTTAATCCCAGCACTCTGAAGACAGAGGCAGGTGGGTCTCTTTTGAGGCCAGCCTGGTCTACAAAGTGAGTTCCAGGACAGCCAAAGCTGTTACATAGAGAAGCCATGTGAAAAACAACAAAAATGGTGAACTTAAACCTATTTCATGTTTATAATTTTTGTGGATAATTTAAAGTTTTTAGGAATATAGTATATCAGGATTACGAGGTTCCTGTATTGGCATCCTAAGTTTTTTTTGTTTTTGGTTTTTTTTGGGGGGGGGGTGGTTGGTTTTTCGAGACAGGGTTTCTCTGTAGTTTTGGTGCCGGTCCCGGAACTAGCTCTTGTAGACCAGGCTGGCCTCAAACTCCCAGAGATCCGCCTGCCTCTGCCTCCCGAGTGCTGGGGTTAAAGGCGTGCGCCACCACCACCCTGCTCCCTAAGATCTTTTTTAACCTGATTATTTAATTTCATTTATTTATTTTATGTGTATGGGTGTTTGGTCTACACATATGTATGTTGACTATGGGCATGTCTGGTACTCAAGGAGGTCAAAATGGTGCCTGAGTCCTTGAAAATATCTGTCAGTAGTTGTAAGCTACAGTGTAGGTGTTGGGACCCAAACCCAGGTCTTCGCAGGAACAACAAGTGCTTGTAACTCTGTTGAGCTATCTTTCCAGTCTATGATCATGTTTTGATACTGTTTTCCTTGGTAGACTTGAGAAGCAAGACTATTGCCCTTCAATGATGTGTTTGTCTAGCAGTTTACAAAGAGTGGGACCCCAAATAATACAGTCCAGTGATTCTGTTTGTTTTTTGTAAGAGACCTGTTGATAAATATTTTAAGTCTCAGGGGCCGTTGCATTTCTGTCCCAGCTACCCTGTGTTGCTGTTGGATGGAGAAGGCAGCAGAAGCAGCACGGCTGTGTTCCAGGAAATTTTTACTTAAAAGAATCAGGTAGTGGGTCAGGTGTGACTCCTCGTGCTGATACCATTTGGGGTGCACAGTGCAGGGATGAGATGCATTTGGAACATCTTCCTCAGGCTCACCTTCCATGCTCTGCTTATTACAATGTTGTCGAATTAGTAGTGTCGGAAATGAAGAGGGCAGGGTGAGTAGACTCTTTAAATTAGTATTCTTCACATCCTTCCCCTTAAAAATCTTTTTGTTTGGGGCTGGAGAGATGGCTCAGAAGTTAAGAGCACTGGCTGCTCTTCCTGAGGTCCTGAGTTGAATTCCCAGCACCCACATGGTGGCTCACAGCCATCTGTAATGAGATCTGATGTCCTCTTCTGGCCTGAAGGCATACTTGCCATCAGAACACTGTATACATAATAAATAAATTTTTTTATTATTATTGATTTTTTTGTTTGTTTTGAGACAGGGTCTCTGTGTAGTCCTGGCTGTCCTGGAGCTTGATGTGTAGTAGAACAGGCTGGCCTCAAACTCACGGAGGTCTCCATGAGTGCTGGGACAACCATTTATTCACTTAGTTTAGGGAACCAAGTACATACCAGAATAACAGTTCTACCAGAGTCTTACCATATAGACCAGTGAGTTTATTGGGGTTCTTTAGATGACTACGGATGAGGGGTTACTTAGAGGAACACGGGCAACTGAAAGGCAGCTGAATCACCAACAAGCCCACCGAAGCTTGGGTAGCAGCTCAGAAGGCTGCTTAACTCTCCCATCGCCACAGGCAGCTGAGTGCTGCAGAGCTGTCCTCTCAGCAGTTGTTTCCTGTCCGTGTAAGCTGGAGAACGGCCCTCTTGAATCGTGATTTCAGCTGTCCTGGAATTTGTCAGGTTTATTCATTTTCTGAGTCTTTTTTTCCAGGGAATGTTTCTGTTCTGAAAGACTCGTTACATGATAACCACCTCAAATATATGTAATTAAACTATCATTTTATGTTAGTAATACTATGTTATTTGGTCATGAAAGAAGTAAACTTTTGCCAGACAGTGGGGGTGCACATTTTTAATCCCAGTACTTGGAAGGCAGAGGCAGGTGGATCTCTGTGAGTTTGAGGCCAACCTGGTCTACAGAGTGAGTTCTAGGATAGCCAGGACTGTTTCACAGATTAACCCTGTCTCCAAAAAAAAAAAAAAACCAAAACCGACCAACAAACAAGTAAGCAAATGAGTAATAAGGGAATGAATGAACGAAAGAGCTTTTGTATTGCACTAAGGAACACCTGTAGTATGCACTGGTTGTCATTGAAGTTTGACAGATTCTGACTCTGCTCTCCTGTTTTTTTTTGTTTGTTTTCCAAACCATGAAGATGTACAAGCACTCCAATAACAAGGCCATGACCACCGGGGCAATTGCTGCAATGCTTTCTACCATCCTCTACTCACGGCGCTTCTTCCCGTACTATGTCTACAACATCATCGGTGGACTCGATGAAGAAGGTAGCATCTTGCTTTCTGGCAAATGCAGAAGTGTTGTTTCATAAATGTGTATGCTTCTGCCTAGAGTTGAGCCATCTAGCGCAGCAGCTGTGTACTCTGATCGTGAAAGTATAAGAAACTAAAGCTGAAAGGGATAAATTACATCCAGAGGCATACAAGTACTAGAAGGTACCTGGTGAAGGCACCAGTTACATTTTCTCAGGATCTGGAATGTGTTGGTAGTTATTAGCTTTTTTTTTAAATATTTATTTATTTACTATACATACGATATTCTGTGTGTATGCCTGAAGGCCAGAGGAAAGCACCAGACCTCATTACAGATGGTTGTGAGCCACCATGTGGTTGCTGGGAACTGAACTCAGGACCTTTGGAAGAGCAGGCAAGGCTCTCAACCGCTGAGCCATCTCTCCAGCCCCAGTTATTAGCTTTTATCTTACAGATTTGACCTACATGATTTGACTACAGACATGTTTAGTTCAAACAGTTTTTGATAAGGAATTTCTGGAACTGGAAGAACTTGTGGTTAAGCGCAGTTACTGCTTCTGCACAAGACCTGACTTTGGTTCCCAGCCCTGACATGGTGGCTCACAGCTGTAACCATTTGTAACTCCAGTTCAGGGAACCTGGTGCCATCTTCTGAGCTCTGAGGGTCTCAGGCACCTCATCCTGTTGTGTAGCAGGCTTATCCTGGGGAGACGTAATACATACACACTGCTCACCTAGATATGTAACCAACAGCAGGCCAGTGTGAATACCATCATAGTCCAGAGTGGTGAACTACTGAGTTTTGCTGGGGTTCCTTACTGCAGCAGACGTGACTCAAGGAAAGCTGGAGCACACTGTACAGCCTGCAGGTTGTTTGATAGGTTGGAGAGGGTCACTTCTAGGTAGTTGAACAATACGTTATCAGGCAGCTCAGCCAATCTGCTTTTTTTTTCAGCTTGGCTTGTCTGGAAGTGACTTCTCAGCATTATTTATTATTTTCTCTTGGGAGAGAGAGAGGTCTTGTAAATCTGATTAGTTCCAGCTCCTCCCTGAAGCCATTTTGAGTTGTTTATCTTCTGTCTTAGCTTTCTTTTTTTATTTTTTTTATTTTTTATTTTTTTGTCTTAGCTTTCTTATAGGATGGAATGTTTTAATCAGGGAGGAAACTGCTATACAATATAGTCATACATGCAGGCAAAAGACTTAGACACATAAAATAAAAATAAATCTTATTTTTTTTTAAGTAATTTTGGAGCTGGGCATGGTAATACATGCCCATAACCCCAGCACTTTGCAGCTGAAGCAGAAGAATTGTATCCTTCATGTTCAAGACCTTGTCTCCAAAAGCAAGGGTGATTTGGGTTAATTAATACCTGTACTTGTCACAATGTTCTCAGAATAGGCATCTTTAGATTTTTCTGTCAGAGTAAGATAGGATATATTTTTTAAGACTTTTCTTAGGCGGGATATGGTAGCACATGCAATGCCAGCACTCTGGCAGAAGGATCTGTAGATGGAGTCCCAGAGATTTTTTTTAATATTTATTTATTTATTTTATATGCAATATTCTGTGTTCATGTATGAACTGCAGGCCAGAAGAGGGCACCAGACCTCATTACAGATGGTTGTGAGCCACCATGTGGTTGCTGGGATTTGAACTCAGGACCTCTGGAAGAGCAGGAAATGCTCTTAACCGCTGAGCCATCTCTCCAGCCCCAGTCCCAGAGATTTTTGTCCCAATTGCCTGGTCCCCTTCCTGGCAGCTGCTTATTTATAAATGCTCAGCTGATAACTCAGGCTTGTTAAACTTAAATTAACCCTGATTCTTTTCTGTGCTAAGCCATGTGGCTTGGTATTCTCATCTTGTTCTCTCTGTGTCTGCTGGTAACTCCTGACTCTGCTCTTCTTCTTCCCAGAATTCTTAGTTTGGTTGCCCCGCCTATACTTTCTGCGTAGCTCCAATCAGCGTTTTATTAGACCAGTTCAAGTGACAAGTCTTTACACTGCATGAGAGGATTATTCCACAGTAAGGGTCTCTGAATTTGTGGCTAGTCCTGTCTACATAGCAGGTACCAGGACAGCTAGGACTTCATAGAGATCCTGTCTCAAAAAACAAAACAACATAAAAAGATGTGTGCGTGTGTGTGTGCATTTATTCTTCCTCCTCACTGTCGTTAGTTCTTGGAGAACTTTGTATAGTATATTTTGATCATAGTCACCCATCTCCCCGGTTCCTCCCCGGTATACCATTCCCTAATCTTCTGCCCACCCAACTTTGGGGCCTCTTTGTTTTCCTTCCTTCCTTCCTTCCTTCCTTCCTTCCTTCCTTCCTTCCTTCCTTCCTTCCTTCCTTTCTTTCCTTTTTTTTTAAGCGTCAACAAGTGCAGTTTTTGTTACTCATACTCTTGATGTGTGGCTTCCACTAGGGTGTGGTCAGCCTGCCAGGGGACATACCCTTAAAACCAGCTCTCCCTCTATAAACAGGGGACATACCCTTAAAACCAGCTCTCCCTCTATAAACAGGGGACATACCCTTAAAACCAGCTCTCCCTCTATAAACAGGGGACATACCCTTAAAACCAGCTCTCCCTCTATAAACAGGGGACATACCCTTAAAACCAGCTCTCCCTCTATAAACAACTGTCAGTTGACAAAAACTCCTTTGCTAGAGGTGGAGCTAATGTCCCCCTCCCTTCTCTGTGTTGCTTTGATGAATCACACTGCTGTGAGTGCTGATGCCCAGGTGTCTGTCCTTCAGTGTCCAGAAAAGGGTCACTGTAGTCGGCACACCATCTTTTCACCCACACAGGTGCACATAATGGAAACTCTTATTCTTTGATTGTGTGTGGGGTGTAATAGGCATGTTTGTGCAGATGCCTTCAGAGATGTTGGGAGCTCCCCACAGGTGCTAAAGGATCTTAAACTTGGGTCCTTTGCAAGAGCAGTAAGTGTAGTCTTAACCACTGAGCCATTTTTCCAGCCCAGACTTTTGTTGTTTTAAGATAATGATGTCTTAAGAAAAATCAGTCTGTGGGGGCTGGAGAGACGGGTCAGCAGTTAAGAGCACTGACTGCTCTTCTAGAACACCCGAGTTCAGTTCCCAGCAACCACATGTTGGCTTACAACCCTCTGTAATGAGACCTGATGCCCCCTTTTGGCTTAGCCTGCAGGTGTACATGCAGGCAGAACACTATATACATAATAAATAAATCATTAAAAGGAAAGAAAGGAAAAATCAGTCTGTGTATGTATGTGTGTAAAAGTGTATACATATATGTATGTATAAAATTGTCAAAAAACAAACTTAATTTTAAAAAATTATATGACTAATAAACTACAATAATTTTCAAAAAGTAGCAACTTTAAAAAGAAGTAAGTCTCTGTGACTGATGTGTCCCTCAGCCGGATCCTGGCAAAGGGGCTCTGGAGGTGGAATGTAGGTGAGACGTTTACCTCAGGGTCACTGCATTTCACCCCTGGCCTTCTCCTCTCCCCAGGGGGACCCACTCCCCCACCACGGAGAGGAGCCCTGTGCCTTGCCCCTTGCTTGTCTGTTTTTCATGCCTGCTTTTCCTCGGCTCGTGTTGATATTTTACAGTGCCTCTCTGACTTCGATT
The DNA here is from genome assembly GCF_037038515.1 of Microtus pennsylvanicus. Taxonomy (NCBI): domain Eukaryota; kingdom Metazoa; phylum Chordata; class Mammalia; order Rodentia; family Cricetidae; genus Microtus; species Microtus pennsylvanicus. The sequence goes on along the minus strand of NC_134579.1, from coordinate 219,655,732 downwards.
TCTTCTTTCTCCTCTTCCTCATTCTCCTCATCTTTCACTCCCTATTCTTTCCATAACTGCAGCTTAGTTATTGCCCGTCCTTATTTTTTTGCCTTGTGAATAGTTCATATCTTTTCTTGCCCTGCTTTTTGGAAATTCCCTCAAGGATTTTTTTGTTTTGTTTTATTTTTTGTTTTTTTAATTCTGTTATTGCTTTTATTTCTGGTGTCTTTTAATTTTTAAGGACTAAGGGTTTTTTTATTATTATACTAGTTTTGTTACTTTTTGTACTTTATTAGAAGTTTTGTTTTATCTTCATGTTTTTTTCCCCTGTATTTCATAATGGAGCCCGTAATTATAATGGCTTGTTAATTCAGGACTGTTTCTTCATCACGAAGAGTGATGTACTGTCTCTAATTAGCAGTCCTTAGCAGTATCCTAGTATACTGCCATACCACTGTAGTTAAACTATCATATTATTACTACTATAATTTTTAAAATTTAGTTCTTTGATAATTTCATACATGCATATAATACGTTACAGGTTCCATGTACCTTCTCAGCTTACAGCTGGAGCCTTTTGTTGAGGGTCAGTTTTCTGTTCTTTCCTGCCCACTCAGCCTAAAACCCCAAGTCCGCTGAAGTCTCCGAAGACTTGCTGTGCTGTCTTGTGCGCTAGGATGGGAGCTTGGAGCCCAGTGTCAGGAACTCCAGGGTCTAGATGATGTTTCCCTGATGGGTCCGCCTTTGTCTGTGACTTTATGTTTCTTTCTCTATTCTGTCAGTTGTAGTAATAGGAGCGGTGGGGCTGTGTCCCCAGCACCCCAGCCGCTTGGCTAGCTTATGCCCTGAAATAATTACACGGACACTGTATTCTTTTAAACACTGCTTGGCCCATTTCTATCTAGCCTCTTCTCGGCTAACTCTCACATATTAATTTAGCCCATTTCTAATCATCTGTGTTGCACCCCAAGGTGCGCTTACCGGGAAGATTCTAGCCTACGTCCATCCTGGGTCGGAGCTGAATCGCGTGTGTCTGCCCGGGAGCGGGGCATGGCGTCTCTTCTGAGGCGTCTGCTCCCAAGCGGAGAGCTGTCGAGTCTGAGCTCACTTCCTCTTCCTCCCAGCATTCTGTTCTGTTTTCTCGACCCACCTGTGTTCTAACCTATGAGGGCCAGCCAAGCAGTTTCTTTATTTTTTTTTAACCAATGACCTTCCTCCATCATTTCCCCTTTTTCTGTTTAAACAAAAACAAAGGAAGGCTTTAACTTTAACATAGCATAATTACATATAACAAAACAGTTATCAAGTAAAAATTACAATAATCTTTATCATAACTAAGGAAAACTATAACTATAACTATTCTTAACTCCATCAAAGACTCCAGAAAGATACAATATTACCTAAGCAAACAAGAAAAAAGCAACTTTCAAACTCTAGAAATGACAGAGACATCTCGCTGCCTGGACAGTCATCCAAAGTTTCTCTGTACCGTTGGGGTATCCATCTTCGGCCTACAGGCCCATGGTACCAGAGACATTTCCATGAAGCAGAACATTTCAAAGTCAGTTCAGTCACTATCTGTTGTGTCCTGCAGAATGTCTCGCAGACTCTTTCATGAATCAGGAACCCCGAAAGATCATCTCACCTTTAGGCAAGTTCAGTAGTCCTCTCTCTGCGGGTTCTCTGTGTCCAGTTTATGCAATAGTCCAGGCAAGAACAGTTTCTTGCCCAAATGGCTATCAAACTCCATAAGGAGCCTCTTCGATGCCCATCTTCCTCTTGAAGTAGATTGGTGCTGCCAGGAGCAGAGTGTCTCATTGTCATGAAAAGTCCTAAGTTGTTAAAACATTAAATGCCATATTCTGCAGTCTTTGAAAGATATGAAGAATGTCTATCTAACTGAAATGTATCTCTATATATCTAGAAAATCTAACTAACATGACTACAAGCTTGACCATTACTGATGATTATCCATTAACCTATTTCTTAATTATACATTACATTTTTTAATAAACTACACAATCACAATATCTTAATAGCAGAAATATGCATATACATATAACAAAATTGACCTTAAATCTCTATCAATAAAGGAAAATCTATACTAATACAAATTATTCATATCTATATCATATCCCCCTTTAAATGTTAAAGAACGTTTATAAACCATATTTGGGAACATGGGCGCAGTTTTTTCTCTCCAAACTGCTTCCTGCTGAATGGGGGCGTCGTTAATTAGGTCTTTCATGGTATAACCTGTTTGCTAGTTTCATCTCAGTTGGCAGTTGATCGAAGCAATTTTCTGAAGGTGTTCACACCAACCCTTCAGGAGGGCGTGGTCCATCATACCAAATCGGAATAGAAGAAATGAACAGGGTCTCATCCTCTGTGAAAACAAAATAAGAAACTCCTTTCCAAAGCATCATGTCCTTAGATCCAAATTTCAAAGTCAAGGCATTTTCAAATTATCTATTTTGGATTAGTTCAACAGCATTTATAAACAAATATCTTTTAGCAGCTGTTGCTCCTTCCTCAGCATTCAAACAATTCAAAGAGAGCATAATAGCATACAGTATCAAAATTCTCTGTATATTTTCCATCTTTGTGCGCTTTATTTTAACCTCTATTTTGTTTATTTTTACTTTTATTTTTTGCTTTTTGAGACAGGTTCTCTGTATCTTTGACCTGGAATAACTCTGTAGACCAGGCTGTCCTTGAACTCTCAGAGATCCACCTGTCTCTGCCTCACAGGCATTGGGATTAAAGGCGTGTGCTACCACACCTTGAAGTCACAGAGGTCAATCTCCCTCTGCCTCCCAAGTGTTGGGATTAAAGGTGTATACTACCACACCCAACTACTCTCTTTCTTCCTTATTTTTGTTTTTTACTTTAAGAATTTTAACTTTTAGTCTGCATATATTTTAACACTGTAAATCATTTAAAATTTTTCTTTGTCTTTGACACTCTCTTTACTGTATCTCTCTTTTTCTGACCACATGAGTCTTTAATGTACCAAGTAATATCAGTAGGACTAAAGCCGTGGCTTTGCCGGCTAGATGTATCCCATTCCTTAGCTTTCTGCCATTCCAACCTTGTGGCTGAGGTACCGGCCAGAGCCGCATTCAGCACCACAAGTCTACAGTGTTTCAAGGTCCCTGCCAGCAAGCGAGCTTCAGCAGCCTGTGCTTGCAAACCGCACGAACCGCCTGTGTAAAAGAGTCAGAGTTTGCCCTGGCAGGACAGCCCAGAAAGCCGGCATTTTTTAACGGCGCAGCTTTTTTCCTGCTACGGCTGAAAACCGAAAAGCGTGCGTTCAGCTTTTCGTCAACACCGTTTAAGTGTTTCGTGGCAGGACCTCTTAATGAGCTGCAGGGATTTGCAGCTAAAGCTGAGTCAGGAAGCCTCTCTTAGATGAGAGCACTTGCTTGGAGTAGACCCGAGAAATTGTTGCTATCAAGAAAACATGCTTTACTCTTTCCCAAGCTTTTTCAGGCTTTCTGTGGATTCAGTTGCCCACACGTCTGGGCGCCATTTGTAGTAATACGAGTGGTGGGGCTGCGTCCCCAGCACCCCAGCCGCTTGGCTAGCTTATGCCCCGAAATAATTACACGGACACTGTATTCTTTTAAACACTGCTTGGCCCATTTCTATCTAGCCTCTTCTAGGCTAGCTCTTGCACCTGGACTAGCCCATTTCTAATAATCTGCTGTAGCCCACGAGCTGGCTTACCAGGAATGATCTTAACCTGCGTCTGCCTAGAGTGGGAGAATCATGGCGACTCCTTGACTTAGCTTCTTTCTCCCAGCATTCTGTTCTGTTTACTCCGCCTACCTATGTTTCAACCTATGAGGGCCAGCCAAGCAGTTTCTTTATTTTTTTTTAACCAATGACCTTCCTCCATCAGTCAGTGTGCTCACTTTGTTCTGTATAGTGGGTTTTTGTTTGTTTTGTGTTTTGTTAGTTTGTTTTTTGCAACAGGGTTTCTTTGTGTAGCCTTGGATTTCCCTAGACCTCACTCTGTAGACCAGACTGGCCACGAACTTAGAGATCCTCCTGCCTCTGCCTCCTGAGTGCTGGGGTTTTGTGTGTGCCACCACCGCCCAGCCTTGATGTCTCTTCTTAATTCTGGGAATTTTTCTGTTTGGATTCTTTTTTTTTTTTATTAAAATTTTTTTTTTAATTAAAAATTTCTGCCTCCTCCCCGCCTCCCTTTTTCCTCCCCCTCCCTGGATTCTTTTAAAAATGTTTTTTTTTGCTACTAAAACAAGTTCTTCTGTGTCTCTAGCCAGTGTCTTCAGATATCCTGGGAATCCCCCTGGTACCTTCTTAATATCTTATCTCTGTTCGTGGGGGATTGTCGCAGTTTTCCCATCTTGTCTTCAGCTCAGGTGATCTATGATCTCCATGGTCCATTCTGTTGCTGAGACGTTGCAGTTTTATTATTAACGTCTGTGTTTTATTTCTGGCATTCCACATTGCTTTTTCTTCAGTGTTTCTTTCCATTTGTAATTCCTCTTTCATATAGGCACCACTGCCTGCTTGAGTTCTTTGTTAAGATTTATTTTATATGTGTGGTTATCTGCATATATTTATATGTACCACATGTATGTCTGGAGCCTGCAGAGGCCAGAAGAGACCATGAAATCCCCTGAAACTAATTACAGAGTGTGAGCCACCATGTGAGTTCTGGAAACCAAACTTAGGGCAGCAAGTGAAATGCTGTCTCCGGCCAGAACCCTTCCTTATTTCATCCAACTCTTTGTTCCTTTGAACATGCTTATTATTTTGAATTTTCTCTTTGGGATTGCATTTAACTCACTGTGATTAGATGTAAATGCTATTGGGTTAATTTTTTTTTGAAGTTGTGTTGATTTTCTAGTTTCTGCTTACTGCATTGTGAATTGCATGACTGTATGTTTTGGTGATTTTTGTTTATTAGCTATATTCTTTCATTTGGAATAATTGCAGTGTTCCGGTGATACTTGGGTTTGGTAGTTTATAATTTAGAAATAGTTCCTTCAGGAGCTCTGGGTTCTTCATTTAAGCTCCATCTCATGTCCTGAGTGGATACTGTATTACTATGCAGTTTCCTGAGTGGGATACTGTATTATTACTATGCAGTTCTATTAGCCACTTAATAATGGTGTCCTTTTAGACTTCAATAACTGTTGGAGATAAATCACCAAGGTAGTATACAGTATACTTTTTGGATATTAGTTAATAAGATTAGGAGTGGGAGGGAAGTAGGGTAGGTAAGAATAAGGATTAAGTATTAGGTCAGCTTTGGAAAGACATATAATTCAAGGTGGGTGAAGCAGCTAGAAAGGGAAAGCATAATACTGTTAAATCTGCAGATTTTAGAGATTGTCTAAGTTAAGGAATTTTAGGATTAAGTGATAAGAGAAAAGATCAAGGATGAGAAGATGTAGGAATAAGAGGAGGGGATATGAGAGGTAGCTGAAGAGTAAAAAATTGCCTTTGTAAACTGGGTTACCAAAACTAAGTCTTATGAGCTAATTTACACCCAGGCAGTGGTGGCACATGCCCTTAATCCCAGATCTTGGGGAGGCAGAATCTCTGAGTTCGAGGCCAGCCTGGTCTACTAAGGGAGTTCCAAGACAGCCAGGGCTACATGGAGAAACCCTATCTCTAAATACCGAAGGGGCAGCGTGGGGAGGAGGGAGCCTAATTTATGTACGAACAAAAGCAAAACCACTATGAAACATACGCTAGAGTAGAGTTTAACTAAAAAGATAAAATTATACTTGTAAAATGAATTGCTGGCACATATTCTGAGTTGAAAGATGAGATTCTTAAATCCCCCTGGCTACAATAGGTTCCTTGCTGTGGTGCTGTGTGGTGTGAGGGAGAATGGGAGTTATTCCCACAGCCTGGGGTTCTTGGGGACCTGGGGCTGTTGAGGCTGGAGGCCTGCTTCTGTTTTACCAGGGATCTGGTCCCCAGTATTACCATGTGAAGTCAGACCCTGTGAATGGTCCATGATTTGTTAGAGTTTGGGGGTTTTGTTTGTTTTTTAAGATGGTTCCTCTCAGTCTGTAGCTCAGGTTGACAAAGTTTGTTTTGCTCCTCCTATCTCAACTTCTCAGCTGATGGGGTTACAGTCAGGAGTCACCACACTTGGCTCTACAGTTAGTTTTAAAAAGACCTCTTCTAGGGGCTTGAGAGATGGCTTAGCAGGTAAGAGCACTTGGCTACTCTTTCCGAGGACCCAGCTTCAGTTTCTAACCCATATGACAGCTCACAAAGGTCTGTAATGTCAGTTCCAAGGGATTCCATGCCCTCTTGTGGCCTGTTCGGGCATGCACACATGTTGTGTACTTCCAGGCGTACAGACAGACGCTTGTACATGCACACATGTCGTGTACTTCCAGGCGTACAGACAGACACTTGTACATGCACACATGTCGTGTACTTCCAGGGGTGCAGACAGACACTTGTACATGCACACATGTCGTGAACTTCCAGGGGTGCAGACAGACACTTGTACATGCACACATGTCGTGAACTTCCAGGGGTGCAGACAGACACTTGTACATGCACACATGTCGTGAACTTCCAGGGGTGCAGACAGACACTTGTACATGCACACATGTCGTGCACTTCCAGGCGTACAGACAGACACTTGTACATGCACACATGTCGTGTACTTCCAGGCATACAGACAGACACTTGTACATGCACACATGTCGTGTACTTCCAGGCGTACAGACACTTGTACATGCACACATGTCGTGTACTTCCAGGGGTGCAGACAGACACTTGTACATGCACACATGTCGTGTACTTCCAGGGGTGCAGACAGACACTTGTACATGCACACATGTCGTGTACTTCCAGGGGTGCAGACAGACACTTGTACATGTACACATGTCGTGTACTTCCAGGGGTGCAGACAGACACTTGTACATGCACACATGTCGTGTACTTCCAGGGGTGCAGACAGACACTTGTACATGCACACATGTCGTGTACTTCCAGGGGTGCAGACAGACAGACACTTGTACATGCACACATGTCGTGTACTTCCAGGGGTGCAGACAGACACTTGTACATGCACACATGTCGTGAACTTCCAGGGGTGCAGACAGACACTTGTACATGCACACATGTCGTGAACTTCCAGGGGTGCAGACAGACACTTGTACATGCACACATGTCGTGTACTTCCAGGGGTGCAGACAGACACTTGTACATGCACACATGTCGTGAACTTCCAGGGGTGCAGACAGACACTTGTACATGCACACATGTCGTGTACTTCCAGGAGTACAGACAGACACTTGTACATGCACACATGTCGTGTACTTCCAGACGTACAGACAGACACTTGTACATGTACACATGTCGTGTACTTCCAGGGGTGCAGACAGACACTTGTACATGCACACATGTCGTGAACTTCCAGGGGTGCAGACAGACACTTGTACATGCACACATGTCGTGAACTTCCAGGGGTGCAGACAGACACTTGTACATGCACACATGTCGTGAACTTCCAGGGGTGCAGACAGACACTTGTACATGCACACATGTCGTGCACTTCCAGGGGTGCAGACAGACACTTGTACATGCACACATGTCGTGTACTTCCAGGGGTGCAGACAGACACTTGTACATGCACACATGTCGTGTACTTCCAGGCGTACAGACAGACACTTGTACATGTACACATGTCGTGTACTTCCAGGGGTGCAGACAGACACTTGTACATGCACACATGTCGTGAACTTCCAGGGGTGCAGACAGACACTTGTACATGCACACATGTCGTGTACTTCCAGGCGTACAGACAGACAGTTGTACATGTACACATGTCGTGAACTTCCAGGGGTGCAGACAGACACTTGTACATGCACACATGTCGTGTACTTCCAGGGGTGCAGACAGACACTTGTACATGCACACATGTCGTGAACTTCCAGGGGTGCAGACAGACACTTGTACATGCACACATGTCGTGAACTTCCAGGGGTGCAGACAGACACTTGTACATGCACACATGTCGTGAACTTCCAGGGGTGCAGACAGACACTTGTACATGCACACATGTCGTGTACTTCCAGGGGTGCAGACAGACACTTGTACATGTACACATGTCGTGTACTTCCAGGGGTGCAGACAGACACTTGTACATGCACACATGTCGTGAACTTCCAGGGGTGCAGACAGACACTTGTACATGCACACATGTCGTGTACTTCCAGGCGTACAGACAGACAGTTGTACATGTACACATGTCGTGAACTTCCAGGGGTGCAGACAGACACTTGTACATGCACACATGTCGTGTACTTCCAGGGGTGCAGACAGACACTTGTACATGCACACATGTCGTGTACTTCCAGGGGTGCAGACAGACACTTGTACATGCACACATGTCGTGTACTTCCAGGGGTGCAGACAGACACTTGTACATGCACACATGTCGTGAACTTCCAGGGGTGCAGACAGACACTTGTACATGCACACATTTTTTTAAGATCTTTTCTAAAATTGTGATGTTTTCTTTCATAAAACTCAAGTGATACATAAGCATATGGTACCTTCCAGTTTTCCTCAAAGGTAGCTGGCTACAAGTAATGTTATACACATTGAACATGCAAGGAACACATGCATTTACTAAGAATGACCCCTTTGTTTTAAAATTACTTGTTTGAGCAGGGAGCATTGGCCACGGTGCACATGGAAAGTCAGAGGACAGTTTTCCAGAGTTGGTTCTTGCCTACCACCAAGTGGGTTCTGGAGATCAAGTTCAAGTCAACCAACTTTGCAGCAAGTGCCATTACCCTCTGATCCGACCCCAGTCTTAGCAATGTTAGCTCACTCTGAGCACTCTGACCAGACAGTTACAACAGGTGGAAACAGTCTGTTGCCAAGAGTTAGGTGCTTTCTTTAGTGGTTTTTTTTTGGGGGGGGGGGGGTTGTTGTTATTAGGTTTTTGGGACAGGATTTCCCTGTGTAACAGTTCTGGCTGTCCTGGAACTCCCTCTGTAGACAAGGCTGGCCTTGAACTCACAGAGATCCATCTGCCTCTGCCTCCATGTTTAACTTTTTTTCTCCCTCCCTTCCCCCTTCCTTCTTTCATCTCATTTTTAAACAATGTTGTGCTTCTATTGTGAGTGAATGCCACTTTTCTGATAACTTAAGATTTCTGTAATTTTTTTGCCATTTTGAACATTGCAAAAATATCTGCCTGACTTATATTAGAAACAAACAATGAATAATTTCATTCAGTGTTTCACAAAGAAACACACAAAGTCAGAGTATCTTGGCAAGGCAATTCTGCTTGCAAAAGATGCACTGGAACCCAAATGAGCCTAGCAGCACAGCAGGGCCAGCTGGGCCCATTTTATCCCTGTGACTGCACCTCATCTCCTTGGTGGGAGCTCAGCCTCACTATCTGACATAGTTGGATAGTGCATGTGAGAGTCAGAAAAAATGAATCCTTATCAGCTACCTGTAATTTGATTTTTTTCTTATACACTTGTAAAAAAAATTTGTATTTACAGTTTTTTAGGTAAGTCCTGTTCTGCAAATGAAGTTTTTTTGTGTGTCAGGGGTATGGGCTTTTTTACATTGGACAGATAGTGATGTCAAATTGCTTTTTCAAAAGACATAATTTGATTTCAGTGGAATCTGTAAGGTTTCTTATGTTTCTGTCTCTTTTTCTTTTTAAAAAGTTACTTGGGCTGGAGAGATGGTTTAGCATCTAGAATACTTGCTGTCCTTCCAGAGGACCTGAGTTTGGAGCTCATCACATACATTGGCCTGTTTTGTACAGTTGCCTATGACTCCAGCCCCAAGGAATCTCTTGGCCTCCATAAACATTTATACATATTATGTGAACATTCACGTGTGAATATATTAAATATATATAATGTATTAAAATAATATATTTTTAAGTTACTCGTTCTAGTAGTTCAAAACAAGCTGTAACATTTTGGGAAAAATAAAACTCTTACTGATAACATTTGTGTTTTGCCAAAACCCTTCTTTTATTGAATATTAAGTAAATGATTAAATGTTACCATTAAGTTGGGTTTGCTGATGTTTGGCAGCGGGTGGTTCTCACCTGTACCAGAGTCTGGTCATGAATTCACTGTCCTCCTGCTTCAGCCTAAAATGTGGTGTCTTAGGGTTTCTGTTGCTGAAGTGAATCACCATGACCAAAAAGCAAGTTGGGTAAGAAAGGGCTTATTTGGCCTACACTTCCATCATTGCCGGAAGTCAGGACAGAACTCAGCAGGGGCAGGAATCTGGAGGCAGGAGCTGACCTAGGGGCCGTGAGGAGTTGCTGCTCACTGACTTGTTTATAATTTACTTAGCCTGTTTTCTTAGAGAACTCAGGACCGCCAGACTAGGATGACTCCGCCCACAGTGGACTGGGTTCTCCTGTGTCAATCAATTAAGAAAATGCCCTACAGGATTGCCTATAGCCCAATCTTATGAGACATTTCCTCAGTTGAGGTTTTCTCCTCTTTGATGACATAAAACGAGCTGGTACACATGAATTGTACAATATATTGGTAAAGAGTATGTTTACTTAATAGTAAAAAGATAAACACAGTAAGTTTTTGGTATTTTTATTTACATTCAGCTCTAAGAAAATTTTTAACTATCGGGTCTGTGCTGAAACTACACAAGCTTATTTGTTAGTAATAGAATGCAGATTTTGATTAGAACTTCAAATAAAGGCCTGTGATCATCACCTAATGTGTCTGAATGGCCTGCTTGCTCTGGGTCATGAGATGGTTGTCAGTGACATTAGTTCTAGGCAAGTTGGCCACAGTGTTGGGGCATCAAGATGTGAACCTCTTATCTCTGACCCCACTTTATAAATAGTCTGCTGGGGTCCACTGCACAACAGTAAATGTATTCTGACCTTTGCCAAAAGTTTGGCCAAATTGGTAACACTCTGTATCATGTTCTGACTATTTCTCATGGTGTAATGTTTACTTTTTATTCTTTAAGGAAAGGGAGCTGTGTATAGCTTTGACCCAGTGGGCTCCTACCAGAGAGACTCCTTCAAGGCTGGGGGCTCAGCAAGTGCCATGCTGCAGCCTCTGCTTGACAACCAGGTAATGTCATGTGTGGGCCTCTGCCTGTGGCAGCTAACGCAGCTGGGGTGCCCTTTTATCTGCCCTGTGGCTTCCCAGACTTTCTCTGCAGTTGTGGGTCACGGCTCCGGTCTTGTCCATGCTGTCTTTACCTGAAATCACACAAATGCCTCCCTCATTACCCTTACTGTTTCAGTTTATCCCTATTTTATATTCCACCTCAATTCAGACCTGCATTTGTCGGGTTTTCTAGTAATTCTTTCATCCTCCGAGCTGATTTCTAATTCGTGCTGCTCATGATCCCTGTCCCCTGCCCTCTGCTGTTTGCCCATATCATGTCTCCTTGACCACACCCAGCCTTGGTTTTCGCCTGAGATGTCTTCTTCCTGACCCACACTTTGGTCAGGAATAGCTCATGCTCTTTAATTTCAATGTCTTCTCCTAGTTTGTTTTCTGTGCCATTAAAAAAGTACCACGAGCTGGGCAGTGGTGGCGCACGCCTTTAATCCCAGCACTCGGGAGGCAGAGGCAGGCGGATCTCTGGGAGTTTGATGCCAGCCTGGTCTATAGACCTAGTTCCAGGACAGGAACCAAAAAAGCTACAGAGAAACCCTGTCTCGAAAATCAAAAAAAAAAAAAAAAAGTACCACGACCAAAAGCAACTTGGTGAGGAAAGGGTTTATTTCAGCTTAGCGACTTGTACTCTTTGGAGGGAAGTTGGGACAGGAACCTAGAGGCAGGAACTGAAGCAGAGGCCATGGAGGAATGTTGCTTACTGGCTTGTTCCCCATGATTTGCTCAACCTGCTTCCTTATGCAGCCTAGGACCACCTGCCCGCGGTGGGCTGGATCCTCCCACATCAATCGCTATCTAGAAAATGTCCCACCAGACTCATCTATATAGGCCAGTGTGATGAAAGTGTTTTCTTAGCTAACCCCCCCTCCCACACACACACACCTTCCCAAGTAACCTGCACAAGTCTTTCTAATGAAGCTGCCCTTTATCAGACTTACTTAATGGCCATTCTGGGCGGTCTTGGCTCCCCCTCCCTACTTACTATGATTTTTTTTTTTTTCACAGTGTCTGTGTCTCAGTGTTTGTGCTCTTGAGAAGTTGGGAGCTTGCCAGTTTTCTGTCTGTTTAAGCTGGGACTAGAATATTCTTAGTTTGAAAGACTGGAGAGATGACTCAGCGGTTAAGAGCACTGACTGCTCTTCTAGAGGACCCAGGTTCGATTCCCAGCTCCCATATGGCAGCTCACAACTGTCTATAACTCCAGGATCCAGCACCCTCACACATTTATACATATAGGCTAAAACTCCAATAAAATAAATAATTAAAACCTGTTACATCCAGTACAAATCCTGGGACACAGGGAGTGTGCTGTGGATGTTGGGATGCTTCATACGAGTTTCTGTCTTTCCAGGTTGGTTTCAAAAATATGCAGAATGTGGACCACGTGCCCCTGTCTCTGGACAAAGCTATGCGGCTGGTGAAGGATGTCTTTATTTCTGCAGCTGAGAGGGACGTGTACACTGGCGATGCCCTCAGGATCTGCATTGTGACCAAGGAGGGCATCAGGGAGGAGACTGTTCCCCTGCGGAAAGACTGATTGTGAGCCGTGTATTGGAGCTGTGGCACAAGCTTGTCATTATTAAAAAGAAGCATGAAAAGTACTCATTTTCTTACAGTGTCTTCTCTAGGTGTGACAAATTGGGAAGAATTTCTTTCTTTGTGGTTGAAGTGATGACTCATCAGTTCAGAAAGTGTGGCTCTTGCAGAAGACCTAAGTTTGATCCCCAGCACCCACCTGTAACTCCAGTTCCAAGGGATATGATGCCCTCCTCTCTCCTCAGTAGGCACATACACATAATTATATATAATGAAAAATAAAATCTTTAGTAAAAGAATTTTTCTTTATTTGGGTTTGCTTACTTATTTTAAGATTACTTTACATTTTGTATGTGCTTATGTGAATATATGCTACATGTGTGCAGATACCTGTGGAAGCCAGAAGTGGGTGTCAGTTCTGCTGGAGCTGGGTTTCAGGTGGTCAGGAGCTGTCAGATGGTGCCATCTGACTTGGATCATCTGGAAGAGCCATACGCTCATCTCTTCAGCTCTGAAGAATGTCAAAAATAGGACTAGGAAGATGGTGGTTTGGTTTGGCTTAGTTTTTTGGTTTTTCAAGACAGTCTCTCTCTGTAGCCTTCTATCCTTGACTGTCCTGGAACTCACTCTGTAGACCGGGCTGGCCTCAAACTCTGCCTCCCAAAGGTTGGGATTAAAGGTGTGTGCCACCACCTGGCTAAAGACTTTTCTTGTTGACTAAAATTGTTTGCATCTGTGTGTGTTGGCATACGTGTGGAGGACAGAAGACATCATGAAGATGTCAACTCTCCTTCCACCCGGCGGGTCCTGGGTTATTGCCAGAGACTGCTCATTCATTTCTCAGCCCAAAAATAATAGCACAGAAACTATATTAATTGCAAGATTGTTTGACCAAAAACTTAAGCGTATTTCTAGCTAGCTCTTAAATAAACCCATTTCTACTAATCTGTATCTCCTCGTGGTTATAGCCTACTTACTGGTAAAGTTCCTTCCGGAGTCTGTCTCCTGCTGCAGGTATCTTTTCTAGCCTAGCTATATTCTGTTAAGCTATTGGCCGAAAGCAGCTTTATTAACCAATTGCAATCGAACATAATCATAGCATACAGAGGGAAGTCCCACATCACTGAGGGTCATATGTGGGTTACCAGGCTTGGCAGTAAGCACCTGTTAAGCAAAACTGCATTTTAACTGTTAATAACACTTGAATAAGCTGAATTGTAAATGTTAGGACTCACCCAACTACAGAACTACCTCAAGTGTGGTAGCATTTACTGTTAATTGGTAATGTTTAAAGAGTTCAGTTGCTTAAAAAAGGGGAGAACGTATGGAGTGTTTTTGACAGTTAAATGTTGTATATGCAGGTGTTTTAAGAATGATAAAAAGCCAGACAAATTTCCTTACATTTATCTTTTCCAAAAAAAAAAAATTTACCCCAACTGGTAAACATGTCAAGAATCTATAAATACATTTATTTATCCTGTGTCTTCTAGGCTTCAGAACACAACAGATGTTGGTGTTTATGTGTGTTAGGCTCTTAAATGGACCAAACAAAAAGGGATTTATTAGGGGAGTTGATACAGAACTGTCAAGGCCACAATAACATTCTCCAGAGTTAGAGTGTAAGCATAGCTAGTTGAAGCTCAGCTGAATAGGACTTCCAGAGTACTGGTCTTCTCAGACAGCTTTATACTGTAACCCAGGCTAACGTTAAACAGTCATCTTTGCCTTTGCCTCCCAAAGTGCTGTAATTATAAGTGTGAGCCAAGATGCCTGGCTGAGACCCTGTGTTCTGATGGCCAGGGGAGGAGGAGAATCTGTTCTGCCTCTGGAGAGATGACAAATTGCCCCTATTCTTGCTTCTTTTTATTCTGTCTTTCTGTCTACCTATTTATTTTGAGGCAAGATCTCATGTATACCATATTGGCATCAGCCTTGCTATGTAGTTGAGGACCTCTGTTCCTACTTCTACCTTTAACTGCTGGAATTAAAAGTGTTCACCACCACACTGTTTATGCTATGACTATACCCAAGGTTTTGTGCCTCCTGAGTGTAATGACTAATCTCCGTTGTCAAGTTGAGTGCATTTGGGATAAACTAAAAACCCAGGTTGCTGGGTACTAGGTGACCCACCAAGCTGCAAAGTTGGACGTGCAAAGCAGCAATCTTATCAAATGGAAGTGGTTTGTATCTGATCAGGTCCAAATAGATGGAAAACAAGCAAGTTACATGAAGTTGCCCAACTACTTTTTCTTCTATTCCTGTTACATTGTCTTCTCTTCTCAAGCATGTTCTTACGGCTTCATGGAGTGTGCTTTATGATTGGCTGAAGAAAAGGTAACTGGGGCCTGATTTTCTGGTTATTTGGCATGCTGGGCAGGCACCACCTAGAAGTGGGCAGCTGCGTCATTACAATCATGACAGATACTGGTGAAGGGAAATCTTAGCAATGAGTAGAACCTCAGCCAAAGCACATGGTCGTACATTTTGCTTGGATTGAGAAATGGTCAGTTGTGTAGTTGTATTCCTGGGCTGAAACGTGGTTTGGCTGGATAGTCAGGGATTGGAAGTGAGGCATTTGGGGAAGAATTTTTGACTAACTGTTCTTGGTAACGGAGATATGTCAATCTAGGCTATTTTGTGTGTGCATGTGTGTATGTGCTTTTAAGTAAGCTCATCCTGAGAAGGGCTTAGGTCCCGGACATCCCAATGCATGCATTGTAGTCACTTGCTGGCTAATAAAGACTTTCTTGGCTTGAACCTGTGTCTGAATGGTCTTCTGTAGTGGGTACTTCACAACAACAGATCGTATAAAGATTGTGTTTGTCAGTGTCTTTTAATTCTCTTTAGCTACAGATTATTTTAACACAATTTCTGAAGCCTTTTGGCATGGCCTGTTGCTGAGGTTCAGAATGTGTTGTCATGTAATTCCTAGAACTCACTCAATTATCGGGGTGGCTTTTAAATGAAGATTGTAAACACACTTTAACCAACCTCCAAGGTGTTGTTTGAAAAGCTACCTTTATATGGATGATTTTATTCTTGCTACATAAAATGGAAGGAATTGAGAGAAGCTAATGGAAACTGTTGATTTAAAAAAAGAAAACGTACTACTTTCTGGAGCTAGTAGCCATGATTCACTCTTTGTGGTCAGATACCAGCCTTTGTCATGGACTGATTCCCTGCCCAGAGATGAAAAGATTCAGAATCTGACAGTTACTGAGGGAGCTGGGATTCCAAGTGGGTTCTAACACCTTGCCATGTACCTATCCATCTTCTACATCTTAGGCCCACCCACATAGTAGCTCCATTTCATCAGTGCCTTTCAATACACCACAAGTTTGTCTCAATTGCTGTGGTCAATGCTCTTGTATGTAGTGGGAGCTGCGGGCTGCGTTCCTGCCACCCGGCTCCCGGCCGCCTGGTTAGCTTATGCCCTGAAATAACACACAAATAGTATTCTTGTAAACACTGCCTGGCCCATTAGCTCTGGCCTCTTCTGGCTAACTCTCACATCTTGATTAACCCATATCTAGTAATCTGTGTAGCGCCACGAGGTTTGGCTTACCGGGAAGATTCTAGCCTATGTCCATCTTGGGCTGGAGCTTCATCAAGTCTGGCTCAGAGAGGAGAGGCAGGGCATCTGGCTCACTTCCCTTCTTCCCAGCATTCTGTTCTGTCTACTCCACCCACCTATGTTCTGACCTATCAGGCCAAGCAGTTTCTTTATTAATCAACCAATGAAACAACAAATAGATAAAGACCCTTCTACATCACTTGTACACTGTAAAGATTTATTACTCATACTGGTTTAATAAAACACTGGCTGGCCAGCCAGGAAAGAAGTATAGGTGGGATGATCAGACTAGGAGAATTCTGGGAAGAGGAAAGGCAGAATCAGGAAGATTCAGAGGAAGCAAGATGAGAATGCCTCCCTGAGAAAATGTATCGAGTCACATGACTAAGCATAGATAAGAATTATAGGTTAATTTAAATTGTAAGAGCTAGTTAATAATAAGCCTCAGCTACTAAGCCAAACAGTTTATAATTAATATAAGCCTCTGTGTTTCTTTGGGACTAAATGGCTGCCAGACTGGGTGGGATAGAAACTTAAGTCTACACCTTTAGATTCCACTACAAGTATCCACACTCTACATTCAACTTTTGTGGTTAGCTGAACTGCTATTTTGCTAAGTGCCATCTGCATTTTTAAGATGTGTGTGTGTGTGTGTGTGTGTGTGTACTGGTGCCTACAGAATCCAGGAGAGAGTATTGAGTTGGAGTCTAGACAGCTGTGAGGCACCCTATGTGGATATAGGATAATTCAAACCAAACTTATTCTTAACCTCTGAGCCATCTCTCCAGCCCCATACCGTTTTCATTCTTAATTCAGTGATTTTAGTGTTGTCTGGCTGTATGTATTATCCATGGAAACTTTTCAAACTATACTCCTCATGACCTACAAAGTATTTTTATCTTAACTGTTATTTCCCCAACTCAACATTTCTTAAGTTTCTTAAGAGTATCAATGAACTTGACACTCTATCTTATGTTAATTATATATTAATTTTTAGCTAAATGATAGGTCATCTGTTGCTGCCTGCTGCCTGTTTCTGGATGTGCAAGAAACACTGGGTCTGTGTGAAGCTCTGACTCCTTTCCCTGAGTTTCTGGTAGCTGGTTTGAGTCTCATCTGAAAGGAGCTTCTCTTCTGTGGAGAAGTGGCAGCTGTGTCTGTCTGTGGACAGTTTGTGCTTTCAGGGTCCTGAGGTAGGCAGGTCAGGAGCCCACACATCTTATCTGCACTCTGTTCCCCTGTAGTGAAGAGGCGAGCAGGCCTGCTTTTCATCCCACAAAGCTCCCGCACAGCCAGCTTTACACCCAAAATAACAACACACAAATTGTATTCATTTAAACACTGTTTGGCCCATTAGCTCTAGCCTCTTACTGGCTAACTCTCACATCTTGATTAACCCATTTTTGATAATCTGTGTAGCACCACGAGGTGGTGGCTTACCGGGAAAGATTCAGCATGTCTGACCTGGCGGGTGGCTCCATGGCATCTGCCTGAGGCGTCTGCCTCATTGCCTTCTTCCCAGCATTCTGTTCTGTTTACTTCCCCTACCTAATTTTCTGTCCTATCAAGGGGCCAAGGCAGTTTCTTTATTAACCAATGAAAGTAGCACATAGACAGATGACCCTCCTCCATCATTCCCCAAGACCAGTGATATGAGATACTGTGTCATCCACAAGATGACTATGCTTTGTCTGTTAGCGTCAATGGATCTATGTGCAGTTCAAGACTGCATCTGCTTGTTCATTTTATCCGAAGGAAGGAATAGCCGGTGCCTGTGGCTGTGAGCACTCAGACAGGCTCAGCCCCTCTGCTCAGTGGTCGAGTCACATGTGTGTGCCTCACTGTAGCATGAGTTCAGCTGCCATGTTGCTTTTTAATTTATTTATGTGGGGGAGGTGCGCATGCGCCACATCACACATGTCTACCTGCTACCATGTATATGATGATCATATACTCACTCTGAACTGTAAGCAAGCCCCATTTAAATGTTTTCTTCTGTAAGACTTGCCTTGGTTGTGGTCTCTTTACAGTACAATAATCCTAACTGAGGCAGAAGTCAATGACTCCTCCCCTATCAGCCATTCAACTGCCAATAGCTTTGTAGAGACATGTCAAGACCCGTTAGCTCCTCCCCAAACCGCCAGCCCTGTGCAGTCAACTGTAGCTCTGAGAGTTCACGAGCGCTCTGAGCAGGCCATGCCCAGGGGACAGCATCTCACCACTTTCCTTCATCGCCATCCAGCCCCTGCATTCTTTCCTTCCCATCTAGTGTATGGTTAAAGAGACTTGGAAGGGAAAACATTGCTGCCTCATTAAAACTGATCGCTCAGCACTTACTAGCACGGTGACCAGCCATGACTCTGTCTTAACTGTCTTCACTGCATAAAGCTCATCTGACCAAGGCTCAGTTAGTAATCTATGAGTATAAACATGTGTCCAAGAGGCCGTTAGACAAACATATAAAACTGCTGTAGTGGAGAGTGAATCTATTATGTCTGTGTGGAGACAACTCTGTCTCCTCCCTTAAAAGTTATCCCAGGTGTATAAAACAGGGATTTGGATAAGAGAAACACCTAAGACAGCAGATTCACCTACAATAATATAGCTTTCCTTCCCAGAATTCCTACTCCACAGTATGGTCCCTGCTAGCTAGCCACCATGAAGTTCTGTTGGGTCTGCTTACCTTATTAAGTCCCAACTCAGAAAGGGATAATTATTCCTTTGTCTTCTCTTTGAGATGGTGGCCAGAGCTTAAGGTCACTCTGACTCCCCAGCACTTTGGGCTTCCTTATTCTCTGAGTCCCACCCTTGTCGTTGGCCACCTTGCTGGCTTACCTTCTCTAGTCCACTCCTCTGGGCAGCCGTGATATTAATAATTTGCCTGTCTTGGTATTTTTATTTTAAATTCTGATAAGTGGTCCTCAGTCTTAAAATAATAAAAAAGAAGGCAGTCTGAAAGTGTCCTTTTGGCAAATCAGAAATGAGAGCGGGCCACTCCCTCCCCCATCCACTGAGGCAGGCTGATCTTCAGCCTCAAGCCTGAGCTCGCTCCTCTTGGAGAGGCAGCTTCGCTTCTGCCTCTCTCATCTATTCATGCGGGGTACCTCCTTTAAAACTCATTGTATTTTTAATTGGTTTATCAAGTAGTTGGTTTCTATCTCTCACGGTTTTTCGAGACGGTTTCTCTGTGTAGCCTTGGACTGTCTTGGAACTCACTCTACTGAGCAGGCTGACCTCAGATTCACTGAGATCGGTCTGCAAATGGTAGGTACCCTTGGAGACTAGAGGTGTCAGATTCCCGGGATCTGGAGTTCCTTCTGATGTGAGTGCTAGGAAACTGAACTCAGTTCCTCTTGGAATGCCCTTAGTTGCTGAACCATTTCAGCTGGTTGGAATTGGCACTGGAATTTTTTTAAAGACTATGGGGCTTTCAAAATTGTACTGTATTTTATGTTATGATACTACACGAGAATATGGTGACAAACAGGAAATGCTTAACAGTGATTTGTGAGTGTTAAGCTGGCAAGGAGGGAACATCCTGATTCTTGTCCACTTCACACAGCCTAGAATCATCTGGGAAGAAGGAACCATAGTGAAGAATTACCTGATCAGACCAGGCTGTGGTCTGTAAGAGATTGTCTTGATTGATGATCGGTTTGCAAGGGTCCAGCCCACTATGGGCAGCAATGTCCCTCGGTATGTAGGCCTGAGCAGTCTAGGAAACCTATCTGATTATAAGCCCCTGAACAAGCCAGAGAACAAACCAGTAAGCAGTACTCCTCCAGGATTCCTGCCTTCAGGCTCCTGCCCTAACTTCTCCCAATGATAGATTGTGACCTGGAAGTGTAAGCCAGATAAACCCTTTCCTCCACCTTTTGATCCTGGTGTTTATCTTGGCAACAGAATGAAACAGAAACACTTCCATAACCAAATTTTTTTTTTCGAGACAGGGTTTCTCCATAGCTTTTTGGTTCCTGTCCTGGAACTAGCTCTTGTAGACCAGGCTGGCCTCGAACTCACAGAGATCTGCCTGCGTCTGCCTCCCGAGTGCTGGGATTAAAGGTGTGCGCCACCACTGCTCGGCTTGTTTTGTTTTTGAGGCAGGGTTTCTCTGAGTTGCCCTGGCTGTCCTGGAACTCACTTTGTAGACCAGGCTGACCTCAAGTTTGTAGAGATCCATCTGCCTCTGCCTGGGATTAAAAGTATGCACCACCACTACTCGGCTAATTAACCAACTTTTAAAAATTAGGATGTTGGGCTAGAGATGATGCAGCCATTAAGAACTTTCTGGGATCTGTGGGCCACAGGTATGCATGTGGTATACAGGCAAATTACCAATACACATAAAATAAACTAAAAGCAAAAAAATGGTTCTTTTTAAAATTAATTTTATGTATTCACACTTGTTCTCACATGCCATGGTGCCATGGTAGAGGTCAGAGAACGATGTATCAGTTCTCTCCTTCAATTATGTGGACTCCAGGGATGGTATTTTGGTAGTGTGTGGCAATTTCCTTTTTTGTTGAAACATTTCATCCTGCAGGTAAGTGCTTTAAGACATAAGGTAAACAAATCAAAATACCTACAGGAAGTCCCTGAAACTGATCAGATTCTCTAGATTCCTCCTTCCAATATTAAACAATAAAGACTGTTGAGAGTTATTCTCAGTCAGGCCAAGCTGCAAAGAAGAATTTGAGACTACACCAGTTACCTGGAAGAAGTAGAAACTAGTGGATCTTTCTGGAAGAGGCCTAGACCAACTGAGGCCACTGGAGAGGACCCTCTCCAACCTGTTGGGCTGCCTGCAGGCTGTGCAGAGTACTCCTCATTTCCAGATTTTGTGAACTGTCATTTGTGCTGGGGTGGGCTTTGGTGATGCAGCTGTCTTTGAGTCATTTCTGCTCCTGTAACTAATCCCTCACCCATGTTCCTATAAATAACCTCAATAAAAAACTCATTGGTTCACCAAGTCCATACTTTGGCCTGTTGTTGACTCGCTATCTAGGATGAGTAGACATGTATGTTGTGGACTCCCTATCTAGAATGTATGAAGACATGTATGTTGCCTCTCCAAAAGGAAAGTCTGGCATGCAATAGGTGCTGGGCCTTTACTAACTGTTTTCTTGGTGTGTTTTTGTTGTTGTTGGTCTTTGTGTATTCTAGATAACAATCTTCTATCAAGTAGACAGCTCTCTGAGATTCTTTATTCTGTGGGCTGCTCTCTCTTGGTTGACTGTTTATTGCACAGAAGTTTTTTATTTTCTCAGCCTCTCATTTGTTCATTGTTATCCTTATTTCCTGTACAACTGGAGCTCTGTCATAACCTTCTTACCTATGCCTATGTGGTGATGCATACTCCCTATTTTTTAAAAAATGCTTTATTTAATTTTATTTTATGTTTACAATTGTTTTGCCTGCATATATTTCTGTGCACCATGGAAATCAGAAGGTATCGGATGCTCTAGAACTTGAGTTACACAGATTGTGAGATAGTTTGTGGGTACTTGCAATTGAACACAGATCCTCTGGTAAAGCAGTCAGCGATCTTAGCCACTAAACCATTTCTCTCTAGCTCCATATTCCCTACATGTTGCTATAAAAGTTTCAGATTCTAAGTTGAATTGTTTGATTCATTTATAGCTAATCTTTATGCAGGATAAGAGATATGATCAAGTTCCATTCTTCAACAAGTGAATATCCAATTTTCCCAGCAGCATTTGCTAAAGAGATTGACTTTTCTCCTATGTATTTTTTTTTGCATCATTCTTGAGACGAGGTGACTGTAGATGTGTGAAGTTATATCTGTGTCCTCTATTCCATTCATCTAGATGTTGGGTTTTGTGCCGGTACTATGCCATTTTTATTACTGTGGTTCTGTAGTATAACTTGAAATCAGGTATGGTGGTTTATATATTCTTTTTGTTCTGAGTTGTTTGGGCAATTTCTAGTCTTTTCGTGCTTCAATATTAATTTTAAGATTGGTTTTTGCTTGTTTGCTTGTTTGTTTGTTTTCTATGTCTCTCAAGAGTGTTCCAAGAATTTTTACTGAAATTGTGTTGCATCTGTGTCTTATTTTCTATCGCTGTGATGAAACGCCATGACCAAAAAGCAAGTTGGGGAGGAACGGGTTTATTCTGCTTACACTTTCACATCTGTTCATCAGTGAAGGAAGCCAGGACAGGAGTTCAAACAGGGCAAGATTCTGGAGGCAGGAGCTGTTGCAAAAGCCATGGAGGGGTACAACTAACTGGCTTGCTCAGCCTGCTTTTCTTGTTTTGTTTTGTTTCTCTCCTTTTTTGGTATTTTGGGACAGGGTTTCTCTGTATAGCCTTGGCTGTCCTGGAACTCACTCTGTAGACCATACTGGCCTTGAACTCCCAGAGATCTACCTGCCTCTGCCTCCAGAGTGCTGAGATTAAAGACATGCACCACCACTGCCTGGCTTTCTTACAGAACCCAGGACTTCCAACCCAGGGATGGCTCCACCCACAATGGGCTGGGCTCTTTCTTATCAATCACTAATAAAGTGCCTTACAGCTGGATCTTATGGAGGTGGAGGCATTTTCTCAATTGTGTTTCCTGCCTTTGAGGTAACTCTGGTTTGTCAAGCTGACATGAGACTAGCCAACACATCTGTATGTTTTTTTTTTTTTTTTTTTTGATTTTTCGAGACAGGGTTTCTCTGTGGCTTTGGAGCCTGTCCTGGAACTAGCTCTGTAGACCAGGCTGGTCTCGAACTCACAGAGATCCGCCTGCCTCTGCCTCCCGAGTGCTGGGATTAAAGGCGTGCGCCACCACCGCCCGGCCTGTATGTTGTTTTTTTGTAAGATGGTGATTTTGATAATATCAATTCTTCCAATCCCTATGCATGGAAGGTCTTTCCAGTCTTTTCATCTCTTCCTTAGTTTCTTTCTTCTGTGTCTTTATAGAGGTTTTTTGTTTCCTTGGTTAAGTTTATTCCAACCAAGATGGGGGGGGGCAGGGAGAGTAGAGAGTTTGTGTATGGGAGGGGTGAATGGGATTGTTCCCCTGACTCGTTCTCAGCTTGCTTGTCATTGGCATTCTGCTTTTTCATATGCTAATTCTGTACCCCGACACTTAGAAGGTGTTTATCAGCTCTAGTTTTCTGTGGGCATGGATGATGTCTCTTATATTAAAATTGGCAGAGGTTTCTGTCCTGCCTGGTTCTGTAGCCGTTAAGTCCCAAAGAACCATACAGAGGTCTACATTAATTATAAATGGATTGGCCTATTATATCAGGTTTCTTATTAACTAATTCTTATAACTTACAATAGCCTATAATTCTTGTCTGTGTTAGCCACGTGGCTTGGTACCTTTTTCTTCTTAATTTGATTTTAGTAGTCATATACACCTAGAATTCCATCCATTTTCTTTAGATTTTTTTCAAATTTAGTGGAATATAGATTTGTAAGATATGTTCTTATGAATTTCTGACTTTTAGGGGCTGTTGTCGTAATGTCTTCACTTTTCATCTCTGATCTTACTAATTTAGCTTTGCACTCTGGTTAATTTAGCTAAGGGTTTGTCAGTCTTATTCATCTTTTTAAAGAATTAACTCTTCATTTCACCAATTCTTTGTTTTTTGGGGTTTTTTGTTTTGTTTTGTTTGATCATTTCTGTTTCATGAATTTCTACCTGTAAGTGTTTCTCCTTATCTACTGATTTCGGGTTTGGTTTGTTCTCATTTTTTTTTTCTGAGGCTTTAAGGTGAATCGTTAAGTATTCAGTTCTCTCTGGGTTTTTTTTTTTAATGTGGGTAATTAGAGATAAAAAGTTTTCTCTTAGGACTACTATTTGCTCTTGAGTGGTTCCTAGAGCTTGTGGATTATCTTTGGAAAATATTTCTTCCATAAGAAGGGAATATTTATGATATGGAAGGTGGGCTTGCTGTCCGTAAGGCCGATAATTTGGTGAACACAGCTGATTTGAACTGTAGGCTCCACTGTAGCCTCAAATAGACCCATGACCTGACCCCTGCTTTGTGATGTTCTACAGAGTTGGCTGAAGTCACTCTTTCAAGACTGCCAGACGCCATGTCACTCTCCCAGAGGCCACCAGAGGGCACTGTGGATTTACCTCTGCTGCCCCCAGTTTGCTGCCCCCAGTCCCCAGGATTGAGTTTAGTTTCTGTAGTAGTCAGGAAGGAGAATTTGAGCTCCAGGGGTGAATCTTGTTCTTTGTTTCACTTGGAAAAGGGACAATTTGTGAATGCTTTTATCTCCGATTATTCACATATTAAATAAGTGCAAAGGACAGAAGATAAACTCAACAAGACTGCTGATAACTGTACTGGAGGGGATTAGTTATGCATGTTCTGGAAGACAGAGAAGGAGGAGGAGAAAGGGAATTGCCTATGACACAAAAATCAGAACACTGGATTTATTTGGAGCTATACACTTTTTTTTTTTTTTTAAGATGGGTTCTCACTATGTCTACAGGCCTTGCTGGCCTGGAACTTGCTATATATACCAATTTCAAACTCACAGATATCTTCTTGCCTCTTCCTCCTAAATTCTGGAATTAAAGCATCATGCCTAGTTTTATTATTATTATTTTTAAATTTTTAATTTTAATTATTTCAAAAGCAATAGGTAGATCATGATTTCTTCTACATTCTCAATTCTCATCATATTGGTATTTGTATCTGCTTTTAAATGGATTGTTGGGCATTAATTGTAACAGCATTGCTGCTCTGTGGTAGTCTTACCGATTTTTCACCTAGTTTAGAATATTAGGAACACACATCTACTGCCCAAACTCACTAGTCTGTCCTCTCTGCCCTTGGGAGTATAACTTTCAGAGTCTCTGCAGTTTTCTGAAGCCATGACAAAGCCTACACAGCACTTGAAGTCTGGAGTCCAGGTAGGACTCAAAAGTCTTAAAGAGACGTGCCCTGCAAAACTCCTCAGTAGGAATACTTCCTGTGTGCAGCGACTCTCTAGGAACCAGTGTGAGCCTGAGGCAGGAGAGACTAGGATCAGGTCCTGAGCTGCCCCGGTGAGGTAGAGTCACGTGATCACAACAGCGATTTCCAGAGGCTCTGGAAACCATGTAAACGGCAAAGCGGTTTAACTTGATGTTTCTGTCCTATTTTGTTAAGAATATGTTTGTGCAACCGTGAGGCGGTGGTGTATATCTTTAATCCCAGTATTCAGGACACAGAGGCAGGTGGATCTCTGTGAGTTTGAGGCTAGCCTGGTCTACAAAGTGAGTTTCAGGCCAGCCAAAGCTGTTACACAGAGAAACCATGTATCAGAAAAACAAAAACAAAAAAGAAAAAAAAAAGAAAGAAAAATAAATATGTTTGTACATATATATATATATAAAGCAGATATTTGTGTTTTCTTTACTGTTTCTTTATTATGTAATGTAACATATACTGAAGTAGTATAGTTATTATCATATTTAATTTATGAAGACCCAAAAGACTAAGACTAAGACATATACATATATATGCCTGATAAACTGACTTAATGTTGGATGATTTTTTAATTTTATATTTTCCTTATATAATGAACCTTTATCATTCATTTTTAAATTTTAGAACAGTTCATAAATGAATACAGGTGTATGTTTATTAATATATAAATAAATATCTATTCATTCTTTCTATCAGTGTTGTTCCCACAGAGAACCCCAACTAATAGTGACAATGCAGGTGGCTGAGTAGTTCATATGGCTACATGGAATATTGTGTAGCCACTGGAGACAGAGGCGCTGAGGGCCTTAGAGCAACTTGATAAAACATTAAACATATTCACTACATGGAATATTGTGATATTGTGTGGCCATTGGAGACAAAGGCACGGAGGGTCTTAGAGCAACTTGACAGAACATTAAGGCACAAGGGAAATGAAATATCCAGAGCACAGAGTTGTGCAGAGTGATCACAAGTGCATGAAAACATAAGTATGTTAATACAGAAGAAAAAGCCACTCAGATGAACAGAGCGGCCTAATATTGGACGATTTTCCATTTTATAGGTATTTTTATAATTTATTTTTAAATTTTAGGACAGAAGTTCATAAATTTAGAATTCCATATTTAATAGCTCAAACTTTGTACGATTCCAAAAGAATCTACCAAATTTCATAAAATATTTATAATCATTGTGTCTGTTAATCAGCCCCGCTGGCACTTGGCTTGAGTTGATAAGAGACATGTTTTAAAGTGTAAGTATTCCACTTTAACCAGTATAAAACCGTCATTAGATAGGCCATGTCTAAACTGGGATACTTGTGGAGTGGACAACATTATCCAACTTTTTATCACTAAAATGCTGAATGTGCTTGTTTGAAAAATCACTAAGCAGAAGGCCCTTTTCCTTTGAATTTCTCTGAATCTTTATTGGTTCACCTCTGTCTTTTATCAGGAACATATAAGATACATACAAATGACACAGAGACCAGCACAGTAACCCCCAGGTACCTCTCACCCACATCGTCGGCTGTTCACAGCTAACCTTGCCTCGTTCTCCACCAGACTATTTTGAAGCAAAACTCAGAACGTCTATAATTTTATCTTGTAAATATTCCAGCACCTCCAAAAGATCATGACTATGTTTTATAATCATGTCACAGTATCATAACCACACCTTCGAGATTAACTGTGGTTCCTCAGTATCGAATATCCCATCTGTTAAAATGCCCTTGATGGTTTCAGGAGTGTCTGTTAACAGCTTGTTCAGATTTGAAGTCCCTGCCCCCTCCCGCCTTCACTCGCAATTTGCTTATCAAAGAAACAAGGTGGCTTGTCTCGCAAAGTCCCCATGTTCTTACTGTCTCCAGTTGCTCTCTTTTTCTATAAATTGATAGATTTAGAGACTTGATTACATTTGTTTGTTTTTTTTGCCGACTGAACAAGTCTAATTATTTAGAAAAGTCGTTTAGGCCTGTTTCTACTATCTAAACAATAAGGGGGTAGGATGGAAATCTTTTTAAAAATTGGATTTATTTATTCTATTTTATGTGTATGAGTGCTTTAGCCTAAATGTATGTATTTACATCACGTTATGTGCTGGTGCCCACAGAGGTCAGAAAAGGGCATTAGATTCCCTGGAACTGGAGTTAAGGGTAGTTGTATCCACTGAGTGGGCTCCAAGGACTTAACCTGTGTCCTCTGCAGGAGCAACAAGTGCTCTTAACCACTGAGCCATCTCTCCAGCCCCAAAAGATCTGTTGCTCAATTAAAAACGAAAATTTCATAAATATATTTCCATGTAGAAAATTGTTGGACTATCTTTGGACCACCAACCTGCAAATAATGACCCAAAGACTTATTAATTATGGAAGTTTGGCCTCAGCTTTGACTTTCCCCAACTAGGTCTTGTAACATAATTTACCCATAGTCTATGTTCTGCCGTGTGACTTGGTTACCTTTTAGTACAGGCTTGTTTCAAGTCTGCTGGCAAAATTGTACACCTAGATTTCTCCTCGTGGTCTCTCTCTCCAGAAGTCCCGCCTAGCTATTGACCGTCCAGCTTTTTATTACACCAATCACTGCAATACATCTCCATACAGTGTACAAATATCCCACAACATTTCCCCTCCATCAACTCCTCCCAGATCCTCACTACTGCCCTACCCACTAAACATTTGTTTCTCTCTTTTTCTCTCTCCCTCCATCTCTCTTTTAAAAAACAAAAACACTCAACAAAACAGAAAACCAAACCAGAATTTTTTTATTTTCTGTGAATTGGTGTTTTGCCTGGATTTATATCTGTATGTGGGTGTCAGATCCCCTGTAACTGGAGTTACAGACTGTTTTGAGCTTCCATTTTGGTGCTGGGAATTGAACCCAGTTCCACTGGGAGAGCAGCCAGTGCTCTTAACAGCTGAGCCATCTCTCCGGCCCCAGAAATATTTTTGTAATACCAGAATATCATTTTGTTTTGTTTTCTTCTGTTTATGTCAACATGCAATAATTTGCGGTTTCTAAGCAACTTGTCCTTTTCCCTCAGAGGATCTTCCTGCCTGTCTGGTGAGAGCCTCTTACAATCACTCAGCAGTCCAATGGGTGTGGTTTGTCAGGAAGCTCTACCTCATCTCAGCATCTCCAAAAAAATTCATCTTTCATATTCCTACGCTGTCATCTTACCTCCGTGTTAGGCACAAACATCACTCCTCATATTCTCAAGTTTTTCACAGTTATTGGTTACGATGGTTAGGGAATTTTAAGATTTATTTTGTTATTTTAGTGTTTTGGCTTGTATATTTATGTATTTGGTGGCGGAGGAGTGTGCCATGACACCTGTGGAGATCAGCAAGCAGCCCGAGGGAGCCGGCCCTCTCTTTCCACCACGTGGATCCTAGGCATCAGACTCAGATCCTCCAGCATGTTGGTGCCTTTCCTTACTAAGTCACCCCACCAGCCCAGGTATGTGTTTATGTGCCCAAGGAGGTCAGAAGGGGGCTGGATTACCACTTGAGTCGTAGGCGATTGTAAACCACTGGACACGGTGTTGGCAACAAGACTTGTGTGCTCTGCAAGAGAAGTTTGCGCTCTTGACTGCTAAGCCTTTTCTATGGCAATGATGGTTAGTTTTCATCCTCAAGTCAACCAACCTAGAATCGCAGAGGGGAGTCTTAGTGAGGGATTGTAGTTCAGTGTGGTCTTTGAGTGTGTCTGTGGGGAATTACTCTTGATTGCCTTAGGTGAAATGAGAAGACCTGTTCTGAAAGTAGATAGCACCATGCCTTGGATTCGGCTGCTGGACTGTGTGGGAGTAGGAACTAGCCATGTCCTCAGCATGTGTGTAATCATTTCTCTCTGCTCTTTTTAAAAATTGAAAACTTAAAGTCTGTAGGTTTGTTTGTTTTGTGGATCAGGGGGCTTTTGTAGAAGTCAGAAGACTCACAGGAGTAGATTCTTTCCTTCTACTATGCGGGTCCCTGGGTGGAATTAAGATCATTAGGCTTGCTGGGCAGTGGTGGTGCACGCCTTTAATCCCAGGCAGAGGCAGGTGGATCTCTGTGAGTTCAAGGTCAACCTGATCTACAAGAGCTAGTTCCAGGATAGGCTCCAAAGCTACAGAGAAACCTTGTCCAAAAAACAAAACAAAACAAAACAAACAAAAAATCATTAGGCTTGGTTGCAAGCACCTTCTTTACCTGCTGAGCTACTTCCACTTCTCTCTCTGCTCGTGGATACAGGTGTGATGGACTAGCTGCTATAGCTTCCTGCTGTCTGTCTTCTCCTCAGTGATGGGCTGTATCCTGGAATCGTGAGTTACAATAAATACTTTCTCTTACGCGTTGCCCTTTGTCAGAGTACTTTATCTCAGCAACAGATCGCTCTAATAACTGTTCCCTCAGGCTTTTGCCTCCTTTTACAGTTTAGTATTGTTTTCTGAGCTCTCTGCTGGTGAGCCCGTGAGTCACGGGTTTTATTCTGAGGGGTAGCAGTTATGGTTCACTACCCATAGCTTCATCCTCACCTCTGCAGTTATTTTTATTACTTTGGACTATTTTTGGAGCGAGCCAGTGACAGCTGTAGGCTACATTTAACCCACACAGCTGAGGCTCACAAACTGTGCTTCATGCTAAGCACATGGTCCTGCTTGGTACCCATAGAGGTAGCAGGAACCAAGTGACTTGAGCGTCTCTGGGAGGCTCAGGTGGTCCAGGTTCCATTTTAGAAATTTCAGATTCAAGCAATGTGTCATGGTGACTCTTGCATGATGGTTACCTGTTCAGCTTCCCACCTGTGGCTTAGATCCCTGGTAGCCTTAAAAGGAGAGGACCTGAGAGATGTCATACGGCTGCACAAGCCAGCAGGTTATTATGACCCAGGACTGGTCATTGAATCTTTAGATTGCCTTTGGTAAGATTGTCATTTTTACTATGTTAATTCTACCTACCCAAGAGCATGGGAGATCTTTCCATTTTCTGGTGTCTTCTTCAATTTCTTTCCTGAAAGATTTAAAGTTCTTGTCATACAAGTCTTCCACTTGTTTGGTTAGAATTACTCTGAGATATTTTATGCTATTTGTGGCTATTGTAAAGGGTGATGTTTCTCTGATTTCTTTCTCAGCCCATTTATCATCTGTGTAGAGGAGGGATACTGATTCTTTTGAGTTAATCTTGTATCCTGCTACATTACTGAAAGTGTTTATGAGTTGTAGGAGTTCCTTGGTAGAATTTTTGAGATCACTTATGTAGACTGTCCTATCATCAGCAAACAGTGAGAGTTTGACTTCTTCTTTTCCAATTTGTATCCCCTTGATCTCCCTCTGGTGTCTTATTGCTCTAGCTAGGACCTCAAGAACTATATTGAATAGATATGGAGAAAGTGGACAACCTTGTCTTGTTCCTGATTTTAGTGGGATCGCTGTGAGTTTCTCTCCATTTAGTTTGATGTTGGCTGTTGACTTGCTGTATATTGCCTTTATTATGTTTATGTATGTTCCTTGTATCCCTACTCTCTCCAAGACCTTTATCATGAAAGGATGTTGTATTTTGTCAAAAGCTTTTTCAGCATCTAATGAGATGATCTGTGGTTTTTATTTTTCAGTTTGTTTATATGGTGGATTACATTGACAGATTTTGGTATGTTGAACCATCCCTGCCGACTTGATCATGTTGGATGATGGTTCTGATGTGTTCTTGGATTTTATTTGTCAGTATTTTATTTTGTATCTTTGCATCAATGTTCATGAGTGAGATTGGTCTGTAGTTCTCTTTCTTAGTAATGTCTTTCTGTGGTTTGGGTGTCAGGGTAATTGTAGCCTGATAAAACGAGTTTGGCAATGTTCCTTCTGTTTCTATTGTGTGTAATAATTTGAGGAGTATTGGTATTAGTTCTTCTTTGAAAATCTTGTAGAATTCTGAGGTGAAACCATCTGGTCCCGGGCTTTTTTTGGTTGGGAGACTTTTGATTACTGTTTCTATTTCTTCAGCAGTTATAGGTCTGTTTAATTTGCTTATCTGGTCTTGATTTAATATTGGTAAGCAATATTTATCCAGAAAGTTGTCCATTTTCTTTAAATTTTCCAATTTTGTGAAGTACAGGTTTTCAAAATATTGATTCTTTGGATTTCCTTCATGTCTATTGTTATGTCTCCCTTTTCATTTCTGATTTTGTTAATTTGGATATTCTCTCTCTGCCTTTTGGTTAGTTTGGATAAAGGTTTGTCTATTTTGTTGATTTTCTCGAAGAACCAACTCTTTGTGTCATTGATTCTTTGTATTGTTTTCTTTGTTTCTATTTTGTTGATTTCAACTCTCAATTTGATTATTTCCTGCCGTCTAGTTCTCTTGAGTGAATTTGCTTCTTTTTGTTCTAAAGTTTTCAAATGTTCTGTTAATTCACTAGTGTGAGATTTTTTTCCAGCTTCTTTATGTAGGCATTTAGTGCTATGAACTTTCCACTTAACACTGCCTATTGTGTCCCACAAATTTCAGTATGTTGTGTGGCCATTTTTATTGAATTTTCGGAAGTCTCTAATTTCTCCCTTTATTTCTTCCTTTACCCATTGATGATTCAGTGAGCATTGTTTAATTCCCATGTATCTGTGGGCTTTCTGGAATTAGTATTGCTGTTGAATTCTAGTTTTAAGTCACGGTGATCTAATAAGATACATGGGGTTATTCTAATTTATTTGTTTGTTTTGTTACCGAGTATCTGGTCAATTTTTGAGAAGGTTCCATAAGGTGCTGAGAAGAAAATATATTCTTTTCTGATTGGATGGAATATTCTTTAGAGTCTGTTAGGTCCATTTGAGTGATAACATCTGTTAGTTCCCTTATTTCTCTGTTAATTTTCTGTCTGACAGACCTGTCCAGTGGTGAGAGTGGAATGTTGAAGTCTCCTATTATTAGTGGTTCGGGTTTAATGTGTGATTTAAGCTTTAGAAGGGTTTCTTTTACATATGAGGGTGTCCTTGTATTTGAGGCATGGATGTTCAGTATTGAGATTTCCTCTTGATGGATTTTTCCTGTGATTAATATGAAATGTCCTCCTTTGTCTCTTTTGATTGATTTTAGTTTGAAGTCTATTTTGTTAGATATTAGGATAGCTACACCAGCTTGTTTCTTAAGTCCATTTGATTGGAATTTTTTTCCCAACCCTTTACTCTGAGGTTGAGATAAGTTTTCTTGTATGCAGCAGATGGATGGATTTTGTTTTGGTATCAAATCTGGTAGCCTGTGTCTTTTTGTAGGTGATTTGAGTCCATTTATACTGAGGGATATTAATGACCAGTGACTGCTTTCTCCTGTTAATTTAGTTTTCATTATTGGTGATGTAATTTGTGTGTTTTTTCCTTCTCTGGGATTTGCTGCTGTGAGATCAATTGTGTTTTTGTTGATGTAGCCAACTTTTTTGGGTTGGAGTTTTTCTTCTAGTACTTCTAGGGCTGGGTGTCTAGGTTTTGGTTAAATCTGGTTTTGTCATGGAATATCTTGTTTTGTCCTTTTATGGTCATTGAAAGTTTTGCTGGGTATAATAGTCTGGACTGGCATCCATGGTCTCTTAATGTCTACATAACACTTGACCACGACCTTCTGGCTTTCATTGTCTTCAATGAGAAGTCAGGTGTAGGGGCTGGAGAGATGGCTCGGTGGTTAAGAGCATTGCCTGCTCTTCCAAAGGTCCTGAATTCAATTCCCAGCAACCACATGGTGGCCCACAACCATCTGTAATAAGGTCTGGTGCCCTCTTCTGGCCTACAAGCATAGACACAGACAGAATATTGTATACATAATAAATAATAAATAAATATTAAAAAAAGTCAGGTGTAATTCTGATAGGTTTGCCTTATATGTTACTTGGTCTTTTTTCTTTGCAGCTCTTAATATTCTTTCTTTACTCTGCATATTTAGTGTTTTGATTATTATGTGGTGAGAGGAATTTTTTTATCCAGTCTATTTGGTGTTCTGTATGCTTCTTGTATCTTCATAGGCATATCTTTCTTTAGGTTGGGAAATTTTTCTTCTATGATTTTGTTAAATATATTTTCTGTGCTTTTGAGTTGAACTTCTCTTTCTTCTATACCTATTATTTTTAGGTTTGGTCTTTTCATGGTGTCCCATATTTCCTGGATATTTTGTATTAAGCTTTTGTTAGATTTAATTTTTTCTTTGACTGATGAGTCTATTTCCTCTATTGTATCTTCAGCACTTGAGATTATCTCTTCCATCTCTTGTATTCTGCTGTTTATGTTTGCATTTGTAGTTCCTGATTGTTTTCTCATGATTTCTGTTTCTATAATTCTCTCGGTTTGTATTTTCTTTATTGTCTCTATTTCAGTTTTCAGGTCTTGAATAGTTTCTTTCAAATGTTTGATTGCTTTTTCTTGGTTTTCTTTAAGGGATTTGCTGATGTCTTCCAATTTTTTATTTGTCTTTTCCAACATTTCTTTGAGGGAATTTCTCATTTCCTCTTTAAGAGTCTCAAACATTCTCTTGAATATTATTTTTTAGGTCATTGTCTTCTTTTTTAAATTTATTTTTATTTTATTTGCATTGGTATTTTTGCTACATGTATGTCCATGTGAGGATGTCAGATCTTGGATTTACAGACAGTTGTGAGCTGCCATGTGGGTGCTAGGACTTGAACTCAGGTCCTCTGGTAGAGCAGTCAGTACTCTTAACCACTGAGCCATCTCTCCAGCCCCGGTCATTGTCTTCTTCTTATCTATATTTGGTTGTTCAAGTCTTGCTGTTGTAGGGTCTCTAGTTTTTACTGGTGTCGTGTTGCTCTCTGTGGTGTTGCGTGTGTTCTTACCTTGTCTACTCATCTTTTCCTCTAATTGGTGTGGTTGGGGCTGTCTGTGACTCTGGTGATTAATCTTCTAGGTGCCAGTGGATCCAAGGCTCAGATGGTTGTTCACTGTGGTATAGTCAGTGCCAATGTTCTAGTTACTCTGCTAGTCACTTTGTGTTTCTGGAGCTGCTCAGTGCTCCCGGGGTTTGCTCTGCTTCCATGGAGTTTGCTGTCTCAGGCCTGCTCTGGTCTAGATTGCTGGCTCAGACTTGTTTCTGTAAATTTCCCTGGTCTGGATCTGCTCCTGTGGAGGTCCTTGGCTTGGAGTTAGTCCTGCGAAGGTCTCTGGATCTGATCTTCTCCCTCAGAGATCCCAGACACAGGTGTGCCTGAACCCAAAGAGAACCTGGCTCGGGTCTACTCCCTTGAAGGTCCCAGATTCATGCCTGGCCCACTTGCTCAGCAGTTGCTCCTCTGTACCTGCTCCTGTAGAGTTTGCTGTCTCAGGTCTGCTCAAATCCAGGTTGCTGGCCCAGTCCTGCTTCTGCAAATGTCCCTGATCTGGATCTGCTCCTGTTCCTGTGGAGTTCAGTGTCCCAGGCCAGCTCTGGCCCAGGTTACCAGCTCAGTCCCTAAAATGTCTGATTCTTGAAGAATGATTTGTGTGTGTGTGTGTGTGTGTGTGTGTGTGTGTGTGTGTGAGAGAGAGAGAGAGAGAGAGAGAGAGAGAGAGAGAGAGAGAGAGAGAGAGAGAGAGAGAAAAGCCCTTTAAATATACTACAGGACTGAGTTGGACAAACTGACTTGGAGCAGTGTGTTGGCTCGGAAAATTTGACACAGACTAAAAACATCAGAGGGAACCTTAATTAAGAAAATACCTCTGTAAGACTGTGCTATATACAAACCCGTAAGGCATTTTCCTAATTTGTGATTGATGTGGGAAGGCATTGTGAGTAGTGCCATCATTGGTCTGGTAGTCCTGGTTTCTATTAAAAAATAAAAAACGAGTTTGAAACAGCCAAGAAGGCAGTAGGCAGCACCCTCCATGGCCTCTGCATCTCCTCCTGCCTCCAGGTCCTGTCACGTTTGCGTTCCTGTCCTGACTTCCTTCAGTGATGATGTGGGAGTGTAAGACAAACCCTTTGGTTGTAGTGTTTCATCACAGCAATAGAAACCCTAACTAAGACAGGCAAAGAGGACTGTTCCTAATCAAAGCACACCTTGCACAGGCCTTCCTAAGGTGGACCCCAGAGAGGTGGTTGTACAATACCTAAGTAATACATTACCAGACAATTCTCCCAGACCAGCCCCATTTCTGATTCTTGTAAAGCTTCATCCATCAGCTCTGTCAGCCTACTGCCAGATGATAACCCAACAGAGCCTTTCCAGGAGAGCAACTAAGATAGGGCCATCAGATTCTACTGAACAGATGTGGGGCACAGCAGGGTATGAGTTCCTCAGATTGCCTTGGATATAGATAGGGTCCCCTGGAACCAACCCCCATGGAAAGAGATGCAGTCCTACTGCCAGGACTGGTAATGCACTTGTAGCTACAATAGAAGACGAACTGTAGCAGCTTCAGCTCCCTCCTCAGGCAGGGCTCTCACCTTGTCTGCTGTTTCCCCTCTCCACTCCTCTCTGGGGCTGATGTGCTAGGAGCCTCCGGCCTCTGCCCCAGGCTTTACCTCTAGGGGAGTCAGCCCCAAACTTCCTGAAAGTGATTGATACAATCCAACCTGTCATTCCTGAAGAGGGATTGTATGGGAGCAGTTTTGTTCAGGATGGAATCAGGAGAGCTGGGACCTCAGTTGTCACCTTGGACAGGATGTTATAGCCCCAGTCCCTCACCCAAGAGACTCCAGGACAAGGGGCTAAGCTTCTGGAGTTAACTCAGGGACTTTGCTGGGGGAAGGGCAAAGCCATCACTGTGTGCACAGGGGTATGCATTTGCCGTGGCAATGTCCACCATGCCCACTAGAGCCCATATGGCTGCTAAGAGAGGAACCATTGTCTACTGCAAAGGGCATCGAAAGGGAAATCCTCAGAGGCCCATGGGAACAGGGCAGCTGACTTGGCCATCCAGAAGGTATCCCTAGTACCAGTGGAGGCTTTTTGGAACCTGAATTACCCTTGGTTTATTGATACAAATTTAAGATCAATTTTGCTTTATCTATATTTCTGCTCCTGATTAAGGTATTTTGTTTGTGTAGTTCATTTAAAATATAATGTATAATTAAGAAATATATGTTAATAGATTATCATCTATAATAGTCAAGCTTGTAGTCATGTTAGTTAGATTTTCTAGATATACAGAGAAGTATTTCAAATGGATGGGCATTCTTCAAACCTTTCAAAGACTATAGAATATGGCATTTAAAATGTTTTAAGAACTTAAGACTTTTTATGACAGTGAGACACATCTGCTCCTGGCAGCACCAATCTACTTCAGGAAGAAGATAGAGCTGGTCAGCCCTTTGAGCAAGAAACTGCTCTTGTCTGGACTGCTTGATGTTATGCTGTATGAACTGGACATCAGGATCCACAGAAAAAAATGTCTGCTGAAGTTGCCTAAGGAAGGTGAGACAGTCCTTCAGGATTCCTACTTCATGAAAGAGTTTGTCAGACATTCTTCAGGATACAGAAGAAAGCAACTGATGGACTTTGTCATTGCAAGACAGAATAGATCTTCAAATTTCCTGCTTCATGGAAAAGTCACCAGACAGTGAGTTGCTGGACATCTCATTGGGACTGAGCCTCCTGGAAGCCAGGGAGGGATCTTTTGACCCATGTGGCTGTTGCTGGTCTTGGTCCCTCTGCAGCTGACATTTGAAGCACAAGATCCATCCACCTCTGTCTTCCAAATTCTGGGATTAAAGGTGTGTGTCATTGCCTCCTGACCTCCTAGTGGCTTAGCTTTGCCCTTTTGGTATTCGGGCAAGCTTTATTTATTAAAACATAAATAAAATATCACTGTAGTTCACCATCATTGTCATTTAGTCACGATCCCTCTCTGCCTGTTAGAGAACTTAATTCTTAGTCCGTTAGTATTGTTTCTAAATTGTGGGCTTTGGGCTTTGGTAGCTGAGAGTTCCCTGAAAGCTACTTGTTCAAACCCCTTTCAAAGCAGAAGTTTTCACAGTCAAGCTTAAGAGCTGTAGATGGAGCCAAGACAAAGTTACTTGGAAGTGTCTCTTTAAAATAGTATTACAGATTAGTAGAAATAACTAGCAATGTGTCATTTGAAAACTTTCAGGTAAATGATTTGACATAAATAATTTATAATTATTATATATAATTTATAATAAGTAAATAAACCACAGGATTCAGTCTGTCATGAATGAGATTATTTACTCAGTGAGAAAAGTTACCAGAGGGAGCAGTGATGGACCTCGGGGAGTCAGGTACCTGTGCTGGCCTCTGGCCCATTTCAGGGTCCAGATGAAAGCGAGAACACAGGTCTTACGGCTTCCTGTTCAAACAACAGCTCTACCTGCCTGATTAAGACCGATACAGCGCAGTGAGGAAAGTCCAGGAAAGTCCATGTTTTCCACCCTAGCTCCTGAATTAGATTTTCACACTGTGACTTCCTACCACATTCTCCTCTCTACTTTTTTATTGTCCTGGTTCTCTCTGGTGAGGAAGTTCTGCATGCTGGCCCCAGCTGCCAGCTCTGCTAGGGCTGCAGTTGGGAAAATACAAAGTGGGGACCTCTGAGACTCCCACACCCCACCAGGGTCACTTTGTGGAGAACAGGATTCCTGGAAATTAGTCCTCCCCAAACCATTTCCTAAGGTGGGAAGGAGCTCCTATTTTATTTTCGTCTTGTTACCCACCGGTGGTGGCTAGTCAGCCTTTCTCCCTTCCTTACCTCTCTTCCGGGCTGTCTGAGCCACATAACTCTCCACACCTGGGCATTTGTGAGCTCCTTACGGCTGTGTGAGGCAGGACTCTCGTTTGATCTCATCCTCAGGGTCACTTGTAAGCAGAGGGAGAGAATGGAGGTGGTGCAACTCTACTTCTCGGGGAAGTGTGAATGGCTTAATTCTATAAAATCCTTGAATTCACAAAGGAGCTGGAAGTTCAGGTAGGTCCCTGGGATTGTTCTTGGAAGAGTTGGGCAGGGGAACCTGACAGCTCTGTCCAGGAGAGGACAGGCATGAACAAGAGCTCCTGGGACTCGTCAAAACACAGTTTCCTAAGTAGAAACTTCCTACTCCTACGGGCTTCGGATTTCCCTGGAGAATGTCTGAGAAGCTTCAGTGTTCACTATGACTTTGTGTTGTTATTTGCCAGGTCTGGAAAGACTGATTTCTGGCTTCCTTTGAAGCACACAAACCAGACAGTGAGTTGCTGGACATCTCATTGGGACTGAGCCTCCTGGAAGCCAGGGAGGGATCTTTTGACCCATGTGGCTGTTGCTGGTCTTGGTCCCTCTGCAGCTGACATTTGAAGCACAAGGGTGGCATGGTGAGGGGTGGGGAGGTTGGGTTGGAAAATGGATCCTGCCTCCTGTATCAAGAAGTGTATTCCAATGAAGTACTACACAGTGGGAAGAAATAATGGTATCTTGAAATTTACAGGCAAATGGATGGATCTAGAAAACTTTATATTGAGTGAGGTAACCTAGACCCAGAAAGACAAACATCATAAGTACTCACTCATAAGTGGCTTTTAGACATAAAGCAAAGAAAAACCAGCCTACAATTCACAAAGACCTCCTGAGTAAACTGGGAGCATGGGGATCATGGGAGAAGGTAGTAGAAGGGGAAGGGGTAGGAAGGGAGGGGAGTGAAGAAAAATATATAGCTCAATGTGGGCAGAGGCTGCTTGTTCATTCCCGGCTGCCCAGACCTGAAATAACCACACAGAAACTGTATTAATTAAAACACTGCTTGGCCAGTTAGCTTATGCATATTTCTAACTAGTGTTTATATCTTAAATTAACCCATTTCTGTTAATCTGTGTATCGCCATGTGGTTGTAGCCTACCGGTAGGGTTCTCTCCAGTGTCTGGCATCTGTCTCCTGCAGCAACTACATGGCTTCGCCTTGACTCTGCCTACTCTTTTCTCTTCTATCTGCATGGAATTCCTGCCTTTCCCTATTCTGCCCTTCAATAGGCCCAAAGCAGCTTCTTTATTAACCAATGGTATTCACAGTCTACAGAGATCCCACATCAGCTCAATAAAAACAATTAAAAATGAAAAATAATAAGAAGTGTGTTCTATCAGAGCAACACTGTCTGCACAGAACATTCCAGGCCAGTGCTTGCTGCATGGACTCACCTTAATAACACTCCCCTGTGTTTACCTCTCCCACAAAGCAACACCAAAATAGCTCTGCCCACCCATTACAAATGTAGGTCTCTCTCTGGGCAACGTGTTCTCTGATCTGTCTGAAGAGCAAGAACTCTAGAATATGCAGCCTTGTAGCTCTGCCCATCACACCCTGCTGGGCTATGTCAGTGAAGACCTTCTCAAGCAACTATAAGGTCCTGGGAGAAGCTCTAAGGCCAGGCAGTGCATGTCATCTGTTCAGACTGGAAGACCACGAGGTATATCCAGGACACAGATCCTACACAATCCTTCCCTCTTATAACAGATATTTCTTTTCAAATCTACATGCCCCCATGTCAAGGGCGATCTTGGCTCTGAAGGCCACCAAAACAGACCCAGGCCCCAAGTCACTGCAGCTTAAGGGAGTTCCAGCAGATCCAGAATTTACCTCAACATGAGATGATGGGAAAGAATCCATTGCCTTCCGGACCTAAGAGGCCACTTGCCTGTGTGCTTCCTCTGTATTGTGGACACCCAGTCTTTGAGCTGCCAACCAAGCATCACACTTGGCCCATGCCTTCATCAGTTACCAGAGCCATAACATCATTCTTAAAAGGGTCTCGGGTACCTCCACTCTCCAAATCCACATTACTGCTTGGTCCAGGGTGACAAGGCCCTGATAGAGCCAGATTCATTCTCTCCAGTTCCAGCAACCATCAATTAAGTCCCTGGAGGTGGTTGCCCTCTGTTAGAATTATGAAAGAAATGGTCTGTTATTAATATTCAAATCATTTAGGCTTTGGTGGATACTAGAGCCAAGTTTATCATACTGCATAACAATCCAAAAAGCACCTGGGGCACTGGGCAGCCGGGGATGAATATGGGGATAAAATTGTAAAGGTAAGAATGAACAAGTTTGTCTTTTTTGAAAGGTATTTTTATTTGTAGGTGATGCAATTCTATAAGAGAAAGACCCTAGAAACTCTACCAGAAAACTCTGACAGCTGAAAAACACACTTAGCAAAGTAGCAGAACGTAAAATTGAGACACAAACAAATCAGTATCCTACCTATAGATAAACAACAGACTGAAAAAGCAACCAAGAAAACAATGTCATTCAAAATAACCCCAAGGTATATTAAATTGGAATACATCTCACCAAAATGTGAAAGACTTAACCAATGAAATGAGTGACCCCATCCAGCCTGTGAGAATCAAACTTCGGACTGAGGGTGTGGCCAAAGGATATGGGGTCAGAGAAGAAATGGTCCCTGCTCTTCAGAGCTAAGTGTGAGAAGAGCTAACGGTGTGTGTGTGTGTGTGTGTGTGTGTGTGTGTGTGTGTGTGTAAGAACAAAAACACTTCAAAGCCACCAGCAGCATTCAGACACTACAAGATGTCTCCCACCCCTCCCCATCCCCACACCTTCATCACCAGGACGTGAGAAGTTTCTGTCGCACCGAGGCTGACTGCCATTCCCACAGGAAGACTCTCTCATCTCTGTCTTCTGTAAAAGCCCCTGGTTGGCCAGGGATTCCTTCCTTTCTTAACATGTTCTTAATCTTTGGAACTTTCATAGGAAAGCATATTTTTGCCAAGAGATAGGGGCCGGAACAGAAGGTGGAATTAGGTAGAAATGGACCTGTGGTCCTCTCTTTGACTTAGACCTAAGATTGCCTTTTACCCACAAAAGCCATGTGAGCTTGTAGGAAATTCAAACAATAAGGGTGGGAGGCGTGAAGACAGGTGTCCCTGTCCTTGTCCTGCACCCCACACAGGAGATGCCAAAGGACAGGTGTGGTAGCCTGCTGCCTGTCACCTGGGCAGACTCCTCTGTTTACCACCTTTCCC
This sequence comes from Microtus pennsylvanicus, assembly GCF_037038515.1. Classification (NCBI taxonomy): domain Eukaryota; kingdom Metazoa; phylum Chordata; class Mammalia; order Rodentia; family Cricetidae; genus Microtus; species Microtus pennsylvanicus. The sequence continues at coordinate 219,614,638 of NC_134579.1, read as the reverse complement.
TGCTCCCTTGCAGCCTCCTCATCATTCCGCCTGCAACCACAAAATCCTTCCACGTGCCGTGCACCCACTTTCCATTCTGCTTTGATCTTCATTACACAAGAGGCCTCAGCTACGCACGTAGAGAGCACACAGAAGACAGACTGTAGGCAACTCATCGGAACCACTCTGAAACAGCAGCCTTCCCTGCTGTCCTTGGCACTGTCCGGCTGGTCTTGGAGGAGCCTCTCCAGTGATATATGTGAAGTCTTATGTGGCTCACAGCCACAGCAGATGAGGGAGATGGTGTAAAAGACGTGGCCACCGGTGCAGGAACTACCGCAGGAGCTACTGTTGAGGGTAGTTTGGTCCCGGGAAAGGCCAGTGGTAAGAACTCACTGGCTTCTGACCAAGTTCTTCTTCCTGGCTAGACTCCACCCCCAGGGGATGCAGAATGGGCAAACAGAGCCCCAGAGTCCTTCATGTATTGGTGTTGATGTTGGTGAAGAGGAAACCAGACTCCTAACTCCTAACTTGGATTTTAGCACAGATGTGGGGAGAGATGTGGGCAGGAGCTTGGAGGCATGATTTAAAAAGAACAGCAGGAACCCATGATGGAGGCAAAAGACTGGAGCTGGAGGAGGTTAGGGTCCCAGAAGCACCTGATATTGGTGTGTATCTGTGCCTGTGTGGATTGTGTGAAAACATGTGGCGTGTGCATGGAGACTATATGGTGTGTGTGTGTTTGTATGTGGACTATGTGGTACATATGGAGACATGTGTAGGGCATGTTTTTGTGTGTGGACACATGGGATGAGCACAGGTGTGTGGCATGTGCTTATAGTTGTTTGTATGTCTCTAAAAGGTGGATTTCTTTTTCACTTATGAAGTATGGAGGACTAGGTGGAGTCAGCCTTGGTGGGGGGTAATGCTTGCCCATCACAGTTGGCTCCCTTCAATGTCCGGCCACAGCAGCATGGAACTTTGAGCACCAGGTGATGATCTGCTTAACCCAGAGGTTACAGAACAGGACGATGCAAAGATGACGTTGAACATTCAGACAGGAGATGAGCCATGGCTTTCCAGAGAAGAATCTGCGAAGCTGTTGGGAAGAGAGGCGGGAGCTGGGGAGCAAAGCGGGCGTTCTCTTACTGCTCAGGATCCTGGGAACTGTGAAAGTGCTGGTTGCATTTCTCCTGTGATGGAGCAGGATGGTGGGAGCAGACACAGGTTTCAGAAAAGGTCATTCCAGAAAGCAGAAGATAGGCACAATACAGAGACACACACATACATACCCCGACACACACACAGAGACACATATGCACAGACACACACAGACACACACAGACACACTCACACACATACACACAGACACACAGACATACACATACACAGACACAGACACACACACACACACACACACACACACACACACACACACACACACACGTTGCTTCCCGGCATGTTACAGATATTCTGGTTCACATCTTGCTTCTATTGATGGCTCGCAGACTTAGAGATATGTTACTTTTGCTCAGGGTCCTTCCACTCCTCCCATATGGGGGTCTGGTAGGTGACCTCCAGGTCTTCTCCCACACATTTTGTCTTGCCTAACCCTGGTTCTTTAATAGAGGCTTGGACTATATGGAGAGGCATACAGGCAGGGTATTGTCACAGGGAAGCTATTCAAGGTTGGGGTGGAGAGGTATCCAGTCATAGCCTTCTGGGTCTGCTGTGTGTGCCCTTGAACAAAACTTTCTAAATATCAAAAAGGAACATAACTCTTAAAAAGGGTTTAGATGTATTTTTTGCATGTATGAATGTTTTGCCTGCCTGCATGTATGTTCATCACATTCATGACTGGTGCACAAGGAGATCAGAAGACAAAATAACGTCCCCTGGCACTGGAGTTACCGTGTGGGTGTTTCTCAGTTTCTCAGCTTCCTGACTGTGGACACAATGCAACCAGCTACCTGAAGCTCCTGCTTGACCCCTACCCCATGTCTTCCTTTGCCAAACTAACCAGAATAAACCCTTCCATCTTTGCACTGATCTTGTCAGGCGTTTGCTCCTAACAGTGAGCCAAGTAACTAGTACAGGGGGCAACTTCATCCCAGATTTTGACTTCTAAAAAGAGATGTGGCTTCCTTTGGCATCTGTGTCTTACCAGCTTCCACTACAGTCCACTGTCCACTTGACAAGCAGGTAAATTGCTGTAACAGGTGAGCCCTCTTAAGAGTATGAGGAGGTATGGGGAGAGCCCAGGGGCACAGTTAAGCCTCTTTGGATACATGCTCCTGGAAGTCCCTGACCGATGTCCTATTCAGGAGTTGTCTGGATCCAAATGGGGGTTCTTGGGGACATTATAGCTTCCTACCAGACTAGGACTGGGTCAGCTTGAGGTCACTTCAGGAATTGCCGTTGGGTACTGGAATCTCAGAGACAAGCTCTTACCTACAGCTATGGAAAGAGATGTGCTCAGACTGGATGACCCTGGGGGTTCTGGGGGTATGCAGGGCCCCAGTGTGGCCATGAGAAGGGACAGAATCAGGAAGGCAGTATCTGGGAACAGCCTCGATGAATTGAAACAACTGCTGCCGTTTTGTGGTTCTTTTCCGGTTACAGCAAACCTCCCTGGGCATGGAGTAGACCACCTCTTCTATGAATGGGTTCCTGGAAATCTTCAAAGAATCTCTTGCTAGACTTAGACTTTGTGGCAGTAGCCAGTATCCCCCAGAACTCCAGTCTAACTCTTCGAAGGGCAAGGCTGGTATAGAACACGAGGCTGCGGGTGCAGGGTGGACACCCGCTCCACACTTGCATGCCCAGCACAGTCTCCAGCCATTCTGAAAGAAGCAGACAGATCTGACCTAGATCTCTATTCCATCCTTCGGTGTCTCCACTGAGGCCTGAGTAAAGTTCTCGTAGTGATACATGCTGACGGGCTACAAGAAAAGCTGGCCTTCTGCCCTGAACCCGAGCCAGCTTCTGAGGTTACAATGGACTCATATTCAGTAATTTTAAGCTACCTACAGCATGAACAACATTCTCTAGGTACCCTAATGGCACTCAAGGACCCCCAACATGTAGTCTTTTAAAATACAATTTAATTTTTATTCATGCATATGTATGTGTGTATGTGTGTGTCTATGTGTGTGTATGCATGTGTATGTATGTGTGTATGCATGTGTGTATATATGTGTCTATGTGTGTGTATGCGTGTGTGCATGCGTGTGTATGCGTGCATGTGTGTATATGTGTATGCGTGTGTGCATGCGTGTGTATGTGTGTATGCGTGTGTGCATGCGTGTGTATGTGTGTATGCATGTGTGCATGCGTGTGTATGTGTGCATGTGCATGTGTGTATGTGTGTGTATGCGTGTGTTTGTATGTGTGCGTATGTGTGTATGCGTGTGTGTGTGCCACATGTATGTAGTGCCCGCAAGGACAGAAGAGAGCATCAGATCCCCAGAGCCCACACTGCAGGCAGTGGAGAGCCACAGATGTTAATGGGAATGAACGTGGGTCCTTTAGGAGAAGAAAGCACTATTAACCTCTAAGCCATCTTTCCAGGCTCACAACATGCATTCTCATGATGCTGTCACTTACTTCACACTTCCTTTTGGTCCCTCACTCTCTCAGGCTGTGGAAGCAGTTGTATGATTCAGGAGGCCGTTTCTGATGAGATACCAACCTCATCTTACGGACACCCTCTCCTCTCCAGGCCACAGCCTCCCGAGTCCAGGAAACACAAGAAACACTGAAGACAGTCAGAGCACAATGCATTTCTGATGGAGGGATCAAGTGCACAGAAATTCTTGCAATTAGGTTATTGCTCATAAACACACAGCTGGGAGCACAACGAGCCTGAGGGAAGGCTTTATGGTTTAAGGCCGCGTGGACAACAATTCAGGCTGCCTGCCCAGTTACATCGCTTAGTTCATACTGGGCTAAATAGGTCTAGGGCCTTCCTTCTACAGCCCCAAACCACACTGAAGAACCGGGGACACACATATACGCAAGGCTTTAGAGAGTGGCGTCAGGTACTCCCAGGGCCTCCGGTCTGTCAGAGTATCTTGAAAGCAGAAATCGGAATTTTTCCTAAATACTTCCTTTTTCAGAGAGGCACTGAAGGAGTAGAGTAAGATCGCCAAGACTCAGGGCTACAGCCACTTACAGAGTTCTTAAGTCTCCATTTATTCTTCTGTTTTCCCCTGAACAGCTGTAGATCAGCTCTCACAACAAACCTGGGGCCAGAACCTGAGTTTGGGATCAGGTTGGGGTCAGGTTAAGGAGAATGAGGCTTCTCTGCTCAGCAGGGTGGAGAATGTGTACCAGATAACCAGTAAGGCCTGTAGGAGGATGGCCCAGGAGTGCCGCCCAGCTAACAGTGGTATACACGGCTACAGGTGCCGGGACCTGGACTCCAGGCTGGTTGACTATTGGGGGGATTTCTGTTTACCAACCTTTATAGCAATGCCTTTATGAACAACCTCACACAGGGTCTGTCAGAATCAATTCCCAGAGACAGAACATCTGGGATATTTCCGTGTGTCGCTCTAATTCTGATGGACGTGGACATATTTTCCTCCCTCAGGAAGGGTTGATGTGCAGGAGAAAGTCAGCTTGAATCTGTGCTCCACAAATCCAGCCTTTGTGGGGCAGCAGAGGCTTTGTTACAAGGTGTCTTTTCACAAAGGAGGAGTATCTTGTGCATCATGAACTGTTGAACTCCTTTTTTTTTTGCCCTAGGCAGAAATATTTTTAATTTGTGGAATAATATTTATTATTATTGTAGCTTCTGGTTGTACTATATTTAGACTGCTATGTTTATGTAAAATAAAAACTTCTCCCAGGTTCTTTTCTAGTACACTTTGTTGTTCCCTGCCCCCACAGCATCCTTAACATTTAAATCTCTGCCTATAATTGATTCTAATTGAATTCAGACAAACTTTGTCATATTTTTAGGAAATTACCAGCTCAACACCATCGCAGGAAAATCCTATAGTACTTTAGATATCTTTCTAATATAATTTGAAAATTTGATGTTTTCTAGTTACTTGTTTGCCAGTAGCAGCACTTCAGAGAAAGTTACTCTCTGATAGAATGAATTCCTCTATCACTCTTTCTTTCTTTTTTCCCTTTTTATAGGGTTTTCTTATTTATTCTTGGACATTTCTTCACATAGATTTAGATTTAGTCTGACTGAGAACACACCGGCGTCCCCTTCACACGGCAGCATACACAAGGGGTCCCTTACATTATCAATAATTTAAAAGAGACTGGGTGGGCCCTGAATGTCACCTGTTTGTCTGTGTCTAACTCTAAAGGATCCTACTGTTGCTCTTGCTTGTTTTAATAAATGGTAATTCCACAGCCTTTACCCTTAGACTCAGGCCTAACTCTCAGCTATAAGACGCAGTTTGCCAAGGTCTTACGCAAGATTTAGCATGGCCATTGAGACATCAGCATTTAGAACAGTGTTCTCAACTTTCCTACTGCTTCAACTTTTCAGTGACATTCTTCACACTGTGGTGAACCCCAACCACAATTTTGCTACTGTGATGAACTGTAATGTAAATATCTGGTACACAAGAGGGTCATAGGCCTCTCGTGAAAGGGTCACTCGAATTCAAAGAGGTCACGATCCACAGGCTGAGAAACATGGTTTTAGAAGCTGTCTTTTTACTATTAGGTAGAAATGCTAAATTAGCTCTGTAAGGAAACTTGAGCCCCCCCCCCCCCTTTTTAAAACTTTATTTAACTTTATTTTATGCCGATGTCAGATTCTCTGGAACTGGAATTACAGACAGAAGAGCTGCCATGTGGGTGCTGGGAATTGAACCTGGGTCCTCTGGAGGAAAGTCAGTGCTCTTAACCCCTGAGCCATCTCACCAGCCCAGAAAATTGAGGCTTTATGTCAGTGTCAGTAATAACAGTGGTAGAATCAGAGAAAACAGCAACATGAGAACAGACATTGCTCACTGCTTGTATTGATAGTCTGGAAGTGGGTATCTGTTTATCTATCTATCTATCAATCAATCTATCATCTATCTATCTATCTATCTATCTATCTATCTATCTATCTATCTATCATCTATCTATCTATCATCTATCTATCTATCTATCTATCTATCTATCTATCTATCTATCTATCTATCATCTATCTATTATCTATCTATCTATCTATCTATCTATCTATCTATCTATCTATCATCCATCTATCTATCATCTATCTATCTATCATCTATCTATCTATCTATCTATCTATCTATCTATCTATCTATCTATCATCTATCTATCTATCTATCTATCATCTATCTATCTATCTATCTATCTATCTATCTATCTATCTATCTACCTATCATCTATCATCTTTCTATCATCTATTATTTATTTTTAAATACAGGGTCTCATGCAATCCAGGCTGGCTTCAAACTTACTATATAGCTACAGTGACCCTGAAGTTCTTACCCTTAGAGCTGGGCCTTTTTCGCACACCTATTTAAATGGGAATTAACATGTAAATGAGGCAAAGAAATTGGCCTCGGTGTCAGCAGGAGTTGGTAAAAACTCCAGGCTTGACTTATTCTCACACCTATTTGGTGCCCAACACCTTTGGTCTTTTGGAAGTTGTTTAAAGACTGTATTTTAATTTTATTTAAATGATGCTATTTAGGTTCAAGAGTTGCCATGATTGAAAAAAAAAGAGTTGTCATGATAAGCGATTGACTGAGTAAGGACCAGTCTTTAGGGAGGTTGATTGTCATATTACAAAACAAGGTTCTCACAGGCATTGAAGGGACATTTGGCCATGAACGGAGAACTGAGGATATGAAGGCTGGTGCTAAGGTCAGAAGCCATCCTTTGGCCAGGCCCCGGCTAAACCAGGGAAGGACAAACTGGTAAGACGGCCTTAAAGGCCCGCACCCTGATTGAGGTCTTGGTACTTTCTAATGCTGCAAAGAAACTTTAAAAAATAGATTTATTAAGATTCTGGAAGCTGTAACTAGCACATTGGCCATGACATTGCTGGAAGGCCTTTAAGAGCGTGAGGGTTTGGGTTGCAAGGGGGTGATGCCATTCTGATGCGGCTCTCTCCTTGTCCCAAATAGAAACGTATGGGGATGCTGGCTCCCTGAGAACATATGGAAGGCACTGTTCCTTTGCCAGTGACAAAGAGGCTCCAGAAGCCCCAAGCAGAGCTTGTGGGAAGCTGGGCAATTAGATCACAGCTGTCCGGTCTTTCCTTCGGCTGGGGATGCCAACGCATTTGTCCGCTGTGATGAGGTACTGAAAGTGGTTCCTGTGGTCACGCACCCCCAGGATCCTACATGTTGGCTAGGTTGCTGCCAGGCTGTGCAATGGCAGAGGAAAATAGACTTGCTACTTTCTGAGCCTGAGCCCCCAAATTTCTAATAAGTAAAAAAGCCGAGCCCATTCTGACCCTGGCCTTGTGCTAAGGTGACTGTCCTATGCTGGGATGGCGGCGATGTGAACGGAGTAACTTGTTAAAAGATGTGGTTCCAATTTCCTGACCCTTGCCAGAAATCTGGAACTCCCCTGGGACCACGGCAGAGCCCCCTCCACCATCCAAACTAAGCAAGAGATATTTTCCAGGACTGATTGTTGTTAATAGCAGCTCGTTTGTCCCCCTCACACCAACTCCAGAAGGGTGGGGGAGGACAGATGTCCCATCGTGAGGCAGAGCCGGGATGGAAGGCTGAGACTCCACAGACACCAGCTTTGGAGCTGGACTCCGGGCTGGAGCCAGGCCCAACGAGCCTGGGAAAGAGAGGCAGATCCCCGCTTTGGATTCATCAGCAGCACCCCAGCTGTGCCTGAGTGGGGACCCGGCAGTGGGAGGGGTGCTGGGGAGAACAAACATTAATACCTAGGAAAGCTTCTTCCCAGCCCACCCTGGAACCCGCCCCTCCTCCAGCCCGTTCCCCTGCCGGCCTCTGCGCTCTGTCCCCTTCCCCTCTGCCTCCCCTAGCCCATTCCAGAGCACAGATAAAAGTGGAACCTGAGCAGCAAATGTTTGCGGTGTTGCGCCAATCAAGGGTCCCATCTCCAAGGTAACGGGCACACTTCACAGCCCTGTGAACAGATGGTCAGTGTGCAACAGGCAGCATATGTTCCTGTGAGCCCTGACACAGGCGCAGATGGAGGGTAGGCGGGAGGTGGGCCCGGGACATAACCTGACATTTCCTTCTCTCCCGTCTCATTGGGGTGCTTTGTCAGAGGGCACTGACTGAAATTAGTGTTCTGTGTGGTTACGAACGCTGCGGTGCCGCTTCAGGCCCGCCTAACCAGAGGCCACATCAGTGGCGGCGGGAGCCGCCCAGCCTCATTTAGCAGCTGTTGCCTTGCCCGTCTGCATTTTCAGCTCCCAGTTTATGTGGCTCTTTGTAGCAGAAACCACACTTTCCTTTGTGAATGGGATCAAGGGAGAAATGATGGTGTCCTGAGAGGGGGCAAGGGATTAAAAGTTGGAAATGCGTTTTCATGCTTGCTGAGTTCTGGCCAGTGTGACACAGTGACCTCGGTTCCCTGTGGCTCAGATCACCTCTGCGAGGCAGCGACCTTTGTAGCAGCCGATGAGATGTCAAATATTGCCTTCCAACATCACGAACATGGGGCTTATTTGAGGGGTCTGGGTGAAGAATCAGAGTTGTCTCATACTGACTGTATTCTGTTAATCCCACAAGGACACATCTCTGGGTCCCCACAGCCACCAACCAGTAGCCATAGGCCTTTTTGGACACTGGACCCTGGGCTAAGAGTCTAGATGTATCCAGCAGCCACCAGAGGCTGAATATTTTGTCCCTAGGCTTATTACTGCGGTGTCTGCTGGTCCCCAGATCCATCAGTGCTCAGTGGGCAGAGTCCCTCTGTCTTCTTTCTGTCCCTGGCCTATTGTGACACTGGATTCATGAATTCCCTGCTCTTTTGGAGGCACCACATACATCACTTGTTCTGTGGTGACCCTGATGTATTAGTTAGGGTTACTATTGCTGTGATGAAACACATGACCAAAAGCAACTTGGAGAGGAGAGGGTTTATTTGGCTTACATGTCTTGAATCACAGTCTGTTGAGGGAAACCAAGGCAGGACTCAAACCAGGTGGGCACTTGGAGGCAGAAGCTAGCGGGGAATGCTGTCTGATGGCTTATTCCTCCTAGCTTGTTCAGCTTGCTTTCTTATAGAACCCAAGACCACCAGCCCGGGGTAACTCTGCCCACATCAATCACTAATTGCAGGCTTGCCTACAATCTGATCTTATAGAAGCATTTTTCTCAATTGAGGCTGACCAGGATACATAGGCAATATTCACTGTCTCCTGCCCACTGCAGGAATATGGATAGTACATTTCTACTTGAGCAGGACTCTAGCTAATAGCCTATTAACATGCCTTCAGATTTCTGCCCCTCCACACGCAGTACACAGAGCCTGCATGAAGAAGCTATCAGGACATAGATGGAGGGGTACTCAATAGTTCTTTCCAGGCAGATTGTGTTAAAGGAATCAGAGAGACAAACTTGATTTGGCCATTTGGCAGGGATGTATGCAGAGATAAACACAGCAGAACTAACTTTCCATGTCAGTTGAGATAGCCCCCCACTACTGTATTGGGGATTGAACTCAGGGCCTTGCATAAGCTAAGCAAGTACTCTGTCTCTGAGACCTATTTCTACTTTTTGAGACATGGTCTCACTAAGTTTCCCAGGCTGGTCTTGAACTCCATTCATAGCCCAGACAGTCTTTGAACTTGTAATCCCTCTGCTTCAGGCTCCTGACTATGTGTGTGTTAATATTTTTGAGACTTGAGGCCCAGATTGGCCTTTAATTCACAGCAATTCTCCTGCCTCAGACTCCTAAATAGAGGTTATAGGCATAAGACTTGGCTTTCTTCTTTCTAAGGAAACTATACATTTTCCTCATAGCTATACATTTCCCCAGCACTGCTCTGACTTATTTCCTAAGTTTTGTTCAATTGCATTTTCATTTTCAATCTTCAATTCTAATTGTTTAGTACCATGGGCATTGCCACATTTTTGTAAAATTTCCAGTTTTCCTTATGTTACTCATTTCTAGCTTCATTTTATTGTGGTCAGAGAATATTACACATATTTTTTCTGAATCTATTAAGACTCATTTTATGGTGGAGAGACGGATGGTTCAGTGGTCAAGAGCAATGCCCATGTTTCCAGAGGATCTAGGTTCAATTCCCAGCACCTACAACAAGACTGTTCAAAAACTGTCTGTAACTCTACTCCCAGGGGATCTGATGCCCTCTTCTGATTTCTGTGGGCACCACTTTCAAATGGTACACAGACATACATGCAGATAAAACACAAAATAAATAAATATTTACAAAAATAAAAGGACTCATTTTACTGGGCATGGTAATCCTATTAGCAGGCTGAGGAAGGAGAACTGGGTTTGAATGGTCTTTGGCCTTAAATATAAACAAAAATTCACATTCTATATCCTCACAAAATGGTATTTTTTATTCCTCCAATATTTTTGTAGCTCATTTGATTCTCTTATTTCCCCTTATGTATATTCTGCAGCAAATTTATCTGGTTTCTGTAGGAATTACATTTATTATTCCAAAGTCATAACAATAAAACATGAATTTATCAAATAATTTCCTCACACAGCTTAAGACCAGCAATAGACTGCATTTGTGTGTGTGCATATGAGAAGCTCTGCAGACAACACATTCTTTGTTGGGTGTAGGGATCGACTTAGGACCTCGGGCTTTGCAGCAGGTGCCTTTACAGCTGAGTCATCTCGTTGGCCTCATTTTGCATTTCCTACAAGGCTAGTATAGTAAATGAATGCCATTTATTATGGTAAATATAAGGTATCTTGGAAATACCTTCACCTCATCCTTACTGCAGGAAGATAGCTTTGCCTGATAAAGAACTCTCAGTTGACAAGTTTTCTTTTGCATTAATTTTCAAAAAATTATTTATGTGTATGTGCCTGCTTGTCTGTATATGCACCATGTACATGAAGTACCTATGGAGGCCAGAAGGCATCAAATCCCTTTTGAACTGAGTTACAGGAAGTTATAAGATGCCCTACGTGGGTGTTGACTTCTGAGCCATCTCTCTGGTCTTTCTTTTGCATTTTGAGTAATATAAATGTGTCCTCTATCTTCCAAAGCTTTGAAAAAAAATCAGTGATAATCTTAGGAGTTGTATGTCTTTAATAAGTCATGTTCAAGATTCTGTGTTGTCAGCCCTCATACATCTATGTCTTTCCAAATGTGTCCTGTTTTCTTGGGTGCACACATTCTTCTTTGGAGACACTATGATGATATCTTGTTTGTACAAATAAAGCTTGCTTGAAGGGCAGAGGGCAGAGCTATTCACTAGCTAACCATAGAGCCCTGGAGGTCTGTACAGACAGACAGGAAGTGATATGACTGGGTGGAGAGAGGAAGTGAGAAGGCGGGAGGAGACAGGCGCTCAGTCTTTTTGGCTGGGAAGTTGAGAAGGTAAGGTGGCTGTGGTTTTGCTCCTTCATCTCTCTGATCTCTCAGCATTTTCCCCTATATCCAACTCTGGGCTTTTATTATTGAGACCCATTAGAACTTGTGGCCTGAGGGAATTTTAACATTTTCTGGGCTCCTTCTTTCCCTATGTCTAAGTTTGACAACATTTCTACAGCATGGTGGGTCTGGTGGTTTGGATGAGATGTCCCCATAGTCTCGGACATTTGAACACTTGGGTCCCATTTGTGATGCTGTCTGGGAGGCGTAGGCGGTCTTGCCTTATTGTGGGTGGGCTTTGAGAACGGAAGGCCTGGCTCCACTCCTAGTTTGTTCCCCTTGTGCCTACTGCTAACTGTGTGAGCCCTTGGCTTCCCGTTCCAGCTTCCACACCTCCACTCTGCCATCACGGACTCATCCTCTGGAACCATGAGCCTAAATCAACTGTGCTGTGATCTCCCTGGCCATGGTACTGCATCACTGGTTATGAGATACCCAGCTAGTGCAGGGCTCCATGGGCTCCTCAAGTTGTTTCCTTTTATTCTTTAATTTTTTAAGGCTTAATAACTTCCAAATTTGCTGTGTCTACTCAGAGCCACTCTGGGGAGTCTTTCATTTCTGTTATTACACTGCTTTTTTATATATATATTCATACATTTCTTAACAGAGGTTGTTCATGCCTTCCTTTACGGTTGTGAGCATTTTTAAGTCTTGATTTCCTCTGGGATAAGTTGTTATCTCTAGCTTTTGGATATATTACATTTCCTGATTTTTCTTTGTGTTTGTGACTTTGTTGATGAAAGTTAAAAATGTTGAGCCTTATGGTATACTTCTGAGATCAGTCTTAGGGTTTGTTTTTGTTGACTAGACGGTCTCTTGGTGCTGTGAGTCAACCTGAAAGGAAAGCCTGGAGTCTCCACTCCTTTCTCCTCCCTACCCGACCATGTTTGCTGGACTGCTAAGTTTGCCCTTCCACCGGGTTGCTTTTGAATGTCCTGATCATTAAAAGACTGGCTCCTTAGATGGCAAAAATTTGTATTTATTTTTATTTCTTGTGTATGGGTATTCTGCCTGTGTGTCTGTCTATGTACCACCTGTGTGTGTTGTGAGGCATGGTTGTGAGCCACTGTGGGTGCTGTTAATAAACTCAGGTCACTGAAGAGCAGCCAGTGCTCTTAACTGCTGAGACACCTCTCCAGCCCCTAATTAATCTTTACCCATCGGTGGTATTCCTTTAAACCCTGTGGGAGTTACTTAAGCTAGGGGAGTGGACACATGACAGCCAGCCCCCATGTTTCTCAGGAAACAAAAAGAGCAGCCGCCACACAGCACCCCATTCGGAGGGCAAGGTGTTCTGCTCATTTGGCCCTGGCAGCCTGAACCAGACACGCACACAGGGTTGTCACTGGCTAAGCCACTGAAATTAGTGGAAATTACCCACAATGCATCAATCAAGCTTACTTGGACAGTCAGTTTCAACGTTAATGCAGGTAGGATTGCTACTGAGCTGGAATTATGGATTCCTGGTGCCTTCTGATGTATGTTCTGTGACATCACTTCCCTTCTGTAAGTTTTAAATGGAGTACCTTTATTAATATTTTAAAATAAATTTGCAAGTCATTTCCTCAATAAATAGAATGGTGAGCTAATTGCTAAGGGTTAACTCATAGTTGGATTCTATTACTGTCCACAGGCATTCAAAAAGAATATAAACCAAAAGGCATTTACTGCTCAAATGTATGTCGTTATTTTTGTTGTACTTGATCTATTGGTTTCCAAAACAAGTGTGCTATTTTATTTATCTTTCCATTTTCCTTGTACTTTAGAATTGATTCCAGCGTAGAGTGCAAGTGACTTGCCTTTTTACAGTTTTTTTCTAATTCATATCACGTTCTACATACATTTTAGCATATATTTCTAAAAATATTGACAGATAATAAAAATACTGTTTTCTAAGCAAGGAAAGAAAACATGCCTTCACTTTTCATCTCACTCAGACAAGCTCATCCCTTTCCTGTAACAACCCAGAGCTGTGCCTGCCCCTGTTGTTCTGTTGTCTTGCTTGCTTTCACAGTTCCCAACTGCCTAGCAATACCTGCGGTTTCACAGTTCCTTATTCCAAGGGAGGAAGCACCCATTCTATTAGAGCACACATATTTCCTCTTAGAAAGAAAATATGTGTCAAATTTTTTGATTCCTGAAAATGCGTTGATCTTTCTGACTTTAGGAACACTGACCGTAAGATTCTGGGCTAGCATTATTTCTCTATAAAGAAAAAGAAAGATATGACATGCATACCAAAAAGAGAGGAGCTTCGTACAACAGGGGGGTAACACTGAGACCTCGGGATTCACAGGGCTGTCTGGGCAATACAACAGGACCTTGTCTTAAATAAATAAACAAATACACACATAAAAGGAAAGAAGTATGAGTAAAAAGCATATTTTTATTTTAAACTGATATGTGGAAATTCTACCTACCACTTGACTGGAAAACAACAGAAGCAATATTCTCATTGGCAAAGCTCTGCACACTGGTATTTTAAAAGACATAAACATCCCACCAACACAACGGCTTATTTGAGCTTGTGAATGGCATCCACATTTTATTGACAAGTCAGAATACAGATTCTGTGAAGGAAAACAGCTTTCATAGGAATATACTTTCAATCTGAGAGATCAGAAACTTGATCCAAAGTTACACAAGTGAACAGCAAAGAAACAGACCTTCTAAAGGCAGCAATGTTTCAAAGAAGCAAAAATGAGGACAGGAAGTAGATATTAAAGGGAAATACTCACTGGAGGATCACAAAAGCAAGTTCCACACCGAGGCATTAAGGTCACAGCAGCGACCTACAGACATAGTATGCAGAAGTCCTGAAGAAGCTGAACAAACACAAATGGTTCAGATGTGGGAGCTATGGACTTTTCTGGTAGGTGGAACATGCATGCCCTGCACAGCACACTGGAGCTAGTGGTCAGGATAACTGTCAGTGTGAAGACGAAAATGAGCATTTCTAGAGGCCTACTAAAGATTTAGAGATGGCAGGATACATCTTCAGGGGTCAGGAGTGGCTGTCAGGGCCCTGGGCACCGCTACTCTTGTGTTCCCAGTGGAGACAGGGAGTAACTTCAAGGGTTAAAGAGGACCTTACTTTTCAGTCTGACCTACTGAGCTGCTTTTAAAAAAAATCACTTGTTTTTTCACCTTTATGGGTGTTTTGTCTGTATGTACGTCTGTACATCACTTGTGTGTTTGGAGTCCACAGAGGCCAGAAGACGTGTTGGGTCCCCTGGAACTGGAGTTACAGACTGGTGTGAGCTACTGTTGGGTGCTGGGAATCACACCCAGGCTCCCTGGAAGATCAGCCACTGTCCTTCACGACTGAGCCATCTGGGAATCACACCAGGGCTCCCTGGAAGATCAGCCACTGTCCTTCACGACTGAGCCATCTGGGAATCACACCCGGGCTCCCTGGAAGATCAGCCACTGTCCTTCACGACTGAGCCATCTCACCTCCAAGCAGAACCAACTTTCCCACAAACAAGCAAGAAAGAATCTAGGTTTTTTTTTCTATCCAAACATTTCTGAGGATCAAGAAAAGAAATTGTGGGATAATTGACTTCTGTTAGAATTTCTAATGAAACAATAATTTCTGACAGGTTACATGGCTATTAGATACCATGTGTGATGGTCTGAATTAAAATGACCCCCATAGGCTAATATGTCTGAATACTTGGTCTGCAGTTGGTGGAAAGGATTAGGCGTGGCCGAGCTGGAAGAGGCGTGGCCATGCTGGAGGAGGCGTGGCCATGCTGGAGGAGGCGTGTCAATGGGTGAGGAGCCATTCCTAGTTTGAGAGTCTTCCTCAGCCTGCCTGCTGCCTGGCTCCCTGACATGCCCTCTGGAACCTTGAGCCTTACATTAAGTGCTTTCTTTTGTAAGCTGCTTTGGTCATGGTGTCTTTTCACAGTATCAAAAATAGCTAAGACTCCATGATATCAAGGACTAATGATTTGGGAAAACATTTTCACAATCTAATAAGAAAAGGTGTGAGGGAATCAGAGTCCTGCTAAGATCAGGGCGCATACGTGATGCTAATGATGCGTGTTCTGGGTCATGGGGTCAGGAGCAGCCTCTGAAACCAAACCAATGGACATTTTTTACAGTGCATGTGGGAGAAGCCTCTGATAAGAAGGAATTGTGCCTTCTTTTACAGTGTGGTTCCAGTTGCCACCTCCTTGCTGATATGACCGGGTGGCATCACTCTGAAGATTCTCTGAAGGGGGCAGAGTTTGGGCACTGCACTGTCTTCCCACACTTCCTGGAAGAAGCAAACACTCCTTGAATTAAGTCAGTGGACCCCAGTCGGGAAGCTGCGCATGTGACACATTAACCTACTGATTCATTTTAAGATACTGGCGAGGACCCCACCTGCAAGATGTCTAGTATCTTCTCCACTGGTCGTGTTCATACTGTCTGCCTCCTGCACCAAACAGAAATAAAACCCAAGTAAGAAGCACTGTCTCCAAACAGTAGCTCTGTTCTAAGTACGCATAAAGACAGACTGCTGAGTGGTACTGGAAGACAACATTTTTCAGTTGTGACCACCTGTCATTAAATTTTGTTCTATAATTATTTCATTAAAGTGGAAGCAATTAATTAGGAGGTAGTGCTATTAGTAGAAGGAAACTGTCAAAATTGTTTCTCCTGGTGCCAGTTCTAACCATCTGCAGGACATCTAGATGTTTATTACTGCTAATGACTCTGGAAATGGAAATTCATATGCAGATGGCTGAGAGGACTTCCTGCCAAGCACAGAAAAAGCCACGTGTGGCTCTCCCAGGGCTGAGCACACAAGCCCCCCAACCCCACAGTGTAGCTGGCCACTTCCTGCCTCTGACAGACACTTATGCTGGGAAGGGACTTGGAGCAGAGCTAGCCTTGAAGAAAAAACTGTTTCCACATCTTAAAGATAACACTTTTTGGTTGGGCATGGTGGTACTCAGGACGCAGGGGCAGGCGATCTCTGAGTTACAGGCAGGATAACGACACACAGAGAGGCTCTTTCTCAACAACACACTTCTCTGCAAGTCTTGCTCTTGGCTTTCTTTGGTACTTGAAAGCAATGGCTTTAACACACCCTGCCTAATGACCCTGAAGTGTGAGGTGATGGCCCTAACAGGTGTCCAGATTAACACGACCTCACCACCCTGTCATCTTCACTCCCAGTCCTGTGGCCTCCTAGTGTGCAGGCCCCTCTGGGTCATCATGAGAAGGGGCAAAGTGAAGACTCCCACCTAAGTTTACAGCTCCTTAATGGAACTTAACACATTTTTTCCTCTCCAGCTGGGCTGAAGAATAGCAAGGGAGAAGTCAAAACTTCAACTCTGGTAGCCATTTGGTCACAGGGTGGCTGGGATGATGGCCACCTTTGGGGTGCACCTACCCCTATCTGCCAGGCTGCAGTCACTGCAGTGACCCCGAGACCTCAGCTCCCACAGGGCCCACGTTTATGCAGTTAGGTCCAGACTCTGAAAATGTGTGAACTATGACAAACGGGATCACTGCCATTTTGAACATAAAGCATTTTGAGTCTTATTTTTTAACATGAAGAATATTGTCTATTTTTTCTAATCTTGAAACAGTAACAACTTTCTACTTTATATGTTGAAGAAATACAAAAATATTTAAGCCAGGGAAAAACCCACTATAAAAATGTACTGGCCCAAAACACAACCTCAGTAATTTCACAGAAAAAGTAGATTGCCTGATCTTTAAAACAACAACAATTCCAACTAAGGACCAGCTATGTAAGAGCTGGTGTTGCACACACCACTGAAAAGCACTAATGCAGCAGCAGGAGCAGCAGCAACAGCAGCAGCAGGAGCAGCAGCAGCAGCAGCGAGTGGCCTGTGGACTTTCTTCAGTGTAGGCAAGGCGCCAATGAAGCCCTGTCCTTGCTCACGTTCTGCCCCTAGCTGCTCCCAGATTCACCTCTAGCCTTTCAAGTGGACATCAACCCAGCACTAGTCTGCTCAAACTGGCCTTCTGGTCTCAGGTCTTAGAAGTTTTCCCAGCCCAACCTTCAGAGTCAAGACTGTGATTATGTTTCTATTATAACCCAATAAAATAGAGCTGTCCTTCAAAGTCCCAAGTCTCAAAGCAGGACACAATGTCTATGTAGTTTGTGGGCTTTAACATGTGACCAGTACCATGTTTCTGTTTTCAAGTGATCAGAAAAACAGGGTAAATGGGTTCCTCTGGTCTTAAAGCTAGAAAACACACACACCAGTATAGACTCCCAATGTGTCAAGTTTACTGTGGCCAAGTAGGTGGACAGAAGCCAACTCCCTGCTGGAACTTTCCAGCCTGGATGAGCAGCAAATCAGTCACTGGCTGGACAGGACCGACTGTCCAGGGCCTTGTGTGCCCCCAGAGCTTGTACATCTGTGCCAGGACGACAACTTGCTTATTGCTTTTGATTGTCTGGCATTTTCTTTATATGTAACATAGTTTCCAAGATATATACATCAGAAATGAGATTTCAAAAATTGGTGGTTATGGGGGCTGGAGAGATGGCTCAGTGGTTAAGAGCATTGCCTGCTCTTCCAAAGGTCCTGAGTTCAATTCCCAGCAACCACATGGTGGCTCACAACCATCTGTAAAGAGGTTTGGCGCCCTCTTCTGGCCTTCAGGCATACACACAGAATATTGTATACATAATAAATAAATAAACATTTAAAAAAAATTGGTGGTTATGGGTATGCATACTGAACTTAGAACTACTCGCTGAGTCAACAGGAGTGAGACTGAAGAATCCATCATCCAGCACGTGAAGAATATCATGCCCAGTAAACCACTGGAGAGCATGCAATCAGGGTACCCACATATCTGTTTCATTAAAGCTGCTCAGTGCCAGAGTTCACAAAAGGGATGTCAGTGCTAGGCTATAGAACCGTGGCCCAGGACACAGACGAAAGGCCAGGAAGCAGTGGCATGTAGAATGCTGGGGGCATAAAAGCCCGCAGTTCAGAGAGGACCCAGTCCTGAAGATGCAAAAAGTCCAGAAGGAGAGTGAATGGTGCCAGGCCAGGCCATGGCTGAGATCCTTGATGTGTGTGAGAGAGTGCAGACCACCTGGGTAAGACCAGGAAATCAGGAGAAGCCTGGCATAGATACAGAGAACCAAAGAGCTGTGGCTGCTGCCCTGAGTTCTTCAGCATGTTCCTAGTTTCCCATGGTAGCAATTGTTTTTATAAACACGAATGGGAAGAGCGCCCTGAAAGGATTACCTTGGGATAGGATGACATGTCCTTGGAACAACTGATGACTAGCCTTCACTGCACGTCCAGTCCTTCAATTCCTACGGCTCCTGACCCTCAGGTGTGGGCCCAGCAGGAGGCTCCCACCACTTTCTCATTAGCCTTCTGCTTCGTTGTCCTAAACTTTTGTCTACATGTGGCTAAGGCCTCTAGCCTCATCACCAGTCACAAGGACACCACCAC
Source organism: Microtus pennsylvanicus (assembly GCF_037038515.1). Taxonomy (NCBI): domain Eukaryota; kingdom Metazoa; phylum Chordata; class Mammalia; order Rodentia; family Cricetidae; genus Microtus; species Microtus pennsylvanicus. The sequence goes on along the minus strand of NC_134579.1, from coordinate 219,595,648 downwards.
ATAGGGTGCATCCTGGTGTCATGGAGATGGTTGTCACAGTGGTGGGACATACAGACACCATGCTACTCCGGGATCTTGGCTGTCACAGTGGTGGGACATACAGACACCATGCTACTCCGGGATCTTGGAATTGTGCAGTGATGTGGGTACCAGGGTAGACATCTCTCTAGCAGGGCATCTCTCCTAGGGAGCCACTCTATTCTCTTCTGCGAGGACATGCTCAGTACTCTGCTAAAACAATGTGAAGAAATCAACACCCCCATGACCAACAACAACCCCAGGAAGAACTGGTTCCCCTAGTGCATTTGAAACATATCCCTGTAACTTCTGTCATCACACTAGGGGTGAGAATGACCCAATTCTTGTGACATTCTTCCTGGGCACTCAGCATGGGACAGGGATCTGTGGATATAGCGACTCTTTGTAGGGTTCACAGTTTCAGTAGGCTTTCTTGCTTTATTTTTTAAGTGCAGCTATGCTAAGGAATATCTGTCAGGAAAACCAAAGGCACTGAGGTGCTGGTTGTGAAATGGTGGTGAGGAGATGCAGCTCTCACTGTCCTGAGAGCTGCAGGTGAGGTTACTAAGGCCCAGGCTTCCCAGAGGAGACGGACATGGGTCTGTTTCTACGGCACCTCTGTAAACAGCACCTTCCTACCCACTTGTAGGAGTTATACTCATGCACCAACCGAACAGCAAAGAATCTCAGCACCGTGGAGCCCTAGGTACACAGGCCGATTGACGGAACAGCCTGGCAGAGACCAAGGATCCAGGACAGTTACCTAAGACGGGCATCAGACACAGTCAGTCTGACAATAAGAGTTGTGCTCTCCTGTATCTAGTGAAGGTGCAAGCTTCCCTAGAGAACTAAACCTCTTATCGCCCACAACTGAACAGTTGTCATTTGGCTTAGCATAAAGATTCTGCACATGGGACTGGGGTAACGGCAGGCCAAAGAGGACAAGGAGAAGGTACCGCCTTCCTTAGCATAGCAGACCAGGTGGACTGCTGCTGCTGGCAGGGAAAGGAAGGTCGAGTGACTTCTGCAGTGGGAGAATTATCAGTGGAGACTAGCTGCTCAAGGCAGGACCACTAGCTCTTCCTCCAGCACAGCAACCGCAAAGAGCCAAAGCCTCAAGAACATAGCCTGACTTTTAGCCAGGTGCCTTGTGTCAGGATCTAGGTTCCTTAAACATTTCAGGGTGGGACATGCAGATAGCTACACCTAGATCCTATCTAACCCCAGCGGCTAAAGCCATTTCCAGAGTCATAGCTTTACAAAGAAGGCCTACAGGCTTTCGTTACTTTTGGTGGTCTTTGGCCTTAAGAGACATCTACCTAGTTAGATCGCTGCCCCTCCCTCGCCATTATTCTGGACAAACATCTGTCTGGGTCAGCTAAGAGTCATGTGCCAGCTGGTAGCGGGGCAGAAAGCCCTGGATATAGGCTGTGCTGGAAAGTTTCAGTCAGGAGTGGTGGGGTATTCTGTGTAAGTTCAGCTACTTCAAGGGAGTCAAATGTCAACCCAAGTCTACACTGCTGATGCTTCTCTTTTCAAAGACGCCTACCAGGAACTGGATTATTCTGAACTACACAGCAGCTTCAAAGTTTGCTCAATACCCAAATCAAGAAGATAAGCCTTGACACTGTCCCAGCCTGGGCACGGTACACGCGTGCTGTCTACAGCCTGGGCACTGTACACAGTGCTGTCTACAGCCTGGGCGCTGTACACACATGCTGTCTACAGCCTGGGCACTGTACACACGTGCTGTCTACAGCCTGGGCGCTGTACACACGTGCTGTCCACAGCCTGGGCACTGTACACACGTGCTCTCTACAGCCTGGGCACTGTACACAGTGCTGTCTACAGCCTGGGCACTGTACACAGTGCTGTCCACAGCCTGGGCACTGTACACGCGTGCTGTCTACAGCCTGGGCACTGTACACAGTGCTGTCTACAGCCTGGGCACTGTACACGTGTGCTGTCTACAGCCTGGGCACTGTACACACGTGCTGTCTACAGCCTGGGCACTGTACACACGTGCTGTCTACAGCCTGGGCACTGTACACACGTGCTGTCTACAGCCTGGGCGCTGTACACGCGTGCTGTCCACAGCCTGGGCACTGTACACACGTGCTCTCTACAGCCTGGGCACTGTACACGCGTGCTGTCTACAGCCTGGGCACTGTACACAGTGCTGTCTACAGCATGAGGAGAGTCCTTCCTCAGCAGCATCACAGGAATGGACTGCTCAAATTGCCACTGTATTGGGACTGAAGAGCTGCTGTGTTTTAGGACAGTGATCTGAGCCACATGGGAATCTGCACACACCAGTTTACAAAAGCAAAAGTCACATTTGAGTATGCTTCTATAAAAAGACAAAGCCATAAATCTTAGGTAATTTCAGTCTATCAAGTTTAGCTCTGAAACCTAAAAGGAATTTGAATTCAAACACTGATGAGAGGTTCTCTAAATATTTAAGTACAAATATTGCATATCTAATTAAATACAGAGTGATTATCAATACACCTGTATGATATATAAGAAGCTGCATTTCTAACTCATAAATGTGATCCATGACATGAAAGAGAGCAGAATACTTCTGTTTGAGCCCTCCATTAGCGACCTTAGAAAACCTTTTGGATAAATTATAAAAATCGAGACTTTAAGAGAGGAATAAACTGGTAGAAGATAAAGCAGTAAGAAGCAGACATATCACCATCAAGCAAGATTATCATTTGTCTCTATTCCACTAAACAAAGAATTAGGTATGGCAACACACTGATCTGTTTTCTCAATGTAAATATGTAACTGGTTTCCAAACACAGGAAATGCAGCAAGTTTCAGCACAAACACAGCACAAAGGAATGCAGCGCCTATGAGCAGTTGAAGGCTGGTGTGGTGGCCTCTTACCTGGACCCTGATCTCTCCATGGCTGCCCATGCCCAGGATGGCCATGTGTGGAGCCTGTCCTGTGGGAGCTGGAGCCCTGTCTCCCCAGCCTCCCTGTGGGAACATTGTCAACACATCAGCACACGGTTACTCATTTAATTTCACACGTAACAGCGTACAAATGACACCTGCAGTGTGCACACAGCAGTAGAACGAGACCAAGACTACAGAAAAGGCCTCAGAAGAGGTGCGGCCACCGGGCAGTGGTGGCGCATGCCTTTAATCCCAGCACTCAGGAGGCATAGGCAGGCGGATCTCTGTGAGTTCGAGGCCAGCCTGGTCTACAAGAGCTCGTTCCAGGACAGGCTCCAAAACCACAGAGAAACCCTGTCTCGAAAATCCAAAAAAAAAAAAGAAGAGGTGCGGCCAATCTGTACTGGAAGCCAAATGGTGGCCTACGATCAGTACTAAGAAATATCTCACCATGTGTCTTTAAAATGCAGAGAGGAAACTACTGCAAAAGCCATTTCCTCCAACGAGGAGGCCCACCTCCTGCCTCTCTTCAGATAACACAACCATATGGATGATTCCCCTTGAGCATATTCCTGGGATGTGGTGAGCTCCTCCATGTTTCCCACAAATACATTAATACATTCTTTTTATACTCTGATGTCTTCCTTGTATCACTAACTCCCACTAACTACATACTATCTTATACTTTTTAAGGTATCTTTATTTCACATGCTCCACAGAAAAGAGAGTTGAGTTCCTACCACAAGTGCCAACCACAGACTCTGGAGTGTGTCTGCTAGGCAGTGTGGCATTTGGCCAGGAACCCCAAGGAAAAGACATATATGGCAGGCCCTTCAGAGACTAAACTCCTCTTCTGTCTGGAGCCTTGGACAAACAGGGCAAGCACCCAAGTGATCCACCCACCACTGAGGGTAGAAGATCAAAGGACAACTTAGTGATGCCTGAGACCTTCCAAGGGAGCAGGTGCTTCCCCCGGGGTCACCTCTCATCTGGGGCCCAGGACAACCCCTGGGCTAGCCATCTCCTGATCCTGTTTCCCTCGACTACCAAACTAGCTGCTATCCTAAGGGTGCAGTTCTGATAACAACACTTGAAAACCTTCCAAAGTTCCTCAATTTGAAATGGATACAAACATCAACTCTCTTAAGTTCAGTATTAAGAAGGATTCTATACCCAGCTCCTACTGACCTTCCTCCTGTTGTAATCACGTGAATCTACAGCCACTCTTCTCCAGACCACTAGGCTTCCTCACTGTGGAACCAGCACCCAGCTTACGGGAATGCCTGTCACTGACACCCTCCCCATAGAGCCCCTTGGTTGACCAGGATCCACTGGCCACTGCTTAACGTGATACAAGCTCTGTGGAAGGGTGAGAATCTTGAACTGTAGCACAGGAAGGCCCTTCAGCAGGGCATCGTCTTTCAAGAGTGGCCATGTTAGGTCACAGCACCATGAGTTTTTATAGCTCCTGTTGAATGATTTTCTTTCTGAGATTATAATTTAATTGCAACATTTCTCCCCTTCCTCCCATTTGCCCTTTTCTACTCTCCTTTCAAATCAAGACCACTTTTTATATTTATGGTTGTGAGCCTAGCCTTTAACAGCTGAGCCATCTCTCCAGCCCAAGACCACTTTTTAAAACCATTCATGACTGCACACATATACGTATATGCATACTGAATTTTTCTACTGTCCATTTGTTTTGAGAAAAACTAAACCTCAAGTTTTGTAAGGTAGATACACATTATCCATGTAGCCTTTAATAAAGGGAACTGTGGGAAACAGATGGTGCGTTAGAGAAAGCTCTTCATTCAATTAACAAACGGGTCCTTCCTGAGATATTCTTCCTGATGGGAACAGAATTTAAGCTATGAGTATAGCCCAGTCATATTCATCTGTCATAATTTTATCACTCTTTTATCAGTAAATCACAAGAAAGCAGGCAAGTCTACCCAGGGCCCCAGCACGTTACGTGACAGGTAAGGGGACGCACCCACCCTGCCCACCTGTGTAGTGAGAGTTCCAGTGTGTTCTCCCTACAATGCGCCGGTTCTCCTTGGAGCAGGCCTTGCAGACCACGGCCTTCAGGTTGTGGAACTTGGTGAGCCACGATCTCTGCAAACAGATCAGATGAAAATGCAGGCTGGCTGCATGCTCCGTGAAAGAGTAGGGTGTGAGGTGGGGGGGGAAGGGGGACCTACTAGTGGTCTCTGTCCCTAGGACATCAGCCAGCGTAGCTGCATAGTCTGCACCAAGTAGAGGCAGTGGCAACTCTCATTAGCATGACCCCAAGAGGGTCTTGATGACTGTTCCCCTCCTGAGACCCCTGGAAACAGCAAGCAAGCACCTATGATGACTGTTTCTATCCTGCGTAGACTAAAGAGTCATGGCTAAAAATCTACTCTTGTGATAATCCAGGAACACGGAGAGGAATGCTGGGGTCATCACGCAGCAGCAGATGGGGGGGGGGGTAAACAGCAATGTTCTCATAGCCTCTTGAATTATGAATCAATACTTCATCCTCGATGATTCTTTTAAGTGGGTTTGAGGTACTCAAGGAGGAATTGTAGATTTTGAGGTACACAAATAAGGATAATGGGCAGCTGTGTCCCAGACCTGCGTCTCCTTCAGTCCCCGCTGGAGCAATGTCCAAAGCTGAGAAAGGGTTTCCTTTCTGCCCCTCTAAGTTCTGAACACTCACAAACCCTGCAACACCCTGGAACTCTGGTGAGAAATGGTGACACACTGCCAAATGTTTTCCCTTTGGTGTGAAAACTCGGGAGTGTTTTATCTAACAGATCAGCATGTTCTCTCACAACCACAGCGCCTTCTCATCCCTGTGGGTAATAAAACATTCCAAATGAGCTTGGCGGGAGGCCTCATTTGGAAATCTTCCAGGAATCATGAAGCAATTGTACTTAGAAAGCTGGGGCAGCAGTCAGTGTCCCCAGGACATGGGCAGCCTTTGTAGCAGGACGGTCTGCCCAGCTAGTCTGCTGTCTGGGAGACCCTCTGAAGACACTGCAAGCCCTTTTAGCTCATTTTCCCTACAGAAGCAATTAGCTACATGGACATCAACTGATGCCGCTAAACCAGGCCACCCTCATGTGTGGACATGAGTTACAGAAACGTAAGCACAGTTCTTGCACCTCTGTGAGGTGATGGGGATGCCTCTGGAGAACCTGACCAATGGGATGGGCAGACTTTCCAGGTACACTAGAGTCACTGACTTCACGCCTACTCCTTATTCCAATATGCAGTGACCAGAGCTCACATTTTGTTCCAGGAGAACCTCCACAGCATATCCCTTTTCAGACTGCAGGTACTTCTGATGGAAAAGTTTGCCGTCAAAGACATTCCAGGGCATGAATTCGCTTGTTGTCCAGGGGAAGCCACATGCGCTGTTGACCAGTACCAACATGGTGAGGCCACGGACGAGGAGGGACCCCAGCTGCACAGCTCTGGAGTTAATGTAATCCGGCTGTGGAGACAGACGTGCACAGCAAGCTCAAGACAGAGAGCGCCAAGCAGAAGTTAGATGGGTGCAGCAGAACAGTAACTAGAGGGAGTCAGCCCCACGATGCTGTCTTCAGGACAGGCGCCTGACGAACCCTGAACATGACACTGGCCTCCTGCGCAAGTCTGACTGGAAGAGACCTGGCAAACAAGCTGGCCAGAGAAGCAGGTGGGAACCCAGGCCAGTGCATGACCTTGTTCACCCTCCACCCACCAGGGCAGTGGTTCTCTCCTTATACAGATTTGGAACATAACCACCCTGCTTGTGGTGGTATGAATTAAAATGGCTCTCATGGGCTCATATGTTTGAATGCTTGGTCCTAGTTGGTGAAACTGTTTGGAAAGGATTAGGAGGTGTGGCCTTGTTGGTGGAGGAGTGGCCTTGGAGGAAGTGTGGACCTGGGGATGGTAGGCAGTTTCAATAGCCTACACCATACCATTCCCAGGTCTCCCTACCTCTGTGTGTGTGTGTGTGTGTGTGTGTGTGTGTGCGCGCGCGTGTGTGTGTGCACGTGTGCGTGTCTGCCTTGGGTTTGTGGATGCTCTCTCCCAGTTAAACTTGCTTGCTTGGTCACGATGTCTTGTCACAGACAGATCAGGAATTAAGACACTGTTCTAGGAAAATCTGGGCCAACACAAGGGGTGGCCACTAGGTAGAACTTATAATTGTTGGCTTTGTTCCCCTGAAAAACTTTCTTTAAAGGCAAAGGGAGAGCCACTCACCATGTTTTCTAAAAGCCATACTTAATCTCATTTCGAATGAATACCATTTAAAAATAAAATGGCAAATGATGTAATCTCAAAAGGCTGGTGCCTGAGTTTTTATAAATTAAGAATATCTTGCCTCAGCTCTGGCAAAATGGTTTGGCAGTTAAGGGCTGCTCTTCCAGAGGACCTGGGTTTGATTTCTAGCACCCACATAGTGACTGTCTGTAACTCCAGCTCCAGAGGACCCAATGCCCGCTTCTAGCGTCTACATGCAGAGTCCAAGGTACACACGGTGCAGACATACATGCAGGCAAAATACTCATACACATAAAAGAAGAAAATGTCTTGCTGATACGAACTACTTCTTTTCTTTGTTAAACAGACTTTTATGTTCAGCTTTCTTCTGTTCTTGATGGAGGAGTCACCCTTTATGCTAACAAAGGGCCCCACAGTCCCACAAGAGGCCACACATTCACCATGGGTCTGGAACGCTGAACCCACTGCTGGCATCAACACTACAGATGTCTAAGAAACCCCATGGAAACCAGAGCACCGGCGAGCCAATCGCCTTCTTGGAATCACTTTGCTCACACTGACCAATGTTACCTTAAACACTATTACACATCTGACACAGTAAATAAAGCTGAAAAAAGTCAGAGAAAGTAGCAGGTGTTTCAGCCCGTTCCTAGACAGGCCTCACCTACATGAATCTGACTATTGTTTTAGGACACACGGCTGTAGTGCCAGAGCCTGCCTGTCACAAGTTCAGGACAACCCTGCTCTACACGGTGAGTTCCAGGCCAGCAGGGACACAGCATGGGAGACCCTGCCTCATTAACTAAACAGCTGTTTATCATGGGCTTGGGTCACTGCAGATTTAACCTTCACCGTGAAGGGGTTGAACTGCTCCAACTGCTTGTGACTCTGGAAGTTGTCATTCTTTAGAAAGAGACACGGGGATTCTTTGTAGGGTCTGTAGAAGCTCTTCATTAACATAAAATTTCTACGTCTGGTCTGCGGAGTCTATCACGAGCAGAACTGAATTTAATAAACTACTTCTAAAGTCCATTAACACAGCCCCTCTTTCACTTACTGTGAGTGAAGTCCTCTGGCCTTCACATGCGGGGCTTTTCTCTCGCCTGCTTAATTGAGATTATCATTTTTTTGGAGAGGGGGGTTCTCTACGTAGCCCTGGCTGTCCTGGAATTCACTATATAGGTCCTGCCTTTGACTCCCTCCCAGGAGTGGGATTAAAGGCATGCACTACAACATCCAGCAAGACTGCAAATTTGGACCTACAAATCTTACGTATGTTTAATTTGTACCTAGGCAATTCAATTTAGTAAAAAAAATTATGAATGGCACTGTTTTCATAATTCAGTTCCCCTGTGTTCACTGCTAATACGGGGAATATAACTGAATTCTGCGTGTGGCTCTTTCTTCCTTAAGTTTAGCTCTTGCTTGGAGTCTATTGTTTTGCTTTGGTTTTGTAATTCCCTTGAGGCTTTCCTTTCGGAGGACTTCTGGATAAGATGGCAGAACAGAAGCCACACTGGACGGAGGCGCTGATTACCGTTTGGGAATTAAAGGGAATATGAATATTTTATCACTCCATCTGCTACTTTTCCAAGTCCTGAAATAGATTTGATCAACACCTCAACAAGTCTCCTCTGCCACAGGCCCCATGAATGGATTTGCTGCTGCCACTCAGCAGCCGCCCCTCGCAAAGCTGCTTCCCCCAAGCAAACTGGGCTGAAAGACTCCTGCCAGGAAGTCTACAGAACGGTAGTGGCAGGAATTTCACATAGGGGTTCCCATGACTGTTCCCAGGTATATACCACCAACACACAAATGAGGAAAGACAAAACTGCCCAGGGAGAGAAACCAGCAGCTCCTGACGACCCTGTGGAAGGGCAGCAGCCTCAGCAGGACTGAGTTTTCCTCAGCTCTCCACAGCCACCAAAACAGCCAAGTAAACACCCTGCACAAGAGGAGCTGAGAGCCATCGCGCTGGGAGATGGGACCATTTAAAAGCAACAGGGAACACAACCTACACCAAGACCAAGGAGGCGAAGCCAGAGCAGCGCAGGGAAGCACATGCAGGCCCGTGCTCACTTTTTCTTAGATGTTCCCAGCTTTCCGTTCCCACGACAACCATTTCTCATCTACACAGTACAGGCGGACACTACAACAGGCCAACGCTGTCACCTGCTGTTCGTATCGCACACTCTTACACTCTTCTTTCTCTTTTCTGACTCCGAGAAATCTATTCCACTTGGCGTTGCATCTTCTAAGTCCACGAATGACCTGGTTTAATCACTAAGCATATCTTTGCTTCTTTTTAGTCTACAACTAAACCAAATCCCACATATCCACCTCATTTCCCCTTTGCCTTAATGCTTATCACTCCTATGTATGCCCCTTGCCTCTGCTTTCCCACCTAACAACCTAATGCTTATTGCCAGTCTCACAGGGATGGATTGTTTACGTCTTTTCTTCTCTGCATTCACGCTAGCATTGTTAGTGTCCACAGTACTACTGAGGTCCATTTACTTTCTAAATTAACCCTTACTAATAAGTGTCCTGTGGTCACCGGCAACGACATTACTGAAGTACTTTAATTACTGGAGCTGCAGCTGGTACTCAGCCCACAGGGGCAGAGTAGATAGAGCCTGGTGACTAGAACAACAGTCTAACAGATGACAACATCAGAACTATATTACAACCCAGTCTCTTGTAAACATTGTAAACACATCCACTCAAACAAGAAACAATCAAAAGAACAGCAAATCTTAGCCTATATTCTAACCCCAGATGAGCAAATCTCAGTGCAAAACATAAGTAACATTAAAAAAACAAACAAGCCAACTTATTTCCTCTATAAATCACCAACCTCCTTCTAATAACTCCTAACTAGTATTATGCAGATGAAATTCTGGACGTTAGGATTGAAGAGAGTGATAATAAATATGGTAACATTATAAGGAGGACCCTACTATTTTCTACAAGAACACAAACAGGCTGCTGAATGAAATGAGGAGGCCAATCCACAACATAAAAAGAGTAAACAGATCAATACTGAAGAAAACCTAAACCAAAACAATGATGGAAAGGAAAAGACCAGTAGGTCAAATAAAAAATCCAGGGGAAGTTCACCAACAGGATGGATCATGTGGAGGCAGACTATCGGGTATGAACTCTATTTTCTGGTGTGAACCTAAGGGTCCTTTCTCTGGCTGTCCCACCCTCCCTCTGTTCCTCCATCCCTCTGTCCCTCCGTCTCTCCCTTCCTCCCCTCGCTCCCTCCATTTCCTCAAGACAGGGTTTCTCTGTATAGCTGTAGCTTTCCTGGAACTCTCTCTGTAGATGAGGCTCTGCTGCCCCTTCTAACCCTTCCTTCTAGCCCCATCCACTCCTCTGTGACACTCACAGACCCATGCCCCTATTTTCTACCAGGGAACCCCAGTGGCTACACTAGTCTACAACCCAGCAGGCAACTTTTATTGTCATCCGGTCCAGCCTCTCCAGAGTACTCCTTAGTTCTGCTGAAGCTCCCAGCACGTGTCTCCTCTCAGCCCACTTCCTGCCCTCTTGGTGTGGACCCAGAGTCCCCTAGTTCTTTCAGCCCATCTCCATTCCTCTGTGACACCCTCTGACCCCAGATGCACTTTCTACCAGTGACCCTAAGGTCACCACACTTGGCATATCCATGCAACAGAGCGTGTTCTGTTGGCTGAGGGGTTTGAAGTGTTTCTCGCTGTTGAATCTCGTCTAGGCTCTGTGAAAACAGAAGCAAGCAGTTGAACAAAATAATGAAAAAATTTCAGATATGAAAGTAGAATTTAACAAAAAAACAGAATTACTAAAGAAAAATCAAACTAAAATACAATTGGAAGTGAAAAATTTAACAAAAACCGCATAGGTAAGCCTCACTAAAGACATAAAAGAAAGAATTTCAGGTCTTAAAAACAAGGTAGAAGAAATGGATAGCTCAGTCAAAGAAAATGCTAAATCTTAAAAAAAATACAGACACAAACATCCAGGAAATCTGAGACATTATAAATAGACCAAACGCACAAATGGTAGGTATGAAAGGAGAGAAACCCAGGTCAAAGGCACAGAAAATATTTTTAACAAAAATTATATTAGAAAATTTCCCTAATCTAAATAAAAAGATGCCTATCAAAGGCACACAGAACACCAAATGCATAGGACCAGAAAGGAAAGAGATTCCCCATGACACAGTAAGCACCAGACTAAATGCACAGAGCAGAGAAAGATGTTAAGAGCTGCAAGGGAAAAGTCATGATATAAAGGCAGGCCCATCGGAGTAACACTCCGAGAGACCACAGATGTCAGTCCAGACTGCTATAAAACCAAAATCAAGCAATTTCTATCTACCTGTTTAGGTCTACAAAAGTACTAAAAGGGAAACCTCCGTCTCAAGAGGTTAACTAGAAGAAGGACACAAGGAATCAATAATCCCGGAACAATAAATCAAAAGAGGATAATATCACCTAGACCATAACAAACTAGCAGAAATCAGCAAGCACGGCTCTCTGGAGACTCTCCACAGTAATGGCCTCAGTTCCCCAGTAAGAAGTCACAGACTAACAGACTGGACGAGGAACTGGGATCCATCTTTCTGCTGCAGTCATGAGCACATTTCACCCAAGGACACACACCACCTTTGGATAAAAGTTTGGAAAAAAGTATTCTAAGTGAATGGACCTAAAAATCAAGCTGTTGTAGTCATTTTAATATTTGACAAAATAAGACTTCAAACCAAAACTAATCAGAAGAGATAGGGAAGGATACTACGTTTGTGTTAATGGAAAACTCCACCATGAGGATGTTACATATTTAAACACTTATGCACCAAACGCAAGAGCACCCAAGTTCATAAAGCAAATATTATTATGGTAAAATAACACATTTACCCTCACACGGACAGCGGGTGACTTCAGGGCTGCTCTCTCACTAACAGACAGATCACTAAGAAGAAAATTAAAACCTTTTTAGAATTAAATAAAAAAAAAACCACAATAATATACCCCAACCCATGGAACTCAATGAAGTTCCAAGAGGAGGCAATCCACAGAACTAAGCGTCTAAGAAAACTGAGTGATCTCGAGTCAGTACTGGACAGACCTGGAAGCTCCGTAACAAAACTAAACAAAACCCCGAAACAGCAGATGGGAAGAAAGAAAAACAGGGCTGAATCAATGAAATAGAAACAACAGAGATGAGACACAGAATCAACAAAATGAAGACATCAAGTAGCTAAGTCTCCCTCAAGCCTCCCCACACGCTAGCTTGGCTGCGGTCACTTTCAGTTCTTACTGGCGAAACATTCACAACCTTCTGTTGTAATCAGCAACCTTTCCAGCTGCTATGACTCCTCTGTGAAGAAGGACATGCCTTCTGCTCAACAAAGGTTTGCCAGCCTTCTCTGAAACACTTCATTCTCCCTAGGCTGTGATATTCTCTACTCCACGTTTTCTGGGTTTGTTGCTGGAGACAAGCCACAGAACCCAGGTCTTTGTACATAAGCAGGTGCTATACAGTTTTCAATGATACATAAATCTTCTTCATATTCGTGGAGTTCCTTAGCACTGACCATCATCTGTTCGCATTTCCTCTCTCTAGGGCTTAGAATACATAATCAATAGGAAAACCAGTTCTTTTCTTTTTTTTTTCTGATGAATTCTGGAAAGGACTTACAAATAAGTAAGTATAGCAAAATATAAAGATCACAGACAAGGAACTGACATAAAAAGACAACTGAGCTTCCTAGGGGCAGCTTGCTGATAGGTCTCCTGGAGATCCAGAACTCTAAAAACAAACGCACTCAAGTTTCTGCGTCTTCTGCTGTTTCTCTGTCATCCCATCCTGTGTGGCTCCTTCCGCTTTCACAAGTCAGGGCTCTCACTGTGCAGGGCATTCCTGGGTCTCCAAGAGTCCTGGCTCTGGTTTCACCTATGTATAACTCCCCTTCTTTGATGGGGACTTGCCTACAGAAAGCCATCCCAGCATGAGATCAGGATAGATGGAATTTTTTCCTAAATTAAGAGACAAGTTTTCCAACCAGAGGGTAGAGCCATCAGAAAAGATGAAGTTAAAAAGAAGGAGGATAAAGGTAAAAACAGAGAGGGGAGGAAGGAGTATTCAATCCCAGCCAACTGCTCGTTCTTCCGTCCATCATGTCTACCCTCAGAGGCTCTGAACTCATCACTTGAGATGCTCCTGAAACTTATCCAAAGTTCAGCTGGGGGCAGGGACTCAAAGAACTCCGGCATGACTGCCATGTTCCTCTTGAGCACGGATTGACTAGCTGTGGCCTGGCTTGGAGATGTACCAGCACAACAGCCTGAGCGGACGCTAGCTGTGTGGGTGCTACAAGCTAAGGTTGGCGCGATCGGTAACGGTTACTGCTTAGACGACAGAAAAGCAGAGTTTAGTGACCTTAGGGTTAGTATTAGCCTAGACCCACAGTTCTTCCTGTCTTGCCTCTAAAGTGTTAACATTTTCTCATCGTGGAGTGAGGCCACTACAGCTGCAACATTATCTCTACCTTTCAGGAGAAAAAGGACAGCATGCTCTGGTTCTATATAGTCATTAAGAAAGTAAAATCTCCAAACACTAATCTCCTGTCTGGGCCACACAGTCTCACTGTTTCCCAAGTGAGAGGCAGCATGAAGAAGGTACTAGGAATGGCCGAGATCCCTTCACAATCTGTTCACAGAGAGAGAGAGAGAGAGAGAGACAGACAGACAGACAGACGACTCAGAACCACTTACATCTGCGTGTCTATTCATATACACATACATAGGACAAAGCTTGGAATGACCTAATTCAGCCTACATTTCTGTGAGTACACTTGACACAACATGTAGCCATGTTTCCATCTCTGTCTCAGCAATTTTGTGTAGTGTTGGAGACTTCTCACTGGAGAGGGAATGGAGGAGACAGAGTCCAGCAATATGGAACCTGCTGTGTCACAGCTCAGCAAGGGTCACAAGTGACAGATAAGAATCTCTACTCTAGGAGAATCTTCTAAGTTGAGAGACACTGAGTTTGCCAACCAGAAGGCAGAACCAGGAGAAAAGATTAAGCTAAAGAGAGGAAGTATGAAGATGAAAACAAGAGAGAGGCATAAGGGCTGGGTCTAGGGCCATCCCCAACGGCTTCAGAGCTAACAAGAGCTCCTGGAATCTCTACAACCTAAGTTATCTAAGTACAGAGGTTCACAAAAATTTTAAAGATTATTAGAGTCTTGAAATCAAGAGATTACTATTTTGATTACAAAGATGGTAGTAAGAAAATAATTTCAAAATGAACTAGGAACGTGAGGGTACTCTATCCATAACATCTATCATCCTACTGATTACCAGGGTTGATTCAGCTGAGCTGCCTGGCTAGGTGGTTATCCCTTCTCCTTCACCAAGCCATGAGCGTCCCTCCTGAAGCTATGCTCAGTCTCAGAGAACAATTGACTGAAATATGTCCCCTGCTAGAACCTCCAAACAAAATGATCCAGGATTTACACATGCCCTGCAGACTGCTCCTATATACTTCATGTCACCTCTAATAATTATACCCAGTATAATATAAACAATACCTGAAGAGTTGTTATGCTGTACTGTGGAATATTCCTTTACACCATGTGAATATATGTCACTGTGATTGGGTTGACAAAGAATTTGACTGACATGTCCAGTATAGATGCAGTTTAAAAAAAAAAGTATTTTCAATTTATGATTAGTTGGGGAACCTATGGCTACAGAGAGAAGTATAGAAATATGTACACAGATCTTTATACATATAGTCTAATCTAAGTTTTAATACATGTATGCACACTTACTATGTGCTGGGTGAGGATACAGGAAGTGCAGCCTGGCTCCACCCTGCTGTGCACACAGGGATATGACAGGTGAGCTTGGACCAGGGAAGGCATTATTTCTCTGAGGCCAAAGAGGATGACAAATGCTTTTCTTCAAACTCAGAAGACCAGGTCAGGCCCTGAAACAACCTGGGGTCCTGAGCAAGGAAATGATACCCATCTGGGAGCTGCCGATGGAGGATGACCATGTGTTTCCTTGAGGAAACATGCCTGCCTTGCGCTTCCTATGAAGTGCCAACTACAACATGAAAAGGCTAGAAAGAATGCGGACCCTGTGAGCACAGCGTGATTGCCGCCATGGCCGTGATGAATGACTGTACCTGTACGTTCATGAGCTGTGAGGTTGATTTTCCTTGGAGGCACAAGGCCTGAGCAATAAATGCATGCAGATCTTCCAGGGAAAGAGTGTCCACCTGAAAAGCACAGAAAAGGGCCAGTGTGAACCTCCATTTGTTATAATATACCACACACACACACACACACACACACACACACACACACACAGGCCAGTGTGAGCTCCATTTGTTATAATGTACCATACACACACACACACACACACACACACACACACACACACACACACACACAGGCCAGTGTGAGCCTCCATTTGTTATAATGTACAACACACACACACACACACAGGCCAGTGTGAGCTCCATTTGTTATAATGTACCACACACACACACACACACACACACATACAGGCCAGTGTGAGCTCCATTTGTTATAATGTACCACACACATACACACACACACAGGCCAGTGTGAGCTCCATTTGTTATAATGTACCATACACACACACACACACACACACACACACACACACAGGCCAGTGTGAGCTCCATTTGTTATAATGTACCACACACACACACACACACACACACACACACACACACAGAGGTACACACACATGCACAGTCTCTACTCTCATCATCCACAACTCTACGACACAAAGCTCTCCACAGGGTAATAGTGCAATCCCTTATGCATAAAATGTCAAAAATGGATGACTCAGAGGCTGAGGTGGGGTGGCCAGGACTGGGGGAGCAGCCAACTTCAACAATCCTGGATGTCACCATTGTTCTTGGATCCCAGCTACATAAATAAGGGACCCAGAGGATGAGGCCCTTCTGTTCTCTGGAATCAAAAAGTGGGAGAAAAGCAAAGGGAGACAGAGAACTGGGAGAAACACAGACAGGGAGGGATTAATGTAGCTTTTAAAATAAGTTAAGTGACCCAAAGACATGGTGTCTCTGCCTACTAGATCTCACACACTCCTGAGGCTGACGCTGTCTGAGCTGAGCCACTAAGACAGTAAATCTTCAATGCCATCTCTACTGGACTCCGTTATCGCCATAGAAGCACACTCCCTCTAGGAAGGCTGCCTTGGAGAAAGGACCCGTGATGAATGTGGGTGGTGCCATCCCATGGGTGGAGGGCCTGGACGGATAAAGAATGAGCCGAGCAGGCTGGCAGTGCTCTGGAGGCAGAGGCAGGCAGATCGCTGAGAGTTCAAAGTCAGCCTGGTCTATAGCATGAGTCCCAGGACAGCCAGGGTGACACAGGGAAACCCTGTGCCAGCCTTTGCTTTTCTTTGCTTCCTGACAATGAAAGCAATGTGCCTTCCCCGCCATGATGAGCTGTGAACAAACCCTTCCTCACTTAGGTGCTTCTGTCAGGCATTTGACACAGCAATGAGAAAAGCAACTAATAAAACTCTCAGCTCTCTAGGGCTGTGATAAAACAGCATGGCCAGAAGCAGCTTGGAGTGGGTAGTGTGCTTAAATTTTCAAACCATAGCGCATCATCAAAGAAAGTCAGAGCACCTGGTGGCAGGAACCGAAGCAGAAGCCATGGGAGGAGCTGCTTATTAGCCTGCTTCCTAAGGCTTGCTCTGCAAGCTTTCATAAAGAACCCACAACCACCAACCCAGGGATGGCATCACCAACAGGGAGCTGGACCCTCCCACAATCATCAGTCAACAGCAGGTCCCCCAGGCTTGCCCACAGGTCAATTTAGTGGGGGCATTTTCTCAGTCAAGGTTCCCTCTTCCCAAAAGACTCTAGCTTGTGTTAAATTCACATAAAAGTAGCTAGCACAATAATCACACTTGTAATCAAGTAGAAGCAATATGTCTACTACTTATGAAGCAATTCTACTCTTACATAAGAGCTCTTTTTGTGGCAGAAAAAATTATGGGAAAAAAACAGGACAATGACAAATCCATTGGAGAAATTTAACCAAGAGCACCTGGAAAATAAAATTCTTATATACCTCTTTCAGATAAAATGGTCCCCGAAAACCAGAAAGAACACAGGCTTTATGCCACCCTAACCCTGAAACTCTCCTGGAAAGACGTGGCCCAGCACTTGACCTAGGCACACACTCCCAGTCAAGTGAAGATACATGGACACGCTGGTAACTACCCTCTTCCATGTCTTTCCAAAAGAGGCACCACCTCTTTATACAAATGAAAGGAAAATCCTGCAAATGTAGGATCTGTGACAAAGTCAGGCACACATCCAGATTTTAAAATCTGTAAACAGCGATCTCTGCTTAGACTGAGACTCATTACCATTTAATTCTACCCACAATTCGTCAGGTTTGTGGAGGCTGTTCTTAAAACACCCGCCTAGCCGGGCGGCGGTGGTGCACGCCTTTAATCCCAGCACTTGGAGGGCAGAGGCAGGCGGATCTCTGTGAGTTTGAGGTCAGTCTGATCTACAGAGTGAGTTCTAGGACAGGCTCCAAAGCTACAGAGGAATCCTGTCTTGAAAAAACAAAACCAACCAACCAACCAAACAAACAAACTGAAACACACCTAGGGGACGGTCTAACCCTCAAGTGTCTTTCTCACAGGTAACTAAGCATGATTGACAATTTGATGGGGTTTAGAATTCCCTGTGAAAAGATGCCTCTGGTGTGCCTGTGGCGGAGTTTTCAGTCTGGGTTAACTGACTGGAAAGAACAGCAAATGGGGGCGGAGATCCCAGGCCAAGAGAAAGCTGGGCACCAGCACTTATCCTGCGGGGCGGAACCCAAACAACTGTCTTGTGCCCCTGCCACCGTGAGCTCCCTCAGGACAGACTGTTCCCTCAAACTGGAAGCCAAACAGCTCTGCCTTAAGTCTCTTTGGCCAGGAATTTTATTGTAGCAATAACCAAAGTAACTATCATAAATGCTTTTCCAAGATTTCCTCAAATCAGACTTAAGTCTTGTTAAATAGATTGGAGTAAATCAAACTAGTTTCAACTCAATTTTCATATAATGAATGATATGCAATTTTACTCCATGCTGCAACCAAAAAGGGCTAAATTCAGGAGACCGGGCTCAGTGGTTAAGGGCATTTGCATTTGTTGCTCTTGCAAAGGATCGGGACTCCGTTCCCAGTACTCACATGGTGGCTCACACCCACCCATATCTCTAGGTCCAGGGGAATGCAATGCCCTCTTCTGATCTCCATGGGCACCAGGCATAGAAGATGGCACAAATGCATACAGGGAATGGGTGGAACCAGACACTCATACACATAAAATAAAATAAATATTTTTAAAAAGTTAATTTAAGCTCAACGACATAAAACCATAATATTTTATGATTTATCTATCCATCTAGGTCTACCACAGTATTCTGAGAGGACAGCCAATCCTGAGAATAAACACACACCACCACTGACTTGCGGACACACTAACTTTCTGACTTAACCTCTTCATGAGGATCCTGAAGGATTACTTGTGCTCTGTGGAAAGAGGTCATGGGAACTGGCCCACAGAAAGACTCACAGCGCTCCAGGAAGGTGAGGCCAGACCGTGTGGTAGCTGCAGCACCTATATATTTATTATATACGAGAACCGTGAGCTCAGAGTTTACCTGGACGAAGATGTAGATTAGGAGGCAGCACAGTGCTCTCAATGGGCTCTCAACCGCCTGCAGGTCTTCTCTGGAGGAGGAGAGGTTGAAGCAGGCTAGCAACGTGTCCAGGCGCCGGGCCTGCACTGCTGGCTCTTGGCTCAGCCACAGAACTTCCAAACTAGGTTTTCGCCCTAAAAAAGACATTCACATAGCATGGTCCCGACAGGCTTCTGGAAGTACAATGAAGAATGATTCATCTCTCCCCTATCTGATTTACGTGGGGCATCAAGGCTGAACTCAATAGAACCAGAGAGCAAATGTGGGCACAGCTGCCTGGTTTCAAAGAAAACAAACCCACAGACGGGGCAGGCGCATCCTCGCTGACCTACCCTTTCTAGTAAGTAGGTCTGTCCATGCTGTTTTCCAGAAGAGACAACCTTCCATTCAGGGATCTAGTAACAGGACGGCAGGCTCTGAGGAACGCCATCTGCCCACCCCTTCAGTTGGCTCTAACCCCTCCAAATTGGTGGTTTTAACTTTTATGTACCAAAGAATCAGTTGCAGAGACTTAGTGGTGCATTTTCTGAGATACACACAGACCTGCTGAGCATGAGATCTGTGGATACAAACCACCGAGCACAAATCCCTAAAAGGTAATTTTTCCGGGTCCATTTCTATACTATGCAGATACAAAGAAACAATTCCAAGGGTGGAGGGAGGGGTCCTTACTTGTTAAACTTGATAAAGACAGATGCTGTGAATACAGGCGACAAACAGTGAGTCTACACAAATACAGAGGTGCTGCTCTAACAACCTCGGTGGCAGCACCTCTCCCGCAGCTGAGGCTCTCTGCTGGGCACTGACAGAAAACCTGTGCCAAAACTCCAGAGTAACTAGGGTGGAATGTCCCCCATGTTCACCATGAGAACAGAGCAGCTAACCAAATGGTATCAGAAGCCAGTGATTCCAAGGGAATTCTTTTTCCTTTGTTTCAAACATGACCATTTGCTCTTCCCAGTGGTGAATTTCCCACCATCAGGAGCCAAACAAGGCAGCAAATCACTTGCAGTGCTGAAAAGGCTAAAGTGTTTCATTTACCAAAAGCATTTTTTTGTTAATATTTTCTTTGGGAGAAAGAAAATGTAATTGTCACCCAAGAGACTGGTACTAAGAGATCACACTCCAAGGTCACGAAGGGTGTCTGAGAATCTGTTGGACATGACTCCCAGCATTTATGAGGGCTGCTGCTGTGAACCTCTGGACTAAGAACCACTTTGTTTTAAATGGTTGAGAGAAAAAGAATACTTCCTAGCACAAGCAAATATAGAACCCCAGCATCAATTCAAAGGTCATCGGTTTCAGTGGGAAGTCGCTGTGCTCACCTGTGCTGCCTGTGACTTCTTCCAGTTTGATGACACAGGTTACAAGTAAGACAGAGTCACGGGGCCTACAAAGCCGACCACGTTTACTAGGAGACATTAGATGTAAAAGGCTTGCTAACCTCTGATATAAAGGAAATAATGAATGTCTACCACTATAGTTATTCCAAAAGTATTTAGAAAAGTTTTTTCACTATAAAAGTCAGATGTTGCAAATTTTTAAGAAATAAAAAAATGTAAGAAAAGCAAAATACCCTACATTCTGCCATGCAGACATTCTATTATTTAAAACACAGAGATAAGACAGTCACCTCCACCACAGTGAGTGAAGGGTGAAGCTCCCTAGCTGCTCCAGACAGTAAAGAACATTTCTTCAAGAATATGATACTTCTGAAAAAAAAAAAAAAAAAAAAAAAAAAAAAAAAAAAGAATATGATACTTCTGGATACAGAAAAACTTAATGTTAAAAAAAAAATTGGAGATTTGCAAAATATATCCAGAATTATAGACACTGCAAGTGGTGACTGAGGGACTCCCTGACTGAACAAGTAGTGACATTTCTCATGCGTGGCCTTCATTTGTTCAGAGACTCAACTCTAAGAGATAGCTTTAGACAGTGAGGTGAAGATTTGAAGCATCTGTCCCACTAAGGAGAGAGTCCTGGGGCTCCCTGTGGGAGAGAGCTGACTAGCATCTATGTTTAATCCTCAGCTACCAACGGCAATCAACACAGGACAACAATCGCTCTTTTCATTCCTTGTCAGAGGTTTCTGATCAACCCAGTACTGATGTCTATAATCCAGGTCAGTTTATACGGAGCAGACCCACGTAAAAGATGGCCAACTACGGCCTTGGAAGAACTTGCAGTAAAAAGACTATGCATCAAATGTAGTGGCGCACACCTTTAATCCCAGAACTTGGGAGGCAGAGTCACAGGTACATCTCTGTGAGTTCAAGGTCAGCTTGGTCTACTTAGAGAGATCCTGTCTCAAGAAAAGAAAAAGATCATGGCAGCAAACTGAGATTTAAGAGTGCAAAGACTAAGAGCTGGTATTTAGCTTTCTAGCAGATAGATGCCTAGCATGCAGAAGTCCCTGGGTTTAAATCCCAGCTCTATAAAAGAAATGTAAAGATTTTACTACAAAATTACTGAAGGTCAAATGGAAAAACAAGAGAACCTAGAAAGGGGTTCTAAGAGGTTTTCATGAAGAAGGGACAGGCACATGTGGCTGCTGGGATTAAAGACCTGTATTTGTTTATAGTCAAGCCATTTTAGTTTACAAATTAAGTAAGATATTTACCTCTGTAGGGCAAGTTCTGGGCCCAGGAAATAACCCAGTATCTTGTTATCTCTCCCTGTGAGCCAAGTAGGCCTGCAGACCTGCAGACCTGCAGGCCCCAGGCCCCAGAAGTAAACATCTACAGAACCTCAGTATTTCCTTATCTCTTCCTATCAGCTAGAGCTGTCTCCAGACTTGATACTCCCGTTAGAACAATGGCATAGCATCCGACTCTCCCCCGCTGCCTGTTTGCTATATAATGCTCCTGAGAAAAAATAAAGTTGGCAGCTTGATCAGAATACAGACTTGCTGTCCATTCCTCCCCTTCAGGGCCCAGGCTCCCGTTGGTGTCCCGCTGGGTGGGACATGTGGCCTGAATGCTGTTGGAAGAATGCTTCTGGAGCTGCAAGCAGGCAGCAACGAGCACATGCCAAGCTCCTCTTCCTTTCTCATCTTCCCATCCAACCAAGTATCAAGATCAGTCCAGCTGAGAGTCCACCGACAGAGGGTGAGATTTCACCTGGTGCTCCCTTTATTTACACACAAAAGCCTAACACCACATTAGCTGCCTGACAGGCAACTGAAAGAACAAAAGGGTTCTTTCAGCTCACAGTTTCAGAGGATTTCAGAGCATCACAATCACGATGGCAGCAGGAGCGCAGCTACTCACACTGCTACCCATGAGTTGTAGACGCAGGCTATAATCTGAAGCAGGTAAGGCCCACTTTTAGTGACCCACTGCTCCAGGCAGATGTAGGCACCTCCTAAAGTGTCCACAGCACCACTATCCCAGGACCAACTGTTGAAGATACGAATGAGCCTGTGGGGCAGTTCAGAGTTAAGTGGAGAATCTTCCACACGACATCAGCTTCTGATAACGTAGCACTATGGTGGGTACCAAGACAGGCCCAGCTCACAGCTGGGGAGCAGCAGGGACTAACCAAATGATGACATGAACACAGCTACAACAGAGCTCTGTGAAGAAGTTAGACGTGGGAGAAGACTGAAGAGAGGACAGCTAGTGTGGAGAAACACTCAGAGAAGGGAAATGTCTCAGGCCTTTGGAACAGGAAATGAAGTGGAAGTGGGCACAAAGGCAAGCTGTGACCACATGAGTGATAGAGGACCCGGCTGAAATGGGAGCTGACGGGAAACGTCAAAGGGGAATGGGGTGGGCAGGCCAATCCTGAGTTAGCTGAGTGGTTGTCCTACACCAGCAACAGGGCGTCCATGCAAAGAGTGAGGCTGAACTGTGGGCAGACTGCTTCTAGGGCTCCTGTCCTCAAATGCTGTGGACACGGGGGACAGACGGACACAGGGGTGACAGACGGACACAGGGGTGACAGACGGACACGGGTGACAGACGGACACAGGGGTGACAGACGGACACACGGGTGACAGACGGACACGGGTGACAGACGGACACAGGGGTGACAGACAGACGGACACAGGGGTGACAGACGAACACAGGGGTGACAGACGGACACAGGGGTGACAGACGGACACAGGGGTGACAGACGGACACAGGGGTGACAGACGGACACGGGGGACAGACGGACACGGGGGACAGACGGACACGGGTGACAGACGGACACAGGGGTGACAGACGGACACAGTGGTGACAGACGGACACAGGGGTGACAGACGGACACAGGGGTGACAGACGGACACAGGGGTGACAGACGGACACAGTGGTGACAGACGGACACAGTGGTGACAGACGGACACAGGGGTGACAGACGGACACAGGGGTGACAGACGGACACAGGGGTGACAGACGGACACAGGGGTGACAGACGGACACGGGTGACAGACGGACACAGGGGTGACAGACGGACACGGGTGACAGACGGACACAGTGGTGACAGACGGACACAGTGGTGACAGACGGACACAGTGGTGACAGACGGACACGGGTGACAGACGGACACGGGTGACAGACGGACACAGTGGTGACAGACAGACGGACACAGGGGTGACAGACGGACACAGGGGTGACAGACGGACACGGGTGACAGATGGACACAGGGGTGACAGACAGACGGACACAGGGGTGACAGACAGACGGACACAGGGGTGACAGACAGACGGACACAGGGGTGACAGACGGACACAGGGGTGACAGACAGACGGACACAGGGGTGACAGACGGACACAGGGGTGACAGACAGACGGACACAGGGGTGACAGACAGACGGACACAGTGGTGACAGACGGACACAGTGGTGACAGACGGACACAGGGGTGACAGACGGACACAGGGGTGACAGACGGACACAGGGGTGACAGACACAGTGGTGACAGACGGACACAGGGGTGACAGACGGACACAGGGGTGACATGTCAGCCAGGGAATAAAAGCAAACACGGAACTGGCATGCTCCAGTCTCTCCTCCCAACTCAGTGTCTTTTCCTAAGAGTAGCAACCACAGTATAACCTGGTAACTCAGAAGTACAATCCTGGGCCCACCCGACTGTACCCAATTAGAAAATCTTGGAAGTCAGCCAGCAATTGTGCTTTGCATTTGGGCCAAGAGATTCTGATACTTGCAAAGTCCGAATACCACCCAGCACCCTTAGGTCCTTTACAGCGTGAGGTATTCTTACCAGGGGTTAGAAATGAAGAGATTACAGACAGCCACTAGAGTAAAAATCCACACCCCAAATCTCTCTCAAAATTGTGTGTGTGTGTGTGTGTGCGCGCACTTGTGTGATGTGCACAAGGAGCCCATCAGATCTCCAGGAACTGAAGTTACAGACTATTGTGAGCTGCCATGTGGGTGCTGGGAGCCACAGACAGGCCCTCTGGCAGAGTGCTGTTATCTGCCAGGCCATCTCCCCTGACCTCAAAATCTCTCTCCTTTGAAAGGCAAAATTTATTATATTTGTGTTCAACAGTCAACTCAGCAGCGCACATTTAGCCCAGTTTGGTGGAGAGGTCTTTGGTCTTGGACCTTGGATGTTGCCTCTCAGAAGAGCTAATTGATTATATCTGCCATTGTAATTAGTCCTGGTAGTTTCCGCAGTGTGGCCAGAGTTACTCTGGCTTCGGAGTTAACCTGTGTGAAGGCAATGATGGTGCATGTCTTCCTGTGGACCAGTGCCCAGTCTGGCTTTCTCCTTGATGATCCAGTAGGTAACACTATCTTGCAACACAGAACAGGCAAAAGACCACCAACACAATTGGGTCTACATCAAGACTGATCACTGCCAGCTGAGACTTCCTGGTCCCAAGGAGTGACGGCACTGACCCCTACTCAAAGGACAGGTGGTCTCTCAGTGTGGTTGCCCCCTTAGCTGGTAGCTTTCTTCTCGGCATGAGTCAATCAATTCTTCTGCTTTTCTTGCTAAGTCTTTGGCCTGTACTTGTGCACAAGCTTAGGAAGCTGGGCAGATGTTTGATGGTCCAGGGCCTGGGTGAATTGCAGGTGGTACTTAAAGCCATTTGTGGTGTGGGACAATTGTCTCTATTCTGTCAATTATATTTCAAATAGAATCTGATTGGTCAGTAGCCAGGCAGGAAGTATAGGCAGGATAACTAGACAGGAAGTAGAGGTGGGTCAATGAGAACAGGAGAATTCTGGGAAGAGGAAAGCTTGGTGCACAGTTGTGATCCTGGCACAGAAGAAGCAGGATGTGACTGCCTCACCAGAAAAGGTACTGAGCCATGTGGCTAACACAGATAAGAATAATGGGCTAATATAAGTTATAAGAGTTAATAAAAAGCCTGAGCTAATGGGCCAATCAGTTTATAACTAATGTAGACCTCTGTGTAATTTCTTTGGGACTTAAGGATTGTGGGAACCAGGCAGGACAGAAAGCTCAGACAACACATTTGTAGCTTTTTGCTGCTGCAGCTGAATGGATTGGGGTGAGATCTGTTTGGGGCTAGATGTCTTATCTAAGGTCAAAGTTCTTGGGCCTTTTCTCAAATAGGATCCACTATCCTTTTGGCCTCCTGCTTCTTCACAGCTGGGGCCTCCTTCTTCCCCTCAGTCTTTTCTTCTAGCATTTTGTTGGAATGGAGGAAAAAGTCCCATCCCCTAATGTCAGAGAATTTCATTTCCAAACGCAATTAATAACTTGTTTAGTCAGGAAACACCAAATGCCTATGCACACTGAATGTAGGTGATAAAGTGTCTCCGTGGCCTTCTGGAGCTGTGGTCTTGTATGACACACGGCACACACTAGTGTAGGCAATAAAGCGTCTCCGTGGCCTTCTGGAGCTGTGGTCTTGTATGACACATGGCACACCAAGGCTTTATCTCCAGGCATCATAAACGAATACTCCAGAATATGTGACCTCTGATGCATCTACACAAAGGCTTTTGTTACAGGACTTTTCTCTTCCTTCTCCCATAGGTTTCTAGTATCATTTTTACCAGTGTAGGGTAGGGTGTGTTTTGAAGGATACCTAGATTAATTAATTCTTTTTAACAGTAAGATTTAAGAAAACTGACTATTTGGTTGCCGAGGATGCCCAAAAATGAGATTTTTTTAGTTAAATAACTGTATTTTATAAAAAGTACATTTAAAAAATTGTCATTGAAATATTTATATAATATTTATATAGACAATGACATATATATTATTTTTTATGTACATAGGTGCTTTGTCTGCATGTATGCTTGCAGATCAGAAGAGAACATCAGATTGTAAGCTGCCAAGTGGGTGTTGGGAATTGAACTCAGGACCTCTGGAAGAGCAGCCAGTGCTCTAACTGCTGAGCAATCTCTCCAACCCCAACAAAAAGTATGTTTAACAGAATTATAACATTGATGTGGGATTCCCCTCTGTATGCTATATGCTTTATTACCATCAGTTAATAAAGAAGCTGTTTTGGCCAATTTTAGCAGAGTAAATCCAGGTAGGAAATCTGAACAGAGATAGAGTAGGTGGAGTCAAGTAGGCGCCATGAACATTTACTGGTAAGCCACAGCCTTGTGGTGATACACAGATTAGTAGAAATGGGTTAATTTAAGATGCTGGAGTTAGTTAATAAGAAGCCTGAGCTAATAGGCAAAACAGTGTTGTAATTAATAAAGTTTTTGTGACATTATTCGGATCTGGGTGGCTGGGAAATGCACAAGCAGTCTCTGCCTACACAACGTGATCAGTTCAGGATATCAGCTAGCATAAGAAAGAACTACATATACTATATACTCTCTCATGTACACAGACATGCACATGCAGGCACAATCACAGATGCACAGACACATGCATGCACGCACACACATACACACACACACACACACACACACTTTCATTCACATGCACTCAGACTCACTCACACTGTGACACACATAAGCACGCACACTCTCAGATAATCATTCTCTCTCAATTCACACATCTGCACACACAGTCTCATCTAGACTCTGAGACTCCTAAATTTCCTGTGCAAGAAATGGGAGCTGAGGTGTTTACAGCCAGAATTCAGAGGCCAGAGCATACACTCTGATCTCCAGACCTCTGCGAGAGAACATCAGCTCAAAACCTAATCACAAATGTGGTAAAAGTCTATGTGCACAGGCAGACAGCCCTACATCCTTTAGGAAGGATGGAGCCCGAAAAGCCAAGCCAGGGGCGGATGCTTCTGAAACCTGCAAGACACATCTGGGGGACTACAGTGGGGTTCCCCAGATAAGTACGAGCAATGATGAGCTTGTGTTTTCACAGCTATAAACACCAATGAACGCACAAGAGGCGATGGTGAACATGGAAGGTGTGAAGCCAGCACCTGTGTGTGCTCTTCATATGAAAATCTCCTTATTGATTTCTAAAGTGAGAAATGTAACTAAAGTTAAACAAACAAATAAAAACCTCCAGCAAACAGAACTGTCTGGCTTGTGTCTGCTCAGGATAAGAAACGTGAAGCTAACAGATAAAGAAAAAACAATAAACAAAACCCCTGAATGCTCACATACAAGTGACTCTCATCTGAATATATTTCAATTGGCTATTTCTCATAATAGAAAAATCTTCATATATAAATGAAGTAGATTGCACTAGAACACTGAATTCTACCCACAGGTGGCTAAGCTATCCACTTTCATGTTTGCTTGCTACCCTGCTTCTATCTGGTGAACTCAAAACAGTCATAATGGCTACTAAGAGGTGTCGTGTGAACGGCAACCGCTACCTTATAATACATGCCTGTGACACTTCACGGTTTCAAACTGTTTTTAAAGGTGGTCCACAAGCTGCAGGGGCAGGTGACTTCCCACACGGTCACATACATTCAGGACACAGAAATCCTTCCTGACCTAGGTATATTGTGTCAGGGCAGGAGGAGCTAAAACAAGAGATCAGGATCAGAAAGTCAAATACAGCTTTTTCATGGGAGTCTTCAGAGATGCTCTGCTATGAGCCCATGGTAAGCCAGATGTCCTTGTTTTCTTATGTGCTGAACAACACTTGACAGTTATTCAGTAGAACCAACCAAGAAAACAAGTGTACTCAGTCAGCTTCCCTGGACTTCTGAGATAAAGGCTTACTTAAAATGACTCAAAAACAACACTGAGAAGAAATCACCTATTTTCACCTAAAGGCTGTCTAGTTCTGCAGACAGGCATGGTTATTTCAGACTCAACCCTCGGGATATAAGACCATAAATGAGAGGGGAGGAAAGTGGAGGGTATGGCAGCTCATGGAGGAATATATTCACTCCTTGAGCTGGAAAATGACAGTAAATCCCTTCCTGTGCTACAAGAAACCATCTTTCACAATGCATTACCAAGTGGAATACTGTGCATACACACACACACACAAATACGGGAAATATGCCCATCAGTGAGCTCTCTCAATACAGCAGACCAGTGCCTCTGATCACTTGAGTTGCTATAACAAAACACCACACACTGGGCTATAGCAGCAAAACTGTTCAAGAGTCTGGAAGCCTTAGACCAGTGTCTAGGGAAGGCACATTTTCTGGTGCACACACACTGTGTCCTCACGGGGGAAAGAGCAAGAGAACGCCCTGCACTGTCCCTTTATAAGGGCACAGCTCCCACCTGATCATCAGCCACTTCCCCAAGGTCCCCACCTGTCTAAAACCACCACATTCCTGCTCGGTTTCAATACATAAATGTGGAGGACATATTTACTTCTTTTTCTTTTTCCTTGCTGACTAACTTTTAATTCCTTCCCCTTCCTTTTTTCTCCCCTCCCTCCTTTCTGAGCTACCTCCTGTTTACTCCTTTTTGGGATAATATCTCACTGTGCAGCCCAAGCTGGCTTGAATCTGGGCCCCTCCTCCCCTGGACCTTTGCTGAGGTTATAGCATATGCCACTACATCCAACTCCCCTTACAAATTTTAAAGGAATCTCTTTTTATTTTTTTCCTGCAACCCTCTACCTCCCCATACTTTGTTGGAAATATCTAATTTCCTTTTTTTTTCTACTAGCCAAGCAAGCAAACATCACCACATGTACTGTAAGAGGGAACGGCCTTTAGCGAACTACAGAAACGATCCCCGAAAGTGTAGTCTTCAGAGAAAAGAACAGAGAAGGCACGCTGAAGAGTGGGGTACTGTGAAAAACCAATGCAAGCTACCGCTAAAGAAAAAAAACTAAAACCTGGGATAAGGACAGGACACTCAGGGCTGCAACAAAGTCCCCGTGAGTCCTTCCTGATGACCACCGAGGAGATGGCGGACAGGACCTCACTGTAGGACCTTACTATATCACAGGCTTTGTAGGTGAGAATGCTTCCAAAGGCACATCCCAGGTTCCCACCTACCCTAAATAGGCCCACAAGTTCCCCATAATACCATCAAATTTTGACTCCATCAATGGATTGAGCCATTGATTAGGTCAGGGCCTTCATGATCCAGTCACAAAAAGCCTATCAGGTGGCTGGAGATAGGGCTAAGTAGGTGAAACACCTACAGAAGCACAAGGACCTGATTTCGGTCCTCTAGAACACACACACACACACACACACACACACACACACACACACACACACACACACAGAGAGACATGCAGAGCCAGGGGTGATGTTATGCGTCTGGAATCCCAGGGCTGGGGAGGTGGAACCACAGCAGGCTCTGTGCCTCACTGATCAGTAAGTCTAGCCAAATCAATGAGTTCCAAGTTCAGTGAGAGACTGACAATCTCTAAAAAATAGAATCAAGCTGGGCGGTGGTGGTACACACCTTTTATCCCTTTTATCGGAAGGCAGAAGCAGGTGGATCTCTGTGAGTTCCAGGACAGTCTGGTCTAAAAAGAAAATCAAAGTGCACTGAAAGATCCTTAATGGGGACCTATACTCCCATCCTACCCCAAAGCCTATCAGTTACGAGCTCTTTATCCCTGGAGTCTTTGGGGTATAGGAATTGAAATCTGTATCAGTTAATATGGAATTTTGCAAACAGACATCCACAGAGTGTGTTCTTTCTTGAGCTGACACCCTCAGATGGACAGCTGAAGGCTGCACTGTTGTGGAATAGAACATCTGTCTAACTATCTAAACATGGATGCATTTGTGTATGTTGTATTTACTTAGTTCTGTAAAGGTGTGTTGTTTTTGTTTTATGCTGCATTTGTTTAAGTACTATGTAAAGATGTGTTGCTGTTTTGCCTTGCCTGCCTAAGGTACCTGATTGGTCAAAGAAAAAGTTGAGTGGCCAATAGCTAGACACAGGAGGAATAGGCAAGATTAGTGGGCAGAGAGAAACTGGGAGCTGGCCAGTCAGTCAGAGGCCAGCCAATGGGGGCTAGCCAGCCAAGGACCAGCCAGCGGGGGGCCAGCCAGCAGGGGCCAGCCAGCCCAGTCAGGCCAGGGGTTAGCCAGCCAGGCACGGAGGAAGCAGGAAAGCAGGACATACTGAATGAAAGAAAGGTTAAAACCTCCAAAGCAAAACACAGATAAAGAGAAACAGATTAAACTAAGTTGTAAGAGCTAGTGGGACAAGCCCAGGTAAGGCCAAGCTTTCACAATTAATAAGAAGTCTCTGTGTCTTTATTTGGGAGCTGCTTGGTGTCCCACAGAAAATACCAGCTGTGCCGTACATACCTTGAATAGTCACCTGCAGAGGCCGAACAAGGTCTGGGTGCTTCAGGGAGTTCCCAGGGTACACAAACCACTCCTTGACCACCGGGCCACTGCGGGCTCCATCTGAGTAAAGACAAGGGGTCAGTGGTGCAGGAGGACAGCAAAGCCCCTGCATGCCCATCTGCCTCATGGATGTCTCCTTTCACCCTGCCCTCATGAAAGTGATGACGTCACCAACAGCTATGTTCCTCAAGTCTAACACGGTCTATTTCTTTCACACCGCTTTGCTAAAAAGCAGAAAACAATAAAACCAGAAAAACCTGAGCCAACTGAAAGTTTACAATAATTACTTGCCAAACATGCAGAACTTTTGTTTTTGAAAAGTCTAATGTAAGTTTTGAAAGTGGTTTCAAATACTGAGTTCAAGACCAGGAGTGGGCTGGAGAGATGGGTTGGTGGTTAAAAGCACTTGTTCTGGCAGTGGAGGTGCACGCCTTTAATCCCAGCACTGAGGAAGCAGAGGCAGGTGGATCTCTGTGAGTTCAAGGCCAGCCTGGTCTACAGAATGAGTTCTTCCCGGCCACCTGGCTAGCTTAACCCCAAAATAATCAGACAGAAATTGTATTAATTAAATACTGATTGGCCCATAAGCTCTAGCCTCTTATTGGCTAACTCTCACATCTTGATTCAACCCATTTCTAATAATCTGAATCCCCATTTGACTGTGGCTTACCGACATGAGTCTAACCAGCGTCCCTCTTGGGCAGGAGAATCATGGTGTCTGCCAAGCTGCCCTTCTTCCCAGCATTCTGTTTTGTCTATTCCACCTATCTAAGTCTGCCCTATCAAAAGGCCAAGGCAGTTTCTTTATTCAACCAATAAAAGCAATACAAATACAGAAGGACCTCCTACTCCAGAACATGGGACCAGCTGGCGCTCACCTTTCCAGTCCCCAAGCAGAAGCGCGTACACTCGCTGCCGGACGGGGCGGTAGATGAAGGCTTGGCTGGGCAGGGCTTGGTCCAGCTCGTCCTCCAGGGTGTTGCTGCACTCTATCTCCCCAGTGCTCATAATGTTGTACACGAGGTAGCTCTCTGAGTGGACGTGGTGCATCCTGGCAACCTGCTCAAGATTAAACAAACAAACCTTCAAACAGAAACAGTCCATACCAGTTATCGGTTTATCTAAGATATTCAAGTGAGGAATTGTCGTTCAAACACATGACATCAAGGGTATTTATGTTTTCTCTCTTTTGTACTAACAAATCCAAAAGTTTATTTGTTACCCTTCTCCTGTGGCCTCCAATCTACCAATCTTACACTTACTGTATTATGTCTACTTGCGGTGTCCCCATAAACATGCTCACTTTTCTCTTAGGGTTGTGAGGATGAGCACAGTTTCTCCTCTTACCAGCTCCTCATTCAGATGGCCACCATACTGTCTTCTGCTTCCCTGTGTAATGGCTACCACAACCTTCCCCATGACACGCCAGCTCCTCATTCAGATGGCCACCATGCTGTCTTCTGCTTCCCTGTGTAATGGCTACCACAACCTTCCCCATGACACGCCTGGTCCTCTATCTCTGTGTACACCACTTTGCTCTCATGGGAACTGCAATACTCGTCTCAGGGGACACCGCTGTCTCAGTAGCCCTTCTCTTCCACCTTGTGCTCCAGAAGCACAAATCCCTCGTCCTTCTGAGCACGGTTTCCTAACCTCCCACTTCCAAACCCTCCTGAGCTTAGCTCAATCACGACCTCCCTTCTCTACAAACCCATTCCTCCTTCCCACCTACAACTAACCACCCTTTGCTCACGGGACTCAACTCTCACTTCTCAGATAAAACACCGTGGTGTTAGAAGCTGTATGTATTCATTTGTTTGTTCAACTTTTCTCCCTCTCTCCATTTTTTCTTATGTTCCATTGATCCTGGCTTCAATAATTGAATTTGTCCTTTGCACATTACATGGTAGGCCATAAGATGTGATTTAAACTCTATTTTCTCATTAAATATGCAGTTTAGATCAAAGGTCTATAATCACCTACATGTAGACTTTTTTCCCTATAGAGAACAAATCTCTTTATTGTGGGAATAAAGTCTAGGCTCTGTCGACAATATTATTCAAAATTTTAAATCCAAAGTGTCTACCAAAAAAACATTTAAAATGTTTTATTATAACTTGGGCTATCAATTTTCAGATCTAAGTTATATGTACCTAACTAGAACCAGTTATATAGCTTCACCGTTGAGACCTGAGTCTGAATCACCCTACTTACTGATTTATTCATAACACAAGTTTTATTTAAAAAGCCACTGATCACTGTGCAGTTTAAATGAGCAGGTACACAGACGGTGCTTAGCCAGGCTGCCTGCTTACAGTGTCAGTAAACACCAAATGTTTACTCTGGGCTATTCAACTACCTGCTCTTTTTCCTAGACACTTGACATAATGCTTATTTTACTGCTATATTTCTTTAAACCAAGGCAATCCTACTACCAGATTTTAGTTGTTTTTGTTTGTGACTGTAATTTAATTACAAAGTTTCTCTTTTCTCTTTCCTCCCTCCAAAACCTCCATATACCCCTCCCCACTTGTCTTCAATTTTAGGCCTCTTTTTTCATTAACTTCTATTGTATGCCTATATGTATTCGTATATACATATATATTCCTAAATAGAACCTGTTGAGTTCACAAAATGTTCTTATATGTATGTTTTCTGGGAGACAGTTTGGCACTGGACAACCAATTGGTGTGTTCTTCTTTGAAAATGAGAAGCTCGGGAGGTGGAGAGATGGCTCAGTGATTCAGAGCATTGACAGCTGACTTTTTTGTTTATTTGTTTTTGTTATTGAGACAGGGTCTCTCTACATAGCCCTGGCTGTGCTGGAATTTACTCTGTAGACCATGCTGGCCTCAAATTTACATAGGTCATGGGATTAAATGCATGTGCCAACATCCCCAGCCTTTAATTCAAAGAAATTTATATATATTTTTTTTTACAAATTTGCCTAGGAAATAATAATGAATTACATATTTTTCCAATAAATCGCTAATTTTGGCAACTTGTATACTTTGAGATATAACACCCCCTCCTGAAGGTGTCATGTTTCCAGTTATGTACTTACGATTCTTAAATCAGTCTTACTAATAGCACCTGCATGCTCTGTTCTGCCTTGCCTGCTACGTACTGTAGTTATCCAGTACAATGAAAAGTACACAGTGTTCAATCTGATTTCTAGACTTCTGACAGAGGCGGGCACCTGTAGTTGTGGCCATGCCTGCCACTGTTCCGCATCGAGCCTTTCCACCAAAGTTTTATTTAGCAACATGTGGTTAAATCGTGCAAACTGAATTCTAGATGCCTGTTAGACAGGTTTGCAAGACTTCACTACAAGGCAACATAATTAAGTCCATCATTAAAGATAACACAAGATCTACCACATTGGTAGATCATTTGCCTTTGCCTGTGAGGTTTTTTGACCCCTCTTCCCTATTGTCCCTTTGCAGATCCTACCTACACCTTTGCTGTAGCAACTGTCCCTAATCACCAAAGATGCACGGCCCAAGCACTATTCAAAACAAACAAAGATCTTTAATACATGTTTTATACCTCGACATATGCAGCTTACATGGTTTCACTTCCTACCTCCTACCACCCCTGCCCAAACTCCACTCTCCACAAATGTCTCTTGTGCCTGCATGTCTGTTTATTTTATGATCCCCCATGATTAAGCAGGGTCATGTGCGAGACTGGGATCAGAACTGGCTATCACAGTCTGGCGGGCTCGGCAGAGACCATGTCCTATTTCTTGACCTTTAAAGGATTCACATTCTTGGTCACTTTCCCCTCTTGGAAGGGAAACACGTTCACCTCTTCTCTGTCTCTCGGTGGAGTATTTAAGTCTTCATCCTACATATTCTTCTACTGAAGGCTTCTAATTGTCTCTTTCCTACTGGGAATGGAACTTCAGGTCCATGTCTCACTGTGTGCACATGTCGAAGGGGCTACACTATACTGCTCGACAGTGGAATTCAGTTCATCACCTTCCTGCACGCGGCCCTTCACCTCTCTTACGAGGATGACGCCTACGGCTATGTAGACACGTTTACTATTACTTTCACTTTGTAGACAGGTGCAAACCACAGCAGCACATGCCTGCAAGCCTAGCACTTGGGAGGCTCAGGCAGAAAGATTGAGAATTCTAACAGAAATAAGTCATGATCACTTTTGAACCCAAGTTCTTTTCCATATTTTTTCTTTGCACTGAAAACATAAATTCAAATATCGACATCAGATCTTTATGTATTTTTCTTGATCAGGGCTTAGATCTAAGGCCTTACTAAGTGTATGCTGCTCTATTGCTGAGCTACACCTCATCTGATATCAGACCTTTGGATCGCAGAGCTGCCGCTAACTGCCTAATGGCAGGGTATTTCAACATTAGTTCTTTAAACCAGGGTGAGAAACCCCCAAATCAAAAGCATGATGGAGCTGCTTCTCCAGCCGACATTCCGGATTCTAGCCCATTCGCCCGAGGGTTTCTTACCTGAGATTTTGCAGTAGTGAGTTCAAATTCATTCTTTAGAGTATATAACCAGGGTTTCAAAAGCAAACATCCAATCCCATCTCATATCATGTAAAAATGTACAATACTACTTCACCAGGTACGGAAACCAAGCACTAAGTGTTTTCCTAATGAATGAGGTTCCTTGTGTGGGAGCTTGGAGGGAGGCAGAAGGGCCCTTACAAACTGATCCTGAGACACAGAGAACATACAGGACACAGACAGCGGCAATGAAAGACAGAAGCTGAGAAGGGACAAACTAGACTTAAGAGAGCTGAGTGGCTGCAGAATCCGTAACCAAGCCTCTGTGACCTCCCTCCGGGACACCTCAAATGGCACACATGAGACCAGGAGGAGCAGCTAATGGGGTTCTATTCACTTCTGTGCTCCTGGACCTCCTGACTACACTTCATCTCCCACCTGTGCAGCAAAGATGGATGTGAACCTGAGCTTGAGGTCAGATCCAGAGGCTCCATCCTGGCCTCATGATGTCATGGGCCTTGGGCACCTCTGCCCTCAGGTCAGAAGGGATCTAAGACCCTCCATCTCCACAGACCCGAGTGAACGTGAGCACTGCTTTCAACAAACAAGAACCCTTATGGACCGAGAAATCTGAGGAGAATCTTTACAGCTATACGCATTAGAAGTAGCATTTTCCATCCAATCTTCATAATAAACCCAAGTGAGGTTAAGCGAGGTCAGACTTACCTTCCCCGGTGCTGACCGGGGCCAACCTTCCTGCCACACCACATCCAATTTACTCCTCTCCAGATGGCCCGCACTTAGGTGAAGGTCCCCCTCCACCCTTTCTAGGAAGCACTAGCAATACTTTCAAGTGCAAGCAACCATCTTGTTTTCTTAAAGTCTCCACAATTATTGGTCCTATGATTCTCTTAACTGATGTGAGAGTCTACAGTTTGCTGGAATTATTGTAACTTGCTATTAGTTCACCTGCCACAAGCCCTGCAACAGAAAAGGTTTTTTTTAAAGGCAAAGACAGACTTGTAGCAGGAATGAAGAAAGTTATTTACCTGACCAATATTTAAAGAAAAGTTATTAAAAGACAGCATGTGAGGCGTAACCTGCTTCAGGACTACCAGTACACAAGAAAGACAATGATCACAACTGAAGCACACAGACCAGTGGGTCTTTAACAGGAGCTGTAACAAGAGAGATTGGTAAGCATTAACTGGGAGGGAGGTTTGTGGTAGCTGGCCACGGGTAGACAATGTGATGACCAGGTAACCAAAGAAGGAGGAGAACCAGTGTGGCACAAGGTTGGACAGGCAGAAGCAAGACACCACTATTTCTTGGCTACAAGTTTTTTGTTACAAGATAATAAAGAATTAAAGAAAACACAAGATAAGGGGTTTTATTTCTTCACACAGCATGACAAATGAACTACAAAGGGCAAAAGTCTGCTCAGGGGGATTTCTTGATAATTAAGATAGCAATTTCCACAAGCGATAGCTGGAACTAGGAAAAGGAAGCTGGAAGACGTGGATACTGCACACACTGAAAACTCATTTAACAGATTTAACAAGACCGAGAAAGACTGGTTATGAAAAGTGAGAAAGCCCAACATGGTGGTGTGTGACTTTAATCCTAGAGCCTGGAAGACAGAGGCAGGTGGATTTCTGTGAGTTCAAAGCCAGCCTGGTCTACACAGTTAGTTCCAGGACAGCCAGGGCTATCCAGTGGGACCCTGTCTCAAAGTGAGACAGAATTCCTAGATCTGGAGCTTGAACGGTGGTAGTACAATGTAGTACTCGAAGCTGTGGATAAAATCATCCTTGGTTCTCAGCGTGCAATCTTTGGACATTCTTGTGGACCGAGTGACAGGACTGGAGATGTCGCTCGAGGGTGAGCACAAGCTTAGGAAGAGGGAAGCCATGATGGTGGAGGGGATGACTAGAAAAGTACCTATTTTACAGGGCTGTTTTAAAAGTCAACCGAGCAAAGATAAACCCTGTGCCTAGCGCGGACCTTGCATAGATTGAATAGTGACTGTCCACCAAAGAGAACTCTTCAAAGCCTACAGAATGTTAACCTGGAATCAGCCCAGACTCCTGGCATTTAACTACTTTTACTGTATGATCACACTCTACCTTTTCCAAGTTTCCCTCTCCCCAAGTCCTAGGCTCTTGCCTGGATAGTTTACCAGTATGACTCAAAGTGACATTTCCTTAATCACTACATCTGTAGGGTTCTCACAACCCCACATTTGTCGTTCTCCTGAAGGCCTGACTCCACTGGGAAACCTCTTTATACCTTAACCCACAGCATCCCTCCTTAGAATTCCAACAGCTCTTTCCCAGCAGATCTAAGAGACAATATGACTTCATGTATATAGTGACATCCTCCTAACTAGACTCAAGGTTTCTCGTCTGGATCTTCCTACAGACCTCTGCAGATAATCAATAAACTCTCATGGGCAAACCCATTGGTAGGCAAACTTTCAAATAGGACACTGCAGCTGAAGGTGGGGGAAGCCTGTCCACGTACCTTTAAGATTTCAGAGTCAGAATCCATGGTTACTTGTTTTATTTCAGGCTCCATATCCATGGCATCTTCTTGTTTAACTTCAGGGGGTGTACACACAAGTACTTCTGGATTATATTCAGCCCCTGTTTCTGAAGGTAATTTTTGCTTGACCTCTGGGTATGTATATATGGAAACTTCTTGTTTGGATTCAGGATCTGTGCACATGGAAGCTTCTTGGTTGGATTCGGGATCTGTACACATGGAAGCTTCTTGTTTGGATTCAGGATCTGTGCACATGGAAGCTTCTTGGTTGGATTCGGGATCTGTACACATGGGAACTTCTTGCATGGACTCAGGATTAGTACGCGCGGGAACTTCTTGTTTGGATTCAGGATCTAAACACATAGGAACTTCTTGCTTAGATTCAGGGTTCACCACTTGCTTCTCTGTTATTATGCCTTTGGATTTTTGAACTAACCATGGAGATGTTTGCCCTGGCAAGAGATATGCTGCTACCCCTTTATAAAAAAGAGCTTTGTTTGGCCCCAAGGGTAACATGTCTTCTATCTTTTTCTCACCCTGATACAAGCGAAGAACTCTGGAGATATAGTCTGAGACAGCTAAGATAATATTTCCCTTTTTGCCAGCATTCTCTTTCACAGAAGCATAGGAGGACAGGCACTTGTATCGAAAGCTTTCGAACATGCCCTCCGGGGTGATGTCGTTGCCGAGCAGACAGGCTAGCAGAGGGAGGTCCGCCACATGGAGGCCGAGACTCTCACAGAGTTTCTCACGGCACAGCATGATGGTTTCCAGAGTCTCCAGGCAGAGATCGCCGATTGAAAAGTAGGGACAAGTGTCATAAATTAAGTAATCGGTGTCTTCCCCCAGGATCCCAAGACAGTTGTGCTGGAGACCGTAAGAAGCCACCTCATAGTCCGCCTCCTGTAATGAACAGAAAGTTTCCTGGCCCAGTGACTTCAGAGCGAACCGAGTAAATATGGCCAGCCCGGAGGGAATGAAGAACATGTTTCTGCCTGGCTGCTCTCGCTTTGACTTGATATAGTGGAAAATCTTGGATATCTCCCTGTTGTTCTTCAGTCTTCTCTTCACCCATTCATCTCTCTTACCCGGCTCCACCATGCCATCGAAAAAGAATATCAACTTGATGCCGGCAGACGTGAAGGCTGCGACAAAATCTCTCAAAGCAGAAAAGTATTCTCGCCACTGGCCACCACAGATCCAAGACTCCGGTGTGTACCAGTATCGGAGGCAGCACATGGCATCCACCACGATGGTAGGGGTACACCCAGGGTACTTGGTTCGGTGGTTCTCTGCCAGCTCTTGGATATTTACTACCGTACATATATGTGGGCAGGTACTTCCCACAAAACCCTGCAAACCTCTCACCCCCATAATTGGTTTTATGAATCTGAAAAAAAAAAGGAAAAAGAAATCCATAATTAGTAACTATGGCATTATTTCTAGACATGTGACACTCATCAAAGCAGACACAGACAATATTTAATCTTCTAAAAGAAACAAAGGGAGTTTCTAATTGTAATGTTGTTTCTGGTTTTGTTGTTTGTTTGTTTTGGGGGGTTAGTTCCATATGTGACCTAGCCTACTTGCCAGGAGTCATAAGACATAAAGGCACTAAATAAAAGTAAAATTATTACTCAAGGTTTTCTGAAGGATTGGCTTAAGGGGCTGAGCTCCCTTCTAGTTGACCAGGCATGTGGTGGGTCTGTGATCTCACAATGTGTCTGACGGAGGCAGACGAGAAGGAGGCATGCCTGAGGATATACTTTGGAAATTTCAGGTACGGATACTATCTCTATGCTGGTACACACATTTAACACAGATGTCAAAACATTTCAAACTGTGCAGGTAAACCTGTCAAGCACCCTCGATTACAGCGTTCAAAAGAAGCTGCATAAAAATGTATGGTGTTAAATAGTTGCATCATTTGAGATAATGAATATGAAAGAAATGAAATATAGATGCAATGTAGTTTAAGGGTCAGAACTCAAAATGTAAGAAAGTACCACCAGAGTAAGATGTATTTACACACGTCCTTATATAAATGAAAGACATTCTTCAGACAGACAAATCCATCAATAGTAGAAAAAATTCCACAAGAAATCTTGCATCTTAATGGTATATTTTTCCTATTTTTTTGTTTAAACATGGCATCAAGCCACTAAGTCCTTTGATAAAATATTAACAACAACAAATCCTTAATATACAAAAAGCAACACAGAATAATGCCTCTTGAAGACCTAGGACAGAGAGACGATCTCATCTTAGTGCACTTACCAGCCAGGCAAAGTTGGGCATACATGTACGTGCGCGCGCGCGCACACACACACACACGCGCACACACACACACACACACACACACCCCAAGGATTTATCCTCACACTGGAATGACAGCATCTGAGCTACAGCAGTAGGGCTACTGAACCCGGTGACAACGATTATCTCCACTATCAGGGTATCTCTTCGACCCCTGGGTCTGGCTCCATATTCAGGAAGGTTGTACTCTCTGCTGTTGTGGCCGTGTTAGTATAGTTCTGGGTCCACCCACGGAGGTAAACGTCCTGCCACTGAATTACATCTCAACCCCTGACAACTTACGTTCATTTCTGGAAAGGGGTGGTTTTTGCTTTAATATCATCCAGCACAGTATGCAGAAGATAAGGTTTTGTGAAAGAAATATATGCAGACAACAGTCAGAAGAAACAGATAAGCAGGGCACAGACTTCACAAACCCTAGACCATTGGTCTGCCCCTAGCTCTGGATGAAGAAGGCCTCTCACAGTTTCCTGGGGATGAATAGACAGATCTAAATCTTACCCATTCAGAGACCACATCTCTGTGTAGTGAGAAAATGCCCCTTCTCACCTGCTCTTCACTGGGCGCTAGGACACAAGAGACTCATCCATTAAGACACAAGTAACAGCCACATGGTCCATGGCCAGAATCTACAGAAGCCTTCAGCATCGCTCATAACACAGAAAACAACACACGTGAACACAGAGTGAGAGGAACAACACGAATCTTCCATCCTTTTCTGGACATCCACTGCCAGTAAGAGGGAGTTTTGTTGTTCCTTGTTTGTTTCGAGTGTTTTCTACTAAAGCAGCCAAGACAACAATGAATTCCTTGAAATATTATCCTTATTTTCCAGGATGCCAGGCCCAGTACACTGCTTTGGTTCTAGTCACATGTTTCTGCTCCTTCCTTAGCCTATGATGGAAAGCCTGCTGTTTAACAGGGCAGGCACCGCTTCAGTCCTTCCTAGCTTTCCCACTGGGCATTTCTCACACTGTGTGTCACAGACTACCTGGGAAAGCAACATCTAACACACGCACACACACACATATATATACACATATACATACACATATATACATACATACACACATATAGAGATACATACATATATACACATACATACACACACATACAAACATATACACAGATATATACATATATACACATACATAGACATATACACATGCATACACATACATACATACAAACATACATACACATATACACATCAACACACATACACAAACATATACACACATACACAGATATATGCATATACACACATACATACACAACACATACATACACACACATATATACACATACACACATCAACACAGACACACACACTTAGAAAAAGGAATGGGGACCTATGGCATTAGCATTTGACATTTAAAGGTTAACTGCTAAATATTCGTAGAACCCAATTCCTTCCTGAAAGGAAGAGGAAAGACTCAGTAAGCTCCCCAGTCTTACAACATCCACAAAAACCGGTCCCAAAGTTACAAAAGTGGTAACTGCTCAGGGGAAGACACTTTCCAAACAGCCCAGGTGCCTACAAGTTGTGGAGCGAGCTTCACGGATGCAGTTTTCCTGAGTCCTTACTCGTGCTGGACTGGGCTTTTGGTTACAGAGCTGCCTTTGGTCACCCATGTTCTGTAAGGAACCTCAGTAAGTATAGTTCCTTATGCTAGACTTAGCTGGAATCTGTTTTTTAATCTGTTGCTGGCGGCCTACCTGGGGTGGACAGGCATTTGTTTACACTTCTTCAGAAAGTGTCTCACACACAACACACAGATAGTACATTTTAGTATAAAGCATCAGCAAAAAAAGACAGAAAGCTATGGATATTGCTTAAATTATTGTTGTTTTTCCTTATTGTTAAAAGCATGCGAGGAGGATCTTAGTTTCCTAAAGAAGTTACTACAGGACGACTGGAGAGAAAAAAAAAACAAGTGTAGAAATAAACGGGGGAAATTTTACAGCTATATACTGGGAAAGTTTTCTCAGGTACATAAGCGGTAAAAAAATGTGGAGGCGAGGAGAGCCCACTCCTACAGAAGTGCCATGGTTCAAAATACAGTCTGAGACACTCTGAGAATCACTATCAATAGGGTGGGCCTTTTGAGACAATGACATCACTGTCTGTCACATCACAGCACCCTCCATAACGTCTCCCATATGTTAGGACCAATGCCTATCTGAAAAAATAAATGAATCAAACCAAGGGCAGGTGTATAAAGTAAGCAGAAGAACCCACTCACAGTTTACAGATTCCCATAACAGCCGAAGAGAGAAAAGTAGAGAAATAATGTCTGATAATAAAATAAAAAATATTTATACTTCGCATTAAGTTATATAACAAAAGCCGATAGCATTATGTGGAATACATTCTTCTTATCAAGGTGGGGTCAACTGAGAAATTAAATTAATCTGATACCTGCAATACAGAAGTTACAATGTTCTACCCAATGACCAACCCCTACCTTCAAAAGAATCAAGCACTGCTTTGAACACAGAGGAAATGGGGAGGGAAAGAAAAGGACAAGAACGTTTGCAAAGCAGCAAGAAGAGGCAAATTCCAAGCGGCCTACGGTATACAGTTTAAAGATACTTCTTTTTTTTTTTTTAAGAATGCCAATTATGAACAGAGTTATTGCATTCCCAGTGCCTTGAAAGCTGCCATGTAAGCAAAAAGACCCAAATCCTGAATTCGTGAACTTTTCATTATCAGGTCTATAAATATTCCCAGATCCCAGTTTGGAGATAGACAGACTCTCTGAAAACTGAAAACAAATGACCTCAAATGTTATCCATTTATAAGATTTCTCGGGCCAAAGATGTTCACAGATACCAACGTTTGGAAGATTGGCTGAACAGAATTTTTTTTTCTTTTAAACTGGGAGGATGGCAAGAGAAAAACGCGCCTGTTGGTGGTGCCTTTCAAAAACGGCTAAGGAAAGGGTAGCCAAGGCTCCCACGCTATACTGACGTCAGCCAAGGTCAGGGAATACCCACTAATGGATGGGAGACGGGAAAAACGGTGTGGGGCTTCTTGAAGGACGTGGTCGTGGGTAACAGGTCTGAGAGCTTATCTAGAAAAAGCCTAAACCTAAAGGATGACCCCCTCCCTAGAGGAAGGAACGCAACACAGCTGAGGCCCAGCCCCTCCGCCTCGCCATCACCTCGCGCCCACAGCTCCCCTACCGCGGGTTTGCAGGTATCAGCTCCTCCTTCCCCGAGCAGGAGACTCTACCTCGCAGGTCCTCAGCGATCAGCGGCTGGTTTCGGGAAGAGTCTCCTCCCCGCTCCACCTGCAGGAGGGCGGCTGCCTGGCCCCTCCTCCCAGACCGCACCAGCCGGGGGTGCAGGAGCAAACAGGGCCGAGCAGTCTGGGCGAAGGGCGCGGAGGGGCGTGGACTGGATGCTGGGAGGAGCCCCGGGCTGGGGAGGTGCGACAGCCGGGACCGAGGGCCGATTGCCCCAGCACGGCCTACCTAGAGGATCACTGCAGTAGCCGCAGATGCGTCAACGAGATTTCAGATCCGCAGTCTCCTGCATGCTCACTTCCGCTTCCGCAATATGCACTTCCGCCCGCAGATGTGCCTTGCTGGACGAGGTGAAGCTTGAGCTTACGTAACCGGAGTGTGTGTGTGGGGGGGGGGGGGGGGCGAAAGGGATGTAGTACGCAGGCGCCGGAGAGGGCTGCGAGGTGGGTGGTGCCTAGGGAAGAGGGAAGCGTCAACCCTTTACCCAGCAACCGGGGACTAGCCACGGAGGCCCGCCCACCCCTGGGTAACCCAACAGCGCCTCCTGGGTGGATTTGTCCCAAAGACTGCATCTTCAGGATCCAGTGGTTGCCAGCATCAGCACCCTTCTCCTGCTCCCGCAGTGCATGCAGACTGAAAGACCCTCAGAGTGGTCCTTTCCTCAGGAGGAGACCCGTGAACCCAAGGAACAGTCGAGACCACTGGCTACAACGGCAAGAGGTTTTTTATTGAGAGTACACAGGTACCTGCGGGCGTCAGAGTCTTTGGAAGACTTGCGCACCCTCAGGCTGGGCAGGGGGTCTTTTATATGGAAACGCGCGGCAGAAGCATGCATGGTTACAGGGATTCCATTGGTCAGTTCGGATGAGGCGATGGGTTCACTTGGGGACAAGCTCCTCGAGGACATGAAGATATGATAATAGCTGACTTGGCTCTATCTAGGGCACATGTAGTTTTTCCCAAAACTGTTCGTTCCCCTCCTAGGCCTGATGTCTGACCATAGACATCCTGTTTGGCAGCCAGGGAGTACCGACTTTACCTTGAATTTATACTTGTTTGTGTGAAAGCCTTGCAAAATGGCATTACAGCAGCTAAGCTGGGGTCTTTCACAGACAGGCCGCGGAGAATACTGGCTAGACCACAACCTGTATCTCGTCTAATAGTAGGAGGCTGTGAGGATACTGGTCTGGTCTTGAATTTTCCTGGAAATACCAGT
The DNA here is from genome assembly GCF_037038515.1 of Microtus pennsylvanicus. Lineage (NCBI taxonomy): Eukaryota > Metazoa > Chordata > Mammalia > Rodentia > Cricetidae > Microtus > Microtus pennsylvanicus. The sequence goes on along the minus strand of NC_134579.1, from coordinate 219,551,214 downwards.
ACTGAAGGACGGCACAGCTTGGACACCCGAGCGAGGGCTGAGGGCCCATTAACAGAGTGGTCCCAGGCAATGATGCCCATCACTTTATTGGGGGAGAGTTTAGGGTGGCCACCCTTGTGGTGTGGGCCACCTTCGGGCTAGCTGGAATAGGCAAAATGTGTCCCTTTGTGTCGGTAGCCACCAGCTGAGAACCCTTGGATCTCAAGGTTACTCTCGCTTTAATAGCTGTTGAGTCAACACACCCAGCTGCATGTGTGTTAGCTTCATGGTGTCCGGGTTTTCAGCTCATGGATGCTTCCTCAGCAGCCAGAGATAGCAACTCAGTGACTTTCGGGACTCCAGCAGCAGCTGCAGCTTGCAGTTTTTCCAGTCTCAGCATTCTGTATTTTTTTTTTTTACCTTATGTGCTTTCTGTTCTTCTCTTTATCATACTTTCCCAACACTTCCACCCTTCACAGTCTGAGCTCTCCCTGGTCTCTATGACAGCCTTCTATCTTCTGCAGGGTGCTGTGCCCTGAGCTAGCAGCTCTGGACCCATCTGTTCATGCAACCAACTCAGCCCACCCTACTCATGATAAAAGACTACAAGTAGACCTTAAAACCACTTAGAGTGCCGGGCGGCGGTGGTGGTGCACTCCTTTAATCCCAGGGCTCTGGAGGCAGAGACAGGTGGATCTTTGAGTTTGAAGCCAACCTGGTCTACAAGAGCTAGTTCCAGGACAGGCTCCAAAGCTACAGAGAAACCCTGTCTTGAAAACAAAACAAATGCCTGGAGTTTGACAGCACAGGGCCAGCTTGCAGTAGAGACATCTCCTGTATACTGTCATGAGGTCTGGAGTAACTGAGTAGGGTCATCTAAGGGCCACTTCAAGGTGTCATGTCAAAGCAGAGTTTCCTAAGCCAATGCTACAGCAGAGGCCGTGGTTAATTGCAGTGGTTTCTCTGACTGAAACAAAGTCTCTTTGGAGCATCCACAGCTGACATGAAGTCATCTCTGGACATAGTTGCAGTTGCCAAGATGACAGCCTGGGGAACCTCCAGGAGCAACTGCTTGGCTTATAGTTCCTGCTTGACTGGCAACTCGCAGGTCTCCAGAAATTGTGAGACCCAAGTTGCAATTGCCACCACCCTCACAGTTCTTCAGGAGTGGCACAGTGTTCACAGTTTCCTAAGGTTTTTACCTTATGCACTTTCTTGGGAGTAGTGGAGACGGTTCAATGAGAGACAATCCCAGTTCAGCCTCTACAGGTCTCTCAATCTTGGTTAGTTTCTCAGTATCTTAGCTACTTTTCTACGGCTTCACTAAAACACCATGACTGCCATTCCTGGTGCGGAAGTGTGGCACCAGGGCAGCTGAGTTCACATCTCCAACCCCGTGAAGAGGAAATAGTTCAGGTTTTAAACCTCAAAGTCCACTGCTCTCCCAGTGACAGTCACACCTTCCAAAGCTACCCGAACCGTTACCAACGGAGGACCAATTATTCAATATTTGAGCCTGTGGGGGACATTCTCATTCAAACCACTATATTCGGTCTCTGAGGCAATTTCTACTATGACCTGATGGGACTTGTCAGTCTAGAAACCAAACTATCCAGCATGTTTTGGTTAGATTGCCTGTAGGCAACTCTGTAGGGTATTTTCTTGATCAATGATTCCATGTGGGAGGGACCAGCATGCTGGGGGCAGTGCCATCTCTTGGCAGAATGTCCTAAGTTGTATAATAAAACAATCTGAACAAGTCACAGAAAGCAAGCCAGTAAGCAGCATTCCTCCATGGCTTCTGATTCAGTTCTTCCCTTGACTTCTCTCAATGGATGGTGACCCAAGATATATACACTAAATAAATATATGACTTCCCTCTTTATGGTCATGGTGTTTTATCATAGTAATGGAAATAATAACTAAGATAGAAATTGGTACAAGGTTCATGGGATATTGCTGCAACAGACCTGACCATGTTTGATGAATGATCGTGGAAGGACTTTGGGACTTTGGACTAGAAGAGTCATTGAGTGTTCAGAGCTTACTGAGAACTTAGAAGTTAATGCTGAGAACGATGTGGATAATGAAACTCTGGCTTTTGAGGTTCGGAGGGAAGTTTGAGAGTCTTTTAAAGGCACTATCAGGGCCATTCAATATTTTGAATTAAGAATCTAGGAGCTAGAGAAGAGCACTTGTTACTATTTAAAAAAGGGGGGGGGGACCTAAGTTTGATCCCTGGTACCCACAGGGCAGCTCACAACCATCTATAATTCTAGTCCCAGGAGATCTGCTGTCCTCTTCTGACTTTCTAGAGCACCAGGGAAGCACATACAGTCCAGCATCACTGAGGCAACACCTTCTGGGAAGTGTTCATCAGTGTCAGCACCCAGAAGCTGTGGTCCAGCTGTGGCCAGGTCTGTATCTTGTACTGGCAGCCAAATTTGGTTGTGTTTAAGCATCTTGCAGGTGGTAATGGTTTTGAAAACATGAAGGAGTTATGGGAAACAGCTGAGACTTGGCACTGTGAGCGTCCAGGAGAGGACATAGGTGAAAGTTGGTCCAGTTCCAGCAGGGACCCCAGCATTTTGGAGATATCAGTACCATAGGCCTTCAAGGACAACAGCAGATGCAGAATGCAGCCAGCCTGAGCCTGTGAAATCACTATGTGTGCTGTGGACGCCGCAGACAGAGAGTCCTTTAGAGCCCAGAAGATCATGAGTCCCAGGTCATGAGCACTCCTGGACTTCAGTTTCACTTTGATTTGAATGTAACTGTGTCCTGGTTTTTCCTCTTGGAGTGAGAGAAAATATTTAACTTGTTTTGATTTCATAGGAGCCACAGTTGAGAGACTTTGGACTTTTAAAGAGACATTGGGTTTTTAAAGAGAACTTGAACTTTTAAAGGGTCGAAAAATTTAAATTCATGGGACATACATATTCTTAAGAATATTTATGTTTTATATTGTGGTGTTGATATTAACATGAGATCTTGGGGATAAACAAAACAAGGGAAGTACTATGGTTTCATAGTAATGTATTTGTGTATAAGGGTCATAAGAGATCAATTTTCCTGGTTTTTTTTTTTTTTTGGTCAGCTTGACACAATTAAGAGAATACTTTCATCAGATTCCCTTTAGGCAAGTCTGTAGGTATTTTCTTGCTTAATGGCTCCCATAGAAGACCATAGCCCTCTGGGGCAGTGCTACCCCTGGGTAGGGAGTCCTGATTTGTATAATAAAACAGAGTGAGCATGCCATGGAAAACAAGTCAGTTTCTCCATGGCTTATGATTGAGTTCCTGCTTTTAGATCCTGCCCTGCTTTTCCTCAGTGATGGAGAGTAACCTGAGTTATAAGATGAAAGACACCCTTCCCTCCCCAAACTGCTTTTTGTCATGGCATGGTGTTTTATTGCAGCAACAGAACCCTAACGAAGACGCAACACCCGGCAGAGGAAAATATCAAAGGGTGCTTTTCACAACGACTTAGCATGCAGTTAACACTTTCCTTCAGTGACCATTTCCTTAAATCATTAACTTCCATCCTGCAACAAGTTTAAGGATTGAGTCTTGCTGGCCCTCAGTGGGGCCATGACACTCGGGGTACTCTTGGACTTGCTGGCCCTCAGTGGGGCCATGACACTCAGGGCACTCTCGGACTTGATGGCCCTCAGTGGGGCCATGACACTCAGGGCACTCTCGGACTTGCTGGCCCTCAGTGGGGCCATGACACTCAGGGCACTCTCGGACTTGATGGCCCTCAGTGGGGCCATGACACTCGGGGCACTCTCGGACTTGCTGGCCCTCAGTGGGGCCATGACACTCGGGGCACTCTCGGACTTGATGGCCCTCAGTGAGGCCACATCACATGCTTCTCCTTCTTGGTTACAGTACAGCAATAGATTCCATTCGTTTCTTTAGGTTCCATTCCGTGTTCTCTGCAATCAGGGGAACACTTCTTCAGCTCTTATAAGACAGAATGGCCTTGAGATCAACATAATCTTTTAGTATAAGCTCCTGAAAAAAATCCAATTATTAATATACCAAATTGATTAAGGTGCATCCCAGCGAGGACTTTCCGGTTCCTAGTGAACTAATGAAACTTCATTCAAGGAAGTAAACTAGTTTCCTTCCTTCAGGATCTTTGGTAGAACACTTGATGGAGTGTTGTAGGACACTGGTTCTACCCTGTAAACATCTGTTTCTTGTACTTGTTTAATAAAATGCTGATTGGCCAGTAGCCAGGCAGGAAGTATAGGCGGGGTGACCAGGCAGGCAGTAGAGGCAGGGCAATGAGAACAGGAGAATTCTGGAAAAAGAAAGAGTCAGTCTGCAGTCTTTACCCAGACACATAGGAAGCGAGACACAGAGCAAGCAAGACATGACTGTCTTGCTGAAAACAGTACCAAGCCATATGGCTAACACAGTTAAGAATTATGGGCTAATATAAGTTATGAGTGAATAAGAAGCCTGAGCTACCGGGCCAATCAGTTTATAATTAATGTAGGCCTCTGTGTGTTTATTTGGGATTCAATGGATGTGGGACCTGGTGGGACAGAAACCTCTGTTAACAATGGAGCACTCAAAATACATAAGTAAGTTGAAGTTAGACTATGGATATGTTAAGGGGTTGAAAAGACGTCTTTCTGATAATCAGGGCAGTCATTTCTTATTGAGTTTTTCCTTCTAAGTAAAATCAACACATAGTACCTGGAACTTGCTGGTTGAGGATGGTGGGTTCCATCAAAAATATGTGAAGTGACTTCTGGCCTTAAGGAGTTTATCATGTTTGAAGACTCAAGTGAACACACCAGACACTTGAACGCTGGCGAAACACACAGTAAGATTTAAAGTGTTTGTGTTGCAAATAGTTCAGACTTCAAAATCTATGATGCTATTTGAAGTGTGGGATGCTTTTGGGGATGAATGGGGCCTGATGGTAGAGCCCTCATTTGATCTAGAGGGCCTTTTGCCCTATTTCTACCATGTAGGAAACAAGGAGAAGGCAACCAACCTACAAGAGAGACCTTACTAGAACCCAGCTGTCCTGGCACTCTGACCTCAGACACCAGCACAAGGTCTATGTGAAAAGCCCATATTCTGTCTGCATTGCAGGGTAGCCTGACAACCAGGACAGTGACGGCAGAAGACAAAGGGACACAGGGGAAAGGTGGTCAGGAGATGAGAGGACTAGAAGAGGGAGAGCCCATTAGCCAAAGGTATGATTCTAAGAGTGAGCTGAAGGTTAAAACTTGGGTGTTATGATAGAGTAACCAGGGAGATAAAATTCTCAAGGAAGGGGATTCATGATAGGGGCAAGAGGGAATTAGGGTAGGCCGTGGAGATAAGCAAACCAAAGCTCCATGCAACTGCCAATCTGATAGTCCTCACATATCACACAGAGCTTCCCAAAGCCTTTGTTTCCTAGAAATATACAACCAAGGAAGAAAAAAAAAACTAATAAAAATAAAGATACTAGGAAAAAATAAAAAATGCAAAGAAAAGGAAAAACTGTCACGTAAAACTGTATCTGCCATTGCAGAAGATACTACATTTATTTTTTTTTTTAAAAAGACATAAAGGGATACTTAGAATAAGGGGAATCTTAAAAATTAAAACAAATTTTATGAATTATAAATAATTACTATATAAATTAATGAATGTTAAATAGGATGACTGTAATTGTTTTTTTAAATATTTATTTACTTATTATGTATACAATATTCTGTCTGTGTATATGTGTATATGCAGGCCAGAAGAGGGCACCAGACCTCATTCCTGATGGTTGTGAGCCACCATGTGGTTGCTGGGAATTGAACTCAGGACCTTTGGAAGAGCAGGCAATGCTCTTAACCACTGAGCCATCTCTCCAGCCCCCTGTAATTGTTTTTTTATTCTTTGGCTCTTTTCTCTTTGGGGGTCTGCCTTCCAGCTCCCAAATGAATCACTCGTGGAGACTTATTCTTTTTATAAAAATTATCCCATTTATCTTTTGCCTCTGCCTTTTATCTTTCTCTATTTATATGCCCGACTCCCTCCCTCCCTCCCTCCCTCTCTCTCTTCCTTCCTTTCTTTCTCCATTGTTGGTTTTGTAGCTGGATGGCTGATCCCTAATTTTCTCCTCCCTCTTCTCTTGCTCCTCTATTGCTTCTAGATTTCTCCTCCAATTTTTTTCTCTCTGCCTACCAGCCCCACCTATGCTTTCCTGCCAAGCTATTGGCTATTCAGCTATTTGTTAGACAAATCAGGTGTTTTAGATAGGCAAAGTATCACAGCTTCACAGAGTTGGATGTAAAATAAAAGAATGCAACGTATCTTTGTGTTGACAGAGGTTTCTGTCCTGGTCCCACAGTCATCCTGTCCCAAAGAAATTCACAGAGTTTTACATCAATTATAAACTGGTTGGCCTATTAGCTCAGGCTTCTTATTAACTCTTACATCTTAAATTAGCCCATAATTCTTGTCTGTGTTAGCCTCCTTTTATCAGTGAGGCATTCTCATCTTGCTTCCTCTGTATCTGGATCACTGCTACAAACTGAGCCTTTTCTCTTCCCAGAATTCTTCACCTACACTTCCTGCCAGGTTGCCCTGCCTATACTTTTTTTTTCTGCCTATACTTTTTGTCTAGCTACTGGCCAATCAGTGTTTTATTAAAATACAAGTGACAAGTCTTCACAAAGTACAAGACCATTGTCCCACAGCACTTCCCCCCTTTTTTCAAAACAAGAACTCTGAATCTAATCTCCTTTGTTAGCTTTATTTCTAACCATTATCCATAACAACTTATAACCAACACTCTAAACAAAGAAAAACATAATATAGAATTGACTTCATAATTCATTCAGGTTCAAGACATAATCAGGAATAGGCTTTGTCCCATATACATAACACACCTGATCCCATACGGGTCTGACAGGTTCTCTAGCTCAAGATAATGCAGAAATTGACCAATTATTGATTGGAAGTGTGCTGAAGGTGTCAGAATTTCATAAGAAACATTATGTCAATAGCAAAACTTTAAAGAGAGTGTTCTATTACACGGCAACAAGTTAAGTAGATTATAAAATGTCCTACTTGCTCTTTCTATAACCAAACACCTGTAGGTAATAATCCAAAGGGTACTCAAAGGAATGAAATCTGGCAGATGTATGTGTTCCACTATACAGAATTTGGAAAATCAAAATACATACACCATACCATTGACACTTATTCAAGTTTTCAATGGGAAACTGCCTTGAGTTCAGAAAAGGCTGATTCAGTAATAACACATTTATTAGAAGTTATGGCCATCATGGGTATACCTGCACAAATCAAGACAGACAATGGTCCAGCATATGTGTCTAAGAAAATAAAACAGTTTTTTTGCTTGCTATATTATAAAGCATATCACAGGTATACCAAATAATCCGATAGGACAAGCAGCTATAGAAAGAGCAAAACGAACTATAAAGGATATACTAAACAAACAAAAAGGGATAGAAAATACCCCCTGAAATAGATTACATAATGCTTTATTAATCTTGAAATTTTTTTACGCTAATGAGAAAGGAATGATGGCAGCAGAGAGACATTGGATAATAGGAAAAAAACCTTCTGTATTAAATCAGCCAGTGTATTTCAAGAATGTGTTGACATCACAATGGAAAACAAGAGATGTACTACATTGGGGAAGGGGTTTCACTCTTGTTTCCACAGGAGAAGAAAAGCTATGGATACCATCAAAATCAATAAAGAGTCAGTGTGAAAAAGAGAACCCTCTTGAGAGAGAGATATGACAGCTCATCCACAGAGGTGACAACCATACAGGTGGTAAGGAAACCTCATAAGGGTTGGGTCAGGGTTCTGGTCTTGTCTTTGCAGGAAAGTCATCTCCAAAGAGTTGAGAAACCTTGGACATCTAGATGCCTAAAGATGAAAAGATAACTATCCAGAAAGAATCACCAAGCAAAAAAAAATCTGACTTATGTTGTATCATCTGCATGGTAAAACATGATTATCTGGACATGTGTACATCTCTACTTAGAAATCAGAGTTGGCTTTAGAGTTGGATGATGGCTATCCTCTAAATCCAAGCATGTTGTTAAAAGAAAAATTCAAAATTTCTGTCTCATGTCAGGAGCCGTCTGGTATGGGACAGAAAGAAGATAGGTTTTAAGGAAATATTTTGCTTTTCTCCATGTCCATTTTGTCTATATTATATCTTTCATTGAATATATGTCTATTTGGAAAATGTTTAAATTTTCAACAAGGAACAGTAGATTTTCCCGCAGTAATCTTTGAAACTTCCAAGAAGAAGATGGAGCCCCACGACAATGACTCCACCTGGTTGATATGATGTCATGATGCTTGTAGTGGTGCTATGAGACCAGGTTTTGAGTACCAGCTGCAGAAATAGTATACCTTCTTACAATGTTCTTGCCAGAACTCAAAGCAACAACAACATCATCATCAACAACAACAAAACCAACAACCAAAAAACAGCAAACAAACAAAACCCTATTGATTATTCCGAGACCATTTACAATTATTACAAAACAGCAATCTTGAAACTTAACCATCATTTTACTTTCATAGGATCCCATAGAAAGAACATCACCCTCATGACAACTGGAAGCAATTCTAGAAGACAACATCTACTCTCCCAACAAAGTTTGTTCTCAGGATTAGGGGTTGATTGTTACTTGTATAGGGTTGGGGGCTGGGGTGGAAATTATGTAGGTCCAGAGATCTCAAAGAAATGGGAATAGAGAGGTAAAACTGAATGGGATAATAGGTGGATTAGTGTGAACTTACTCACACTAATAATAATAATAATAGTGAGTAGCAGAGTGAATACTTGTGAGCTATTATTTATGGACAATTTACATTGGTATAGATTTTTATATATTCAAGATTCAAATTTGTTATGTTGAATATGCTCCTATTTCTGTCTACAATATTTGTACACCTATGCAAAGTTAATTTGTCAGATTGTACACATGCATGTTTCTACCTCTGTTTAAGACATTTTGTATAATGATACAATTTTAGGATATATTTATCATATTTCATTATATATTTCTACCTCTGATCAAGATATTTATATATTGTTTACATTTTGCAGTCATTGTCCTCCTTTACTACACAGTTGTTTAAATATTGTTTAATATTCTGATATGAAGTCTTAGTCTTTAAGTTATATAGGTATTAAGTATTATAGGTCAATAGTAATCATATTTGTTATACTTTTAGTCAGACTAATTAGGTTCTTTAGATACATAGAGATTGTATTCTGCATAGACGGGTAATCTCCAACCACTTCAAAGAGCTGTAGAACATGGCATTTAAATAATTTAGGGTTCTGTTGACATGAGACACAATTGCTACTGGCAGCACTGATCTATTCCTGAGAGAATGTTGAGCACTAAAGACAATCCACTTGAAGCTTGTTTTCTTCTTGGCACAACTGGCTTTTGGACAAAGAACCACCAATGCCTCAACCACTGAAGTTCAGACTGGACAAGCAGAATACCAAAAAAAAAAAAAAAAGACTGCCAAACCTTGCCAAGACAAGATGGTTCTGAAATTTTTCCTGCCTCTGAAGATGGTTTGTCAGTTCCTCTAAGCCTTAGCCAAAGTTGGTTGCCTCAACATGGCAAATGAGACTTTGGGTGATTGCTCAGGCAGCCAGTTGTCTCTGTCATCTACTGCACATTTTGGAAGCTGCTTGATTGCACTTTCTGCCTATTCAAGTAATATTATTTCCCTTCTCAGGCCTTCAATGGGCTTGAAGATTAAAAATAGTCATAGTTACCATCCTCTTATGATCTAGTTGAGCCATTTCCAATACAAGACTTAGACTTCTTAGGATAGAATGTTTATTAAAACATATAGCATATGTTCCTTGCTTAATATTGTTTATGCTGGTTGTAATTCTAATTTTATACTTGATATCTGTTCCTAGTGTATATAGTTTTATATTGGGTTTAGAACCCTCTTATTTAAAGAAAAAGAGGAAGTGCTGTGGGAGCTCCTTCAGCCAATAGCCTTTAAAATACCACTCCACTTGGGCTTGGTCTCTTCTACTGTAAAACATAGCTGGCTCTCTCTCGCTTCTGGCTACTAGATTCAGTTCCTGTTCCCCATTCATGCAGAGGACTGTGATCTAAGACTGTTATTATATGTAATTCTGAACTAGTGTGGGGTTATTTTGTAACTTCTGACATCATCTTCGCATTAAAACAAATGTGCCCTAACACAAATAAATGTAACACATCTTAAAATAATATTCTACAACAGATGACATTTCTAAGATGAAGGGACACAAAGAGACTGAAAAAACAAAATACAAGAAGACAATTAGATTACAAGAAATGTGCTGGCATCCAAACATAGGATTACAGGAAAAGATAATTATTTAAAAAAAGAGAAGAAAATCACCAAAGAAATAATTTAAGAAAACTTCTCATATCTAGAAGACATGTTTTCATGTTGGAAATGCCAGTCAGTGCTAAAAAAACAAACCTTAAGATACCCACATCAAGATACATCCTCACAAAACTTCAAAACACCAGAAATAAATGATTTTGAGTTGCTGGGCATGGTGGCACATGCCTTTAATTCTAGAACACGGAGGCAGAGACAGGTGAATCTTTGTGAGTTCAAGCCATCCTGGTCTACATAGTGAGAACTCTTACTTAAGAGCTTGGAAGTCAGACTCACATGGAGACTGGTTTTTGAATGAAAACATCCCCCATAGGCCCATAGGGAGTGGCACTATTAGGAAGTGTGGCCTTGTTGGAGAAAGTGTGCCACTGGGGTAAGCTTTGAAGTCTCAGAAGCTCAAGCAGGCCTATTGGCTCAGACACTTCCGGCTGCCTGCATATCAAGACGTAAGAACACTCAGCTCCTTCTCCAGCACCATGTCTGTGTGCATGCCACCATACTTTGTCATAATGATAATGGACTAAACCTCTAAACTGTAAGCCAGCATCAGTTAAATGTTTTTCATTATAAGAGTTGCTGTGGTCGTAGTGTTTCTTCCCAGCAACTGAAACCTAGCTAAGACACTCTGTCTCAAAAATCAAAAATAAAAAAAAAAAAAATAAAAAAACCCCTACAAAATGTATAATAGACTACAATGGAGGAATAACAAGTCAAAGAGTTCTTGAAAGTCTCCTTCCTAAGAGACTGGAAGAAAACTACATAGAAATTGCTAGCCACCAAAACGACACAATAAGTTTCTTTTGGTAAAAACTTTGACTGCAAGACTAAGCCTGCTGGAAAATATCCCTCCCTGTTGTCTAATTTTCAGAGTATCAGAGGTGCTGTGCAGGTTACAGAGGAGAAGAGACATCAGTGGTTTTACTCAGCCTTGGACCCTGATTGGATTTGATGCCTTCTCTACAGTAGGGCTATTTTTTTCTGACTTTTCAAGACAGATTTTCTCTGTGTATCTCTAGCTGGCTGTTCTGGAACTCACTATGTAGACCAGGCTTGCCTTAAACTCAAAGAGATCCACCTGCCTCTGCATCCCTGAGTGCTGGGTTAAAGGCATGCACTACCACTGCCTCACTAGTATAAGCGGAGATTGCTGGTTCATTTCCCAGCCTCCTGGACATGAATAATCACACAGAAACTATATTAATTACAACAGTGTTTGACCAATAGCTTAGGCATATTTTTAGCTAAGTCTTATATGTTAAATTAACTCATAATTCCAGTCTATGTTAGTCACATGGCTTGGTACATTTATCAGTGAGGCATTTTCATCTTACTTCCTCTGTGTCTGGGCGATGACTGCCGATTACACCTTCCCCCTTCCCAGAATTCTCCTGTTCTGGTTGCCCTGCCTATACTTTCTGGCTGGGTATTGGCCAGTCAGCATTTTATTAAACCAATACAAGTGACAAATCTTTATAGAGTACAAGAGCATTGTCCCACAGTACTTCCCCCCCTTCTTTTTAAAACAAAAACTCTGAATCTAATCTCCTTTGTTTAGCCTTTTCCCTGACCATTATCTATAACAACTTGAAACCAACACTCTAAACAAAGACAAACATCTATAACACATTTTTTGGGTGTGTGGGCATAGTTTTCTAGGCTACTTCTTGCTATTTGGGAACACTGATAATCTTATGGGGACCTAAAGAAAATTTAAGATTATGGTCAAGTCCTGACTAGAATATTCTGTGAGTCTTTTATTTGCTTAAGCAATATGGCTGGGATTAAAGCAGTGTCTTTGATGGCTGGATCCACCCCATTCCTTAGCTTTCTGAGAGTCTAGCTTCATAGCAGACTCTCTGGTGGGAGCCATATTTATTGTCACAACTCTATGGTGTTTCAAGGTCCCTGCCACCACCAAGAATTATGCTGTTGGCTATTGATAAACACCTTTTAAGTGCTTTGTGGTAGGTCCTCTTAAAAGGGCTGCAAGGTTTTTGCAGCTAAAGCTAAGTCAGGAAGCTTCTCTTAAATGAGATGTGCTTTCCTCTAGCAAACAGAGCCCACCTGAGAAAATGCTGCTACCAAGAAGCCATGCTTAACTCTGTTCTTTTGTGTCTTCAATTACTTCCCCAAGCTCTCTCAGGTTTTATGTGGATGCAGTTGTCCACGTTGGCACAATTTGTTGACAGTAGTTTCTGTTCTGCCTGGTCCCACAGCTATTCAGTCCTAAAGAAACACACAGAGGTCTATATTAATTATAAACTGGTTGGGCTTTTAGCTCAGGCTTCTTATTAACTCTTACATCCTATATTAACTCATAATTCTTGTCTGTGTTAGTCATGTGGCTTGGTACCTTTCATCAGTGAGACATTCTTGTCTTGCTTCCTCTTTGTCTGGGTGATGTCTGCAGACTGAGCCTTTTCTCTTCCCAGAATTCTCCTGTTCTGGTCACCTGCCTCTACTTCCTGCCTAGTTGCCCTGCCTCTACTTCCTGCCTGGCTACTGGCCAATCAACATTTTATTAAACAAATACAAGAAACAAATCTTTACAGGGTACAAGACCATTGTCCCACAGCAGGATAAGATAATAGGTAGATTAGTGTGAGCTTACTTACTCACACTAATAATAATAGTGAGTAGTGGAGTCAATACTTGTGAGCTATTATTTATAGGCAATTTACAATGGTCAATGTATGTTAGTTAAATCCACATAAGACCTGAGAGGGCTCAGGAAGGAATTCTAGACACTAAAAAACAAAGTTTAGCCACATTTGTTTTCAGATGGGCTCTGTTTGCTGGCCACAGCTCCTTTAGGAGAGATCTTCCTGATTCAGCAGTAGGAAACAACCTGTGCAGTTTCTAAATGGCAGCTTCCTAGGGTTTGCTGCCAGCACGAACTCTAGCTCTTTCAGGAGGCTGAGCACTTGAATGGGGTTTATGAGCAGCATGCTATAAGTTACTTGGTGGCAGCATGGGCCAACTGGTTACCAGAGTTGAGGTGGTGAGTGAGGCAGTTTCAGAGGCAGTGAAAAGACCTCTGCCATGATTGACTGGGCAGAGAAAGCAGGCAGGGCTTGGTTGGCCCTAGCCATGCCCATTTAGCATTTTAAGAAGTGGTCCTGCTCAGAAAATAACTACAGATACACAATAAAGACAGATTCAGACATAAAAGACCTCTAAAAGAACTTGGAACTTTTTATGACAATGAGACAGATCTGCTCCTGGAAGCACCAATCTACTTCAAAAGGATGATGGACATCAAAGAGGCTCCTTATGGAGTTTGTTAGCCATTTGGGCAAGAAACTGCTTTTTCCTGGACTGCTTGATGTCATGCTGTATGAACTGGACATGCAGGACCCCCAGAAAAATGGCTTCTGAAGTTACCTAAAGAAGGTGAGACCGTCCTTTGGGGTTCCTGCTTCATGAAAGAGTCTGTAATCCATTCTGCAGGACATGGAAGAAAGTGACTGACAAACTGTCAATGTGGGTGGAACTGCCCTTGAAATTTCCTGCTTCATGGAAAAGTCTGCTGGATACTCTGGGCTTGTAGGCTGAAGATGGATGCCCCAATGGTACAGAAGAACTTTGGATGACTCTCTGGGTAGTGAGATGTCTGTTAATTCTAGAGTTTTAGAAGTTGCTTACAATGAACTTTCTGTTTACTTAGGTAATATTATATCCTTTTGGAGTCCTTGATGGAGTTGAAGAATAGATATAGTTTTCCTTAGTTATGATAAAAGATAATATAGATATAAATATTGTAGCTATAATTCTTTCTTTTTTTTTTTTAAAGTTTTATTTGATTATGTATACAGTATCCTACTTGCAGGCCAGAGGAGGGTGCCAGATCTCATTACAGATGGCTGTGAGCCAACATGTGGTTGCTGGGAAATGAACTCAGTACCTCTGGAAGAGCAGTCAGTGCTCTCAACCGCTGAGCCATCTCTCCAGCCCATAATTCTTTCTTGATACCTGTTTTGTTATATGTAATTTTACTATGTTAAAGTTAAAACCTTCCTTATTGCTTAGATAGAAAAGGGGAGATGATGTGGGAAGTACTTCTCTATATGTGTTGCTTTTATTGGTTACTGAATAAAAAAGCTGCTCTTGGCCAATGGCTTAACAGAACATAGCCAGGCTGCAAGAGATATATAGAGTAGGTGGAGTGAGAGACGCCATGGATCTACCAGAGGGGAAAGATGTGAGCTGCCAGCTGGAACCTTGCTGGTAGGCCATGAACCTTATGGTAAAATATAAAATAATGGAAATGGGTTAATTCTAGATTTAAGAGCTAACTATCAATACACTCGAGCTATTTGCCAGAAAGTATTGCAAATAATATAGTTTCTGTGTGATTATTTTGGGAGTCTGGGCAGCCCAGAAACAAATAAACAGCCTCCCCCAACAGGTATAGATTCTTATATATTGATTCAAATTCAAATTGTATTGAATATGTTCTTATTTCTGTTTAAAATATTTGTACACCTAGGCAAAGTTAGTCTATCTTATTGTTTGTATGCATGCTTCTACCTCTGCTTAAGACATTTTGTATATTGATACAATTTTAGGATATATTTATCTTATTTCACTATATATTTCTACCCCTAATTAAGATACTTATACATTGTTTACACTTTGAGGTCATTGTCCTCATTCGTTGCACAGTTGTATAATATTCTAATATGAAATCTTAGACTTTAAGTTATATAGGTATTAAGAATTATAATCAATAGTCATCTATGTCATACTTATAGTTAGACTAATCAGGTTCTTTAGATACATAGAGATTGAATTCTACATAGATAATCTTCAACCACTTCAAAGAACTGTAGAATATGGTATTTAAATAAATTAGGGTTGTGTTGACATGAGACACAATTGCTCCTGGCAGCACTGATCTATTCCCTAGAGAATGCTGAGCACCAAAGACACTCCACTTAGAGCTTGTTTTCTTCTTGGAAAAACTGGCCTTTGGGCAAGGAACTGCCCATACCTTGACCACTGACAAAATGCATGGTGTCTGGACAGGACAAGCAGGATACAAAAATAAAATACTGTCAAACCTTGCCAAGACAGGGTAAGATGGTTTTGAAAATTTTCCTGTCTCTAGGCTTTAGCCAAAGTTGGTTGCTCCAATGTTGCAAAAGAGACTTTGGCTGATTGCCCAGGTAGCCAGTTGTCTCTGTCATTTATTGCACATTTTGGAACTTGTTTGATTTTACTTCCTGTTTACTCAAGCAATATTATTTCTCTTCTCAGGTCTTTGATGGGGTTGAAGATTAGATAGTCATAGTTACTTTTCTCTCATGACTTGGCCAAGCTATTTCTAATACAAGACTTAGACTCCTTATGATAGGATAATTATTGAAACATTTAGCATGTTTCTTACTTGATATTGTTTATACTGGTTACGATTTTAATTTTTATACTTGATATTTCTTCTTATTGTACATAGTTTTGTACTAGGTTTAGAATTCTCTTACTTAGACAAAAGGGGGAGGAGCTGTGGGAACTCCTTCAGCCAATAGGGCATGGTCTCTTATATTGTAAATGCAGCCATAAAGCTTGCGTGTGTTCTCTTCCTGCTGCTGGATTCGGTTCCTGTTCCCCATTCATTTAGAGGACTGTGATCTGTGAGTCTACCCCTAAATAAATAACCCTTTATTATACTCAATTCTGAGCTAGTGTGGGATTACTTTTCAAGGTCTATCTTCAGGCTAGTAGAGCATTTCTTGCCTGCTATGATAAAAAAAAAAAAAGCAAAAGCCTATGGCTGGGGAAGAGATAGGCCCTAAGATAAACCTGCCATTGTTATTTAGCTGAATGGTCATGCTATGAAATTGTCTTCTAAATATTTATGCTTATACCCTTAGACATGGGCAGTTCTCAACCCTGGTCAGAGAAACTTGCAGCGGACAGCAGTCACTGGAGAGATTTATAAGTAGTCATTGTGCTGAATGCTTAGCCTTAAATGGGCATCTATATTAATCCCACAATCACTAAGACTCAGGGAACATGAAGGAAGAAAAGGCAGAAGGAATAGAAGAACCATAGAGAGATAGCTCAGCAGTTAAGAGCATTGGCTGCTCTTCCAGAAGATCTGGGTTCAATTCTCAGCACCCACATAGCATCTCCCAACTGTCTGTAACTCCAGCTCCATGGGATCTGACACCCTCACACAGATACACACGCAGGCCAAAATACCAATGCACATATAAATTTTTAAAAATTACAAAGAATTTAAGAACCAAAGGATGAATAGAAATTCTGTAATCCTGTCACCTGGACATGATGTTACTACCACAATCGTGAACTGAAAATAGCTGTGTTTACCTACACAAGATGAAGCAAGCGAAAATAAGCACATGGGGAAGACAATGCTGAGTACCTGCTGGCCATCGGTAGTTTCTAGGCAAGGGAGAGTCATTCTTTTTTGAGGATGTGGCCACTGGTAGGCGTTCCATGCTCATAGTTCTTCCTTATCAACTATTCTCCAATGTCCCCTCCAAAGTACCCCTCCTAGCTTCATGTTTTGTGTTTGCTTTTGCTTTAATAACTCTTTGAGTTCAGTTATCATGGCTCAAATGTGCGAGGACGCAGAGCCATTCACTTGAGCATGAAAACCCTACCAGTGGTCACATCCTCTGAAAAGGTTATCATTATAATGAACGAAGACATTCTTCTACGAAGACAGTAAAAACAATGCTGAACTGAATGTCTTTGAATGTGGCAACCACATGGGCCCAAAAATTCATTTGGTATGGTTCATCTGAAAATGGGAAAGAAGAAAATCAAAGCTGTGCAAACATGGTGCACACTGTTCTTTGAGTGTTTCATGGTTGGTAAAGGGTATCATCTCAGAAGAATATGCCCCTCATTTTCTCATGGTCCTTGCTGTATGAGAAATTTCTCAGGACATAGGAGCTCACCAAACACAGGGAAGAAGGAAGCCTTGGGTTGAGTGATGAGTTGAGCCATCAGATCACCCCCTCCCAACTAATGGAATCAAACAAAGTCTCTTCATGTATTAATATGGAACTGGGATTTCCTGCTACTCGCATCAAAAGTATCTGTTTCAGCTTCTACCTATGAAAGCACAATTCCCACAGAACTCTTTCTCCCTCGGTAAACAGCCACAAAGCTTGATGAAATATGAAATTGCCATATTCAGATATCAAGAAATGAATGGGACTAATGATTGTTCCAATAACTGCCTAGATCCACAGAGAAAATTAATAAACAAAAGGTTGGCTCTCTGTGATAAGAGAGGAGACACAGGACATAGATTTCCTCTACTGACAATGTCAGATCATATTACCATAGATCTTACTCGAAGTACAGGGTTTAAAGAGTATTTGATCAACTTAAAGATTTGTTCTACTTTTTGTGTATGTTTTGCTTGCATGTATGCAAATGTTCCATGTGCATTACTGATATCTGCAGAGGCCAGAAGAGGGAGTCACAGTCCTTGACACTGGAGTTAAGGGCCATTGTGAGCTGCCCTGTGAATACTAGGAATCTAGCAACAGTCCTCTGAACCAGCAGCAACTGCTTTCACAGTTGACTTACCTCTCCAGCCCCAGCTCTGTGAAAGATTCTAGATGAGGAAGTTTCTTGAGCTATGTAATTGACCAAAGAAGAAATATAAGAGCTAAAATCTTATGTATTGAAGAAATTGGGCAACAGTATTGCCACTGAAAAAAATACCAGACATTGATGGCTTTACTGGCAAATTCTGTCACGTTTTTAAGGAAGAGTGATAATCTTACATAGACCCTTTCAGGGAATGGAAAAACAAGGAAGCTTTTTGAAACTCATTTTATACTTGTTATAGAAGCAGACAGTATGTCTAGTTTCGTATAGACTCCAAGCCTTGTGAGCAGAAAATAAACAGCCTTCCACTTCCTGCCCTGCCTGACCCTATCTTTACCTCTGAGTGATCTGGTTTCCCACTGAGCTGGACAGTGGTCCCGGGACTCCATCTATCCCTGAGGAATGAGGGATCACCATCCAGCAAGTGACGAGAGTGGTCCTTAGGTCCTTCGCAACTGGAAAGCGGTTATATTCCTTGTCTCAACTTATTAGTGGGAACAGGAACAATCCCAGTCACCACTGACCCAGGTCGTAGCTGTGGTCATCACTAAAAGTCTGCATCATCACCATGTTCTCACTGACTAGCAGAACATACATTCTGGAAGCATCGGGTGATGGACATGCGCCCGTGCCCAGTTCTCATTTTCCTAAAAGAAAATATCACACTTTGAAAAACAAATGTCGATGGTGACCTAGTGCTGTTATCTATGACTTGATGGAAGAGGCAGAATAAAAATGAAGGCAGAAAATTTAAACGCAACCTCAGAGAGTATGTTTTACATTTTGAGATTAGGAACGTGCTGACTGAGGTGTCCCCGCTTTCTCTCCTCTCTAGTACTTGGACTGTTTTTTGGGTTCCTTTTCTCCCCAGCAGATTTACTGGAGTAGAGCTTTGCAAGTCTGGTCTCCTAGCAGCAGAATGCAGCCAAAGGCCCATTCATAAGACAATGGGCAGAAAGGAAAGAAAGGGTTTGGCTTGTTTAAACTGCTTCTGTCTTCATTCACAGCCTGATGTCCCTGTGCATTGTGACAGACACAATGGCTCTAAAGGATTCATGGCGGCCAAAAACAAATCAAAATGGAATAAGAGATGCTAAGATGAAAGAGGTTCTGCAACAAAATTGCTTAAAAAAAAAGACGTCTGAGATTTATATTACCTCTGGGCTCTATAGCCTGTTGCCCAGTACTTATAATAACCACTAGAGTTTAATAAACACAAAGAGAAATGGGAACTCAATGTATATTTTTAAAGGTGCGCACACAGACCGGATAAGTGTGCTGAGCTGCTCTGGAAGCTGTTTAATAATTATTGTTCATTGTTTGCACAACATTTGGGGACCCACACTCCACGCTTAGTATTCTTTTTCCTTTTCTGATAAACACACTACAGTCATGCTCACGTAGCAAGCAATTCTCAGCGCTGTGCCCTCCACTCACCCGCGGCCTGCCGGAACCAACATTAGAAGTTGCAGTGACCCGGCCCAATACAGCAAGCAACAGGTGGGAGCCTGAATAACTTCACACGTTTTTTTTTTTTTTCAGGAGAGGGGGTGGGCGGGAGGGAAGGCTTTTGGGAGCCGATTTAAGGATTAGATCAGATGTTATTGCTAGTGAAAAATTAAACAGCCCGGTGCTCTGGGGAGTACAGATTAATATATTTAGTGACTCTCTGCACACAAAAGCCTCTCATTGTGCCGCGTCTGAATGCCTGTGAATAGGGCAGAGCATATGCGGCCTGTCACTGCAGGTGCCCACATCTGTTCTGCCGGGCAGATGCTCACAGAAAAGGGAGGTGGGGGAGGCCAGGGAAGCCTGCAGCACTGAAAGCTTCCAAGGTCCCGAGGCTTGTCTAGGGCTCCTTGGGGGTGGCCTTTGGGTGCTGCTGTGTCCAACAGGGACTTTCGTGGGGAGGCTGTGAACCACACGTGCGCGCACAGCAAGCCTATCCCAGACTCTGAAAGTGTCAAGAACGTGAACGTCAGGCTTCTGAGGTTATTGTTTAAGAAACTCTCTGAGCCGAGTCTAATCTTTAAACTCTCCCGCCCAAGAGCAGAGCCTGGGAAATTAGACGCTGGGTGGGGTGGTGGTGGTGGAGGGGACGGCTCGTCATTCTGATGTCGACACACAGCCGTCTGGTCCTCGTTGTCATCAGGTGAGGTGAGAGCGCTGTGGTCTGGGCCCAGCTGCAAGAAACCGTAACGACTTCGCCTCAAGGTTTCGTGATTCAAGTTATTACGCCATCAAGTCTCACCCCATCCACTGGCCCAAGGATGACCACCCTTTCCCGGCTCAGATCCCCACCCGCACCTCTCCAGCTTCGCCTCGGTCCCGAAGCTTCCCAGGGGCGCTAACTCTAGTTGAGAGTCACGATCCTACGCGCAAGCTAAAAGCGGCCTCTCCCCTGTAACAGCCTTCCTTCCACAAACCCCCTCACCTCATTGCCACCCATTCCCCACCAAGGGCCGCGGAAAGTTCGGAGCGAGGTGCGTGCGTGACTCTCTCCGGCTGGCCACAGGCAGCTGCTAGGGTAATCTGATCCTGGGACAAAGGCCCGCCCGCCTGGGCTGCAGCCGCAGGTAAACACGCGCTTTGTCATGGAAATCAGCCCAGGACAGCCCGGAGCAGACAGCCCACGATTCCGAGGAAGGAGAGGCATAGGGGGAGGGGCCGCGGGTGGGGCGATCTGTCATCTGCGCGGCAGCCGCCAGCTGAGCCACGCGCCTCCCCTTTTCTCATGTAAATCAGCACATGCCTTTGCAACTTTCTGCAGCCGGCTTCCCAAGACCCACGCACCCCAGGGTGAGGTGTCCTCCGAGCTCATACAATGCCTTGGAGTTTCCTATCTAGCCACCCAAAGGAAAAACACCACCAACTATGTGGGTCAGAGGACGCGACAACCAGTTCCATGAAAAAAAGAAAGGGCTGTGATCCTATGGCATGGTGGAATTAGGACCCCGTTTCACTCTGGGGTTCGCAGGGTGCCATGCCAGAGCCTTTTGAGTCCACTACCCTTTTGAGTGTGATGCCAGCAGAGCATAGGCGAGGCCAGGGCCATTGGGCCCACCTGGTGCCCGGGAGGTGAATCTGAGGCGCCAATTCTCGTATAAAGGGAAGCCAAATGCTAACTGCAATCAGAGTGTGCACACGTCTGTTTAAACATTAAAGTGTGTGCGCGCCAGAATTACATTTGGCATGCTTGTAATCCAGAATTCGGGAGGTTGAGGCAGGAGAATCTCGAGTTTCAGGCCAGCCCTGGCACCGTAGCGAGACTTAAAAGGAAGGTTCTGCCACAGACTTTGGCAAATAACTATCATAATCATACCAGGCAGGTGGGTCACAGGTCCCTGGTGGCTTTCCACCTCACTGCAAGGAGGGTTTTTTTTCCCCTAATATTTTAACTGCGTTTGATTCCAGAACTGGCTGAGGGAAATGGGCAAAAGGGTTGTTGGGCAGGATGTGATGCTGGCACTAATTAATACACAGGCTCCTCCTCCTCCTCTTCCTCATCTCAAGCAAGCTGGCATGTTTGATCAACACCAGATTTGCGGCTTGGAAGTTTCAGTTTTGTTGCTCCGAACAAGGATCCTAATTCTTAGGAATAAGAGACCCCTCTGTTGTGTATACAATGTTCAGTTGGTCTGAGAAAACACAAACCCCACTCAAGTCTCCAGATTTGTTTACACAGAAAACTGAACCTGTGCTGGCCTAGTCTGAAAACTGTTTGGGAGTTGTTCATGGGTACTGCCCTGTCTGCAGTCACGATTATACCCATACTTTGAAAACTGAGCCTTTTGGTTGTGTGTGCGTGAAGGAGTGGATCAGAGCTGAGCGACCTGTTCTAAGGATGGGCACATTTAATTCAATAAGATTAAGGCTGGGAGTTTTTATTACCACATGGTCCAGTAAAATACAGAAAACAATCAGGATCAATTGCAGACAGAACTCCAGATACATTTGTTGTGGCCTTAATTCTGATTATTATGCAACCTGAGTCTGCCATATCAGATGGGGGGGGGGAGGAGGGCTGGGGTGGAAAAAATCAACACTACCACCAGACAACAAATGCTTCCTTCAGGTCCTGTATCTGATGTATTCGGTGTCTTCTCAGTTCTAATGAGCCCCACTTTGTACAGTAAATTTGCTGAAACATCAAAAAGCATTTAAAAGTAAGTTTCCTTCTTTCTTCTAATGGTCAAGGTGAGGATTTATGGTGTGTGGGGAGGGGAGATCTGTTGGCTAGGCCAACATTCAGGCAAATCTATTTAACATACTCTGGCTTAAGCTCCCTCCTGCATTTGGGGGGTTCTGAGTGCTTAGCTGTGGGAGTATAGAGACACGCAGTTAGGGAGTGAAAAAACGCCATTTGGTTCAGAGCAGATGGCGGGCTAGGGGGCTGATGGCGTCTAAAGGCGTGTCATCCCCCCCCCCCCCAGCTCGAATCCCTGAGGGCTCCCCTTGTCTTCCCAATCAATGAAAATTAAAGTGCTAAGAAAGGATGAATAGTTGGACCTCGAGTTTCCCCTTTGTTCCTCCCAGCTACTGGTACGCAGGAGTTAAACTACAACAGGGTCCTATAGAAACGCCGAAGTTAAACAGTCTCCCCGTTAGCCCTGCTTTTGAAAGAGAGAGGAATAGGAACCAACTTAGGGGTGGAAGGCTGAGAGGATGAGGAAGAGGAAGAAGAAGAAGAGCAGAAGGAGTAGGAGGGAGGGGAAAAAAGAGCTTTCTGCTTGATTTCCCCAATACAGAATGGCGTGGCATAAATTAAGTTGGAAAAGAATGAATGCTCTGGGCAGGGTTCTGATGGATTTTACCATGCCTTTCAGTCCTGCTTTGCCGATGTAATCGAGAAATCTGTGCCATGTCAATTTAACAAATACTTGATACTGAGGGGGGTTTGTTAAAGGTTTGAGACAAGTTCTCCCCCCCCCCCAAGGTCTAAGCCCTTGCGTGTGGAACTTTTCATTTCCAGTTTTCTAAACAGGCATTCAAATGACCCTGGTTCCCATTTTCTAATTAAAAGGTTCCTGATATTTCATGTCTTCTTGTAATCTTGAAGGCACAGAGAGCTGTGCATTTGACCTTGTGTCTCTGACTCTCCTCTGCGGCAGGCAGGAACCCTCTCACCTGAGTCCCTCTCCCCAGCCCCCACAGGGAGCAGCTTCTCAGCTCTAAGAAGCAGAGTTCTCAGAAAGTAACTTTCAGAGGAAATATCAACCTAGTGAAAAAGGGATCCCAACACTAGGTGGCAAGATTAAGTTAGGATTCAAGCTAGCCCAGCCTTGTGGCGATGAAGCAAGTCCCTACACAGTTTACAAATGACAGGGACTCTGCTTTTGCCACTGCCGTGGTAGGGGTGGCAGTATCTTTTGAAGCTTCCATTTGTTCTATAATAAACAGTTGGTGTTTTGGCTTTTTTTTTTTAAAGTGAGGTCCAACCCTGCTTTTCGCACCTCAGCCTTGGGCACTGAACACATGTTTTTTGGCTAACTCTTTGATTGTCTATGAGTCAGCAATGACAACTTGAAGTGCAGATTCCTGTTGATTCTGAAACTTTGCAAGTGTTTGGGAGACAGGATAGCAGGAGACAGACTGGGTCATCAAAAAAGGAGCTGTAATTCCAGTTGCCAGATGGCCCAACACAGATGATTTTGCCAGGCAACTGCTTAGATTGTTACCAGTGTTTTCCTGGTGTGTGTGTGTGGGGGGGGGGCAGAGTTTTCTCTTTCTGTGCAGTATAAGCGTCTTGAACCAGATACCGGTCTAAAGGATAAAAATACTCTGTCAGGTCGTCTGTCAGGTCACAGAGTTCATTCTCACCACCAGGACAATACCTACCGTGAGGACACCTGTCAGGTACACCCCAGGGGTTGATCTACAATCAAAGCAACACTAGTTCCCGTAATCACACCTTGGGATTCTTAATGAGGCTGCCAAGGTGTTGGGGGTGGAATAAGAAGGACCCTCCAGAGATGGGAATATGCATCTCATTGCATGCTCAACACAAAGCTAGGTACTAAGTCGGAGCCTACACCTCCGCTTACTTTTCTCTGAAGTCTGTAAGCAGGGGAGCAGGTCAGATAACTCTTTGTGATACGTGTCCTGGGCCCTCCCAATAAACTCATTTCCCTTAAAAAAAAAGGAAAGAAAAGTTCTAGTGTCTGATGGATGTGTAAAAACCTAATAAGGTGACGGTTGTGTAAAGGTTGTGTGTTGGGGGTGGAGGGGGGGGAGTCTTTCGAACATGTGCCGGACATTGTCGCAGAGGCCGCGGCGTGCGCGGAGGGGAGCTCTTTCTCTCCTCATTGTGCGGAGAGCAGGTGCTGTCTGCATTACCATACAGCTGAACGCACAAAGAGCCACTGATTCAGGCTCGCACAATAACAGACTGCCTTAATGACAGCCACGCGAACGACACACACCAAACTCACTTTTTACCAAGCAGAGAGAGGCCTGAGGGGAATTACCCAGGAGAGTGGGACCGGACACCAGTGAAGGTGGTGGCGGTCGAAAATCTCCCGGGAGAGGGCGTGTACATTGGGGAGGGGGTAAGCTGAAGCTTTTGGCTCTCCTGGCTCAGGGAATACGCTGCCCGGACCTGGATTCCCGTTTCCAGTGATCGCAGACAACACGGAGATACCGGGGCTCCCGGACACTGCAGTCTCTGGGGGCGCCCCGCCGGGATCGCGAGTCTATCGGCGCTCTCCCTCTCCGAGGTTCAGCCGCCATCCTCCACCAGAGGTATAAGCGTGCCTAACCTCCCCAAACTTCCCGAAACCGCCGCGGTGCTCTCGCCACCCTTTGCCCACCTCTTCTTCAAGGGTCCCTTTCCTAACGGGTCCCCGCCCCCGCCCCCTCCGGGAGACTCCTCCTTTGAAAGAGCCTGCCAGGGAGGAGGGGCAGCGTCGGGGACGCGGGCCTCTAACCTCTCCTCGGTTCCTCAGTCCCCAGGACCGAACAACCGAGGAGAGCCTAGGCGGCCAGCGTTGGAGACGTGAGTGTCCGGAGGCCGCGTCCTGCGCGCGAGGCTAGCGGTGACCGCGGGTGGGAGGCGCAGGCCGCCCAGCGTGCCTAGGGTCTTCAGGCCTGTGGCGGTGGGGCGGTGGGAGACACGGCGTCAGCTCCAGCTCCGGGAGCAGAAGCGGTTCGTCGCAGCGAACATTTTGCAGGAATGTAAATGAGCGGGTTTTGCGCTGGGGGAGGGAGGCGAAGGGGCGAGGGCGGAGGCAGAGAGGACTAGGGGGCGGGGAGGTGGGGGCGGGGAGGAGGGTTGCACATTTTACAGCTCACTGACCATTTGGCGATCCATTGAGAGGAGGGTTTGGAAAAGTGGCTCCTTTGTGACAGCTCTCGCCAGATTGGGGGGCTGCTCATTTGCATCTCATTAGTTATGCGAGCGACCGGCAGGATTTAAGGGCGGCAGGCGCCTGCCTCGGCCAGATCCTCCGGCGTGCACCCGCGGTTACCCTGTCTGACCGAGGCAGGTCACGGGAGAGCACCGGTGCGGCACGGAGCCTCCCACGCTTCGGTCTCCGGTCCTGGGTGTGTGTTCTCGCATGGCATTGGCTGAATTCTTGGGGAAGACGCGAGGCTTTGCAGTGGCGCAAGAGATACCGGTCCAAAACACTCTGGGAGCGGCAGCGGCCGCCGAGTGACGCCCGGCGGGGAGGGAAACCAGGGCGCGCGCCGCAGTTCTTGCCACCACCGCCGTCCGTTCCCACCGCGCCCCTCGGGGCCCCGGATTATCGCCTCACCGGTGGGATTTCCAGACCGCCGCTCTCTAATAGGCCTCCGAAGGAAGCCGCTGCAAGCTCTCTTGGGAATTAAGCCGAACATCTGGACTCTCTTTCCTCTGTGTCTTCTCTCCTTTCTCCTCTTTCCCTCCGCGAAGAAGCTGAAGACAAAACCAGAAAGCCAGCGACCCTCACCTACTCGTGGACTGAAAGCCAGAAGAGGAAACCGAAAGTTGTCCTTTCTCAGTGCCTCGCAGAGCTCTGTCAGGGACATATCTGAAGCACCGCACCCTCCTTAAGCAACTGGCCCTGATTATCACACCTGGAGCCGAGAGACGCCTTTCCGCCCGTGCTCCTCGGGTCACATAGACTTTCCTGGCATTCCTGGGTCTTTGAAGAAGAGAGAACAGAGGATACTGTAGGAGAGCAAAGGCGTCCAGCGGTACCATGGGCCGTCGGAGCGCGCTAGCCCTTGCCGTGGTCTCGGCCCTGCTGTGCCAGGTAGGGGGCCGGGCGGGGCTGCTGCGCGGTGGAGGGAGGGGAGCCGGACAAGCTGATCAGCTGTCCATCCCCAAGCGACTCCGGCAGCTACGACCCCGAGAGCTGCCTGGCAGCGGGCGGCTCCGGACGGGCGCTGCGGTGCGCTCGGCCTCTGCGTCCTAGCAAGGGCCCGCGCGCCCGGGCCCCTCCGCCGCCAGTGCGTCCTCACGCCCCTTCCCTGCGCAGGTCTGGAGCTCCGGCGTATTTGAGCTGAAGCTGCAGGAGTTCGTCAACAAGAAGGGGCTGCTGGGGAACCGCAACTGCTGCCGCGGGGGTTCAGGCCCGCCGTGCGCCTGCAGGACCTTCTTCCGCGTATGCCTCAAGCACTATCAGGCCAGCGTGTCCCCGGAGCCACCCTGCACCTACGGCAGCGCAGTCACGCCAGTGTTGGGTGTCGACTCCTTCAGCCTGCCTGATGGCGCAGGCATCGACCCTGCCTTCAGCAACCCCATCCGTTTCCCCTTCGGCTTCACCTGGCCAGTGAGTGGGCACCTGCGCGCACCCGACTGGGCCTGGAGGGGTAGGGGTGGTGGGCGGGTGGCTGGCAGAGGGAGGAAGGCATTGGCCACTGATAAGGGTTGGATAATTCCACAAAGACACGCCTGTGGTCTTGATTTCTTCCCGGGAATTGGCGTGCAGTCTCTGGAGGTTAAGGAAGGCTTGTGGAGCACCAGAAGCCTTTGCAAGCTCAGGGCGTTTCTTATACACCTCGGTACTTATCTGGAGGGCCGAATGCTCCTCCCCCTCCCAAGATTGGGAGAGTTGTTGTTCCTCTAGCTGCTAGGCCTCTGACTGTGCCATTGCTAGAGCAGGGACTGCTCTACACCAGAAAACTAATGACAGACACAGAGGTCCTCTCTTCTTCCACATCCCGACCTTGTTGGCTCCAGAACTCTCTCCCTTTGAAAACAAACACAACCTCCTGTATTAACATATTTTAAAAAGCACACACGGGAAAACCACTCTAAAATCATTGAAGGAAAGTGATAGGAGTTGACCCTCACTGGCACCATACATAGATCTGACTCTGGACTTGTTAGCCCTTAATGCCCTTCCTCCTCCTCCTCTTCCTCCTCCTCCTCTTCCTCCTCCTTCCGGTTTATCATTCACCCTTTCCCTTTTCCCCAGGGTACCTTCTCTCTGATCATTGAAGCTCTCCACACAGATTCTCCGGATGACCTCGCAACAGGTAAGACTCCAAATTTGTACACAGTGCAAACTCCTTGCTGATACACATTTTATTTTACCCACTCACCCAAATCCTCTGATGTCTTCACTGTGCACCTGGAGGAGTTCAGAGTCCCACCCATGGTGGCAGCATCCCCGCCACTCCCTCCCTTCCTGGCCTCTGAGTGTTATCCGAACCAACCTGCGCATCTTCTCTCCCAGAAAATCCAGAGAGACTCATCAGCCGCCTGACCACGCAGAGGCACCTGACCGTGGGAAAGGAGTGGTCACAGGACCTTAACAGTAGCGGCCGCACAGACCTCCGGTACTCTTACCGGTTTGTCTGCGATGAACACTACTACGGTGAAGGCTGCTCCGTGTTCTGCCGACCCCGGGATGATGCCTTCGGCCACTTCACCTGTGGGGAGAGAGGGGAGAAGGTGTGCGACCCTGGCTGGAAAGGCCAGTACTGCACTGAACGTGAGTCCGCGGGAGGATGACTCCAAGGGTCCACTTATGGGAAGAGACACAGGCGATGGTAGAGATGGCTCAGTGGGGGAAACTGAGGCCTAAGGAGCAGAAGTGTCTTGTTTTATGGTTGGTGGCAGTTATGCCCTACTCGGGCATTTTAACAAGAGAGACCTTGTATCCACTGTAGGAAGCTGCTTCTCTTTACAGGGAGGAGTTCAGAGACAAGGCCAGGGGTCAGGAAGTAAGACTGTGCTCTCCCTAGGGCCTTTGTATTAGAAAGGGAAGGGAGGAAGGAAGGGAGGGACAGAGAAGGGATGTGGAGGGCTCATAGTCCAACAGTTCTTGCAGTGACAATGTCTCTTTGGGAAGCCCTCCCTTTCCTCCATGGAGTTAGGATGCCTGACCTGCCCACAGAGTAATCCATTTCCAAAGATTCCCTGGGATATACTCTGTGTCCTGTCCTGTAGGGAAGTCTTCAATCCTTTGAGCTGTGGAAAGTCCACAGGCGTGCCGAGGCAGACTGCAGGGCCATATGGTAGAAGGCACCAGCGCACTGTCTGTAAAGAAATGTAGTAACTGATGTCTTGCAATGCTCTTGCAAACCAGGGGACGAGGGTCACAGGGAGGACTCCGGCTCTGGTTCCGGTTCATAGGGACCTCAGTGGACCCCCCTCCAGCTCTCTGAGGTCTCATCTGTCCCACCTGTAGGAATGGCCCTTTCCTTTCAGTCAGGGCTTGGTGAACTTTTGTTCTCTTGCCCTGGAGCAGCTGAACATTGGACTTGGTGGGGCCTAGGACCTCTGTCAGTGCCTGCAGGAGGATATGGAGTAGCTTTCCAGTTTTAATTTTTTGCCTGAGGATGAAGGGGTCCTTACTTCAGTGAGAACCTGGATGCCATTGTTGCCTAGCTTCCCATATCCTTGAGGGCTTTGGCGCGCCTTTGATGCCCCGCCTTGGCCAGAGCTGGCTGTTTTCTTAAGAACTGGAGTTGCTGACCATTAATGAGTTTCATAACTGGGGAAATGAGCCAGCTCAAAACCTCAGCCTGTGGCCACCCCCCACCTCTTCGGGCTTCTCTGGCCTCCCACTGCAGCTTTCCTCTCTAGGGCCCAATGGTTCTGGGGTAGTCAGAAATCTAAACTTTTCTTCTTATTCAAACACTGGGGTCTCTCCCCGCCCCTGCTTACACGTGCCATAGATTAGATCTCCCCAAGGATAGGCGGTGGGGACTCTGCCCATTCCCATTGGTAGAGGGGTATGTGCTCACACGCGCTTGTGTGAGTGCACACACACATGCTCGGGCTGGGGGTTGGGTGGGGGCAGCATTGTCGTGCTGGGGCAGCTGCGTGAGGGAAGAGACAATGGAGCAGCTGTCCTGCCCTGCACGCTGCACACCAGCTGTCCACTCTTATCTGCACACACACTTTCTGGGATATTAAGAGGTGGAGCTTTGTGCATAGAATTGGAAAGTGGGGGAGGGAGGAGGGAGAAGACTTCTGACCCTCTTTTAGAAGAAAAAGGGACGGGGTAGGAGTGGGGGCTTCTGAGAGCCCTTTTGTCCTGGAAGCACTATGTTAAGAAGAATGCTCACCCCAGGCTTGAATGAAGTCCAAAGCCACCAGCCAGGGTGGGCCAGGCTCTGCAGCCTGGGATCCACTCAGCCTGGACCTACAGAGTAGGTACTGCTAATTTTGTCCCAGTCCCACCTGGTGATACCAGGGAATTCCTGGGGTGGGGCTATAACCCATGTGTTTATTTGCTTGCAGCAATCTGTTTGCCAGGCTGTGATGACCAGCATGGATTTTGTGACAAGCCAGGGGAGTGCAAGTAAGTTTGCAAAGCTTTGTGTCTTCTTTTCTTCTTCGTCTTCTTCTTTTTTTCTATGAGATTTTTCTATGTATCCCAGAGAACTTTCTATGTAGTCTAGGCTGGCCTTGAACTCATAACCCTTCACTGCAGGATCTCCATGCTACATTGCCTGGTTCACCTTTTCTTCTTGCTCCCCCCTCCCCATATAAAACATCCCAGGGAGTCAGTTGAGTGGGAGATGTTGCTCTAATAAAGGTCTGAAAACGTATAAGCTCATACTTAATGAGAATATACAGGTCTCAGCTAAAAAGTTTGCATGGGAAATGATATTTCATATCCATAGTCCTTGTGCATGTTAAAGAAAACCAGGATATCCACCGTGCCCTTCATCTGAGAGGGGACAACAGCTCAGGGGTTTTCAGCTAGTTCTAGTGATGCCTAGTTTGAGGACTGGTAACTTCTTGTTGCTTCTGGAGATAATGGTGTGTGAGAACACCCTTGTGAATCTAGAAGGCAACATGATTGTGCTTTGCTTTTTCCAAGGTGCAGAGTTGGCTGGCAGGGCCGCTACTGCGATGAGTGCATCCGATACCCAGGCTGTCTCCATGGTACCTGCCAGCAGCCCTGGCAGTGTAACTGCCAAGAAGGCTGGGGGGGCCTTTTCTGCAACCAGGGTAAGTCCCTCCCTCTGTGATTGCCAGGTTCTCTCAAAGCAGCCTGATGCTCACTTAAAAAGTAGATTCTTCCTGTGTTTGATCGTGGGCTTTTCCTGCCCCCTTTCCTTTCCTGTCTCTACCCGGCAGACCTAAACTACTGCACTCACCATAAGCCGTGCAGGAATGGAGCCACTTGCACCAACACAGGCCAGGGGAGCTACACGTGTTCCTGTCGACCTGGGTACACAGGTGCCAACTGTGAACTGGAAGTAGATGAGTGTGCTCCAAGTCCCTGCAGGAATGGGGGGAGCTGCACGGTGAGTCGTGGGCACTGTGCTGTGCTACCTGAAGACGGATGGGATTGTTGGTTTTAAGTAAAGTGTGGAGGTTCTTGCAACAGCTTGAGAAAGACTCTTGTGTCCTTCTTGTCCAGGATCTAGAGGACAGCTACTCTTGCACCTGCCCTCCCGGCTTCTATGGGAAGGTCTGTGAGCTGAGTGCCATGACTTGTGCAGATGGCCCCTGCTTCAACGGGGGACGGTGTTCAGACAACCCTGACGGAGGCTACAGCTGCCATTGCCCTTCGGGCTTCTCTGGCTTCAACTGTGAGAAGAAGATGGATCTCTGCAGCTCCTCCCCCTGTTCTAATGGTGAGGGTCGATGGGATGTCTGGTTACTGCCTCCAAAGGCATATGCTTTCTTATTAGAGGAACACATTGCTCTGGGAGTCATCTTGGGTTTGTGGATTCCCTGAATCGGTTCCATGAGGATTTGGGAGGAAGACATGCAATCAGGAGGATTAGTGACACATTCGTGGTGCAAGAAGTGCCCTGGTCAGAAGGCCACAACCCAGTCAGGGTCAATGTTCAGGTGCCTGTCACCATCCACAGCTCTGCAGGCTCTCCTCTGATAGAGGAAGCACAGCCATTGTGTCTTTGGGAAGGGGGTCTCGCTCCAGATAGCAGTTAGGGTACCAAGTATGAGGAGGCATGCTTTTTGCATCATGAACCTCTTGCTGGTGGAAGAGAGGTCAGGTACCTAAAATAGACTCAGAAGGGAGATGGACCCAATAGTTGCCTTTCCATCCCTTTTCTCTTCCTCCGTTTTTTCTTTCCTTCCAGTCTTCCTCCCTCTCCCTTTCCTTGCCCGCTTTCTCACTGTCTTCATTCTTGTCTGCCTTCTCTCCTGTTTCCAGTCCTTTCTCACTCCCTGTGCTATCAGCAAATGTGATGTTCCCTATAACCCTTCATTTCTCCCCCTGTAACCTGGATCTGATAGTGTAGTATCCCTTGTCTGGTGGTCGTGAGAGGAAGGTAGTGATCAGGCAAAATGCCATACGCAGTGCTGTCAAAATACTGATCTACAGACTGGACATGGTGGCACAGACCTGTAGTCCTCGTAACTCCAGAGACCGCAGCAAGATGATCAAGTTCAAGGCCATCCTGCCAAATCTAGCAAGACCCTGTTTGAGGCAGAAATGTGGGGAGCAAGGTACTGGTGATGTAGGGGGTTTGCCTAATTCAGGCAACAAAAACAAAAGCTCTTATTATTTCTAATGTGTAGGTCTTGTTCTGGTGTATTTGAGATCCTAAGATACGCGGTACAAAACCAAACTATCATTGCATCTGTGGTATGTGTAAATCAGCGTGTCTGATTGGTGATTAAACTTCTGCCTCCGCTGTGTTCCAGGTGCCAAGTGTGTGGACCTCGGCAATACCTACCTGTGCCGGTGCCAGGCTGGCTTCTCCGGGAGATACTGCGAAGACAACATAGATGACTGTGCCTCCTCCCCATGTGCCAATGGGGGCACCTGCCGGGACAGTGTAAATGATTTCTCCTGTACCTGCCCACCTGGTTACACAGGCAGGAACTGCAGTGCCCCCGTCAGCAGGTGTGAGCATGCACCCTGCCACAATGGGGCCACCTGCCACCAGAGGGGTCAACGCTACATGTGTGAGTGTGCCCAGGGCTACGGTGGCCCCAACTGCCAGTTCCTGCTCCCTGAGCCACCACAGGGCCCCATGGTGGTGGACCTTAGCGAGAGGCATATGGAGAGCCAGGGGGGGCCCTTCCCCTGGGTGGCCGTGTGTGCCGGGGTGGTGCTTGTCCTCATGCTGCTGCTGGGCTGTGCTGCCGTGGTGGTGTGTGTCCGGCTGAAGCTACAGAAGCACCAGCCCCCACCTGATCCTTGTGGAGGAGAGACAGAGACCATGAACAACCTGGCCAATTGCCAGCGTGAGAAGGATGTTTCTGTTAGCATCATTGGGGCTACACAGATCAAGAACACCAACAAGAAGGCGGACTTTCATGGGGACCATGGTGCTGACAAGAGCAGCTTTAAGGCCCGATACCCTGCTGTGGACTATAACCTCGTTCGAGACCTCAAGGGAGATGAAGCCACCATCAGGGATGCACACAGCAAACGTGACACCAAGTGCCAGTCACAGGGCTCCGCGGGAGAAGACAAGGGCACCTCAACACTCCGGGGGTGTGTGCTTTGAGCTGGGCAAGGAGGGCAGGAAGGTCTTTCCATAGTCTGGATATGTCCTTGTTCAATCACATTCCTGTGTGTTTATTATGGTTCTTTCTACTTTTTCTTCCAGAGGAGAGGTCCCTGACAGAAAAAGGCCCGAGTCTGTCTACTCTACTTCAAAGGACACCAAGTACCAGTCGGTGTATGTTCTATCGGCCGAGAAGGATGAGTGTGTCATAGCAACTGAGGTCAGTGTGCAACGCTCTTGTCACAGACGTGGGTAATAGGGAGAAGGTCTGTTTCTTTCTGGAGTTAACTTCCTGTCCTGTCCCCTGGGCCTTTCTAGGTGTAAGATGGAAGCGATGTGGCAAAATTCCCATTTCTCTTAAATAAAATTCCAAGGATATAGCCCCAACGGATGCTGCTGAAAGGAAGGGAGGCCCCAGGGACTGCTGCTGAGAAGCAGGCTCAAGCGGAGCTGGTTCTCTCGGAGTTAGCAGAGGTGCCGGACACTGCCAGCCCGAGCTTCGGCTGCCGCTGCACTGCCTGCTGGACGTTCCCATTGCACTATGGACAGTTGCTTTGAAGATTATATATTTAAGTGGACGAGTGACTTGATAACTATAGGAAGCACGCACTGCCGACATGTCTGTCTTGGATTACTATGAGCCAGTCTTTCCTTGAACTAGAAACACAACTGCCTTTACTGTCCTTTTTGATACTGAAATGTGTTTTTTTTTTCTAGACGGAAAAAAAATGTGTGTTATTTTTTTGGATTTGTAAAAATATTTTTCATGATATCTGTAAAGCTTGAGTATTTTGTGATGTTCATTTTTTTATAATTTAAATTTTGGTAAATATGTACAAAGGCACTTCGGGTCTATGTGACTATATTTTTTTGTATATAAATGTATTTATGGAATATTGTGCAAATGTTATTTGAGTTTTTTACTGTTTTGTTAATGAAGAAATTCATCTTAAAAATATTTTTCCAAAATAAATATAATGAAGTACAACCTCGGGTGTAGTTTCTAGGCATTGTCTCCTCACATATCTATTTCACAAGACCATGAGAAGAGGAACAATGTCCGTGTCTTTATAAAGGCCTTGCCTGGTGTCAGTGGAGAAGAAAGCATTCCTTCTGCTTTCTCTGGAACTCTGGATTTGCCCTCACAAGCTGCCTTCGTTAGAGAGGCACTTGCAGTCTCAATGATGTATCTGAGTGGTACCGAGATATTTTAAAGATCTAGTGACTGCCTGCAAACATTATACTTTTAGAGACTTGGAACGAAGCTTCACTAGGGTCAAATGTCAGTTAGTCACTTTGAAATCACCATGGCGAAGCTGTTCTGTCTTAGAACAAGGCTTACTCACTTCCTAGTGAGTTTATTTCTAGTTCATTCTAAAAGCTAGTTGGCTAGTTAATTCAAGCCATCACGGTGGGAAAGAAAGTAGCAGTGACTGTCTTCTTTATTGGCCACCTACTGTATGCCAGGCTCTCATTATATTTCACTCATGAGACTGGTATTATTATTTCTACCTTATGGGAGAGGAGAGTGGAGCTTGTAGGCCGAGTCACTGGCTCTGGAGTCCCAAGTAGCTGTCACATTAAGATCCAGGCAAACATGATCTGGGGATGTAGGACCTATGTTTTTAGTCCTTCCAGGGAATCAGTACAGAGTCAGATCACAGGTGGTAAGTACATACTGGGGAAGAGGGGGCCTTACTCTTGTGTACAAAGAGTGAAATAGTGGAAGGAAGCCTTCCTCATACGGCTAGCTGAAAAAGCAGCTAGAACTTTCCATATATCAGTCTTTGGTGCTGAGGGAATGAACACTGCTAAGAAGGCCCAGTCCACAGAGTCTTCTGTCCTGATCATCTCCAGGCATAGTTCTCACTGAGGACAGCCTTGGCTGTTACTAATGAGAGCGTCTCTAGTGAAGCAGTAAGAGGCCCAATCTCCCACCCACCACTTCCTCAATGGCTCTCTTGCTTACTTAGGAGCTCTTTGTATCTGGGGAGCTGGCGGGTGGGTAATTTCTCCTTCCATAAGTGGTCAGGGATGACCTGTGGCTGGTACGTTCATCACACCAGTTTCAGGAGTATGTAACATGCTAGGATTCTTGTGAAGCCCAGTCTACAAAAGTGTTTAAACGTAAAACTGCTTTGATCTTCCCAACCTTGTAAAAACCAAAGGATAATTCATCTTTCATCTGGGGAAAGCAAGTGACCTGCTTAAGAAGAAGGTAGGTGGCTTAAAGCTTCTGACTAGGAATCCAGGACCCTAGCAGAAGCTAAACTGTGTGTGTGTTGGTGCAAGTGGTTTTTCAGAGTCTGAGTTGATGCCACTTATAGTGAGAAATTCAAGTACTTCAGTTAAAAACAGCCATATAAAAGCCCAGACAAGAGTGGGCCAATGGTGACTCACAACACCAAACAGCGCCCAGCCATGTTTAGCCTCTGGTCATGCCTGCCAAGGCCTGCACTCTGCTTCTCTCCAAGTATGCCATAAGGAACGAGGAAGGAAGGAACAATGATGGTGTAAAAATAGAAGATCCTTTTTAATAGGAATAATACTTGAGCTGGATCTCAGTATTTTTCAAGTTCTGAGGAGTGTTGGAGTATGGCTGGCTGCCAACATAGTAGGAAAGACCTGTGCCAACACGAATCCAGGGGTCAGAACAGGAGGCTTCAACCCCCGCCCCCCAACTTCCTCCTGTCAAATCCCATAGCCAGTATCTTTGGATTTCAGTAAGACTACAGGTTGGGATAGAAGGGAGGAAGGGAGGGTATAGTCTTGTATCTTAGGGTTTCTGTTGCTGTGAAGGGACACCATGACCACACCAATTCTTATAAAGGAAAATGTTTATTTGGGGAGGCTGTCTTACAGTTCAGAGGTTCAATCCCTTATCATCACGGTGGGACATGGTAACGTGCAGACAGACATGGTGCTGGAGAAGGTAACAGGAAGTGGTCTGTCTGACTGGGAGTAGCTTGAACATAGGAGACCTCAAAGCCCACCTGCACAGTGACACACTTCCTCCAATGAGGCCACATTTACTCCAACAAGTCATACTTCCTAATAGAGCCACTCGCTTTGGGGTCATTTTCTTTCAAACGACTACATCTTACTTATAGGTTTTTCTTACTTTCTTTTTTGTTTGTTTGAACTTAAACTTTATGCTTCCAGAAGTGTGTGAATACTGGAAAGAAACTTATTACTAAAATCATACTCTATGAGGGCTTTCCATTTCATCATTCTCCACGTGGATCAGATACTTTCCAGTGAAGGTGAGTGCTTACATCTTCACTCATTCAGAGCTTGTGTAGACTCCTGGGTGGTTGTCACCCAGTGGAGACCGTTGTGGCCTTTTCTCTTGATATCACAGCGGAGGGAATGGTGCTAAATGTGGCTGGCCTCTTGGCAGGGCTGTTTCACAATGCTTTGTGTTCTGAGCACCTTTCTCCCTTGCAGAGTCCTTGTCTGCCTCCTGCGACTTGTCTTTCTTCAACCTCCCCGGTTCCTTTGGGTGGAGGAAGAGCAGCAACTGCTTTGTTAATTTTGTGCCTTCATGAAGTTCAAAGTAATGGCAACCACCAAAATAGAAGTGTGCTGGCTTTGCAAAGGCTTCTTCAAGGGCTCAGGACATGAACCTACTCATCCAATGGGCAGAACTCCACAGGTGTACTTCCTGCTTTGAACTGATAGCTGTAAATTCAATGCTGGTCAACAATGCGAGTGACAAAGTATTTTTTCCTCCAAACTGAACCTGCGTTTGATACATCTCTAATCACACGATCAAGCAGAGGACCACAGGGGGCTAAGAGCCTCCTCAAGGACAGCAGGGTCTATATTCAGCATCCTGGGAACTATGTAGGTCAGCTAAGCTGCTGGGACAACAAAAGAATATACAGAGAACTGACAAATTAACAGGGGATGCTATGTATCCACTGACTGCAATGTCTAGATCTGGTTTCTGTTTCAAAGAGTTTAAAAATTTATGAGCAAACTGGAGAAACTTAAATGCTGCCCAGGTACCTCAGTGGTTGCAAATGTGTACTTACTCAGTATTTAGGTGTGATATATTCTTACTTTGAAGTCAATAAAAAAGAAGAGTCCTTTTCATTTAGGGAAAAACTCTGAAGCGTTTCTGAATGAAGTAGTATGGGTTAGAAAATCTATTTCAGGCCCCCAGATGGGATGTGCTAGCAAGTGGGGGTAGAACAAACCAGGGGCTACACCAAGTGGTTGAAGCTGGATAAACATAGCTGGAGTCAATTTCACTTCTCTCTCGAATGCTTGAAACTTCCCATAAGCAGAAATTTTAAGATGAGCTTTTCGATGACTACGTGCGCAGTGATCTTTCTGTGGGCTGTAATGTTCTAACAGGTGGTCTGAGTGTGAGGGGCTTAAGCGAGGTTATTTATTTATTTATTTATTTATTTATTTATTTATTTATTTAAGATTTCTGCCTCCTCCCCGCCACCGCCTCCCATTTAAGCAAGGTTTTCCATCTTGGCATATGCATCTTTCAGATGGGAAATCTTATAAAACTCAGGGTAAGCAGTCTTGGTTGGGTGCAGAGAGTAGTTCATTCAAGAATTTTCATAGCAGAATCTTGGGTCTAAACTCCACTCCATGTGGGCTCTGCACATGATCTAAGTGCTCCACTGAGCCTACAGCTAGCCAGTGATGCAGCCGTGTGGGACTGCTGAAGGTCCTATTCCTGCTGCTACCACGATGTTGTTCAAGCACAGTGGCTCACTAATCTCAGCATGTGCTGAGATGAATAATTGTTTCTATGATTTCCTCACAGGGTTTCAAATTCTTAACTTGGCCTCTTGGGCCTTGGTGTAATCTGGCTCCTGACTGTCCCTGGCATTTCAGCTCATGTTCTTCTCCCTTTGACCCTTTAGCCTTTGGCTCTATCCAAATAGGCTGTGGGAAGATCCCTAAACCTTGTACTTTGGAAGTAATTCTCCAGCTGCTGGTATGCTGTGTTCTCTTGTCATTCTGATCAACTCTCTGAAAATGCCCTGCAGTCAGGAAGCCTTGCCTGGACATTTGATCACGGTCAGTGTCCCAAGAATTTGTAACCATAACTTGAATCCAAACATAGAAATTATCTGAGCATTTGACTGTATTCCTTTGTGTTTATTCCGAGAGCTGGTTGTGGAGATACAACCCAAATACACAGTGAGTGCATGTTTACCTGGTATTGGGTAAGCCAAGTTTGCTATTTCTCAGTCTATGAACTTTTTGAAAAACACCAGGAAAGATAGAGGGTACTATTCTGACTATAACATGGCTCACACAGGAGATGTGCTAGGAGATCGTACTGACAGTAGTGTTTCTATTAATGCAAGCTACTGGAAGATTCCCTGACATTTCTGACATTTGTCATTTGAAAACAAGCCAGAGACGACTTTTTAAGAGTATTGTATCCCTGCAGAATATTAGTATCTTAAAAAAACACAACAGGCCGGGCGGTGGTGGCGCACGCCTTTAATCCCAGCACTCGGGAGGCAGAGGCAGGTGGATCTCTGTGAGTTCGGGGCCAGCCTGGTCTACAAGAGCTAGTTCCAGGACAGGAACCAAAAGCTATGGAGAAACCCTGTCTCGAAAATCCAAAAATAAAAAAAATAAAAAAAAAGAAAAAAAACACAACAGTTTGTATTTATGTTCATTTGCATTACATCACTGCCGAAGGTGCCATCATTAGATCTTCCATCTGAGCTAAAGCAATACACTGTCATTTTTTTTTTTTTGCTTCTTAAGAGACATCCAAGTCTCTGTAGAAACCTTTTCTGGATACTTACTCTTAATATTTCAACTTTAATAGAAATGATATTGACTGCTGGAGGCAACCAGAATGAAACCGTGTTGTAGGATATATCATATCTTGCACAGATGGGAAAAACAAGACTAGGATCACTCATTAAAATCTTAACAGGGAGATTAAAGATACAGAAAGAGGAAACTGTTCAGGATTTCAGGCTGGGCCTCCTGCTGCAAAGGAGGAACGTGGCACAATGTCCATGACTGGCCAAGAGGTGGTCACTTTTCAGCAGACATTTAAACCCAGCTAATATTCATACAGCCATGGCCCTTCTTAGGACAAAGCTTCTCTGACTCTGTCCAAGAAAAAAAAAACACCATTGAGAATAAGCTAGGTAATCTTATATATGTTAACTTGAGCTTCAGAGTTATCAAAGGAGAAGGACAGACATATCTGCTTTGAGGTCTGGCTGTAGAACAGAACTTTGACAGCCGAGTCTTGCTTTACAACTGGATGTGGACATTTGATGGGTAAAATCAGAAGTTTGTTACTTTCTACCCCCAGCTCACCACCTTTTAGACATTGCAGATATCAATGGTGGTTCAAACTGTGGGTTCTACTTTGGTCTAGATGTTCAGGGTCATTTTTTAAAAAAGTAACCTGAGCTGTATCTTTGATAGGATTAGTATTGTTTCAGAGGAGTAGGGACAGGATAGGTAAAAGGAGGGAGGAACAGAGGGGTGTGAGAGGGAGGAGGGAAAGCAGGTTTGCTCTTAGGTAATTTTCCCACTTACAGAATTAACAAGCACCATCCCTTCGTGAATTAGAACGGTGCTGGGTGTGGTGGCACACAGCTTAATGCAAACACTTGGGAGGAAGAAACAGGCAGCTATCTGTGAGTTAGAGGGCATCCTGGTCTGTGTAGCAAGTTCCAGGATAGCCACAAAGATCCTGTCTCAAAAGGAAGAAAGCAAAAAGAATTAAAATGGTACCAAACCAGCATAATTTTTAGCTGTGTTATAAACACTGATAACCAAATGTAAATGTAGCTCTCACCCTTAGCAAAAGTTTCTTCTCTTTGCTAAAGATGGAGACCATTATAGAAAATCATAGTCAAAATACAGAGAACAACTGGCCATGGGATACCCATCCCCATTGGGTGCATCTACAGATCTACAGCACAGCTCCTGAACCCAAGGCTCAGGGAACACCCCCAGAAAGTGGATCAGAAAGACTTTAAGATCCATGGCAGGAATTCTGCTGTGAGATTGTGTCTCCTAGAAATGACAGGGAAGCCACACCAATGAGACCTCAACAATTTGGCTGTCTAAACAAGACCTGAATGAGGACAGCACTAACAGACATGCTAACATAAAGGGGCTGTCTCATAGGGCTTCGCCCCTAGAAGAGAAACTATAGACAAGTAAGGAATGTTGAGAGAGGGAGACTTGGTCTTCCCCAGGGATGAGCTCCTGAAATGGTTATCTAGCACCAAGTGGTCAACCCAGAAATCACATCTAAACAACCAACACTGAACAGGGTCAGCAGGACCTGGGCTCATTCTGAGACTATACAATCACACCAAATGAACTAATATGTGAAAAATTAAAAACAAACCAGAATGAGCAGGTTGTATTTATGTGTTGACATGCATATATATGTTAAAAATTAAAGAATAACAAAATTTTAATAATAAAAATTAAAGAAAAAGAGTCCACAAATTTGAGATGACTGGGTGATTTGACCTTGGAAGTGAAAAATATTTACCACACAAAACTCCATAT
Source organism: Microtus pennsylvanicus (assembly GCF_037038515.1). Lineage (NCBI taxonomy): Eukaryota > Metazoa > Chordata > Mammalia > Rodentia > Cricetidae > Microtus > Microtus pennsylvanicus. The sequence continues at coordinate 219,510,805 of NC_134579.1, read as the reverse complement.
GCTGTTGCTGGGACTATTTGTTCATGATTTAGAGCAAGTGTACTTCCTTAAGGCAGTTTATAGATTCCTGTATTTACTGAATCCAGTGTCCATGCTGGCCTCTATAACAGTTATAACAAATGAAACCCACGTTTGCCTTGGAGGCACAGATTTCTCTGAACTGACAGATGCCTTAGGGTCTGGTTCTTCTTGGGGGCATAGACATTATGCTTCCCTCAAGCTCGGGGTCATCCCGGCCAAGGATCCACAGTGAAGAGATACAGGCACCTGGAGCTCATACCGAGCTCCTGCTCTGGGCTCTATCAACCCATCCCTAAAACCCTTGGCCTCTTTTGTTGGGTGCTACACCAAGTCCTACAAAAATAATCTGGCTTTAAAGCTCGTCATTCAACCCAACCAGCTGGCAAACCAATAAACAGACCTTCCCAACATTTATATTGTAGCCAGCAAACATCTCAAGTGGAAAAATTACTGTAGGCTACTCTCTGTGTGCTAATTCTTTTAACCATTTCCTCTATATCGATTGATTTAAAATATGGTCTGTTTAATAATATTTACTGAATCATCACACATTTAACACACCAATTGTCCCACTTTTTAATGACAATGAATTGAAATTTCATCAGCAGTAAAATTGTTTTGTCAAGAGGAAACATTCTAAGCATTCTAGGTAGTGTTGTTATGTATTTCTGAACTCCCAACAAAATTTATACCAGTTCATAATGGTACCATTTCTTCTTTCACCAAAGAGACACTAGACTTTAAAAGTTCATTTGTCAATGTGAGAAATGAAAAAATGGTATATCTCTTTTAATTCTGTTTAACACAGACTGATGTGGGCATCCCCTTCAGGAATGTCTGACTGATGGACACTCCTCTACAGACCATTAGTCACTTTTCTTGAAGCTGCCAGATATTTAGAATATTCTCTCATGTGCTTTGAGCTTTATTTATTAGTTGGTGTGGTTTCACGGTTTCACCTTACCTTCTTACTCCTGCTCTTGGGTTCATGTTATATAGCCCAGGCTGACTGGGCTATTGGTTGAGTTCCAGCTTCTTGACGGCTGGGATTACAGGTACTTGGCTAGTCCTTCTTTTTAAAACTAGCATGATTTTAGGTGCGATTCACACGCAGCAATATGCATACATATTATTGACTTTCACAGAGATGTACAAACTGTCAGTATTTTACATACACAGAGAGGCATTTATGTCTTTGATGAAGCGAGCATGCACCTATTAAATGTATAGTGGATGTGTATGATCGGCACATAGCAGGGTAGATGTGTCTGATGGAGGAGGGTCATCTTTCTATCTGTTGTTTCATTGGTTAAGTAATAAAGAAACTGCTTGGCCTCTGATAGGGTAGAATTTAGATAGGCGGAGTAAACAGAACAGAATGCTGGGAGAAAGAAGCTGAGTCAGGAGTTGCCATGATTGTCCTACTCCAGAAAGATGCAGGTTAAGATCTTCCCAAGTAAGCCACCTCGTGGGCTACACAGATTATTAGAAATGGGTTAGATCAATATGTAAGAGCTAGCCAATAAGAGGCTGGAACTAATGGGCCAGGCAGTGCTTAAAAGAATACAGTTTCTGTGTAATTATTTCGGGTAAAGCTAGCCGGGTGGCGGGAAGCAGTCCCACCGCTGGTATTATAACAGAGTGGCGCCCAACGTGGGGCTAAAGCTAGCAGTGCGGGTGGCTGGGTGCCGGGGATGCAGCCCCGCCGCTCATATTACAACATGTGTCAATGATTGACACACAGGGAGGAGGGTGTATGTCAACTGTTTACATACAACAATGTGTTTATCTATGGTTTACATGCTGTGTGGTGGAGATGTCTGTGGTTAATATGCAGCGAGAGAGAAGTGCTTCTATGATTGACATGTAGTCAAATGCAGACGTGTCTTGTGCTCCAAAGAATATACACTGCGAGACTCAGTCTGTGATGTAGGCAAAGTATAACCATTCACCTAGAGAGTATTCCTCTGGGTAGTCCCTGTCATCAAGATCACAGGTCTGACCTCTCTCCTCTGTCTGGATTGCACCTCAGCGTTTGTGGGAGTTGGTACTGTTTTAATACAATGTTTAGCAATTCCATAGACTTGTCACAGGTAAGGCAGATGGCTGGGACCCTGATGGGGGAGTGTCATATATCAATCTGTTGATTTCATTGGTTAAGCAATAAAGAAACTGCTAGGCCCATTGGATAGGCCCACCCTTAGGTGGGTGGAGTAAACAGAACAGGATGCCGGGAGGAAGAGGAAGTGAGGTCAGACTCCACAGCTCCGCTCTCCGGAGCAGATGCAGGAGAGACGCCATGCTACCTGCTCCAGGGAAGACGCACACCATGCCCCAGCTCCGACCCAGGATGGACTTAGGCTAGAATCTTCCCGGTAAGCGCACCTAGGGGCGCTACATAGATTATTAGAAATGGGCCAGAGCAGTGTTTAAAAGAATACAGTGTCCGTGTAATTATTTGGGGCATAAGCTAGCCGAGCCGGGCAGGCGGCTGGGGTGTTTGGGGACGCAACCCCGCCGCCGCTCCTTATTACTACAGGACCCTAACCTCATTCCCACTCACGTGAGAAGCTAGGATCTGGCTTCTCTGTCCAGTCTGCCTAACAATGCTGTCTTGTGGAGGCTCCCAAAGATGAGTTAATAGCTTTGATTAGCTTCCCACCCCACTTCTTGAACCCTTGAATCTGCTGTCTTCTCACCTAATGGACCAATCTATTTCTCTGAGGTTACTGCTCCCTTGTTGAAGGTTTTGAGCATTTGCTCACAAGCCAGCTCTTCTAGGAAATTTGGAGGACATGGCTAGAACAACAAGAAATGGCTCTTCCAATGGCTTCAGGAAGGAGAAGGGCAGCCACTATCTCTCTCCCCAACTACCATTTGTCTGTCATATTAAACCGCCACTTCTGACTGATATCTAGGGCCAGACAGGGTAGGGGGATTGGGCAGCTAGGGACTGAAGGACGTGTCTTGGGGTCTGAAGACTTGTAAGTGTGAGAAAGGGGAAACACAAGACCTCAATGTGCCTCCGTACCTCTGTGCCACTATCTACCTGGATCTCTTATCAAGACTGCGGCCTCCCAGGCTATATCCAGAGCCTGAGCCAGAACCTGACCACTCCCAGTCATTAAACACACCTTAACACTAATTCTCATGCGAAACTAGAGAGAGTTTAGTCAATTATCCACTCAACTTGAAAAAACTGAAATCAGTATCATTGTTCAAATGACTGGATCACACGTGTCCAACAAGTCTTTAATTACAAATCACCTTCCGGCATCACACTGTAGACAACTATCTGAATAAAAACAGTCGACGGTACAGCTGGCCATCACTGGCAGTAGATGATGGGATGCACCTCCAGGATCTCACATTATATCCTTCTGGGTGGCATTAGAGAAATCAGCCTTGTGATCACCAAAGTGAAATCAGTCTTGCTAGATGATGGGCCTCTAGCACAGCCTGCCACGCCCACGCTGTGATAAGGAGCCTGAGCCTCCAGCTGATGGATTCTGAGGTGCAGAAGAATGTTCAGGTAGGTGTCTGTAGTCTCTCCTTGCAAATCCCAAAGGATCCAATCACAGGGCTCTATCTACCCTTAGGGTCTCATTCATCCGGCCACCCGCCATCCGCTCTACCAGACCACCACAATCAGATGCAGTGATTATTGTCTTACCCCTCACAGTGAGCACTAACTCATGAAGGCCTTGTGAATATTCAAACCATACCCAAGCCATGGTACCTGCCTGCTGCCCTTTTACGTCTTATATATCCGCAGATCAAGGTCACGGCAGGCAACATAACGAGGCAACCCACAAGCCGCACTGCTCAGACCGTTGGAGCCCTTAGTGAGGCAGACAGTTCTTACTTGTGGTGAGTCCTTTGGGTTCTGAAGCTGTCTCCTCTTTGTACAGTGCCAACCAGCTCTCCCCCCCCCCACTTAGGAAATCTCAATGTTGACATTTGTAGGAAGCAGATCTAGCATCTCTGTACATTTATACTTTGTTCCTCTGGCCCACTAAGGAAGTAAAAATCCTGAATTAGCTCTTGAGGTCATCCAGGTTAACATGGTCTGTGTTATCTTAATTCTAGAAGACAGGACCTACCAAGCAAGAAACTAGTCCTTCTGTGGTGACTCCTTGGGTTTGTGTTTTTATGTCTACAGCAGAAATGTCAGGCTTTGTTGATAGGGTTCTATTCTTTGGGGCTACATTCTATATTCAATGCTATCTGCCCCGAATGTGATTTGGAATGGCCCTGATTTCTAACATCTTTTTATGTCTCCAGAATAGTGTCTTGTGTGATGGCTACTCATCAATATTTGCTGAGTAGATTACTGGAGGAAGGAAAAGATAAAAGGAACTTCCTTCCCCATCCCCGGCTAATACCCATCCTACAGAGTTCTAAAGAATTACAACCCAAGAATGGGTGTGGAGGCTCATGCCTTTAATCCCAGCACTTGAGAGGCAGAGATAGGAAGATCTCTATGAGTTTGAGGCCAGTCATGGCCAAACAGAGGAACCCTGTCTCAAACAAACCAACAAACCACAAAGATTGAAAGCCAAGTTAAAGATTGGGTGGAGAGGTCTGTGTCATGGGAGGGCAAGAACTGGTCAGTAAGTGTTGCATTAGGAGTGGCGGCGGGGCTGCGTCCCCAGCACCCCGGCCGCCTGGCTAGCTTATGCCCCAAAATAACAACACACAAACTGTATTCATTTAAACACTGCTTGGCCCATTTCTATCTAGCCTCTTCTGGGCTAACTCTCGCACCTGGACTAGCCCATTTCCAATCACCTTCGGGTGCTACACACATGAAGTGAGCTCAGACTCGACAGCTCTCCTCTCAGGGGCAGATGCCTCAGAGAGACACCATGCTCCCCTCTCCCAGGCAGACGCGACCCAGGATGGATGTAGGCTAGAATCTTCCTGGTAAGCGCACCTTGGGGTGCTACACACATGATTGGAAATGGGCTAGTCCAGGTGCAAGAGTTAGCCGAGAAGAGGCTAGATATAATGGGCCAAGCAGTGTTTAAAAGAATACAATTTGTGTGTTGTTATTTTGGGGCATAAGCTAGCCAGGCGGCCAGGATGCTGGGGATGCAGCCCTGCTGCTCCTAATACAACAAGTAAGCACTTTTGGGGACCAATACTGCAGACAGAACAATCGTCCCCTAAGATGCCATTGTCCTAATCCTGGAACCTCATATGGTAGTGGCTTGTCGCAGATGTAACTTTTTAAAAATATTTCTCTGTCTGAGTGTTTCGCATGCCTGTATATAAGTTCAGCATGTGCCTGCTGTGCCTGCCACCCTCAGAAGTCAGAAGAGGGCATCAGATCCCCTTAGCTGATGCTGTGGAGGATTGCGACCTACCATGTGGCGGCTGGAAACTGAACCAGGGTGCTCTCAAGAACAATGAGTGCTCATAACCACTGGGCCATTTCTCTCACCTTGCAGATGCGATCCCATCAGGGATTTTCCTCAATTGCTGGAGCCCTGATATAGTTATGAGGGTCCCTAAGAGAAAAGGCAGGCATACAGGTTATAGTCAGAGAAGGAGGTAACCACAGGACCAGTGACTCAGAGTGGCCGCAGGATGAGGGCAAAGGTTCTGAAGTTACAGAGAAGCCATGAGCCACTGGGTTGACTCCTAGGAGCATAAAGAGATGCCCTCTGAAGTCTTCAAGAGGAAAGATCCCTCAGAACCCCCGGACTTTAGTCCAATAAGTCCCCAGTTCAACTCCTGACCTTCGGACTCTAGTGATAATGTGTTACTAAAGTCATGGCTGTGATATGCTGTTACAGAAGCCAGGAAGCTAACACACAGGGCAACTCCTTGGGAGGGATTATAGGTGGGCAGATGGAAGTTTCCAGGCCAGGTTCTGTGCTCAGCATCTTGTGCAGCCTGCTAAGATATTGAAATTTTATTTCTTATACCTTGTAGGTTTCTGTTACTCCAGACCCTCATGACAGTAGAGATCAACCTGTCCCTTCTCTAAACACTTGCACCCTCGTAGAGTGGGCACAGAAAGGGAGGGAGGAAACAAGGAAACAAGTTGGGGTCCATGTCAGCAGGATCTGGTTCTGCTGTGGCCCCACCGCTCAGCTCCTGTTTCTTGACCACCAGTTAGATGCAGTCACCGAGTGTCCAGATCCCAGGGTACTTCTGCAGGAAAAAAATGCACAGTTCTTTCCAAAATGCCATTAGAACTTCAACAATGGGACCAAATAACAGGTGCCAGGAGCAGCTGCTGACGGTTAGCAGCTCTTCTTTCAAACATATTTTGTGTGGGGAAACCAAGGGCTTTCAGAACTGCTTTGTTCTGGAATGTTCAAGGCTATTTCCTGTCTCTTCCTACTGCAGCAGCTTTGGTATTCCTGAGCTGAGTCAGGAGGTAGGGCACCGGGAAGCCCCAGGTCAGAGCAAAAACCTCAGTCACTAACCCCTTGCAGTTGCTTTGAGACAGCACTTGATATTCCTGATATCTTTCTGAAATGAACTGTTGGCTCCATTGTAAGCCTAGGCCATGATAGAGAGGGTGCAAACTGTACAAATGTCTCAAGGGCACAAGGAGAGGGGAGAGGTAGGATGCAGCTAGAGCTGGTCTGATCTCTGGCAGACACCTTCTGTACTGCCATTCCACGGCGTTTCTAGCACCGTTGGTTGTCCTGCGAGCAAGCCAGGACACACGGACTATCCCAGGCTGTAATTGCCTCTGCTCACTCACTCCACAAATATTTATTGAGTTACCTGGCACTGGGCCTGTGCTTGCTCATGGCAGGACATTTATGGCCCACAGCACAGATGTGCAATGTGTCTACTGTACATGGGAGATAAAATGGGGCCCCGTGCCTGCAAGCTGGGACTCGGTCCCCTGGCCTTACAGCACTTAAGCTCCCCAGGCAATTTCTACTCTTGGTTTTTATTCAGTGACACTGTTTCTCTGTTTTGATGGCACAGATGTCTTCATTTGCGATGGCAGCAAAAGGCTGGAGAACTGTGAGGAAACGACCTCACGCTGGCGCCTTAGCAACAGGTGCCTCTTGTTCAGGGAGGGAGTTAACACAGGGCCTTGGGAATAAATAGTTCCACAGATATTTTCAGAACTGACAAAGGATTTTGCACTCAAGAACCCAGATCCTACTGAGCCTGGTGCATGAAGGCAAGCCATTCTATTGTGCACTACCCGAGCTGGGGCTTAGAACCTGACCCTTCCATGGGTCAGCTACAAGTTATACCAGGAGCCCATACTCAGCTTTGGGTGGAATCTTGTTTCTGAGTAGGTAGAATAGGGGTCTGGTCTTTTACCTCCTTTGCTGTTATAATCTCAAGCAAAATGGGAAACTATCTAATAAAGTCTAAGCAACCACCTTCGAAGCTACTCTGGAAGACATAGCATGTCAAGCAGACACCAGGGGCTTTTCTTTCCCATACCTCCATAAGCTCAGTGCCAGAGTTAACTTCTTAGGGCCCAGGTGGTTGGAATAAGAACGGCCCTCAAAGGCTCATATATTTGAACGTTTAGGGAGTGGTACTATTTGAAATGATTAAAAGGATTAGTAGGTGAGGCCTTGTTGGGGGAAGTGTGTCACTGGGGGTAAGTTTGAGGTTTCAAAAGCCCATGCCAAGCCCAATCTCTCTTTCTGCCTACAGATTAGGATGTAGCTGTCAGCTGCTGCTCTAATATCTGCCAGCATGGCTCTATGATCCCCACCATGATGACAAAGGACTAAACCTCTGAAACTGTAAGCAAACCCCCAATTAAATGTTTTCTTTCGTAAGAGTTACCTTGGTCATGGTGTCTCTTCACAGCAATAGAGCAGTGACTAAGATTCCAGGTCTCTGGAAGCTCCTTTGGGGTAAGACTTCCTGCCTGTGGTGCTGAGGACATGTCTTGGGGCACTGATCTCATAAAATTGGTCTCAATTATTCTAGGGGTCCTATTTCATAGCAGGTTGGCCTCCATCAAGGAGAAGTCAAACTCTTTGGGGGCCTTAATATTCTCCTTACCCTGAGTTCTCCACATTAGTACTTTCTATCTCTCTTTGGGTTTCCCTACAATCTCTATAACTAATACTGCACATTGAGTAGACAAGGGTCACAATCCACTCTTTCACAATGCAAAAGAACGGATGTCTAAGATCTGGAAGGCAGGGTGGGCTTCCCCTGAGAATCGTTTCTGGCTTCCCTGAGCCTCTACAGATGCTAAAGTCTTTGGTTTCCTCCGGTGTGTAGATGTATCCCATCTCTGTCTTTCTTCTGCCCTTAATACCTCAGTCTGTATGTAGGATCCAGTCTAATCCAATCTGATCTCACCTCTACCCATAACTACAGCAAACCCCCTCCTTTCAGTGAGAGTCACACAGCGAGGAGTGAGTGGCCCCATCGTACCTTCTCCAGATGCATCATCACCATCATCAACCAGGGAATCCAAAGCTCCTCTGTCCTAGGCTTTTCCTCAGTGGGCGACTTCTGAGACCTCTCTGTTGAGGTGAATGAAGTGTAGCAATATTCCTGAGACAAACAGGTGCTGCCTGACACTGGAACCAACCAAGCCCTCCAGGAAATCACACAAGCCTGTATGATTGGAGGCGAAGGAACATTCTAGATCAGATGCCAAGTGGGACAGGCACTGCAAGAACCATGGGAAACTCTTGACATGCAGTAGCTTGGTGTCCACCAGTAGATGCAGCTGTGTGGACAGGTGGCGCGGGCTGCCGAGTCTGCTCAGTCCAGGGAATTGTCCTTAAATTACAGGAGCTGCAGCTGGAGATGGTGCAGGCAACGGAGAACCAATCATGTGCTGTCTGTCTAGAAAAGTCCATTCCAGAGCTTTCTCCACCCCTAACTGACAAACAATGCCTAAATCCCTTTATCTGGGGACAAATAGAAAGTGTATGCTCGTACCGAATAATTTAAACTGATAGTCTTGCCAGCTGTTGAGGGGACATATAAAAAAAAAAAGCCGGTGACATCTGGTTGGCTTTGACTTCTTTTGACAGAAGTATTTCTCCTGGTAGGAGGGCTATTTTCTAAGAAGCCACATCGAGTTTCTGGCCTCTTCATCTTAGGCCTCCAATCTTTGACCTCTTTGAAAAACAAAAAGGGACGTGAATGCCTGTTTCAAACAACTACGGCCCAAATCCCAGGCAAGGGGTGGGTGGTGTCAGCATAGAATAATGGTGGGCAGCCTGCCGTGTCCCAACTGCTCTGCCTTTCTCAGGTCGCAGGAAAGGGATCTGGGAGTTAGAGCTCCTTGTTCATATCTGCCTCTCAGCCACCACCCTGCTTCTCCTCACTGCCTAGATCCTAGACTGTTTTTAAAGAGTAAATAACACCAGTTAAATGAACATTGAAATTTTTTGATATTCACTCTTTAGTTTTTCCCCAAATGCTAATAGCATGGGCTAGCAGGAGAAGTTTCACTGATTCCAGCCAGGGTCAGCCCTTTGCAGGTGGCTTTTGTGGAGGTCTTTTCTGAGGACGTTGGCCTGTGGGACTCCCTTCATGTCTGCCTTCCTTCACTTGTGTGCTTGTACCATCTGCTTACGAACAGACCCATGCTCAGAGGACAAACATCCACAACACAGGTCAGAGGGATCTTGGGTAGACCTCTCTGATGAGGGGAGCTGAACCCCATGCATCTCATCAAGTGTCCTGGCTTCGCCGCATCCTGGGTTTTGGGGTGTGGAGTGTTCCTCCTATATCTTCCCTTGACCATGGTATCAGGCTCTAATCTGGTCAAGAGAAGCACCTACTTTTTTTTTTTTTGAAAGACAGCTTTCCTGAGTACAGACCCTTCCCCCAGTACAGTGGAAAAGGATCTAAAGTCTGTCCATGTCACCCTTCACCTTGGTGCCTTGGTGGCTCAGGAATTGATCCAAGGGGGACCGAGGTGCAAACCTGCAGCTTCTGACTCAACTCTTAAAAACAGCCTGCTAACATGATGGGCCCAAGGAGATCTGGGCAGATGCCTAAGTGTGCTGCGTCTAAGTAGGTGTGCTATGTCCAGGGTGTGTGTGTGTGGGGGGGGTCATGGTGTGGGATGCCTGAGTGTGCTGCGTCTAAGTAGGTGTGCTATGTCCAGGGTGTGTGTGTGGGGGGGTCATGGTGTGGGATGCCTGAGTGTGCTGCCCCCAGTGTACTGCCGAGAGTGTACAGCACCAGTGTGTTGCCCTCAGTGTGTGCTGTCCCTGAGTGTGCTATCCCTGAGTGTGCTATCCCTGAGTGTGCTATCCCTGAGTGTGCTGTCCCTGAGTGTGCTATCCCTGAGTGAGTGTGCCATCCCTGAGTGTGCTATCCCTGAGTGTGCTGTCCCTGAGTGAGTGTGCCATCCCTGAGTGTGCTATCCCTGAGTGAGTGTGCCATCCCTGAGTGTGCTATCCCTGAGTGAGTGTGCCATCCCTGAGTGTGCTATCCCTGAGTGAGTGTGCCATCCCTGAGTGTGCCACCCCTGAGTGAGTGTGCCATCCCTGAGTGTGCTATCCCTGAGTGTGCCATCCCTGAGTGTGCTATCCCTGAGTGAGTGTGCCACCCCTGAGTGAGTGTGCCATCCCCGGGTGAGTATGACATCCCCACTGTGCTGCTCCTGCATGTGATGACCCCAGTGTGCTGTTGTGTTGTAAGATTTATGATTTTTCTTTTTCCACTTTCTAGTAGCATAGTAAAGATTTTCCTATGAACTTATTACATAATAAACATTCTCTTTTTAATGTTGTTGTAGCTCTTATCAGAATGTGTCAGGAAAATTAAGGATTTAAAATGTTATTTTCTTCCTAAAACCTTGTTTATTTCTATCTTGATACATGTTACTGTTTGTGGACCAAAGGTACATTTAGCTGCTATAGTGGGTAGCTGTCCAACCTACCAATCTCTTAAAAATTATTTCAGCCATAGAAGGAGATTTTGTATGACTCCTCTCTGCATTATAAGCTGGGAAGCAGCTCAGAAATTCCGTCAGCTTTGATTTCTCAGTTCATGGTCTGGTTTCTGCCCAGAGTTGTCAATGTCCAGGGCTTGACTTAGTTTCCTGGGGCGATTGCTGGTCAGTGACGAGTGATTGGCTCTATGTTTTAATCTGTATGCATGGAATTTACCAAATAACCTGTATCCAATGCATAGAGAAAACTAGGCCAATGCCAGTTAAAGTCAAGTGCCGGCCACCAGCTCAGTCCCTTACACACCATCCTTCTAGGGAGTTCTAAAAGGCTGGCCTTGCTACCTGTAGATGCATGGACTGGAAGCTCACAGAGGTGAGAGTGTTTTTCTAGTGATGAGGTTGGTGCCTGCATCTGCTCTGTTGCTGTCAAACTGTTCTCTGGGTTTTGGCTCAAGAGGAGACTTAGGAGGTGTCCCACACATTCATCAATTTGAGATTTCTCCACTGCTATCTGAATCTCTCACTCAAGCTTGGACATTGTGACCCAGATACACTGTCTAGGAGCTTGCTGTCTTCTTTGGGCTTTTTATGTAATCAGAAGACTTTCGGCAGCAAATGCTCCAGAGAAACTTGGCAAGTACTTTGGACATTTTTGTGACGCTGGCGGCTTGGTGTCAAAGCAGTACTTGTCAGTTGGTTTTGCCTTAGAATTTCCTTCCAGAGACTGACCAAGCTAGCTGAGAAGAGAAGGTGGAATTGTGCACCCCTTCCCTGTTGCTATGGCAACCGTCTAGTTGCATGGCAAGGTACCTGAGGAGTTTGAAGCACCATGGGTCTCATGAGGGCTTGGGCCTTGGCCAACAGCATCCTCACAGGATGCCGCCATCAGCCCCATTTGAATCCTCTGCCTGACTTTGCCTCACTCTTCCTCTCTGTGAAAAGGAGGGATAGTAGTTGCTACTTTATTTACTTCAAGAAAGGTTGATGCTAAAAGCAGATGTGGGCGAGCTCAGAGACATATTCTATATGAACTCTCAGCCCTCATGTTTATTTTGCTTAGAAAAAGTGCTATCTCCTGGGTCATACTTTGTTTTTATAGCTCAGAGCATTCTTGGATGCAAATAAGTTTGTAAGAAAGTTTACTGATGTCCTAGGCATATGTCTCTGCTGCTTTACTTCAACTCTTGAAGAGTTTACATCTGTGCCAGACAGGACTGTGAGCTGTTTGAAGAACGGAACCAGGTATCAGTGACCAGGAGTATCTATTGCATTTTACTCCCGTGAGAGGGCTGTGGTATTGCAAGCAGCAGCAGCAGCACACGCTGGCCAGAGAGCGTGGAGTGTGCCGGTGTTTTTTAACCTTCTCAGCTTCCCAGGAGTCAGCTGAGGGTGGAACCAAGCGCTCCGAGTGCCTCAGCCCATCCCCAATGTAGGTCTATGTGTGGCAGCAGTAAACCAAAAAAAGAAATTCTATTTTCCTTTGCTCATTTATTGGCATGAAGGTTTATTTTTACCCCATGTGTTTTGTGCTGATGACAGCCTTGGGGAGGCCCCAAAGTGCCATGTGCCTGGGCCGACAGGAACAGCTGGCTGCGTGGAGACAAAACCCTCAGTTTTCAGGGGGTGAAGTCACTCCAGAAGCCCATGGCTGCTCTCTGAGCGAGCATTGTTGACTCATTGTCACAAATGAGCTCCTGGCTGGGGACCACAAAGTGGGATGAGGAGGAAGAAGAAATACAAGGAGAAGCAGATGGGGAATGAGCACATGTAATCCCAGCACTTTGGAGGTGGAGGAAGGAAGATCAGTAATATCCCTTTCTCCTACATAGTGAGTTTGAAGACAGCGTGGGCTACTTGAGGCTCGCTCCAAAGAGACACAAGAATTAAGAATGAGCAGCAAGAACTGGACAGATGGCTCAGTGGTTAAGAGCGCTTGTCACTATAGAAGAGGTCTCAGGTTGATTCCTAGTAATTACAAGGCTCACAGTTACTCCACTTCTGGGGAATCTGACTGCATCTAATGAACCTCTCTGGGCATCAGGAATGCACTTGGTTCACATACACACAGGCAGGCACAGAAAATAAAATAAAGCCATTTAAAGGAGGTGAGCCTGTTTCTTCTTTCCCATCTTGTGTCCTTGAGCAGAGAACTCTGGTGGATGAGGTCAGCAGTTTGAAAATGTCTGTATGTCACAATTATAGTTTTCCAGGATGATATGGCACACAGAGGCTCCGCTTCCCAAATGTTCACGTGGCAGTCGGGCCTCAGGTATCTCCACCAATAGATTTACTTGAGAATGATTGGTTCCCTGCGGTCACAGTTTGTCACGGGGCATCATCTTTGTTGAGTATGATCTGTGTTCCATCTGAGAAGCTCATCTGGGCCAGCTGAGGCCTTACTCCATGGAGTTTGAGCAGTTGTGGGGTTTTATGTACCTTTTCTGGAGAGTTAGCTCCTCAGGGAGCTTTACACTTGGGCTGGACAGGACCTGCTGGCTCTAGATAACTCCACAAACTATATTTTACATGTTGTGATCCTAAGAAAGCCCTATATATCCTCCATGTCCACTCCTCCAGGAAGCCTTTCCTCAATTACAGTATAAGGCTAATGTTCCTTTAGCAAGCCTGTAGGATGTATGTCTACTCTTCTACAGAGATGAATAATTTCCCATCTCTTTCCTGAGTCTAGAACAGTTCTTGGCCATATTTAGAACTTATTTGGCTTGTGGTCAGCTAATCGAAAAGATAAAAAATTTACTGAGTTGGTATATATGTATTAGGAATCGTCAATGCCATCAGATCATTGACCTCTATCCATGTGGAGTCAGCTTCAAGACAGTCAGGGCACTTTCCCATGCTGGTCCAGCTTCCACAGACTGAGCATCCTCTCTGCTGTGAGCCTGTCCTTCCCAGCTGCTCCGCTAACAGTGGTCCCACCTGTCTCTCAGTGGTATCTGTACCGTCACAGACAAATGAGCGGCTTATTTACCATGACTTTTCAAGGATAATTACAGGGTTCTTGGCTTGCCATTGCTAGCTGGCAGAACTCATAGCTGGAGACCAAAGGAAATAAGAGTTGAAAATTCATAGGTAGCACACAGCTCCGTAACCATGTGGTTATTTACACAATATTTCGGATGCAACAGATAAATGGGTGACATTATATTTTGATTCTCTTGTAAGTTTCAACAAAGAACAAGCAAAAGCTTGCTGGATTAAAAATTTAAATCCTGGCTTTGTTTTATGATAAGTCAAGCCTGACCTCAACGCACCTCACCTGCGTGGCACCTGATCTCCGTGTATAGAGGCTGTATTCCCCTTTCTGTCAGGGAGTAGACTGTCCAATGAGTTCACATGTTTAATGGATAATGAGCAGCCGTGAATTATGATGTTCCCCATCTGCCTCTCAGTAAAAGGTCTCCCAATTCTCACTTTGAATGACTTCTGTTTTCCCACGATCCAAAGGCAAGTCCACATGGACTTCCAGAGAGCAAGGGTTATACTAGAAAACTCCATCTTATCATATATGCTGGCCTCAGGAGGGGATAAGGGAGATCAAGGTCTGGGCTGTATCTGCAAGGTATCTGGTCTTCTGAACATTGTCAGCCATGTTTGGAAGTTGCTCAAGGTTATTCCTGGAGGCACATACCTAATTCTTCAGGAAAGGGCCCCTCACCAGACCTAAAGCCATAAGATCTGTCAAAAGTCAGACTGTGGGATAAAGAGATATAACATCTTACAGGCCTCTTTCATTTGGAACGAAAGTCAACACTGTGACTTGATCCATAAATAAATGGCTTTGAAGCAATCTTCATGACAGACAAGTGGGGTGAGGGAGGCCCTTGTGGATCCTATTTATGGTTCAGGATGATCTTTGGGGATCTCTTTGAGTCCTAGGGACCACAACTTGTGTTTTGCTGAAAGTCTACACTGGGAGCCGTAAACCAGTCAGTGAGCACCCAGTGTCTTTTGCTTACCTCCTTCTCTTTTTATATTTGACTTTTCAGTTCATTAAATCAATCACCTAAACACAATGGTTCTGTTGAGTATGACTTGGCTAGAATTGGGACTCATTTTTGGGTGGGAACATCAGGAAACTTCTTAATTAAAATATAGTAGCTCAAAATTATGAACACATGGTTTTACAGAATCCAAAAGTTTTCCTCTGGATACATGACTTTCTAGCTGATATTTAAAAGTGTCCTCTTCCTGTAACTTTGTTTCTTCTCTCAAAAATCGCCCTTTTAAAACTATCTCCACTTTCTCATAGAATGAAGTGAGATGAATAGACCATTTCTATAAATAGCATAACTAGAGACAAAAAAGGTGAAAACTAATGATAAATGTATCCAACACCATCACCTCCATCATGAGGGTCACCACCACTGGCCAGCCTGCCCCACGCCAACACACAAGGCTCTAAACTTGTATCCAGGTGTAGAGCCTTGAACTCACAATTTCCTTGACAACTTCTTCATAGCAAGAAATTCTAATAACCTTCAAGGAAAGTTAAGAGACTCCCACAGTGTTGGCTTTCTGGATTTGTGTACTGGCTGGCTTTGTGTGTCAACTTGACACAAGTTAGAGCCATTAGTGAGGAAGGAGCCTCAGCTGAGGAAATGCCTCCATGAGATCCAGCTGTAAGACATTTTCTCAATTAGTGACCGGGGTGAGGGGCGGAGGGACCAGCTGACAGTGGATGGTGGTCTGGGTTCTATGGGAAAGCAGGCTGAGCAAACCACGGGGAGCAAGCCAGTAAGCAGCACCCTCCATGGCCTCTGCACCAGCTCCTGCCTCCAGGTTCTAGCCCCACTGGAGCTCCTGTTCTGGCTTCCTCCAGAGATGGACTAAGATCTGGAAGTTTAAGCCAAATAAACCCTTTCCTCCCCAGCTTGTTTTTTGGTTATGGTGTTTCATTGTAGCAATGGAAGCCCCAGCTAAGATAGTCTGGCATGTGGGCTTCTAAGGGGTTGCCACACTCACAGGACTCCTCTGGGGGTTTTCCTGCAGGTGCAGAGGCCAGGAATGTCCTCCTGGCATCTTGAGGTGCTCCTTCTAGGGCCACAAGGCCAACAATGTAGCTTTGGGTCCTGAGGGACTAGGAGGGGTTTGTTGTTCATGCTTTACCTGTGGTAAAGTTGCTTCTGTAGAGTGCCTTATGGTGGGGCCCTGGAAAAGCAGAGAAGATTCCTTAGAGCCCCATTGTAGGTGATTCCTCAAAGTAAGGAAAGGTGAGACAAAGAGAGACACACAAGTCGATACCATGATGACACTGCCAAGCCCCTTGGGGTTTGAGCTGGTACTAAGAGCTGCAAGCATCTTTCTGACTAGGGAGGGTAGGCTGCGAGAGCT
Source organism: Microtus pennsylvanicus (assembly GCF_037038515.1). Taxonomy (NCBI): domain Eukaryota; kingdom Metazoa; phylum Chordata; class Mammalia; order Rodentia; family Cricetidae; genus Microtus; species Microtus pennsylvanicus. The sequence continues at coordinate 219,494,556 of NC_134579.1, read as the reverse complement.
CTTGGTCCTCACCACTGACTTTAGCACCTGATACAGAGTGACTTTCTGGCAGTGAGCCTCTAGGCACAGCCCACCCTGTGTCCACACTATGCCCAGCTATCTTCTCCCTTACAGGGAGGCTCATCGCTTAGACCTACTGCCTCTTGCCATGGTCCAAGAGAAATCTGAGTGGCCGGGGTTGTCAGATCCCTGTCCCTAAAGTGAAATCACCTGTACTTGTTTAGAGACTTTGCCGACTACTATAGGATTTGTATATGTGGCTGAGTCCCCATTGCGGATCCTTCCCTGCCCTCTCGCTGGGTTATAGACAAGGAAGATTTGTATAAACCATGATGAGAGGAATGCTGGTACTAATGAGGCTAGGTTGATTCACCCTGCTTCCGGCCGATAAATGTCGGGGGATCAGGTAACACCCATAGAAATGTGGCCTTCCAGGTTTACTTGTTAGTGGTGTAGTTTCACAATGTTCCTTCAGGTTTAATTTCTTCCCATGAGAGCTCTAGGGCAAACCAAGAGAGGTTTTGTTGGGCCTCTGCGCCTGTGGACTGTGTAGATGTTTCTTGAGCCCCATCCTATTAATCATACTGCATGTTCTTCAGGCACCTGTATATCCTGATGCTACCCAGTTCTCACCAAGAGCGTGTTGAGGACCTTGGGGTTTAGCGTGATTTTATTGATGGTTTCTTTATAGTGTCCCTGGAAGCTATGGGGATTTTTGCTCCCAGGGATCCACTGTACAAGAGAGCTGGGTGACAAAAACAAAAACAAACAAAACAAAACAAAACACCAAAGCAAACAAACAAACAAAAACAGAAAGAGGGAGGCTCCTTCTGCAGAAGGCCACACTGTAGAGCTCCCTGTTTGTGATGGGGTACTTGTACCTTGACTCCTATGTGTAGTTTCTTCTGAGTGAGAGTCCAGCCCCACCTCGTTGTATAATATCATGAACTGAGTTCAGCAGGGAAAATCTTGAAGAAGGCACCAGCATAGGTCATGGATGCAGAGTTCTAGGCATGTAAACCACAAACCTAAATTTAACCCTAACCCTGACGGGAAGTAGAGGCCTCAGACACCAGCAGGCTTCAAATCTCTATGTCCTTGCTTTTATTTCTTCTCTGCCCCACAGACCTGCATGGATCTGTCACTCAGGAGCAGGAACAGGGGTACCCAGTGACTGACCCAGGTTCCAATGAGGTACTGGGTGGCATTTGTTTTGGATGTGTGGTCAGAGAATGTCTCAGAGGTGACCACAAGCAGAAACTGTGACTTGAAACTGGAAATGAGATTCCCTGGGCAGAGTGGCAACCTAGGAAGAGCCCCAGGCAGAGATCAATGCTCTAGCAAGCTTGGGCATTCCTAGGCTCTTCATGGTAGCCTTAGACTTGGAGTTTCAACCTTTGTCAGGCTGAGCGAATCCATCTTCTTGATCACCCCAGGAGTACAGTGGAGCTGTGGTTCTCTTCTTTTTTTTTTTCTTTTTTTTTTTTGATTTTTCGAGACAGGGTTTCTCTGTAGCTTTTGGTTCCTGTCCTGGAACTAGCTCTTGTAGACCAGGCTGGCCTCGAACTCACAGAGATCCGCCTGCCTCTGCCTCCCGAGTGCTGGGATTAAAGGCATGCGCCACCACCGCCCGGCTGTGGTTCTCTTCTTGTGTGTGGTCTTTTTCTTTTTCCTCTGTAGCTTATGGTCACAACACCCCGGTAGCCCAGGTCAGGCAGAGTTCTGCCTGTTGGTTGTTAGTACAGCACTACTGTGTGTGAGGCATATTCTTATTTGCATGGGGTCAGTGCGGAGGGAATGAATACTCCATGTCAACAAATTGCCTCTTAAGTGCAAATTTAGAATACTCAAGCATTATTGAGTACTTGGTATATTATTACTATGAACATTAAATTCTTTTAAAGGAAACCAGTACGTTTCTTCTTCTTTTTTAGTTCTCCTTGTGTGGTTCAGTCCTCTGTAGAACTTCTTCTTTAGCAATCACTTCATGCTCTCCCGCTGTATGCAAAACAGTTGGATAGTTTTAGAGCCTTGAAGTGTAAAACACTGCATATCTGGGCAACAGCAGCTTCTTCATGTTGCTCTGTGACTTTCAGGGGTTCACAACCTCTCTATCCCAACGGGAAGGGTGGTATTCAGGTATGAGGTCTCCCCTGGACTCTGAATGTCCAGAATGAGAGAACCCTTGATTCTTCTCTATTCTCTTTGTGATAAAGATAGCATTAGAATTAGAAATAGCTATAGGAGGAAGGAGAGATGCCAACTCTAACAGTCTCCAGAAGCAGGGGATGTGCCTGGAGTAGACAGGAAGGTGGCAGCTTGGGATGGCGCATGCATCATCAATCAAACCACATCCTGTCAACAGAAGGTGTTTTAAGAATAGATTCTTGAATAATAATATTGATGCGTGCCTGTTACAATGCTCAGTACCTGTGTCGGAATCCCGAGAAAAGCAATGTGTCCTATGCTGCATTTTAAAAGAAAATCCGTAAGTGAAAGCAGGCCTGCCAAAGCCATTTCTTTCTGGATATTAGATTTGTTTGTGCCGGCACCCTGTGGATCATCCCAAGCCTTCGAGTTTCCTGGGATAGAAACCTTCCCAATCAGAGCTGCCTGCCTCTGAGCCTAATTGAATGTCCCAGCGCATAGGGAAGGGCTAATGACTTGAATCAATCACATAATATCTTGGATTACAGACAGACAAACAGCAAAGCTCAGCAGCATGTCAGCGAGGACGGCACCGTGGGAACAGGCGGGGCAGACAATGCCGGGATTGACAATGTGCGGGGAAAGGCCACCTTTGGGAGAAATCGTATCTCACGGCATGGTGGGGAAAGTGAGAAACAGTAGCAGATGCTGCCAGACCCTGAGCAACAGATGCCTTCTGCTGGGGCCAGCCAGCCAACCAGCGAGCTGGTGCTGAACAGGGAGCATTTCCTCCCCGCCCCCACCCTTTGTCAGAGGAGGCAGCAAATACAGGCATTGCGGAGGAATTAAGCCAGCAGATGGTGGCAGCAGGGTCTGATGAGGTCAGGGTTAGGTGTAGGCATTAATCACCCTTCCTCTGGGAGCTGAGTGTCCTGTGCTACGTTAAGCTGACCACCTCCTCTGCCTTTTAATGTGACCCCTTCTAGAGAATGCCTGCACTCTTTCAACAATTGACCCTTAAATCAGCTTTTGGAGGCCTCATCCGATTTAGCAGAATCTAAAAAGAACATATGTTGAATATTTTGTTAATTCAGTTTGCGTTTAAATAATTGATCCTGCTCAATGCCAAACGCGAAGTTTTAAAAGCCTTGCGTGCTGGTTTCGATATGTTATCTATCATCTTATTGTACGGAGTCGACTGTTTTCAAACAGAGTACCCAGAAGCCTTTGCAGTCTCTGTCTTGGGCTTTACAAGGGCATCAGCTGAGAATGTCCCCGTTTTTTTGTCGCCATGTGCGCCTGAAGGAATTTCTTGTAAATTGCAGTTTCCTATCTGAGAGGCTAGTGAACAAAAGACAGAATTTAATTCTTGATGACCTTCTGGGACAGAAATTCTCGACTGGTGACTTTGTTGCATAGATGCTTTATTTCTGTAGAAGGCGCAGAGTGTGTCGGGAGGACAAGGAGCACGGGAGGGGCGAGGGTCTACGTGGTTCTGCATGTGTGTGTATGTCTGGGTGTGGCTGGGTTGTGTGTTTATGAGCAGTTGAGGTGCTCAAGGGTATGTGTTGAATGAGAACACATGGACACGCCCAGTGATGGATGTTATGATAAACAACGCTGTTTTTTAAATTAATTTTTTAAATATTTATTTATTTGGGGGTAAGGAGGAGTGTCACTTGTGCGATGCTGCGCACTTAGAGGTCAATGAACAACTTGAAGGAGTTAGTTCTTTCCTTTTATTATGTAGTTCCAGGGATTGAACTCATGCTTTTAGGCTTAGCAGCAGCCCCTTTATTTGCTGAGCTATCCCTCTGGCTCCAAAACTGTTTTAAACGGTTTCCAACATACGCCTATTTCTCTCTCGGACTCCCCACACTGCATAGTTTACATCTCAAGGCTCCTTCCAAGACGGGGATAGTTTGCAGAAAGCACTGCAGGGCTCGGAGGCAGCCTGGGTTGAGAGATGGCTTCTGCGTGGCTGGTTTAGCTCTGTGCATGAAGTCCTGGCTGGCTTGCACAAGGAACACGTGAAGACTCTCAGTCCAGAAGGCAAGAGTGAAGGACCTTGGGTCTTCGGATTTCTTCTGGAGGTGAAAGAAGCTTGGAACCGTTTTGATGCTTTCAAATGAAACTTACTGCTTGTTCTAACTTGGAAATACTAGTTGCTATGACAATTTAGAAGCAGAGATGAGCACAAAGGTTTTCATCCGCAGGATCTGTCCCTGTGCTGTCCCGTGTGCATGGCTATTGTTCCAGAGAGTTATGAATTATACATTACCTGTCATTCTATGTCTTATTTGCATTGCTGTGGGGTACCTTTCTCTGATTTGTAAACATTTTCTTGTAATATTCTGTTGATTTGATAGATTTTGTTGCTTAACTTTTTTCTTTTTAATATTAATTAAATATTTTAAATAGTAAAAATGCTTTCACAGATAATGCTGGGATGAACTTGTTTTGAAGAAATATTTTTATGGCATTACATTTATTTTCTCAAGTTAATTTTTCAAAGGTAGAACTATAGAGTAGGCATACAAAAGGGAAAAGTTTCTACTTCTCCTGTTCACAGTAGGGGCATACATTCAGCGCAGATAGACAAGAAGCCACATGGGCCGGAGGAGGAAAACCAAGCCCACTGCCAATTAGGGGCCTTAAAGTCGGTTATCTCTATCCATATCATGTAAGTCCTTGACAGAATATTTTGTTAGTTAGTTTTTGTTTTGAGACAGGATTTCACAGAGATCTATCTTTCTCTATCTCTTACTTATGGGGATTAAAAGTGTGTGACGTAATGGCCAGTTTCTTCTGCTTTTTAAGGAATTTAAAAACAGGCAGAAAATTCAGCCTCAGAAATCTTCAAATGTACTCACTCATAAGTGTTTTTTAAACATAAAGCAAAGAAAACCAGCCTACAAATCACAATCCCAGAGAACCTAAACAACAATGAGGACCCTAAGAGAGACATACATGGATCTAATCTACATGGGAAGTAGAGAAAGACAAGATCTCCTGAGTAAAGTGGGAGCATGGGGACCATGGGAGAGGGTTAAAGGGGAGGAGAGAGGAAGGAGGGGACCAGAGAAAAATATATAGCTCAATAAAAACAATAAAAAAGGAAAAAAAAGAATATTTATGTAACTGAACATTCAGTAGCTATTATAAAATAGTATTTTGAGGGTAGCCAATGACAGGGGGTACCATATAGTAAGCTAAACACTAGCTTCATTGCATAATAGTCTATGCCTGGTTGATCAATTTGGTTCGACTGGCCTTCCTGTCTGTTCTTATGCCAATACCAAGCTGTTCTTAGTACTGTAGCTCTGTAGTAGAATTTGAAGTCAGGGATTGTGATGCCTTTAGAAGTTTCTTTATTGTCCAGGATTGTTTTGGCTATCCAGGGCTTTTTGCTTTTCCATATGAAGTTGAGTATTGTTCTTTTGAGGTCTGTGAAGAATTTGCTAGGATCTTTCTGGGCATTGCATTGAATCTGTAGATTGCTTTTGGTAAGACTGCCATTTTTACTATGTTAATTCTACTTACCCAAGAGCATGGGGGACCTTTCCATTTTCTGATGTCTTTCAATTACATAGATATTCTGAAACATATTCTACTAATTGTGTTAGTTTTCAATGCTATGACAAAATACTCGAAAAACAACCTAAAGGGGGAAAAAATCCATGTGGGCTCACAGATTCAAGGGTGTCAGTCCTGGTTGCTTGGTCCCATCAAAATAAGTTTGTGCTGAGGCAGAAAATCACATGAGGGATAGTTATGGAATAAAGTTGCTCACCTCGTGAGAAGGAGAGGGAGAGAATGGAGAGAGGAGGGAAGGAGGGAGGAAAGGGAAGAAGGAAGAATAGGAGAGGGAGAGGGGAAGAGAGAGAAAGGCCCTTCAAAGGCATCTCTCAACCCCCAAGATAGTTTTTTTCCAACTAGCCCTACTCAGTTTCTACCACTTCTCAGTAGCGGCATCATACGTCACATTATAAATACATCAAGGATAAATCCAAGGATCACATCACAACCCCAGCAATCCCACTACCCAGTCAAACCACCCTGGCCCTCATCTGCTTTTGTTCTTGTTTTTCTGGAGGAGCCTGCCTTTTACCTTCTTGAGCAGGCATGCAGCAAGACTGGCCTCACCGAGAAGTTCTTAGTCTCTGTATGTCTGCTGCATGTCTCGATAAACACTTGCATTCTCCTGCTGAATCTGCCTGGGCTGCTTGACATTTCTCTGTTGCTGTCTGCTGCTCTTCAGATTATTCCTGCCTTCTCATTCTTTAACTGCCAGAGAAAACAAATCCGATCCAGACCTCTAGACTGTATCACTTTGGGGTCTCATATGGAGCTCCTTTTGAGGGCTCCAGACTCATCAAAGTAAGAAATCAGCCCAAACCATAGAAGGAAGGAAGGAAGGTGTGTCCCATCTACTGAGCAGCTGGCACCCTTTCCCAATCCTGGAACTGGGTTGATGATTTTATTTTCTTCTCCCTAACAAGGAAGGTACACTCAGACCTCCTAACTCTGTCTGCGTATGGTAGGAGGCCAGTTAAAATATTTGGTCACTAGAGATCTGTAAACAGGGTAATAACCCTGTACTATAAACTACACCTGACAATGTTACCCCACACTGCTTGGAACACACACCTGATCTGTGTGTTCAAAGGGGAGACAACTTCAGGGAAATTGTCTGCCTAGAGATGGACATACCTTGGGAATTTTCAAAGCACTTGTGTCTTGTATTCTTTCCCTTCTACAATGCGAAGAGTGAGAAAGGTCAATGACTGTTGGGAACTACAACAATAGTTAAAGTTCTTCTCTCTAAAAGCTATCAGAGAGACCTCGAACTGATTTCAGTTACTCTGAGCTGAGATGGAACCCCACCCCCCGCGCCCTAATTTTTGTGGCCTACCATCGAAACTGCTTTCTCCCTCATCCATGCTAACTAGAGTGTCTCTTTAAAGAGAAGAGAACAAAGGCCCGTGAGATAGGTGGATCCCATAGGGACTCATGCCCGATGGGAGCTGGGCTCACTTTGAGGATAAAGCAATCACAAGGCTTGCCGGTAACTTCATCAAGATGCAGGCAGCCATGCTACTTGGCCACCATCTTGGTTAAGGGGTAACCACATGACATAAAGCAAGGATGGCAGTGCCTATAAAAAACTTCGTATTTGTTCTGTGTTCTCTGGTTATTATCGCATCTGTTTTTATTAGGCTCAGGGCTAACACTAGACCTCCTAGGTGGTTTTATTTCCCTTAATGTTCTGTATTGTATTAATTTTGAGCCTTTTAGTTACAGTAACAAGGGTTAACAAAAACAGCAAAATAACCTAATATGATCACCTTGTGAGTTCTTTTCAATTTCAAAATATCTTTTAATTCAGTTTTGTTTTCTATGTTTACTACCCTAGGATACAAGAATTTAAACCCAATTTACATATGGTAAATTGGAAAAGGACTCCTAATTTGGATAATATTCTTTAAACTAAAAAAAAAAAAGGCAGGAGTGGTTATCATGCTTGCTTTGTATCTGAGGAAAAATAATATATATTTACAGCTTAAAATGCTACAAAGTGGACTTGAGATCAGAGGGACCCCTCAGGCAAGTGACTGGTACTCTTTAAGTTACTATTTGAGACACACTGAGGCTCTGTTTCCCCCTACAGAATCTAGGGGCCACATAAGTGTTTGGGTGAAAGCCTCACCCCAGCCCAATACCCAAAAAGTCCGAAATGTTTGGGTTCAGTCTTCATTCCCAGCCTCTGTCATCCATATATCCAAAGAGTCTGGAATATTCAGGTGGAAGTTTTATCCCAAGCACCCTCCCCTGGAGGGGGCTTAGTCCAGACTCCACCCCTGAGAAAGCCTGGCAAATGGTGATCTCTCCCCAGAGATGCTCAGGACCACTCCCACAGGGTATTTAAACAGCAAGAACAAACAGGCGATTTTCCAGTCTTCTGTCCCTGGCACCTCTCTGAGGGGCTGGAAAGCCATCCTGGAGCATAGGTATCCATTAAACCTGGGCTTTTTCTAATTCAGTTTGATTTGGTCTGGATTATAGCATTGGTAGAGAGGTTTCTCAGGGTGCAGAAACTTTTGAATAAGTTTATATCACTCAAGAAAATAGGTCATCATTTAGGTCCTGAGAAGAGGCCCTATGCTCAGAATCCATGTTGTTCTGACCTTGATCTGTCCTAGAGAGGAGGTAGAAATCAGCCTCAAGCTGTCCACCTCACTCTGTCCTAAGGCAGAGATTGGGTGAGAGCTAAGGACGGTCTTGCAATAATGACATCTGGGGTATAAGTGAAAACTGTCAGGGAACAGAACTGTAGGCCTGGGTAAGAGGAAATCAGTCCTGGGGTCTTTGGGTCCTGCTACTGCCAGCCACCTAGGTCACTCTCTCCAGATACTGACTTGGGGGACACAAGGAGGATTAGGGACACCTCCACCAGTCTCGTCCAGTCTCGTTTTCGCTTTATAGATGGGGTAGACAGCATCCTCCAAGATTCCTTCACATGTACAACTTGAGTAAGCTGGGTCCTCGGATGCTTAGGAAAAGAGCTTTAGTCTCCTTCTCCACCCCTGCATGGTCTAAATATCCTCTGGGGGAAAAATGAAAAGCCCCCAGGAGGAACTCTTAATTACAATGCTACCCTTCAATTATAGCTATTCTGTAAACGAGAGAAAAAGTCCCCTAAAATCCCCTGCGCCTAGCTTTTCTTTTAACTGTGGGATCATCCAAACCTTGCTAACTGCTTACAGGATGGACCCAAGGACTCCAGCTGTAGTAGATTTTGGTTGTGTCTAATCAAGTTTATTTTAAAAGTGCTTGGTTTCTGCTCAAGCTTCACCTAAACATTACAGTTTAATCAAAAATAATAAACGGGAGAAATTGACCCTCTGGGTGGTCAATAACTGTATTTGGGGACCTACACTGATGCGGGAACTTAACTGTGAAAGAAACATTTAGAAATGACCCACAGAGAAAATGTTCCCTGACTGTGAGAAGTCACCGTTCTTTTGTTCAAGGAGGCCATGGAGATGCCACTGAGTGCCTTCCAGTCTGTAAAGCTGAGGGTCAATAAAGAGGAAAAAATCTTCATGCTTCCAAATAAAGCAACGGTCAAGCAAGGCCTTTGACTTGACCTCACACAGGTGAGTTAACTGGAAAAAAAGACCAGAGGGTCAGAGACTCTTCCCAAACCCAAGCAACTCTCCAAGGACCAGATCTCCAGCTGGCCCTGACAGCGAAGAGAGGGTCATTAACTTTGGCCACCTACATGGTCTTAAACACGCAACACGAAAGCATGACTTTGATTAATATGGCCAATATCTGTGTTTCTTTCACAATTATGTATTACACTTAACCATATGAGATGTTACTTGGACAACTATTTCCCACCAATGGTTCTTTCCCTGATAACTGTTTCTAGAACAGTACTTCTCAGGATGTAACATGATATCCTGTGTCCTAACCGATCATGTGCCCCAACTAAAGGAGGCTGCCAGATAACCTGTCAGACTTATAGATACTAATTAATGTCTAGTTGTGACTTCAACCACTGAAACTTGGGTTTTATTCAGGTTTGATCCATATTGTCCACCTTCACTGGATATTACAGCTGGTACAAGGGCAGAGACCTGTCAATGGGCCTTCTACGGGATTCTGATATTTCTGGTACACAGTCTAGCCAGCTACAAAATTATGCCTCATCTTATCAAACAAAACTTACCATGGTGTGAAAAATGTTTCCTCATTAACCTTCTCTCTTAACGTTGCTCATGAGGTTGCAGGAGAAGAAAGCCAATGGTTAGTTTCCAAACTTCAATAGGCTGATCAAAGGCTCCTTGAACTCTTCAACTAGATGAATGATTCTCGTCATCATGTCCATCTTGCCATAGACCACAGCAGCAGGGAAATCTCAGGCTCATTGGTACCCACAACTACTCTGCCAAGGAGTCTTTGGATGGTTTGCTTGCCTGTTCTCTTCCCTTTAATAAGAGCAACGCTGCCCCGGGATTTGCCAACTGTGGGCCCAGTAGGAGTTAGAGGACTAAAAATCTCACATTTTATGTTACAACTGCTCCCTCTCTTGTATGATGAACTCCAGAGATTCTCAGCCACCACCAAATGACCGCTTGATGCTCGCTCTGCTTCATCACCGTTTGCTAGTTTTATAACCAGTGGCCCCTTAGATAGACTTTCTGCTGAGGCACTCTGGCTGCTGCACCCCCTTGCTGACCCTTGGTCAGGTCAAAGTGGCTAAGAGCAGTCATGGTGCCCTTGTTTCCCAACACGTCTAGGTAATAAGGGTGATGAGTTTCCAAGATGGCCAGCTTCTTCATCACCCCTCTGACTTGAGACAAAATGTCTTAAAAAATCCTTTCAGCTTTCGTCTCCCCCAGCAATTCCCCTGATGATGGACTGACTCAAACAACATGCCACACAACAGTTCTGGGTCAAACATCCAAGGTTTTCTCAAAGTGACTAGTCCTAAATTAAGGGAGCAAAACAAAACAAAACAAAACCCAAAAATCAAAACCCAGCTCCCAGAAAGAGACTGGAGTTTTTAGCTTTCCAAGTCCCTCCTCTGCATTGCAGAGGCTCTTTTCCTCTGTGTGCCTACTGCATATGTGTGTGTTTCCTTATCTCCAATAAATGCTTTTCTTCAATTGGAAAAAAAGGCCAAATAAACAAACAAACAAAAAATGGCCTTACTGAGAACCTTTCCCCCATTTACCCAAAGATCTCAGTAAATACTGGTACAGACTCTACAGAGACTAACGTGGTGGTGTTTGGATGTGCCAGCCCTCAGTCCCTCTCTACAGAGCACATCCAGGATGTTTCCACTCACAGGGCTGTATGAGGGGACAGGACTTGAAGTCCTTCCTGATATTTGTATCCTGGTACCTATTATTAGCTGGTAAATCTAGCCCATATTAGTTCCAGGGACATGGGTATCTAGGGGGCAAGAATACCCTTATCTAAGGACCAGATCTTTCTGTGTGCAAGGCGGCCAGGCTATAGATCATGCAAAGCTATAGGTAAGTTCATGCCTGGCTGAGTGGTAGTCACGGCTCACTATCCTAAAGAAGGGACACCCAAGTTAAGCTTTGGAGAGCCAGGACTGGCCGAGGAGCGATACCTCCAAAGCCAAGAGCAAAGGTACAAAGCCTGGGGCCCATAGCCCTGGTGGTTACTGTCTTCACAGGTTTGGTGTACGGCTCTCGGCACTTCCGTTCGTTCCTCCCCTGCCTCTCTCAGGGTCTGACTGTGAAACCCAGCCCCCATTGTGTCTCTTTAGGTGAAGACTACACAGTGTTAGGGGACAGACACAGCCGTGTGTCTTTTCTAGGTTACCTTGCCTGAAAGAATGTCACAGACACAAGGGAATTTGTCTTGTTTGGTTTCAAGAACACAGAGCAACAAAACTGTGGCAGGGGGCCCTTGATCCTACTGACCAGTTAAGCTAATCTGAGTGCGGATAACGGGCCACATCCAATTGCACACCGTGCTTGCCTTCTATATGAGCTATGTTCCTAGCAGTGTGGACTCATCTCTACGAACACAGAAGGTTGTGGGTCTTCCTCTACTGCCCCAGTGAGCTACTTGCTGTCACACCCCATTGGATGATTTCCTCCACTACCTACCTAGACCAGGAAACTGGGTAGCTTTTGGCTGCCAATGCCTGGAGGTTGGGAGGAGGGAACAGAAATTAGTCTGGCCAGTGATGAGAATCTCTCCATGTGCTCTTCACTGAGCAGGAGAGAGGAGACATTAAGCAAACAGTGATGCTGGTTCTATCGATGTTGGCCCTTATGCAGATGGCACCCTCCAATCTTTGCTTGTCCTGGTCTGTCTTGTTAGAGCTGTCTACAACAGGAGGGGCACATTTGGTGACCACATTGCCGTTGCACGAGCACCTGTTAGCTATGGCCCTTTCTGGGTGTGAAGACCTGTGGCTCTGTGGAGTCTCTGAGGGCTTTGTGTCACAGTGCTTGGCCTTGCTTCAGCATTCAGCTATCCTGGTAGCCTAACTAATACCCATACACCCTGGCAATTGTCCCCTTGTCATTGTGTGTGCTTTTTTTTTCTGTTTTACTAAAACAAAAGGAATTCAAGTATTTTCTTTCCACACACTTGGACCAGCATGTCACCGGCTCCCTTGGCCCATGATGAGACTCTGGTCAAGTGGGGTGGGAGGGAGGAGAGGAAAGAACAGAGAACTTTAACCAGGTCCCCTCTTGTCCTTGGATGAGAATAGGGAAGGGGTGGGGACAGGGGTACCCAGCGCAGGACGACCTGATGCCCAGTCTTTCATCTCTGCCTGCCCCTGCCAGATCCTGTCTTCTAGCCTGTGACTTCTAGTGGTAGTACATATTCTCCACTTTAGGAAGGGAACAGTTCATCAATGGGGCGATGCTGCCTAGTCATGGTGCTGATGGTCACAGTGAAAAGCATTCATGATGGCAAAATGACAAATTTTTAGATAAACCCGAAAAGGACCCGTGTTGGATATTTTCTAACCTTGGCAGTCTTTGTTTCTCTATGTCCAATAGGAAGTCTTTTTGTTTTAATTTTCCCTGTCAGGGAGACAATTAATTCAGGCTCCCCTATGCACGAGGTCCAGATGTCAAGGGCCTGTTCCACCAACCCATCGCAGTGAATAGGAATTAATCAACACCATTAGAGAGAAATCTCCCACTTAGACTTCAGGCTCTTTCTTCACAGCCCGATGGAGATTTCATACCTTTTATGTGGAGCAGACCGCAGCTTTCACCTATTTAAGGAATTTTTCAATTAACATTTCTTTCCCTCCAGAGAGACCAGGGCCTTTGGTTTCCCACAAAAGGCTGGCTTTGCTTTGCCTATAGCAAATGTGTTTAGGCCCGGCCCTCTGGGCTGAAGGCCCTATTATTTGTCTATGATGATTCAGTTTGGCAACCCCCCCTAATCAATAGCTGATCAGTGCCCAGCAGGGAGTCTCCGTATTCAGACCCTCTCACAAGCTAAAATGGTTTCCTTTTGAATAAAATCACTCCTAGGTCGAATTTTAAATCCATCTAATTGGCAGGTTTTTTTTTTTTTGAACAGAATAGAAAAGATATGTAAGCGAAGGAAGCGAAAACCCAACGGCTTTGATGGCTGTTGCTTCCATTTCTTGCAACCTCAGGTTTGCTTCAAAATAATTTTTCCAATACCACAGTTTTTCTTAAATAAATATCTTGCTAATTGGAACTCTTAATGGTATTGTCATTCACTTTAGATAAAATTTTTATTAAAGACTGTGTAGATTTCAAAATCTTGTATCAGAATGTGTATTTAATCTCTTAGAGATGATTTTAAAGAGGAGTTGTCTTTACTGACAAGCAACATTTAGCAAAGAATTCAAATGATTTTACTAACTTTTTTTTCATTTATATTAAAAGGATTTTTGAAGTTCAAAGTTAAGAGCCTTTGGTCAGGAAGATGATGTTTAAATCCACCCCAGAACGAGAGGTAACTGCACAGGAGCAAACGTTGCTGCCCAAGGTGAGCAGTTGGGTTGGCTGACCGCTCAGGAGGCCTCACGCTAGCAAGGGTGTTGCTTGTGCCAAAAGCCAGCTGTGCCTCTCTGAGTTCAGAGCATAGAGCGTGCAGTGGTGAGCCAAGCTTTCGTCAGGGGGGAGGAAACATCAGACATTAAAAGAGAGGGATTTCTTCTCTACACTCTCGATTTGAACCTCAAGAAATAATAGTAGAAAAGCTAACTTGATTTATGAAAATCTACCTGAATTAGGAGCTTTGGTGAATTGATTGCCTGGTGGCTTTCTGTCTATGACTAGTCTTGCATGAAAAATACACTTGTGTTTGGGTGGCTGAGATGGTTCATCTCTTGCTATGGAAGCCTGGCAGTCTAAGTTTGGTCCACAGAACCCACGCAAAGTTGTAAGGCGAGAACCCATTTTCCCAGTTATCCTCTGACCTCCTGCCCATCATGTACATACACATATAATAATAATAATAATAAATAATAATAATAATAATAAAAGAAGTATGTTTCGTGATGTTTTTAGGTGCCCTTGGACTGGGTAGAAGGTCTAGAGGCTCTTTCTGGTTTACTTTCTGCTTCTATTCCTCTGATGCTGTGACATTTGGAGACTGTTGTAAAGCTAATGTTTTGGCTGAACACAGTAAAAATGAGGGCTCAGACCCAAGAAAATACATAGGACACTGAAGTTGCTCCCGAATAAAAGGTCTGCTGAGTCATGCATGGGGGGGGGGCTGCACTGCGGTCCTTCTGTGTCTTGACTTCGCTGTGTTGACTGTGCCTGACTCCATGGTCTGACAACGTTGTCTTCATTGTGTCTAACCCTGTGGTCCTCCAGTGTCTCACTACGTGGTCCTTCCTGTGTCTGACAGTTGTTTTTTCTTCATGTCTGAAGTCGTCCCTGTTATTGACTCTGTGTTCTTCCTCATGTCTGAGAACCTCTCTTGTTGGACCCAGTGATCTTTTCCATGTCTGATATGATGTCCCACTTCACATCTGACACACCTCCCTGGTCCTCTTCTGTCTCTGATTTTATGATCATCCATGTCTGGCACTATAGTCTTCTTCATGTCTGGTTTCATAATCACCCTTGTATCTGATCCTGTGTTCTTCTGCAGGTCTGGATCTATGTCCTGAGCCTGTCCTGCCTGCCCTGGAAGCAGATGTAAGGTACAACGCCAAGGCCAAAACTCCACAATAGCTCTGTCAGACTTTGCTCTGAAGAAACTCGATAGAAGAGCAGAACGCAAGAGTTGTGCCTGACCCGGGGGTCCCATGTCTGATGATGACCCGGGTCATTCGGTGCCGTTAGGTATCGCACACATCCACTTGGGTGCTCTGCCCGATGCAGGTCCCCTTTCCGTTCTGAGCCATGAGGCCTGAAGGGTGGGGCTATGGGCCAAGTCCTACAGTATGCCACTCAGACTCGGACTCTGCCGAGCTTGAGTTCATGACCAGATGTTGTCTCTTTAGGACAGGACGACGAGGAATACTGGTGGAATACTTAATCCTGCCTGCTGTCTGTCTGAAACTCTTCCATCTCATATAAAAAGACCTTAGCGGGGACTCAGAAATCACCCTGAGCCCACAGATGGTGTTTTAGAAGAAAGTAGTCCTGATGTAGTCCAGAAACTGTGTCCGACCCCTTCCCAGCCAAGGCTTGCATACGGTGCCCACTCCTAGGAGAGCTCTCTCATCTTAGAATAGAGAGGACGTGTGGGTCTAGCCTTGGACTCATGAATTAAGATTAAAGAAACTTCAGACAATGATAGAATATAAGGGCTGACAGAAATTTGGAATGTTAGATATGAAAAAAATAATTCACCTGCTTAGAGAATTTTTTTTTCTTAGAGAATTTTTTTAAGGGCAGACATCTTAGGTTTGTATTAGTGAAAATTGCCCTGCCTGCGTGGGGTGTCCCAATGTACTTGGCTTCAACCCACCCACTTGTAGAAAACCGACCTTAAGACCACGGGAGTAGAAGTCTTTTCTTGGGAGCAAGAACTGGAAGGGAGAGGACCAGAAGAACTACTGTAAAGTGGACCAGACAAACAAGAGAGTTTGATACTGTGTTATGGGTGGTGGTTTTATGTTGATGATAGCAATAAAGTTAATTGCACCTAGAATTGATGCGTGCTCCAACGTTTGTTTCTCAGACGGGTTTTTGTAACAGTGGCATAGTGATACGACTTGTGGGTACATTAAAGACTTCTGACACCCGTTTTTTTTTACATTTGTATATTTATTTATTTGCATGTGCATGTGTTTTTGACCTCAACGTAGAAGGAACAGATGGAAGAGAGTAGGCAGGGTGGAGCCTGGCAGCAGTTCTGAAAGGCAGACTTCTGATCCTGTTTGCCACTGACCTTGGAGAACTGCTTGCTCCTCTCTCTCTTTCTCCTTCAGGAACAAGTTCTATCTCTAAGCTTTGGGGGAACTTGCCTCCCTTTCTATGTGTCCCAATCTGTTGATGGTAGCATTGGTACGGTAGGGGCGCAGGATGAAGGAAGGCGGGTGCTCAGTCAGATGGGACTGAGAAAGCCCCAAGAAGTATCTGGTTTTATCCCTGTGCTGGGATTTGGAGAAATTGGGGGTAGTGGGTAAGGTCAGCAACTGTGGCAGAGAAGGAAGTCTTGCACGTGATCCCTGAACTCCAAATGTGATACATTGCTGTTATCCAGGAAATGTGCGAATACTCCGCCACTGCCGCGAGGGCTGTTTGCCGTGCAGTGGGCATTATCTTTCACTTCAGCTGAGAACTCTTAGCCGGATGCTAAAGGTGCGGTGTGCCTTATAGCAACCAGGACGCAGTAATGAGGACTCTTCTGCTTTTCCAGCCCTTTTATAGATGATGGAACTCTGAGGTCCCCAAGCAAGCCCCGGGCTCTTCCTAAGCCCCACACATCCCTCGGAGGGAGCCAAGTGTGTGATCTCTAAATAGCTCCGATGAAGCTGGGATCTAGTAAGTTGCTTTTTAACATGTGCTTTATCTGTGCGCAAAGCTGCCGCCTAGGTCCCTGCAGCCCCTCAAGACCCACACGGCCCCACATGGCAGGTGCAGGGCTCTGTCTGGAGTCGAGATATGGATCTTGGCACCAGAGTGCCTTGCTTTCCAGGACTGGGCTGCGGCACTTGTGCAGACACACTCGCATGTCGGCCAGCACAAAGCTAGGGTCTCAATACAGTCCCAAGGCATTGTTCTTGTGGCCACCAGGGACTACCAGCTGCAGAGCTCAGGTTACAGCCTCCGGCAGACCCGTGGTAGTGACTTCCATCATATGTCACCCTCTCTGGTGTCAGAGTCATGTGATCTACTGCTGGTTGCTATTGCTTTTGGGCATGGTCCTCCCCAAGGCCATTCACTCATCCTGTCCCCGAGCTCCTGGCCAGGCTGAATGGGGAGGGTGCTTAAGGGACAGTCAGGCCCTGAAGTCCCACCCATCCTACCACTGACTCAGCTCATATTACCTCCTACCAGAGCCTGTTTGCAGCTCGCAGTCAAGTTCTCCAAGACCACGATGGCTGGCTCTCAGGTTCCAGAAGCTTCTAGAACAACCACAGTGGAAGATGCTGATTCGTACTTGTAAGTCTTCTATTGTATCAGTTATTTGGTTCCTGGATAGAAGGAGATAATTTGGAAGTCACCATGATAATTTAAAATCTCCTTCCTTTTGTTATGGCTTCCCCTGTTTAATTGTCGGTATCAAAGGTTGATGTGTATTGCATTGAAGCTGAGAAATCAAGGCTCAGTTAAGAATATGGCACAGACCAAACCACCCAGGAAACCACTGACAAGTGGCCACCGGACACTCTGTCATGTCTAGTTTCTTCTATGCCAAAGCAGAAAGCGTCCCACCACTTTGGGATTCTTAGCTTAAGTTTCCAGACTTGTGTCAACTTCTGGGACTCACACCAGTGAGTACTGGGGGAGCCCTTATCTAGTATTGAAGAAGGAAGAGGTAAAGAACCAGTCAGGGAAGGGCCTGGCTCAGCGGGAAGGTCGTATCGGAGGTCTGGGCCTGTTCCTGTTACATTCAGCCCTGGAACCCCCATGCGCTATACTCCTGGGGGTCTTGGGAAGGCAAGAAACAGCTTGGAGGTCTGTCGTGTCTGGGTTATACAGACACGGTCATGGGTGGCAGTGTCTGAGCTTGCCGGGTGTTCAGGTCCTCCGGTCATTGTTGTCAATAGCTTTTACGACTTGGGCTGCCTCTTCTTCTCATTTCTTACTTTGCATAACAATTTCTTGTCTTTAACCCTTTGCAGGCATTCTGCCTTCCTTCTCTCTTTCATGACTTCATTTATCTATCAGCGCACAGTTCCTGTCATTATCTGGTCTCTGATCTCCACTGCTCTGAATGCCCGCTCCTTTAGTTCTTTACCTGTATGCACACGTGTGTCTGTCTATTTCCACACATACAAACATGTGCAAATGCGTGCATTTTCTCCCCTCTGCCCAGGATCAGAGTAGATATATGAATGCACATATCCACCTCAGGGTCCCTTCCCCGGGCACCAGAGATTAGACGGAAAATAACAGCTCACCCTTAATGACCAGATGGTCACATGCCTTGCGAGGAGTACAGAGTCCTGCTCTGGAAACTGGCTGAGCAGGTGTCTCCTCTCTGCTCCATGACAACATGCCAGCTAGCACCCTCTGGGGGACAAAGCAACAATGGGAACTGGGGATGCCCATCTTGTATAGGAGGCTCATGTTCTGTGTGCTCAGGGCTAAGCCCTGGCGTTTCTGCTCCAGGCTGACACTGGACTACTGGCCCTTGGTGTCTGTGTGAGTTCTTGGAAGCAGGTGGCGGCCAATGTCCCCATCCTTGCAGGGCTTTATCTCAGGGGAGTGAGTTCAGCACAATCTGCCCTAGGGGAGAAAAGTTGTGGACCACAGAGGGTCAATTAGTAGGTGATATTTATGGATGAATTGTCTGTTTCTGTGATCTGGTCCGTCTTGATCACCGCTTACTGGCTATGTCTGGGGGATATAGAAGGTGAAGATCCAAACCCTGCTGGTAAATCCTATCTCCCTGTATGACCTGAAGCTATGCCATATGTAAACGAAATTGAGACTTTTTGGAGAAGAAGGTGGTACCTCTAAGAAAGCCCATGACTTTACGCTTTCCTCAGGATTTCGGTTGGTTCATTTCTTGGGTTTTCCTATTGTGTTTCTCTGTCCTTCCCTAGAAATAAAACTTTAAATTGTGTTGTAGAAGTTTACTCAACTTTTAATAAAATGAAGCACACTTAATTTTGGACAGTTAAGGGGTCACTAGTCATGCTGGGTGCCCAGGAGGCATTGCTCCAAGGCAAGGGCTTTTAGAGTTCACACTGGGAAAGTCCTGAGCAAGCCAGAGCACTGGGAACCCAAATTAGGGCATAAATTGACAGGAAATGGTGGGAAGGATACCCTGTTTAAAAAAGGGACTACAGGAAATCAGGAGTCGGCTGGTCATTTCTGGTCATGTAGAGAAGAGCCCTTGCAAGCTGAAAAAAAAAAATGACAGGTCTCTTTAGAAAAACATAAACCCCAGTGTTAAATGGAAGCCAGTGGAATGCAGAGAATTTGATGGCAGCAAGCATATTGTAGAGTAGGCAGGTAAGGATGAAAGAGGAAGAGCGTTGTATTCCACACCGGGACTCCATTTATTGAGCCTGTCTATATTTCATGAATTTGTCAAATATGATTTAAGACTATGTTTGTTTTTGTCTGCACCAGCTATGGGTTCCAGGAGTCATTTTGGGATGAGCTCTTCCCTAAGCTCTTGGCTTGGCATGGCAACAGAGAGGATGGGTTGCCGGCATCTGCAAACAGAAGGTTCTTGCCAGGTCATGATAATATTGCAGAAGTTGCGTAGGTGCCAGGAACAGGGGCCGTGGTAGGAAGATTCCACCGGACAAGTGTGAGCTTGTTCAAGGTTTAGAAAGAGGACTTATGAAATATAGGAGGCTCTGCTTTTCAAGTTCACCCTCTGATGTAGAACGTAGGGGAAGGGTGGGCCCCACAGCCAAAGAGGGGTGATAGATGAAGGGAAGGACCAGAACTGAGGCAGACGGTCCAGCTAACAGAGCTGAGCCCGGCCTTTTCCTCTCCTAAAGTCACCAGTGATGGTTTACCACTACGATAATGGGCTTTTGCTGTGACGCTGGAAAGGATAACAAAAGGATCCCTCTTCTGGTATACAGTTGCTGTTTGAGAGAAATACGCTCTAAGCAGGAGTCTAGTTATTAAAAAATGTGACCAAAGTCTGAAAACCAAGGAGCAGTGAGAATCTATGTACACAAAGCCTGTAACGTCAAGAGTCTAAAATTTTGTGGGTGAAGTCTGCCCAGGAAGGTGAGTCCAGGGTGGGTGGGTGGAGACAGCGAACAGGGGCTGGGCACGCGTGTTGGCACCCTAGATTCCTAGGCAGGGCCAGCGTGGGCCCTCTCGTAGCCAACCGTCTGCATCTGGCAGGAAGAGATGTTCACCAAAAGATTAGCCTGTAAGCTGGGGCCTGCTCCACACCAAGCAAACACTGGGAGTGCCGGGCGTGACCTGTGTCTCAGGACTGCTCCAGGTAATTCTTCTGCCTTCAGCTGCTCTTCCCTCTGAGCTGTTGATTTTGGAAGCTGCGCCTCTCCACGACTAGATTGCTTCATGTAATCTCAAGCCCTTCCCAGCGATAACATTCTTATGGGGTGACAGCAAATGTCAGCTCTGCCTCTGCACACCTGGGGACACCAGAGTCCTACAGACACCAGAGACTGGCTTGAGAGACAACCCTGTGCCACCTGATACCCGCGAGCCAACTTGATTTTAGGGGCCTGGTATGCATGCGGTGAATTCATTTCGCCTTATTTGATGTTCAGAATGGGTGTCACCTGGTCTCCTGGGCCTAGAAATTAATGGTCTATAGCTCAGGCACTTCCCTTCCTGAGTCACAGGCTGCCTTACCACTACCTGTGAGCAGATTAGACCTGTGCGGAGCCCTCGGGCCCTTGGGCTCAGGCTGCTACAGGCCAGGTGAGAAAGTGAATTCCTGAGTCAAATAAATACTCCTGCCTCCAGCATGGTAGGAATTTGAAGCTGCAGGCCAGGCCAGGAATGCTGGGCAGAGAAAGGTAGGCGAGCTATCGGTGAAGCAGGCGTAGACTTGTTTCAGTCTGGCCCCCACAGGCCAGGGGTCTGGGCAGTCAGAAAGGGCAGGGGCTGAGAGTGACCAGGCAGGCAGGTGGCACCCTGGCTGAATGCGTGATTGTGGCTGCTTCCTCCTGTCTCTGGGATATCTCACTAGAAATCATGAGCAGAGACGCTGCCTTCAGGAGGGCCGTTCTGGGAGAAGCTCAGACCATGGGACCAGCCAGATGGAAAACTATCCTTTCTGAAGACAGAAGGCTTTTGGGGTCCATGCTGACTGACTATTACAAGAGCCGTACGACCTATAAGATTTTGCTGCTGGGCCAGGAAGTCCCTCTAGTTGTTACGCCGGCAGCTACAAAGACCCCACCATGACAGCATGGGTCTTTTCTTCACAAAGACACAGAACTGTTACTGTACTGAGAAAGGGTGAACATGTCAGCGTCACGGAATAAAATTCTTCTCACTGAAACTAAATATCTTCTTATTAAAAAACATTAAAACTTTCCATGTGCTCGCTGGAAGTACCCTGTACTCTGGGCTCTCTCAGGTTCTGTGGGAGGTAAGTCTGCTCTCAAGGAGGTGGAGGCTTCTGGAGTAGCACAGAGCCCTGCTTCTGATCCAAACATTGTTCTTGACTGTGGGGAAGCTCTCAGCTTTCTGAGTGTCTCTGACACTCACATCCGTACCTTTCCTCTTTCCAAATAACTGAGTTTGGAACAGCTAAGTCGTGCAGATGTGCAGGGACAAGGCTACCCTTGGCTTGGGGGGGTAAGTGTGGAGGGATCAGATATGTGGAGGGTCTTGGTATGGAGGATATAGGTGTGTGGAGGGGAGGGTACAGGTGTGTGGGGACCTAAGCCTAAAGACTTGGGTGTAGAGAGCCCAGGTATGGAAATCTAGGTGTGTATAACATCCAAGTGTGTGATGGGCTTAGGTGTGGTGGGCACAACACTTGTCAGAAATCAAAAGCACAGAGGGCTGCCTGCACCGTCCAGAGCTGCCATTGCTGAGTAGGACCACTGGGGACATCGCTGATATAAGGTGACACCCGACTTTCCCTCCTCCTCCTCCTCCTTCTTCTTCTTTTTGGTTTTTCGAGACAGAGTTTCTCCGTTGCTTTGGAGCCTGTCCTGGAACTAGCTCTTGTAGACCAGGCTGGCCTCGAACTCACAGAGATCCGCCTGCCTCTGCCTCCTGAGGGCTGGGATTAAAGGCGTGCGCCACCACTGCCTGGGCTCCCTTCTTTTTCTGTGTGTGTTTATTTCCTTTCTTCCTCTGTCATGTTTCGTGTCTTCTCTTTTAGATTCTTCCTCCTTCCTCGTTAGCCTTTCATCTAGAGGTTTGTTTTTATTTTCTGATTTGTGTGTATTTTTATATTGAAGACAAAACAGCACAATTTTAGTTATTTTTTAACTTATGTACAAAATAGTTTCATTGCAAATGTATCAATGTTTGGCATTTTATAACTATTGATAATTATTAAGAGGCTTCCAGGGCCACTGGCAATGGGACCAAGATTTATTCCCATTGCTTAAACTGGCTTTTTGGAGCCCATTCTCTTTGGGGGGTTTCCTTGCCCAGCCTAGAACTAGTGGGGAGGGCCTTGGTCCTGCCTTAAAGTCATGTGCCTGACTTTGCTGACTCCCCATGGAAGCCTTACCCTCTTTGAGGAGTGGATGGGAGGTTGAGTTGGGGGAAGGTAACAGAAGCAGGAGGAGGGGAGGGAGTGGGAACTGGGATTGGTATGTAAAATGAGAGAAGATTGCTTTTTAAAAAATAAACAAATAATTTTTAAAAAGGCTCCCAGAATACATTTCTGAGTTAATGACAGAGGAGCATTTTTGTTTAACAGACATCTATTAAGAATGTATGAAAATAGTCAATCTAGGAAGTTCAGGTTTTAAAATGGGTTTTGTCTGCTAGAAAAATTTCTCAAACACGGTCTCTTGCCCCACAGAGATGGTGCCCCAGTGTTAGAACTCAGATTTTCTTTCTTGTGTTAGTCATTTCTTTTATTTTTTTAAGATTATAATCACATCATCTTCCTCTTCCCCGTCTTTCCTCTAAACCCTCCCATATATTCCTCCTTGTTTTTTTTTTTCAAATTCATGGCCTACTTTTTCATTAACTGTTGTTTTAGATAGATTCATGTATAATTACAAACATATATACAAACATACAAACACACACACACATATGCCCACATACACAAGTACAACCTGCTGAGTCTGTATAGTGTTACTGTTTTTCAGGGCTGACCATTGGCATTAGATAACTAATTGGTATGTTCTTCCCTGGGGAAGACGATTTCTCCTGCTCTCGGAGTTCCTTAGTTGGCTGTATAGCTCTTTGCGTAGGGTCCAGGCCTCCTGGGCTTCTACCCTGCAAGCTGCCCCCCTCCCAGCTTATCCATGTTCGCATGTGTGGAGATCTGAAAGGCCCATAGGGAGTGGCACTATTAGGAGGTGTGGCCTCGTTGGAGTAGATGTGGTCTTATTGGAGGAAGTGTGTCACTGTGGAGGTGGACTTTGAAGTCTCATTATATGCTCAAAGATACTGGCCAGTGTCTCAGACCACTTCCTGTCGCCTGTGAGTCAAGATGTAAGAACTCTCAGCTACTTCTCCAGCACCATGTCTGCCTGCATGCTGCCCTGCTTCCCACCATGATGATAATGGACTGAACCTCTAACTGTAAGCCACCACAATTAAATGTTTTCCTTTATAAGAGTTGCTGTGATCATGGTGTCTCTTCACAGCAGTAGAAACCCTAACTGAGACAGCTTGTCTATTGTAATTTTATGGGTGTAGCTTCTGACATTCCTGGAGGCAAAATAGAGATTTGTTTTTAAAACAAGATTGTTCTTTATCATAATAGTGATGTAATTAACAATAATACTAGGTCTGAAGTGAATGTTGAGGCAATTCTTTGCTTTGCCTTCCAGGGGGATCTAACTCTGTTTTAGAAAACCAACAGTAACAACAACAACCAACAACAACCGCCTCGCCTCTTGTTTTTACCGGTAGCTTCATTGGGCTGTTGGCTCCACCCATAAAAGCCCTATCCTGGTCCTGGTTAACCTACAGGGACCAGAGGCCAAGCTAACTGGAACTTTAAAAAGGGAAGCTCTGAGGACCCCAGCAGAGCAGAAAAGATGTATGGGCAGTGGGTGGACATGCCAAGCCTCTCCACAGCATGTGGAGGGGTGCGGGCAGGGAAGGTAAGCAAGCTCTGAGAAGCCTGTCTGCATGCTTAGCAGGCAGGGAGCAGGTGGCCAGGGCTGTGTCTCATGGAGGGCTGTGCTTGTTTGTAGACAAACAGCCCTGGCACCTGTGCGGCCCAGGCGAGGCTTCATTAAACACAGTTTCTGCCTCAGATCATTAATTTGTTTTAATTAGGTGTCCATGGGTCCAAGGGGTTGAGAGGCTCCAGTGGATGGAATGCAGGCAGGCTGTGGTTCCCAGCTGGGCCTGGATGGGAAGGTAAGGGGTTGCTGCAGACAGGAAAGGGACGGGTGGCCTCCAGGAGGTGGGGTGATCCTTGCCCTTCGGGGTTGAATCCTGCTCTGCTGAAAACAGCACTGACTGCCGTGGGGTGGGACCTGGCAGTGGTCCCAGGCTGCCAGCTGTGGATTCTCAGCCACCAGTCCCTCATTAACCCTAGGCAACATTTTCTGTCTTGATCATTGCTTAATGAGCTCGGGTGCCTGTGGGCCCATCGTTGCCGGGGCCCTAGGCAGGATTTTCTTCCTTTGCACTCAGAAAGGAGGCTGTTGCTAGAGGTCTGTGGGTTCTAGCCTCATACACACAGTGGGACATGAACTTAAAATAGTGGCTCTTTCTTTTCTGTGGAAATGTGCGGTGAGAAGGACTCTGGTTCAGAGATAACTCAGTGGGGAAGAGTGAGGGTCATCAAATTCCACTTAATCAAAGTTTTGAATAAGCTGTATTATGCCTCATTTTTTTATCGTGGTAACATACACATCACCAAATTTGCCATCTTAGCCATCTCTCCAGTGAGCGTCAGCAGCTCACTTTGCTCTGTTTTTCCTAACATGACAGACGGTTTGGAAGGGCAGGTGTATGACATCAGACTTCTGCGTTCATAGTTTCACGGGCTGCATTCCCTTCTGTGGCTTCTGTTGCTTGCTAGACAGACTTGTTTCTCTTGGCGTGGAACTTTCCTTATCGTCTGAAACTCACTAACTGGAGTCTTCTTTCTTTTCCTTTATTCTGTAGTGCTCTCCTCAGTTCCCACTTTAATGCTCCATCTCTGGTTCTGAGCTCTGGATAGGTAGCTCTTCCGTGGTCCCTGGTTTGCAAAGCACATCTCACGGGGCCCTTCTTCTCAGCCACCCCTCTGCCCTACTTGACTGCACCTTCAGTCTTTGGCTTCCATTTGTAGATCTTCAGCCTGTGCTGGGCTGAGACTGCACAGTGACCTTCCAAGGCCAAGTCCACACTGGGAGTGTTGAAGTACACGGCTGCTGCCCCAGCTGCTGTGAGTCTAGTTTTACTCTTAAGAGAGCAGTGCGTTTCAAACATGATCAACCTGTGGTCCTCGCTGATCTTTGGAATCAGACGCCGGTCCCCCGTGCTGTGCCGTAGACTTGATGGTTGCACCTCCATCCTCTTCCTCTACACACATTTGCACAAACTCAGCGTGGAGGCTCCCTAGCCTGGATCCCTTCTTTCAGGGCTGTGTGACACTCTTACCCTGGCTCAGATGGCCCAGAACCGAGATGCTCTTCGTTGGAACAACCTCCATCCCAGATTTGTTGTTGCATCCAAAGCTGCTGTTTCCTTTCCATCTTCACACGCCCATTCTACACTAGTACGTTCTTAGTTATACAAGTTATAGCACACAGTGGGTTGCCAAACCCAAACCAGCCTCTGCCAAATCAGGATTCGCAATCTATGGGTGGGACCAATACTGACCAGGTGGTTGCATAAACATATCAAAAGCACAGTCGTGGATACCCCCAAGAGAAGCCTTTGATGCTCTGAGCCTGGACAATATACAAAGTGAAGTGGGTCAGAGGGGCAGTTGAGAGGGTCACATGCTAGAAAGGCCCATGAGATGTGCTTTGCAAACCAGGGACCATGGAAGTGCTACCCTATTGTAACACAATTAAGAAAAATCCAGAGACAGATATTGAGGTTCAACCTGAAGGTCAGAAAAGCAAAACAACCAGCCACTGGCTCTTACATCTACCTCAGTCTGAAATGGCAATC
The DNA here is from genome assembly GCF_037038515.1 of Microtus pennsylvanicus. NCBI lineage: Eukaryota > Metazoa > Chordata > Mammalia > Rodentia > Cricetidae > Microtus > Microtus pennsylvanicus. Next base: position 219,468,511 of record NC_134579.1, on the reverse strand, counting down.
CTGTCTCCAGGAATCTCAGAATGAGACTGGCTGAGAGCTGTCTCCTCCCGTCTTATAATCCTCTCTAGTGCTGGGATTAAAGGCGTGCACCACTACTGTCCAGTTTCTATGGCAAACTAGTGTGGCTACTGGGATTAAAGGTGTGTGTCACCACTGCCTGGTCTGTGAGGCTGACTCTCTGATCTTCAGGCAAGCTTTGTTTATTAAAATACAAATGAAATGTCACTGCAGCCTATCCAGAGCTCAGGTCCAGAGGTGGAGTATAAAAACGGGAGCAGAGGGAGAACGCTATAGACAAAAGGAAAAGAAAAAAGATTCCAGTTAGTGAGTTTCAGACAACAAGGAAATATGCTGTTGTTTATGCAGAGGCCTGGGATGGAGGAGGCATGGCTAGGGAAAGTCTAACGAAGGCCTGGGCTGATGCTGTGGACTAGTCTGGGAAGGAAGGCTGGGAATCCTGGGTGTCTGGCAAGAAGGGAAGGTGAATGGGAGTGAAACTTTCTGGGTCTTTATCGCCCTCTGCTACAAGGGGCCCAGGTGGCAAGCTGGAGATGGGCTTCGGGGCTGAGGGGTAGCTGAGTAGATGGCTCATGCTCTTTCCTATGTCATTAGCTACTCTCAGTCTTAACATCTGCCAGCTTTGAGGCCTGTTAAGCAAGCCCTTCTGATGTGGGGTGTCCTTCTGTATATGTGTTCTTTTTATTGGCTAATGAATAAAGCTGCATTGGCCTATGGCAGGGTAGAATATATCCAGCTGCAAGGAATATATATATATATATATATATATATATATATATATATATATATATAGAGAGAGAGAGAGAGAGAGAGAGAGAGAGAGTAGGTAGAATCAGGGAGATGCCACATAGCTGCCCAAAGAGAAAGCCACCATCCGCCAGCCAGAACCTTTCCGGTAGGCTGCAGCATCGTGGAGATACACAGATGCATAGAAATGGTTAATTTAAGATGCAAAAGTTAGGTAGAAATATGCCTAAGCTATTGGCTAAACAGTGTTGTAATTAGTATAGTTTCTGTACAATTATTCAAGTCTGAGAAAGGAAAGAGCAGTCTTTGTCTGCACCCTGCTCTAGTATGAGGCAAGGGGACGGGAATGGTCTCTGGTCATCTGGTTCCAGCAGGGAGAGTCAACTTTAGGGTATGGTCTTAAAAGAGGCATCAGATTGGCCATGGGACAGCCTGGTCTACAAGAGCTAGTTCCAGGACAGGCTCCAAAACCACAGAGAAATCCTGTCTCGAAAAACAAAACAAAACAAACAAAAAACAAAAACAAAAAAAACCAAAACAGATTGGCCATGGGATAAGAAATATAAAGGACAAGGAAGAGAGATTGGATTTGTGTATGATCTTGGCTTGTAAAGTGAATTCCACATTAAAAATTTATCCTCAAAAGCAGGGCATAATGGTCCATTTCTGTAATTTTAGGTCTTAGGTGGCTAAGAAAAGAAGGTCATGAATTTGAGACCACTTGAGTTATAAAAAGAGATCTTGTCCCAAGTGGCTGCTGAAGGGGAAGACGAATTGTTTCCTGCACATATAGCCTGTCTCACTTTGGAGTGTTCTTCAGAGCCTTGCTCTAAGGTGGGAGTCCTGCCGGTCCTGGTAAAAGGCAGCTGAGGAGCATGCACGTGACCCGAGAAACCCGAGGTGGATAGAGAAGTCTCTCAGTCCTGGGCACTGCTGCCTCAGCATGGTGCTGACGCACTATGCCCGCCGTTCGAGAGCCAGCCTGGGCGGTTACGCTCCATTTCCCCACACCTGCACGGTACCGGTTCAGCTGGTGCATCAAAACCAACAGATTCCACTTTCTATAAAGGCATAAGTGAATGACCTGACTTTGCTGGGGGCCCTTTCTTCCTTTTGTGGCACCCTTCCTGGCCTCCTCTGTGCCATTTATACCACGTCTCCAGCTTGGCTCCAAATGGACTTCCTGTGTATCCTCATCTCTTTCTGGGTAGTTTGTCTTGCTTGGCTGTGCCAACCTCATATACCAGGAAGAGGACGAGCATCTCGCCCTTTGGCACATATAGCTGGTGCTCTCTTTCAACTTCCCAAACTTCTGTCTACTCAAGGATAGAGACTGAGTTATGTTCACACTCTGGAGTGCTCCTACTGGGCACACAGAAAGACCTTGCTGACCCTTCTCTCGCATTGTGGGTGTAAAATGAACCACCATGGGAAGGCTGACTCAGGAAGGATGTTTCTGGCCTGGCTGGCTGGTCTTCCTGATACTCTGACTTTGCAGGAAAAGGCAGCTCTTACTGAGGGCTTGAAATGGTCTCTTCTGAACCTTTCCAGGGACAGACAGAGGTCATCGAGGTAGGAAAGAGGGCCTGGACGTTCAATACCTGCTTTGTTTCTATTCTTGGGTCAGCCCAAGGCTAGATGATGAATATTTTTCAGCTACTGCAGATACTATGGAAGGGCCCTGCATTAGCCGGAGTGTTCTAAAGGAACAGAACTGATAGAATGAAAATCTATTGAGAGGAAACTTATTAGACTGGCTTATAGGCTGTAGTCTGACTAATCCAACAATGGCTGCCTCTCAAAGGAAATTCCAAGAGTTAGACAGTTCTCTAGGCCAAAAGCCTGTCTGTTTCAGCAGTCCCAATCTAGAGCTGCTGATCTCCAGTCTATGTTAGAACCTCTCCCCACCCCTAGAGTAGGTTCTAATACCAGCAAAGGAATCCTCCCAGCAGCCAGATAGGTCAACTTGCCTGTGAGAGCGAGAGCAAACAGGCCAAAAGCAAAAGCTTCCTTCTTCTACGTCCTTTTACGTGGGCTACCACCAGAAGGTGTGGCCCAGATCTGGGGTGAATCCTTCCACCTGCAAGGATCTGATTAAGAAAAAATCCCTCTCAGGCATGCCCAGCTGCCTGTGTTTTCACTGATTCCAGGTGTAGTAAGTTGACAACCCGAATCAGCCTGTTTAGCTCCGTGTCTCTCCCCATGGATGCTGCGGAACGCATTCCCACCATGGTGTGGGCTACTGTAGTTGAGGAATAGCAGAGCTGTGATCATAATTCTGAAATCTCAGTAGGTTTGAGGACTTAAGCTCTTCTTTGTGGCTATTTCCTGTTTTCCACAGTCTAACACCATAAAAATTATTTTTGTTGCTGCTCCAGAACTGTAATTTTGCCACGGCTATGATTTGTAAAATGCAAATATCTGATATGCAGATGGTTTTGGGTAGCCCCTGTAAAATGGTCATTTGATTCCAAAGGGGTTATGACCCACAGGTTGAGAACCACTGCATCAAGATGGCAGAGGTCCAGGGTTGTTCTGGGCCAGTGAGAGGCAGGTTTTCTTCACTAAGTCCTGGGCAGGTAGGCAGGCAGGCAGGCAGGAAGGGTAACTCTATTGTCACTTGAATTCTGAGCTGGCTTATCAGATAATCAGAAAAAGCCCAACACCCAAGTGCCATGTACCAGTACCAGTACTGTAGGCTTGTGTGACCCATACTTCTATCAATACAGCCCTCCATGATCTTCCTGGAACTGGTCTGACTCATGCCTGTTAGCAGAGATGGACTAGGGACTTGACTGTGAGCCCTAGACCAGGGAGCTGTCTGTTGTTATCTTCCTAATAGAGCCATAGTCAGGTTACCAGTGAGACCACCATCCTATAACCATATAGTATCTGCACTGTGTTTACTGTGACATCCTATCAAGGCCTCCACCAACATCCAAATATTGTCCTCCTTGGGGATATATATATATATGGTTTGTATGGTATCAGTGACCATTTTCTCCTACCTTAGACCTCAAAGACCTGGCATCATAAAAGGAAGCAAGTTTGGTGCTGATCCCTGTGTCTGGTGACTGGCACAGAGGGTCTGGGGTTGTGGCCTTGCCTGTCATATCATTCATGTTTTCTCAACAGAAGCCTGTCTCCAGGGAGTGCCTTGGTCCCAGTATTTTCATGTTTTTACCATGGACAAAACCACAGGAAGCCCACAGGCAGGGTGACGTGTCTTGTGGAAGACTGCTGGGACCTGCATCCATTTGGCTTACTGTCAGGGCAGCTCAGGATCCTTTTGAAGATGGTGGTCTATGTGACAGCCGTAGCCTTGGGGTTCTGTTACAGGACTGGGAACTGAACCCCTCCCCAGGGATATGAGCAGTCAGACATCCACCTGCTACTGGGTACCTGTAGATAGTGAACCTGATCCCTGCTCTTCCTGTAACAGGGAGGAGAGTCTGGGAACTGGGAAATAACTTCTTGTCTTTGCAGAACCTGGAGTCTGCAGGCTTCCTAGAGCATCTTAGGAACAGGACCTTGATGACTCCTTTGCCAAACAAAGGCTTCAAATGAATGCTAAGCTTGTGACCCCCTCAAGCTATCTTTCAGTTAAAACACCCTGCTAGGCTAGCCTATTGTCCTCACTTAGGACACAACAGAAAACAAATAGATGATGTGTTGTTTTTGACTAAAATCTCATAGCCTAGTTGAGTTGGGAGCTTGGGCCCAACTCCAGGTGAGTGTTACAGGGTCACAGAGTCTCTTACTATTGTTTCACTGACATTCTGAGCATGCTAGCTGTGGCTTGCGGCACCTCAGGGCTTGCGGCACCTCAGCGCTTGCCTCCAGCACTATAGGGGATACTCAAGCTTTGGCTCCTCATCCTAGGTCTCCCAGAACCCTGCCTGATCCCTTCCATACCTGTGTAAAACTGCAGAGGCCCCTCTGAGAGTGAGCCCTTTGGTGGAGTTGAGACTGATACAGAGATAGGGAATCTGGGGAGAAGCCTCTAGGCTAATGGGAGGCAGGTTTTCCTCACTAAGTATAGGTGGGCAGGAAGGAAGGGTAGCTCTGTTACCTCTCAGGCTCTGGGATGGTTTATCAACCAATCCATTTGAAAACAAAACAACAAAAACATCAACAAAAAAGCCAGCCCAAGTCGAGACCCTACAAGTGCCATGCTCTATTGGGCCAGGACTGTATGACACATACCCATGTAACTCTTGACAGTCTTCATAGAATTAGTCTGGTTGCATTGGCTGAGAGACAGATGTGGGGTGCAGACCAGGCAGAGAATTGTCTCTGTACATTTTTTTAAAAATTTCATTTAAAAAATATTCTTTTTGAAATTCTGCTAATCAAAATGTGACAGGATTGGCTAGCTTTTTAGGTTTAACTGTTTGACCATCTCTTCTTGATGGTGTTGGTGATTTGAACCCCTAACGGTTCATGGCTGAACAAGGAGAAAAGTGGCTTGCCTTTCAGATGCTGAGTTTTGCTTTCCTGCTTAGTAACCCTGATGTTCTATGATCCCGTTTCTAGACCAGCTCCTGCCAACACAGCTCTGCCAGGACCTGGTCCCTCCATTGGCTCTGGTCTGCCTGAGGCAGGTCCTGGGGACCAGAGCTCTTGGAGGCCAGACATTCCTCCGGAGGCAGCATTCCTCAGACAGGAGAATCAGGAACCTGGCTGTGAATTCCTAAGGAATTCTGTCTCTTGAGGTTGGCTTCGCTTGTCCTTTTCCTTATCCGACATCTTTTCCGTATGTCAGAGTTTGATGAGAAAGAACCTAATATGTGATCTTTTCTGTAGTCTTAGAAAAGATATGTGTCTCTATGGCTGTAGAGTCTATCTGGTGTGTTTAATCTATAAAGAAGATCATGTCTTAGTTTCAAAGTTCTATCTCAAATACACCGCTAGCAGGCCAACTGTGTGCTAATTGGTCTGACCTTGCATTACGGTGGCAGGTTGACTATAAAATTCTCCTTTGGAGAGATGACCTTTTGGGAGGAATATTCAAATCTAGTGGAGTGATTCATAGCTGCTGAATCTGTGAAGATTTTCTGGGGTTTCACATGTCTTAACAGTTTGTTCCGGTTGTGAGGTACACATTTTGGTCATTAAATTTACCTAGTAAATTCAATCAGAAGAATTAAAAACTAAGAATTCAAAACTGGATGTAACTATACCTACATTTTAACAAGTGCCAGGAACTAATATTTGTCTAGTGAGTGAACAAGACACACCTGGGAAGTTGGTTGAGTCACACAACATGGTTCTGATACCTTTCACTCATTGATAACGTGGGGCTAGAGATCAGGTTTTAGGTGACACAGCTGGGCATGGTGGTGCATGCCCGTAATCCCTGTACTCAGGAGGTGGGTGCTGGAAGATCGGGAGTTCAAAGCCGGCCTTGGCTACATAGCAAGTCTGAGACCACTTGAGGCTCCAAGTAACAATGCTTCAAAGGGAATGAGAGAAGTGTGAGGAAGAAAGAGTGGGAGGAAAGAAACATGGAGGAGAGAGGAAGAGAGAGAGAGAGAGAAGAGAAAAGAAGAGAGAGAGAGAAGAGAAGAGAAAAGAAGAGAGAGAGAGAGAAGAGAAAAGAAGAGAGAGAGAGAGAAGAGAAAAGAAGAGAGAGAGAGAGAGAGAGAGAGAGAGAGAGAGAGAGAGAGAGAGAAAAGAGAAAACCAGCAAAGAGAGGGGTGCTCTGGAATAATCCTTCTGTGCACAGTGTAAATATATGTTGCCATGATTGATTTAATAAACAAGCTGGTCAATAGCTGGACAGGACACGGTTGGGTGGGAAAGCCAAACTGAGAATGATGGAATGAGGAAGGGCAGAGTCAGTGGAGTCACCGGCCAGACAGAGAAGGGATAGGACAAACAAAATGGGATGCAGGTAAAAGCCTTGGGGCAGCACGTACATGAATAGAAATGAGCTAAGTTGTAAGAGCTAGCTAGTAATAAGTCCGAGCTATTGCCTGAGAATTTACAATTTTTTTTTTTTTTTAGTTTTTTGAGACAGGGTTTCTCTGTGTAGCCCTGGCTATCCTGGAACTCACTCTGTAGACCAGGCTGGCCTCGAACACACAAAGATCCACCTGCCTCTGCCTCCCAAGTGCTGGTATTAAAGGTGTGCACCACCACTACCTGGCTGCATTTGTAGTTTATATTAAATCTCCGAGTCAGTTGTTTGGGAAGCAGCTGCTGGTTATTCGGGAGCAAGTGATCAGGACAGGAAACTTCCACCTACAAATGTTCCCATTTCTCTTTCCAAGAGAAGAGAAAAAAAAAAAAAAGAAAAAGCTAAAGTAGAGAGGTGTTTGTGCCTGACGCATGTGTCTCGCAGCCTGTCTGCCTGGCACTGCAACCTGGACCTGTGGTGTGGGAGTGTATAACGCAGACCACTCTTCTTAGAAAACAGGCCTTCTGCCTTAAGTCACCCAGAAAAGACCTCCAAAGCTGCCATGTATGCATATTCTAAGTCTCCAGGGTGTTCCCTACAAGGAGGAGAAAAACCTTGAGATCACACAATTCTATAACAGAAAAGGGCTGTATGGTGGTCCATCGCATGAAATCTTCTCACCCTCAAAAGAGAAGGAACTAGAAAAGACAAGGGTCCAGAGAAGCCCCGGCTGTGGCCACTGCCCACACTCCTTCCAATGTAACATCAAAGTGAAAAACACTGGGAGCTTGTCTACTGGGTGAGGGAAGGAAGGTCAATGCCTGTTAACAAGATATGTCCAGAAGAACACCCATGGGTAGGGCTCAGGCCCAGAAACATCAGAAGACCTGGCCATACTGCACTGTGAGATGCAGCAGCTCTGGCCCTGGTGCTGAACACGTGACCAGCTGTGAGAGGGGCAGCTTCCTGATTAGGTCGTTAGGAAATAAGCAGGTGAGGCACCTGTCTAGTGCTGAAGTTTCTCCTTCCTGCCATTTCTGGCCGTCCTCAGCAGAAGGGTACCAGTGTCTGAAGGCAGCTAACTGTGGGTCTGAGCCGCAGAGATAAGAACTCTGAAACTGATGGTCCTTCTTTACCCCTATTTCACATGATATCTACATTGCTTCTGTCTGGGCCCCTGCATTCCTGAATCACCCATCCCATCCTAGATTTTGTTCCTGTCCACTTGGGTTGTGAAACCTCACTTCTGATCACCTAAATGAGTGATGTATGCTACCAATGGATGGTGTGTGCTCGGAATAGTCCTGCCTCTGGATGTGGGGGGACGGGGAAGGGTAGACGTGAGACCCTGCTAGACATGGAGAGTGGGCCAGAGTGAAATGACTGCCCATTTTTGCCCATTGTTTCCTCTCGGGCAAAGCCTCTCCATCCCTCCATTCTTAAGCTCTGTAATTAAGTCCTTGTAACTCTTTGATCAGCAATAATAGCTGTTTACAACAGGCAAGGCGTGGCTGAACTGAGTGGCTGAGTGGGTGGCTCCCACCACAGACTAGTGCCAGCTGCAGCCCAGTAGGAGACAGACATGGGAACTGTCTCGACTTTGCCATTTCTCCACAGCTTCCCTTGAACATGGCTCTTCCATTGACCTTGGGTTCCTGGGCAGAGCAAGAGTTAGCGAGATAGGTAGACTATGACCTGTGACCTCCATGTTAGAGACAGTGTCACACTGCTTATGGAAGAGTCTGAGGGGTCTGGGGGACAGCCACCTGCTTCACCCTGAGCTCCTTTAAGTGGACTTAAGGACCATTCTTCATATTATTATCAGGTGCTGCTGAGGCCCTGGAAGGACCATGGTCAGGGCTTCCTCTAGCATCAGCTGGCTGCTGAAACAAATCGGCCCAAATGCTAGCCAGGTCTATTTCCCTGACCCGCTACTGACTCTGCAGCTGTCCTCCCACCATCCAGATTTCTCCTCGATTCAGTGTCTACTTTTGGCTTCTGGTTAGTGGCCTCAGGGAATGGGGACTCTTCAATCAGATAAAGTACTGCCTTTCAAAACCGAAAGTTGTCCCGTCAACCTTCCAGGCACTTTCAGACTTATTTCTGCCCTCAGGAAATTATTCTGATACAATGACTTGAACCTGTAACCCAAGCACTTTGGAGGCTGAGGCAGGAGGGTCACAAGTTGTAAACTGGCTTGGGCATCTTATCTAAAACAACAACAACAAAAACCAATTTAAAAAAAGAAAAGCAAAAGAAAGAAACACCACCAATAAAATAGAAACAGGGTGACAAACGGTCAGCCTCAGCTTCGGAGAGTTCAGGTGAGGAACAAGGGACAGGTGGGGGCAGGTAGGTAGCCTTCCGTTTCCTGTCTCTAGTTTTAATAGATTCAGGGAAGAGTAGTTAGGACCCCTGTGTAACAGGTCAGTTAATTTGTTGACTCTTGAGCAGAATGAGGGAGCTGCATCCCGGTCCAGTGGGAGCTCTCCATAGTCTAGGAAGCAGTCTTCATGGAGACCAGGGATTCGATGGCTATAGAACAGGGTTTGTTTTCTTCAGCACTGTGTTCTTGCTCACTGCCAAGTTCCCAGGCTTCACTGGGCCATCTTTATACAACCTGGGGTCGGTTTGCTTCAGTAGCTGACAGTCTGTCTGGAGACCCCTGAGCTTGTCTGTGTTGTATTAGACACTTGCCGCTGTTGTGAAAAATTACTGGGACCAAGGCACTTTAAGGAAGAGAGTTTATTTTGGCTGATGGATCCAGAAGGATTAAGAGTCCACGATGGAGGAGTGTTGGCATGGCAACAAGCGGCAGACACGGCGGCAGATACAGGAAACTAAGAACTCACCTCTTGAACTTAAGTATGAAGCAGAGAGAACAAACTAGCAAGTGTGGGAAGTCTTTAAACTTTCAAAGCCCACCTCCAGTGATGCACTTCAACAAGCCTGCACTTCCTAACCACTCCCAAACAGTGTTGCTAACTGGAGACCAAGTGTTCAAACATCCAAGCATACGGGGCATTCTCATGCAAACAACTTCAGTCCCTCGATGGCCTCCTATGGCAGCACATACATCCTCTGCGTGGGAATGAAGGCCCGAAGTCCCTATAAAGACACTTAGGCCGGGCAAGAGGGCAGCTATCAGATTTTTTCCCTTCCTCCTTGTGGTTGCCTTCCCTTGGGATGGTGGCTTCATTTCTGGTGGTTTTCTCCACTGTGAGACGCCATAGACTACCTTCCAGACATGGGCATGCTGACTGAGGGGCACATGGAGCACAGCTTCCAAGTCTAATGTTTTGCTTAGGCATTGGCTATTCTGGTGGGATACTCTGCCCTGGCCAGCTCTGACCCAAGGCTGAGGTAGCACATGCCTGCATGTGCCACTGGGTTTTGTTTAAGAAGAAGTAGTTTGTCCTGGATCTCCATGACCCAGCCCTTTGGGGTGTCCTTCAACCCCAGCCCCTGGTTAAATTGTGCTCATGTGTCCTATCCAGCACAAAAACACCAGAGGGGAATGCCTTTAGTTTCACAGGGTGGGAGTCAACAGCTGGTAGGGTATCTTCGACAAGACCGGATCAATAATGTCTCTCCCTCCTTCCTCCTCCTTGGCAATGACTGTGTTCTCAGGAGAAACAGATACCCGTTCTTGAAAAAGTGAGACAGTACAAAGAAGAAAAGAACTCATAAAAATAATTTTGAATTGATATTTCACTGTATATAACAGAAGACTAATGCTCTCCCTTGCTCCTGGTGTCTGTCTGTCTGTCCCCTTCCTTCTTGCTCTAGTCAGGTCTAGAGGCTGCTGCCCACTGGACTGTGTTGCTGGTTTAGCCGTTAGGCTCCTTCCTGGACTGTGAATTCCTCTGTGCTCTTGTCTGGGTGCCGCCCCAGAGGTCTCACTCAGCCCTCTGCCCTGAACTCCTTCACTAAAGTTGTCCCTGGAAGCCTCCATCTCTGAGCACCCACGGGTATTCTGGGGCTCACGGACTGTGGACTCCTGCACTTGTGCTCCAAGGCTAAAATTGTTCAAATCAAACTCCTAATCACCACCTCTCCAAATCTGCTTCTCCTTTGCCATGTCAGAGGGCACAGCAGTCCATAAACACCCTCTGGTTAGCGAACAGTGTCTCTTCTGAAACACTCAAGAAGGTGGGCTCTCTGTTTATCTGTCTGTCTGTCTGTCGTTTGTTTGTTTTGTGACGGGTCTCAGAGTTTTCTAATGTGTTCTGAGAGGGACATCAATCATTGACCTTCAGTTCAGGGTCAAACTGAGGAATGATTGCAGTCATTAATATGAGATGAACCAGCAGGTGTGCCATGGGCTACAATCAGGACAGACAGACAGGGCTATTTGAAGCTGTCCAGGATAAATGAGAGCAAAGATCTCTAGGAGCCTACTAAGCAGCTATTAGTTCCCATAGGAGGACCAATGAACACTCAGACATGTTGTCATGGTTACTTCCTGGAGACCCAGAGCTGAAGAAGTTCCATCCTCTTTCAGGGGTACACCCCAGGGCTTGAGGACAGGGATCTCTGCCCTGTTTGAAGGAAGGGTCTGGACTCCAGATGTGAAGAGGATTCATTGGCAAATCTGCTTAACAAAGCCCCTAGGTATCAAAGTATTGAGGGATGTGCTATAAAATCATTGGTGGAACCGTGACTCAGCATCTGTCAAGGGGGACAGTGCCCTTGAAGTCCTTATGTAAACATCCAGACTTCAAAACCCCAGGGTATGTCTCTGTTTGGGGATGGGGCTGTTCCAGATGAGGTCAAGGGGAATAATCTTAATCCATTATGGCTGGCACCTGTAGAAATCAGAAGAGACACTCAGGAAGAGGATGTTAAAACTGGAGAAGGTGTCTACCGCCCATGAAGAACAGCCTGGCAGAGCCTGACCTGTTGGGTCACTGAGTTTCAGGTTCCATCCCAGAACTAGAATGGGAAAATAATCTTTATCTTTGGGACACCTGGTCTGTAGTGTTTTACAGCGTCTCAGAAACCAATATAGTGCCTTACAGAAGCCCAGCTGACAGCTGTCTATTAGAAGGCTTTCAATATCTAATTATTATCTTTCAAAGGCTTAACAGTTCTCGGGGTGGAAAAGTTTATGACTACATAAACAAGATGTCTGCAGCCCTTTGTCTGGCCTCTTTGCAGGTGGACGTAAGAGTATAGGCGTCTCTTACGTTCAACTATTTAGAAATGGGGTCATTGCTCACTAATAGCTATAGATAAGGTATCAATAGAGGCAGTCCAGTGTCTTAGTTAGGGTTTCTCTTGGGACAATGAAACACTATGTCTGAAAAGCAAATTTTAGAGGAAAGGGTGTCCTTGATTTACATGTCCATATTTGTTCATCATCAAAGGGAGTCAGGACAGGAACCCAGAGGCAGGAGCTGATGCAGAGGCCACAGAAGGATGCTGTTCACTGGCTTGATCCTCATGGCTTGCTCAGACTGCTATCTTATAGAACCTAGGACCACCAGCCCGGTGATAACACCACCCATAATGAGCTAGGATCTCCCCCAACAATCACTAGTGAAGAAGATGACCCACAGGCTTGTCTACAACCTGATCCTATGAAGGCATTTTCTTCTTTGTTTTTAAGATTGCATTTATGTATGTATGTATGTATGTATGTATCATCTATCTATCTATCTATCTATCTATCTATCTATCTATTATCTATCATCTATCTACCTGTCTATCTTGTGTGTGCACACTTTTATATAACACAATGTGCCTGTGGAGGTCACAGGGTCACAGGATACCTAGATATCTGCTATGTCCTTCTGTTTGTGGGTCCTGGGGACAGAAGTCAGGTCATCTGGCTTGGCAGCAGCCATATTTACCATTTCACCAACTAGCGGCATTTTCTTAATTGAGGCTCCCTCCTCTCAGCTGACTTTAGCTTGTGTCAAGCTGACATAAAACTATCCAGCACACGCAGTAAGTCTGGCATCCTTACATATGGGGGAGATGGGGACAGACACACAAGAAGGTGGTGTTTTCATCTCTCACAGCTAAGGTGAGTGAGCTCAGGGAACCCAGCCAAGAGAGTGTAGGTACCAGAAGCTGCCCAGAGCTGGCAGCTAAAAGTTAGCTGCTGACTAAATCCAGCAGGCAGCAGATCAGGGAGACAGGCTGCCTTTCTTACTGTCTGAGTAGCTCACCATTTTCTTTCCCAGGTGGAAAACTGAAAAGCCAAGGCAGAAGAAGGTGGTGGGTGGAACAGATTATGCTGAGGGTTCTAAACTGCACGTAGAATTGCAACATCGACTCCCTGTGCCCAGCTCACCTAGTCCCTCTCTCTGGGACCATTTATCTCTGTAGACTGATCTTGGTTGTGACCTCTCCAGTGATCTCAGCCCCAGCGCTGACCATTTATTTCTCTCTAGCCTCCAGGAAGTACTTGTGGTGTGGATTGTCACACAGCAGTAATCCATCTCCATTTGTGAACTTGCAAAGATCTCTTTAAATATTCATGTTAACTGTGGCCTCCCCTGGTTCCTTGGGTCAGGAATGTAAACAATCCAGGGGAGGGGTTCTGGACTGAGTCCTGGCTGGTCCCCAAGGTCCTGCCTCTTGCCTTAATCAGTCCCAGCTCTGGTAAATGAAGGAAAAGGAACATATCCAACAAAGGGTTGGAGTGTCTATTGTAGGAGAACAGACCCAGCCAGAGAGTAGGCAGAATCTTTGCATCTCTCATGGGAAGAAAGGATGGCGTGTACTAGCCAGCTGCTGCCTTATGGGTGGACCTAGGAATATTTGAGGTTTGGGAGAATTATTGGGGCTATCAAAAGCTAGTCTCATCGTGTTGTGAAGTCCTTCCTGGAAGAGAAGACTCTGTGGATAAACATGATTCCCCATATGCTACCAGGTTGGAGAAAGGGCATCTTGTCCTCAGGGCTGCGTCCAAGCTGTGATGGGTTTCGTGATCTCTCTCTTCTGAGCTGGGCTGGTTCCCTATGGCATCTTTCCCCACAGCTGTGATGGCCCTCATGGCCTCTCTCTTCTCAGCTGTGCCTTCTCATTCAGATTCACACTAGTGAAGGTACCTTCCACACATACTGGGATTCCTCTGCTGGAGATGGGTCAGCCTGGTGTCCCTGAGAGCCACCTACCGAGGGCATGAGAAGCTGGCCAAGGAATGGCTGAGACAGACAAACCACTGTCTCTCTGTGTTATTTCTAGAAGCAACTGCAGACTCCCAACTACTTGAACTTGTATTAACACCATTTCCTTGTGACAGCAGTACTCTATGAGGAGGGGGTATCAGAAGATGGCCTGGAGCCATTTAGTGCCTTGGTGTGCAACACAGTCACCAAGGCAACAAGAGAATGGCATATTTCCTGATGTTCTTAATTAGTGAGCCCGCTCATCTCTGTGTGTATTTCCCACCCATTCACGTAAGATAGCAAGTCATAACTTTATGTTCTTGAGATAGGGCTTCATGTACACCAGGCTAGCCTTAAACTGGCTACGAATCCATGTATGACCTTGAACTTCAAATTCTCCTGCCTCTCTCTTCCTCTGGAGAGCTGGGATTACAGGTGTGTGATCCCACGTCTGGTTTGAACCCAGGGCTTCGTGCGTTCGAGATAAACCCTCTACCAACCCAGCTACATTCCCCAAACCTGTAATTTGTTGTTGTATATGTTTATAATGTGGCATTCACTCGTTCTCACACTGTGCCTTCTGAAGACAGCTTGATCTTGTATCACCCTGAACTGTCAAAAGAAGTTTCGAAGTTGAAGGCACATTGAGAAAAAAAAAAAAAGAGCAAATGTCTTTGAATGGTACCTCCTATTTCACCAAACTTTCATCCTTAGTAACTGTTTTCCTCCCTGTCTCTCCTTCATCCAAAGTTTCAACTGTCCGTCCCGCTGCCCTAAATGAGTTTTTTAATCCCTGGAATAAAGAAGAATTTATGTGTTCCACCCCCACCCAATTTTGTGTTCTCCCAAAGGTGCTTTCTTTAGAAACGACATTTCTTCTCCTGCCAGCTGGAGCGTTTTACAGATGACAGGACTTTGAAGCGGTGGCAGGGCTTTCATGGGTCTTGGTGGGGGTTAACACATTAGGTGGTACAAAGCCTCCCCCTGGGGCACAAGTCTATAAGGTAGGAAGGGCACACACCCTAGAAACTCCTGGATTCCACTGGCTCCCTGGTTCCCACAGCCTTTCTGGAAATGTTGCTTAGCGTCTCAGAGCTGGGGGCTGGAGAGATCAGTCTCCTTCTTGGAATAGGAAAGGATGTGGGAGTAAGCTCGGAGGCTGGGTGATTGCCCGAGTTGGAAACAACATGTGTGAAACACAGAAGTACAGTTAAGTATTTCAGTTTGTCCCCTGGAGATGCCTGTGGTCAGTCACTGTGTTGGAAGATTTTCTCATTGACCCGGGGAGACTAGAATGACGCTCTGGGCAGGTCCTCCCCTCAAGAGGAAACAAAAGTCAGAGGCTGGGAGCCCTTCCCCCATCTTTAGAGCAGTGTGGGTCCTAATATGTGTCCAGTGTCTGAGGCAACAGCTTGCCTTTCACCCACTCCAGGTTTTTCCTGACCGCTTGACTCTCAAGCGCCAGCCACAAGGACAAGACAGAGGAGATCAGCTAGAGCTGCTAAGGAGTCAAACCGACCGACTCCAGGGGCAGCCAGTGAAGCAGGCTGGTAAAGAACTATGAAAGACATCAAATTCAGCTTTTATACAGAACCAGACAGCACACAGGAAGTTCTGACGTCACAGAAACTAGAGGCAGTGAGGAGGAGCAGATACATTAGATATATTGCCACTTTGCCACGTGCATCCAGAGCCTGTGGTTTATGGGCCACATGAGGGAATCAGCAGGTAGCCAGCCAGGCTTTGTCCTGGTACAGTCCTGTGAGATGCGAATGAGTAGCCCTGAGCCTATGCTCAAGGCTCCAGTGCTCTGGGTCTGGAGGACTGGAGGGATTCATTCCTGCCCTCACTATGGGGCCCTTCAGGTCTCTATGACCCAAAGCTCTTTTTCCTAGAAGCTGTGCTCTTGGAGCCCAGGACTAACTAAGCGGGACCCACCTTTATCTATTGCTACTGACCTTTGTCCTAACATTCAAAATCTCCCTGTTCAGTTTCTCCTGCATTGTGAGAGGAGTATTGTCACGAGAATACATATGGTGCCTATTGCTGCTGAATGTATATGCTAGCCCAAGAAAAGTATGTGACCCTTTCTACCTGTTACATAGACAGATTACAGTCATTAAGACGTGAGTGTCCTGACTTACAGGCTTTAAGGGTATCCTTATACACCCAGCCTTTCACTGAAGCCAGCATGAATCCAGCTGTGCAGGTGAGAGCCATACTCTGGGCTGCTTCAGGACTGGCCGAAACATCTCAGTGGGACCTTCTTCCCTTTCTGACACCACGAAGGTCGGATGGCGTGTCCTTGTTAGGAGTTGCCTGTTGGAAGCCCTGGGAGGGAAACAGCCGTGTGCCTGGGTTCTCATGCATTGGGTTTGGTGGGAGCTCACCAGGGCCATCAGCCTGTGAGAGCTGTGACAGCACTTCCGCTCTGCCCAGCTTTCATTTGGTGGCCCACCAGGAGCTCGGGAGGCTCATCCTCCTATCTAGTGACACATCAGGAACTGACTTGGAGTTTACAGCAAGTAGGATTACTAAGCACCGAGGCATAAACACAGGATGCGGATGGATTTCCCACCCTCTGGCCCGTCCCCACATGGAACAGCTGGAGCCCAGCCAGGGTGCTCAGCAGGAAGGGTGTAGTTTGCACACATAAACATGTGAAGGAGTATGCACGTGACCATTGTGGGTGTGCATGGCAACGTGTACAAGCATATATCCGAGCATATGCATGCGATGAGTGTGTCACCGTGCATAAGGCTGTGTCCACATGTATGTATGGCAGGCAGCCAACCAGGCTTTGTTCTGGGTGCAGTCCTCTGAGACTCCAATAAGCAGCCCTGAGCCCAAGCTCAAGACTCTAAAACGCTGGGTCTGGAGGATTCGAGGGGCTCACTCCTGCCACCACTGTGGAGCCCTTCAGATCTCTAAGACACAAAACATTTTACTAGAAGCTGTGCCCTGGAAGACCAGGACTAACTAAGCAGGACCACCCTTATATATGAACAAAGTCCTGGGCCGACTTGGGTCTGGATTGAGATGTTGGTCCTACTCCATGAAAGGCCCTCCCATCTTCCTGTTGGGAGCACGTGGTGAGAAGAGGAGAGGAGAGGCTGAAGCAATGGTCTGGAATCTCAGCTCCCGCTGGTATCCTTCATTATGATGTTCCCATGGCTCTTTCTTTGAAAGGCTGGCTTAAAGAGGTCCCCCCAAGAGCTTCAGCAGGAAAGTGGCCCTTGATTTTCTGCCTAGGAAGGCTCGTGAGTTAGCCACACTGTAGGCACTGAGATGGCTGGATGTGAAGCAGAGGGCATGAGAAGTGGCCTAGGAGTCGAGAGAACATGGCTTCGAGCTGGGTCTTACTCAGCCTCAGTTCTGTGATGTGCTCTCGTTAGTTTGGGCTGGAGGTACAAGCCCAAAGACCAAAGATTTTCCTCGACTCTGAACCTCACCCACGGTCATTTCAGAGAGGTGCCACAAGAGAAGACACCTGGAAGGTTGCTCCTGGAAATTCCCAGACCCTGTCTTCTCCTGCAATACTTTCTAACCCATGCAACTCAGAACTTCTCCTTGGAGTGAGCCTGGTTCCCTGTTGTTGCTGTCAGCACATACTTAGTATACAAAGCCATCCACGTTCATCACCCCTCCGTGTAGGTCACATGCCTGACTTGGGCCTTATTGGGCTAGGGTCCTGGTGTGCAGAGCTGGCTCCTTCTGCAAGCTCTCGGAGAATCCTCCTCTGTTTCTTGTCCCCTTCAAATTTGGAAGTGCCACATTCCATGGCTTATGGCCCCATTTTTCAGTCTCAACAGCAGCTGAATCTTTTTCAGAGAAGGTCTCTGGAGCTCTTTCCCAACTCCGTCTTCCCACTGAGGGTTCAGTGAGTGCCTCCTCCCCAGGAAGCTGGCTGTCAACATTAGTGTCACATGGAACCCAGGAATTCCCTTAGGACAGTGTATTCACAGGCTCTAGAGATGGACTCTGGGTGTCCATCTTTGGGGGTGCCACTCTTCTCCATTGCGTGACGATTTTGTAGAAAGATAGAACAGATGTGGAACAAGCCCACATGCACACATGAAAACCAAAGTGAACTCTTTATGTAGATGCGGAGGGTCCCTGTGTGCACCCTGTGTATGTGGTGTGCTTTGGAGCCACATGGTAAGGTTCAGTTATGCTTCTGAGAGACTCTAGACACAAGCTGTTTGTTGAGCCTGGATCTGTCTCAGGGAAATTCTATCTTTGGTGTGCATATGTGAGCATTTATCTGTTTGGTGTACATGTATATGTGTGTATGCACGTATACTATTCATTTGCACATGTGTGCCCACAGACATGTGACCATGTAGGCATGCATGCAGTATACATGTGTGTATATAGCAAGCATATGTATGTGGTGTTACATATGTGTTTTATGCATTTTTCTGCATGTATTCACATGTGAGCATGTGTATGTGTTGGATGTGTGAATGAGTTTATCCAGAACACATAGAGTACCCAGCCAAAGTTGGGCTCCTGCTGCTGTGGCTGCCAGTGCCTAAAGAGTTCTGTTTGAATATGACGGGTGGTCCTTTCCTGTTCCTGGGGTGGCCTGGAGCTCATTGTCAGGTTTTGTGTCTGACTTGGCTTCAGTCTTTCTCTGTAATGCAGAGGGCTTATCTCCTCTCTTCACACTGCTTTCCTGCAATAGCTCTGGACCCAACAGCATGGTTGTAAGAATGAACACAAATGTGCAAAATGAAGACCAGCCATCCCAGTGAAAGATTACCCTAGCTGCCTTGGCCAAGCCGCTTCTCAGGTCTCCATGGGCATCATTTTGCCCCCTCAGAAACCCAGCCCGCCTGCCTGTATGGAAATGTCATTCTAATCAGAGTTGGCTGGAAATGATTGTTGGTGCTCAGGTTCCAGAGATCAACACTGAACCTGTAGTTCATGTCTACAGGCACGAAGGGAAGTATTTAAATGCACACAGACCTACCATCAGAGCATGCGCCCCATGTGTCTGCAGTGCCCTCATCCCTGCGGAAAGCAGTGCCAATCCCTCAGGCCCTGCATTAGGGCCTTGATCCTGCAGAACAGGCGGTGTGGACTGAAAGCAGAGAGTGCTAAGATAGGGATAGATGCAGACAATGTACAAGCAGCGCTGAGAAGCAGGTGGTGTAGACCGTGTGTGTGTGTGTGTGTGTGTGTGTGTGTGTACTCTGCATGAACAATAGGAAGGTACCATTGAGATAAGGTGGGCCAGGGAGACAGTGTTAACCTGGTGCTGAGATTCAGGTGTAGTTAGATGGAGCATGGTGGCAATAAAAAGCAGATTTGCATAGACAGGGTGCAGGCAGCTCCAAGACCAACACTGGTGTAGACAAAATGCAGGTAATACTGAGACCCAGGGGAGTGCAGTGTGGGGTGAATGGAACGTAGGTGGTACTGAGACCCAGGCAGATAGGCAGATGGCATTTGGCATCTGGATGCCCACGATCTCAGAGACTCAATGTGCCACAACTGTCCAGGTGTTAAGATGAATATGGCCAGGTAGATACTTTAATCCATAAAAACACACTCTGTAAGTTTGTGAAATTACAACTTTGATGATTTTTTTCAGGAAAATATGACCCCCCAAATAATATCATACTGTCCTCTTTTTAACCTGATCACATCAGGGAAGACACAATTGCCAAATAGGAAATTTGGTACTTAGGATGTTCCATAGGCCTTAGGGTTAGGATATCAGCTTATCTTTTGGGGAGCATCATTTACCAAATAGCCCTCCCTTTGAGCTCCCAGAAAGCACTCCAACCCTGCCATTCCTTGAATTCAGCCCTTAGAGACCTGTCTGTTGTCCTGCAGCCCTAGCTCCTTACTGTGCCCTATCCTAAAATGATTCATGAGATGTTTCTCTTGTTGATAGGAGCAGAAGCAGAAGGCTAGGAGAGGTATCCCAAACTCTGCGGGCGCTGGTGACTTCCCGTTTGCTATGTGGAGGGCAATGCCCTACTCCACGGCCATTTTTGTCCTCTTTGCTGCAAGTGGACCTCTCTCTAAGAGTGGATGGGAAGCAGATCAGATGAGGGCTATTTAGGCATAGTTGGCTTCTGGGGTATACAGGATGAATGCCCAGAGGCAATGCCTATAGGACAGAGTGAGCAGGCTGCTTTGATGGCAGCATTGTAGGGTATTCATGCCAAGGGCATCTACATCTATTTGTGTGTGGGGTTGAGGCCACGCCGGGGCCCCAAGGGATGCCTGTAACACTCCTAATGAGGTCTGCGCATCATTTACCAATGTCAGTCGGGGGGATCTGGGAATCAATGCACGTGCAGATGATCAACTAACTACTTATTCAATTTGGATTAATGAAGCAAGCAAGGGTGGGCAGGGCCAGGCTTGGCTTGGCTTGGGGCTTTCTTTAAGTAGACAGGTGAAGATGCCCTTGGGTGCAATGGACATATTACCCATCACTGAGGGAGGTACTCAAGTAAGAGTGTCCAGGCTGTGGGCACTGTTTTAATGAACTGCTTGGGCAGCATTGGTGGGCTGTGGCAGAACCCCTCCCTCAAGGCTTCCAGACAAAGCCCTTGCATGCTGAAGAAGTTCTCTTGTCTATAAAGGTTTTTAAAGTAGGCACATGGGCAGAGCAGCATGGGAACTTGCCCACATTCTCCTGCCTTCTTGGATTTGAACAGTGAGTGGAGTCTAGTCTAGAAATCCTTCTTGCGCTCATAGTCAAGGCTGATGGTTGTAATGTTCGTCTATAGGATGATGAGTGTGTGTCCACCAAGAACTCGGTGGTTAGCTCCCTCAGGGTAGCGTAAGTAACCCTAGCCGAGCCTGGAGCCCGTTGAGTGGTAGGCATGGTGGCAGGAGCTCAAAGTCAACAAAATCACATCTCTAACTCAAAACCAAGTGAGAACTGGAAGTGGCCAAGGCTTTAAACTCTCAAATACTCCCTGTGGTGTACTTTCTCCAACAAAACTGTGCCTCCCCGTAGCCTCTCCAAACAGTGCCACCAAGTGTTCAGATGCTTGAGCCTATGGGAGATAATTCTCATGAAAACCACCATATGCATCTACAATGCTTTATTTCCACTCTCCAGAAGATTCCCAACAGCCCCGTGTGGTCTCCTGTTGTCTCCTACTATCTTAAATCATTGTGGACACTTGTCTGTAATGTGGCTTCTGCCGTCCCAGGATCTCCTGCACGTTGTAACATTCAGACTGTCTGTCCCCTAAGGCAAGGTAAAGTGCCAAACTTCTGTTTGATACCTGAGCTGAAGTGGCATTGCTGTAGGGGCAATTTTGTATTCTTGTAAATTTTTTTTTTGAAGAAAATGTGCAAAGATGTTTCTTATTTTCTAAAAAAGCTTCAGGCTTCTGCTTATTTCTTAACTTACAACCTATCAGGAAAAAAGCAACTTAGTACAAGGAAAAATGTGAAGTACCAACTTCTTATTTTATTTTATTTATTTATTTATTTATTTATTTATTAAAGATTTCTGTCTCTTCCCCGCCGCCGCCTCCCATTTCCCTCCCCCTCCCCCAATTAAGTCTCCCCCCAGCCCGAAAAGCAAACAGGGTTCCCTGTCACTATCCTGAGTGAGGTAAGCCAGACCCAAAAAGAGGAACATGGGATGTACTCACTCATATTTGGTTTCTAGCCATAAACCAAGGACATTGAGCCTATAATTAGTGATCCTAGAGAAGCTAAATAAGGAGAACCCAAAGAAAAACATATAGGCATCCTCCTGAAGTACCAACTTCTGACCGCTAGTAGGAAGGGTCTGGAGAGACTGGCACCTCTGATCTGGGCAGCAGCTCTTTCAGAACTAACCGGACATAGCTAAGTATTTTCTTACCTCCCTTTTCACTCTCTTCACAGTTTTCTGACAGTGCCAATCCAACCCAAAGATAAAAGCAATTCCACAATAACACGGTTTGCTCTTGTGTAAATAACGTTCTATAGGAGACAAGCTGACACCTCCACTTACCGAGCTGCATAGGGCTCAATCCATACCACCTTCATGGGTAGCTCAGGTGGTCTGGGACGGGAAAGCCTGACTAGGTGGTGAATTCCTGGGGTCATTGCAGCTACAGGGCCCCGCCCTTCACTTTGCCTAGTCCCCATCCCTACCCTGCCTCCGACTGCTCTGGCTTCAAGGCTGCTGCAGATTATGGAGATGACATCATGGAACATTCTGCAGGTCTCCAAGGCCTTTCCAGGGTAGGTGCAGATGCTCTTCTGTATTTATTACAGACTGGACATTGTACCCCACAGCTGCTGCCCTGCTGCCCTCCCCGCATTCTGGCTTTCCTAAACCGGGAGAGGATTCCTCCTGGCACATAGCCATAAGCCTGCGGTGAATAAGTCTCAACCACACTAGCTTCTGGTGAGTGAGTTCATCTACATATATTGGCCTGTGATGAATGAATTCAGCTACATTGGCTCATGGTGAAAACTCACTTACTTGAGTTTAAAAAGTGTGACTTTTTGCCTGTAGTGGCTGAGGGCGACTCTCTGTTTACACTGGAAGAAAGTCACGGTTGTCCAGATGGTTGCCTGGGTCCTAGCCCTAGGCCCTGCATCTCTTTTGAGGTTGTGCTGACCTCCCCCACATCCTTCCCCTCCCCAAAGCTTGGAGGTCAGTCCAAGGTGACTGTTCTGTTGGTTACAGTTTCCTCCACTCTCATACTTCTCTGCAGGAGATCCTTTTAATAACTCTAGTGAATAGACTTTTGGTCCCTGACATTGGCTATGAGTTTATAGGGTTGAATTCAGCCTGTTTGTCTACGGGAAGTGTAATTGGGTCTTGAGTTTTTAGGAAAAGCTGTGGGATCCAGGCATAGATACCATTGTGCAGCACAGACTAGGGACAGGAGCCAGGACAGGAAAGTGGGGTTCTAGTGTGGTTGATAGAAGGTCAAGAAAGGAGGGGCCACGAAGCACTGAGAGATTAAAAGGTTCAGATAAAAGGCAGGCTGGGAGGAGGTGGATGGCTTCACAGAGAGAGAACAAAAGGGGCTCCCACTGCCCTGGACTTCGCTTCCACTGACAATAGATACAATGGAGAACTGTTGAAGAAGGGGATTCAGAAAGGCCACCCTGAGTGGGGAGACAGAGGTCTGTAGAGCCACCTGAGCCAGTCCAGGGTGAAGGGTGCATCTAGAGCCTCAGTGGTGGGAGTCTGGGGGTTGGAACCTCGGGAATGTCAGGGCACAGACAAACCCCATCTCTAGACTTTCCAGGATGAAACACTTGCCCTGAGTTCAACCTCCTGCTAGAGGACAGGACAGGCAGGCATTGTGGGGAGCAGGCGAGTCAGAGCAGGGCAAATGTCCTTCAACTCCTTTTTCATTTCAATCCATCAAGCAAACTTATGCTCTTCTGCGTCTCTTACAATTCAGTTGGTATTAGATTGGAGATGTTGCTGGCGATGGCAGAGGCATCCAGGGGCATCAACTGGAGATCAGGGGCTTAGCTTTGGGTTCTGCTGACCCAAAAAGAATCCCAGCTTATATAAGCATAGTATGGGGGCAACATCTCCCCCAAAATTCTAGGCCATAGAATTGGTCTGTCAGGGCTCCCCATGAGCCCAAGAAGGTTTTTCTCAGAGGAAGTGCAAAACGTGGGGTCAAGTTTTGGGATGTCTAGAAACACTTCTCATCTCTGCTTGGGTTGGAGACCCCTGTCCCCAGTTCCAGAGATAATTTTTTAAAAAATAGAGACAGGGTTTCTGGCTGCCGTGGAATCATATATAGACTAGACTGGCCTTGAACTCACAGAGACCACATGCGTTTGTGCCAAGCTGTTGGCATTAAAGGTGAGCACCACTACACCTGACCTGAGGATGTATTTTTTATGTTGTAGGATTTGTAGCTTTGACAAGAGCCAGGCAATGAAGGCTGGAGCTTTGCCCAGGAGAAGGACTCCAGACCCAAGCTGCCGTTCTCAGTCCTTCAAGATTTTCCTTCTCATTTCTAAATATTTTTTGTTTGTTTTGTGTTTTTGTTTTTTTGAGGCAAGGTCAAGCTATGTATTTCTGGATGTCCTGACTCTCTATGTAGATCAGGCTGGCTTGGAACTCTAAGAGATCTGCCTCCCTCTGGAGTGCTGGAATTAAAGTTGTGTGCCATTACCCCTGGCTAGCCCTGAAGATTTTTTTCATGTCCAACTTTTTCCAAGTCAACTTTGAATTTTAAAGCAAAATATATACAAAACAAAAACATAGGTTCTCCCAAAGTCAGCTTTTTCTAGTGTCAGCACTGTGAGCCTGTGGCTTGGTGTCAGAAGAGCCGGCTGGGCGTGTGGCCTTGGCCTCTATTCCCAAGAGGGTCCAGGGCTGGATTCTGTTTATGGAGTCTCAGCTCTTTTCATCTTGAGGAAGCACTTTGTTGCTCCACTCCAAAATAACTTCTGCAGAAATGGGCTGTATTTTTAGGACACAGGAAAGGCTTGGGCAGACCCTGGGAGTCTCTTATGGCCAGCTGGTTTCCTATTGCTTTCCAGAAGCAGGCGTCACGGCCTCGTAGGACAGAGAAAACGACCACCTATAAGGAGAGGGGTGCAAGGCTCCTGCACGCTCTCAGACCCTTTTCATCTGGTGGATGGTGATTACTCCGGGTCGTCGTCTCCCTGTTCCTAGCTTGTGGTCTTGGGTACAGCGTTATTATTTGACAAAAGTGGAAAAACAGTTAGATGACGCCCAGAAGTGCTTTAAAAGGAGCTTGTTCTTGACATGGAGGTGAGATGAAAGCAAGTCAACACCGGGAAAGTCAGAGATATAGATCTGGGCAGAGTGGGGCATGACCTGGGCTGTCAGGCTGGTCCATTGTTGAAGGCCAAGTCCAAGTCCAGGGTAATTCTTACAGGTGCCAATTGAGGGACAGTTGGACAGTGGGAGGGCCATAGGCCTTCCTAAGTTTCTTAGCAATACAGAGCTGAATTTCAAAAGTGACCCATCTTTTCTTGCCTTTGGAATCACATGTTTTTGTTTTTGGACAAACAACAGGGAAGTTTACTTCCCTCAGTAGTAGTAAGGAGACCGCTTGTTTCTTTCCTGGCCACCTGGCAGGTCAGACCCAAATTAATCACACAGAAACTGTATTAATTAAATCACTGCTTGGCCAACTACTTACATTACTGCTAGCTAGCGCTTACATCTAGAATTAACCCATCTCCATTATCTTATATTTTACTGTGAGGCTTGTGGCCCACTGGCAAGGTTTTAGCGTGTCTGTCTCCAATGGTGGCTCTATGGCTTCTCTCTGACTCCGCCTTCTCCCAGCATTCAGTTTAGTTTTCCCTGCCTAGCTCTATTCTGCTAAGCCACTGGCCAAAACAGCTTTATTCATTAACCAATAAAAGCACAACATATACAGAAAGACTTCCCATATCATTTTTCCTTTCCTGTTTGAATAAAAAAAAAGGTTTTAACTTTAACATAGTAAAATTACATATAACAAAACAGGTATCAAGCAAGAATTATAGTTACAATTTTTATATCTACTTTATCTTTTATCATAACTAAGGAGCATCAGAAAACTATAACTATAAATTCTTCAACTCCATCAAAGACTCCAGAAGTATTACCTAAGTAAACAGGAAGTACATTATAAGCAACTTCCAAAACTCTAGAAATGACAAAGACATCTCACTACCTGGATAGTTACCCAAAGTTCTTCTGTACTGTTGGGGCATCCATCTTCAGCCTACAGGCCCATAGAATGCAGCAGCTTTTTCCATGAGGCAGGAAATTTCAAAGGCAGTTCTGCCTAAATTGGCAGTTTGCCAATCACTTTCTTCTATATCCTGTAGAATATCTGGCAGACTCTTTCATGAAGCAGGAACCCCAAAGGATTGTCTCACCTTTAGACAAGTTCATTTCTCTGTGGGTCCTGCATGTCCAGTTTATCAAGCAGTCCAGGCAAGAAAAATTTCTTGCCCAAATGGCTACCAAGCTCCATGAGGAGTCTCTTCAATGCCCGCCGTCCTCTTGAAGCAGATTGGTGCTGCCAGGAGCAGATGTGTCTCATTGTCATGAAAAGTCTTAATTTTTTTAAAGTCTAATTTTAACATGACATTTAAATTTAAATGTCATATTATGTAGGTCTTTGAACAGTTTGAAGAACACCTATCTAATTGAAATATATCTCTGTAAATCTAGAAAACCTAACTAACATGACTATGAGCTTCACTATTATAGATGACTCCCTATTAACCTATATTTCTTAATTATACATTACATTTTAAATGAGCTACACAAACACAATATCTTAATCAAGGACATACACCACACACACACACACACACACACACACACACACACACACACACACTGACCTTAAATTTGTATCAATAAACCAAGATCCATGCCAATGCAAATCTCAATCTCCAAACTGCTTCCTGCTTTTTGTTGGGTGAAGTAATTTTTAGGCGTGTTCACAGCGACCTTTCAGGGGCCTTGATCCATCAAACCATATTAGTCTAGAAGCAATCTAGAGGTTCTCATCCTCTGTGGAAATAAAAGAAAAACCTCTTTTCCAAAGCAACATATCCTTAGACTCAAATTCTGAAGACAAGATACCTTTAAAGTATATATGCTGGTTACTTAACTCCTTCACAGTCAAAAAATTCGAAGAAAACACAATAATACACATAATCCAGATTCTCTGTGTATATTCCATCTTTATTGGCTTATTCTTTCTTTACTCCTTTTAATCTATGACTCTGTCTCTTTAAAGGCTTTACCTTTTAAAAACCATTTTCTTCTTTTAATAATTCTCTATACTCCTTTTCTTCTCTTCCCCAAGCCTATATACATTTTTTCCAACACTGTGACTCATTTAGAGGTCTCTAAAAAAAAAATCCGGATCTGTCTTTATTGTATATCTGTAATTATTTTTTGACCAGAAGCACTTCTTAAAATGCTAAGCAGCAAGTAAGGCTTCTCTGTCTTTTGGCTCCACCCAGTCCAATATGGTGGGGTGGAGGTCTGTTTAGTGTGAGCCCGTTTTCAGGCACACAGTGAGTCTATGTTGCCCATTAAGCAAGTTGTAGCACTCTGTTCACAAACCCCATTTAAATGCTTGGCCTCTTGAAAGAGTCAGAGTTTGTGCTGGCCCAGAAAGCTGGCATTTCAAAATGGTGTGACTTTTTCTGTTACCACTGACTCAGAAAACCTTCTATTAAAAGATCCACGGTGTTAAGATGTGCTTAACTGTTTTTTGTTTTGTTTTGTTTTTGCCTAGAATTTCTTCCCAAATTCTCTGGTTTTAAGTGGATTTTAATTGGCCCCATGTTGGGTGCCAATTTGTTGTAAGGATGCTACTTATTCATTTCCCAGCTTCCCAGACTCCCAAAATAACCACATAGCTATTAATCTGTGTATCACCCACAAGGCTGTGGCTTACCGGATAAAGTTCTGGCATCTGTGTCCAGTGGGGCTACATGACTTCTCTCTGACTCTGCCCTTCTTTCTTCCAGCATTCAGTTTAGTTTTCCCTGCCTAGCTAAGTTCTGTCTTGCTATAGGCTCAAGCCATCTTTCTTTCCTTATTCATTAATAGTAATCACAGCATACAGAGAGGAATCCCACATCACTCAGGAGAAAGTTATCATTGTAGGTGGGAAGGGAAATCATCTTACCATGTCAGGGTTAGCAAACAAAGGCCTGGGCACCCAAACATGTCCTATCACCATTCTCAGAGGTACCTGTCCCCTTCACCTGTTTTCCCCACCCTCAATTTCCTTGTCTTCCCAAGGGCTCTGATATCAGACCCCCATGGTATCAGTGGGAGTATTATAGAAACAGAAGATAGTGGTGGCCAATGCTGGGATGTAGTGCCCCTGGGCAGAACCCCTTACAGCTGGTGGAAAAGTTCATCAGCCCTTCCCCTGCTTAACTTCTGAGATCTATGGTTACCACTGACAGGGAGAGATTGATTGTTGTGTGTTGTAACTGGATTTACTTCTGGTTCCCTGATGTACTCCACTGTGCAATCTCCTATTCTATACTTTATTCCTCATGGACGTTCCTGCCTGTCTTTAATGCATTTCCACTATTTTTCCCAGACAATGGGCAAGCACACTGGCCTTCCACCTTGTGAGGCTGCTATGTATTATGTTGCACTATGGCTGGGGTCCCAGGTGACTTGGAGACACTAATTATCACTCCACGAATGGGGGCATTAAGGAGGATTTGGCCTCATCTTTGTCAAGGACGAGCAGCTGCACAGGTGGTCTGACTGCCGCTAGCTCCTGTTCTCTGAGAATCTCCTCTCCGTGTCTCATTTTTAATTTTTTTAAAAGTGAAATCTGTGTTTTCTTCCAAAGGGCTGACTTTGTATCTGGCCTTCTCTATCATCTTCACTGAGAGAAAGCTTTACAAGGTCCCAGCCAGAATCGGAAAGGAAACCTGATAGCTCCACCCATTGTGAACCTTTGCCTGACTTTCCTACCCCCAGTACAGGCAGGGTATTGACCTAGACACACATACACCTAGAGGTAGGTATCTAAGTTTTCAGACCCTCAGTGCAGATGGCTGCATGACACACTTAGGGCCCCAGGTGCAAACAACTCTAAGGGATGCCTGTATTCACTGGGGATAAAAATATTAGGAGGCCTATGTCTAACAGAGCTGAAGGTATTCTAAGTATGAAAATCGCTGTACCTAGTTGACCCGGAGGTGTCCTGAGGGTCATGGCCGGCTAACACAAGAATATTCTGAGGGGTCTGTATTGTTGAGACATGAATATGTTGTGTTCTCTGGAGATGAGGGTCTCTTTGTTGTGTCCATATCCACTAGAACCATTCCATGTGTGGGACTGCTGCTCTGTGTAAGCTGTTAAGTTTCATTTCTCCATCGTGTTCTGAGATCCACAGGGCCCATCTTAGGACAAGGCAGCCCCGGGGGGATCTGGAACTTGAACTGGTATCTTAACATTCACAGAACCACTTTCTGGCCTGCTTTCCTAGTAGCCTTGTGTCTTCTATTTTCCTTTGAGAAGTTCCATTCTGAAGTAGAACATCCAGACCTGGGAGTCATACTTCTGCACAGACTGGGCTGAACATCATCTTTACACTTCTGGGCAATGATTTCCTAACCAAGTAGCTAGCCAAGACTGCAGCTTTTCCCAGTGCTTTGTTCTTCAGGCCTGGAACCTTTGTCCATAGAATGTTCTTGTTTCCAAACAGTGGGGGTAGGCCTTACAGGGAGAGCTGTCATGTGCTTCTTTGGAACTGGCCTGACTCAGCTTCCCCAGGGACTGGGGCTCCTTCCTTTCTCTATGACATGCTTAACAGCTCAAAGGTAGAGATTTTCAGTCTTTCTGATATTCTGACATGTAAATAGTTTTGCTGAAAATGAGGCCTGGAGAGATGGCTCCATGGTTCAGACTACTCTTTCAAAGGATCTGAGCTTGGTTCATAGCACCCATGCCTGGCAGATCACCACCACCCATAACTCCAGGCCCAGAGGTTCTGACACCATCTCTTGGCCTCTACAGGTACTCTACTCTCTCTCTCTCTCTCTCTCTCTCTCTCTCTCTCTCTCTCTCTCTCTCTCTCTCTCTCTCTCTCTCACACACACACACACACACACACACACACACACTTGAAAATAAAATAAATACTTTTTAAAATAAGGAAATGGGGGGGGGAGTGGGGCCTGACTTGGAACTTACATCAGCTCTCTGTCCTCTGAGCTAGCAGCCCCTTGCTGAAGCTACCCTTGGAGACATGAGGACCAGGAAACAGGTGCTTATTGCAGCCCTTGAATTCCTCAAGGGGCCATGGTTGCTATGAGTGGTCACTAGTTTTAAGTCAACTTGACCTGAGCCAGAGTCATTTTGGAAGTGGGAACCTCAGTTGTAAGTGAACTTTTCTGTCCTGCCAACCAGTTCCCAAATAACCACACAGAGACTTTCTGTTAATTATAAATGCTCAGCTGATAACTTGGGCTTCTTACTAACCAGTTCTTAATTTTAAATTGACACATACTTTTCATCTACCCTTTGACATGTGGTGATACCTTTCTTCAACATGACACATTCATCTTGCTCCTCTCTGTGTCTTCCTGAGACTCCTGAGACTCCCCCTGTTGTAGGAGCTGCTTGTTCATTCTCAAGTGCCCAGACTTGAAATAATCACATAGAAACTATATTATTTTAATCACTTCTTGACCAATCACTTAAGTGTATTCCTGGCTAAATCTTATATCTTTGGTTAACCCATTTCTATTATTTTATATTTTACCATGAGGCTTGTGGCCTATCGACAAGGTTCCAACTGGCAGCTTGTGTCTTTCCCCTGTGGCAACTCCATGGTGTCTTTCTCCCAGCATTCAGTTTAGTTTTCCCAGCCTAGCTATTCTGCCCTATCACAGGCTAAGGCAGATTCTTTATTCATTAACCAATAAAAGCAACACATATATAGAAGGACCTCCCACACCATCTCCCCTTCTTCTTTGAGCTTTATTTTTGTGCACAAGTCCCACCTGATTCTACCTGCTCAGCTATTGGCCAGCCAGCTCTTTTATTAACCAATGAGAGTAACATGTATTTACAGTGCACAAAGATTTTCCCACATCACTCAGTTGAGTAAATGCCCCCATAAAATTGGCCTATAATGCATTTTCTTTATTGATGATTGATGTAGGATGGACCAACTCACTGTGGGTAGGTCACCCTGTGCAGGTGATCCTAAGTGCTATAAGAAAGCAGGTGTTTTCCTCTATAGCTTTTGCTTTAGTTCCTGCTTCCAGGTTGTTGCTCTGAGTCTGCCCTGACTTCCCTCAGTGGTGAAGTGTGACTTGAGAATTGTCATGGTGTGTTATTATAGCAACAGAAACCCTAACTAAGTCAGTTACCCTCTCAGGCTGCATGGAAGCCAGGCACTGGTACCGATTTACAAATATTCTCAAACCATCCCATTCCCTCAACAAACAGGTATTGATTTCCAAATACAGGCTGACCTGTTGCTGAGGCCTAGGCCCAAGTGAAAAAGAACACACAACGCTTGGAGTGTGCTTCTAAAGATGTATCAGTGACACTGTGCCATGGTTAGGGCAGGGTGGGGACAGGAATGGTGAGGACACTGTCTCAGCCATGAGGACCTTCTACCTGTATACTCTGTCCTTGTGTTTGGGGACTAGGGAAGGGGTTTGACTCCCTGGGCCATCTAGGGGGACAAGAGCAAAGAGGGTGGCTTCTAGACACACCTGTCTAAGCTCTGACAGGTGGCCAATGGGGACTCCAGGAATGGATCATGTTGGGCCCTCTGGAAACACACCGGCAAGGGTCTTGCAGCTGACAGTAGCAAAGGCTGCGGCTCCAGGTCATCAAGGATTTCTGATGGAAATTGAGCACCAGAAAAGACCCCTGTGGCCAGGTTTTAGATGACTGTTCCGACATATCATGGGACAGGAAAGCAGAGTCCACTACAGAACATGAGGCGTTCGGGCAGCACTGGAAGCCCAGGCTGTGGATGGGCTTCAGAGGTTATCCTGGGGATTTAAGGACCAATGCAAGAGGTGGATTTGCCTTTCTGGATTTGGGGCCTACATGGTCCCAAGCAAAATGTCAGGTTGGGTCTTCATGAGCTGCAGATCTGGTGGGAAGATGAGTAGCTGGGAGGCCTAGTGGTGGTTGGGAGTTTTCAGGAGAGTTATAGAGGGTACCTATATCTGTCTTCCCCAACTCTTGAACTACTAAACACCTTGTTTATGAAATGCCACAGCCTCCAGTCAAGGCTTTTACTGGGAAAAATTTGTAAGCATTGTTAATTAGTGCCTTTGGAAGGCTAGCCCTGTGCCAGAGACTGGCTTGGGTTTGGGTTTGGATTCCTAGGGAAACAATTCTCTCCCTGACCCATTCCTGGGGTGCTGTCTGCCTCATCTCGGTACTAGAGGGCAACCTTATGGACCTATCTCGGGCATCAAGGTCGCGTGCCCAGCAGGGCAAGCTACTTGACTGTAAGCCCATTAGAATTACCTCTTCTGTTTCCTGCAGTGAGTGTGTTTGTCCTAGAGGCCTAGGGGCATCGATGCCAAGTCAGAGCAGCATGTATCCTCTTCAAGGGACTGTTCCCAGTGCCCATCATCATGACCCAGCATGTTACATGGCAAGAACATGGAAACACTTGGGTTTGGTGCAAGCAAGGATGCATGAATGTGGAGGGCAGGGATATGCCTCTTAGTCTTTGAAGAATGTAAAAATTGGGCCCCTAGGAGCTTTTCTAGGAGCCAGGGTGAGGCAGGAGAATATGGAAGAGGAAAGAACACCTTCACCTTCAGCTGAGCCACTGGAGTTTCTGAGTGCCTGCAGCTCCTGGGCCAGATGCCTGTTCTCCTCCCAGACCAGGCTAACTTTAAGCCAAGCTGGCTGATCCAGGCTAGAAGCAGAGCATGCTCCCAGTTCCCACATGCCTTGCACAGCTGGCCGCTCACTGGCCCACCATAAATAGAAAACAGTGTTCTGGCCCTCCTGGCAGAGTAAAGCAGGCAAAGTCTTGGCCAGGAGATCTGTGGTGCACAGTCACCCCTGGCCTTTCAGATCCTTCCTCAGAGCGAGAGGACCCCAAAGGCGTCCTTTCACAGACAGGACTCAGGTACTTTGCCAAGGGATCAGAATTTTGCTTGAAGCACAGAACCAACTGGACTTGGATATTTCTGTAGCCTGGTGTGTTGGGGGTGGGGAGCAGGTGGACAGAGGTACTGTGTCTGTGTCCTCCTCCTCCTCTGGATGCTGGGAATCGATGCCTTTCTTTTCCTTTGTTTTGTACTGTGTCCTTTGTCTCCCAAATTTGGTAGCCCATGCTTACTAGAAAGCAGAGGAGGGACACGGGATCATGCCTCATGAGCAGGGGCCTCTGTGGTGGCTGCCATCTGCCTTCGCTCCGCAGGGCACTGGAAGCTACGCAGCCTCTCCTCTGTTGTTAACAGAGAGGTGGTTTCATCTTCCTAAGCAAGCTCATTTTGTTCTCTCTTGTTCCCCTGAAGAGCAGTGTGCTCGCTGTCAGTCATGCATGACCGTGTGACTTTGTCTCTTAACTTCTCTGGCCTGAGTCTCTGCCATCGAGTGAAACAGCTCAGGCAGTCCCTGGGCAGGCAGGAGACAGTCCCTTAGACTGTGATACAGACGGATTTCTGTTGTGACGTAGCTAGTATCTTCACACCTGTACTTCACGGTGGGGACCCTGGGGAAGCCTACACCCGACCCGGCTCCCTGGGCACAAAGCTACCTTCCCTGACATCAAAGACTAGAGGTAACATTTGTAGAGGTAGATTCCCAGAGTTGCAACTAAAAGACATCTGGGTCTTAGGTCCCTGTATCACAGACAGGGAAGTAAAACGTAGATGGGAAGAGTTGAAACCGTGCAACTGCCAAAATTTGGAAGGCAGCGTGGTTGGCAGCCCCGGCGGTGAGAGGTGCCCATGGCAAGAGACTAGACCCCACCAGGGCCATTCTAGAGGACAAAGGAGTCAGTCCTCCTGCTTAACTGTGACTGTGGGCCTTTCTAGCCACTGTGCGTTCTTCCCTGACAGAGCCTCTCTGCTTCCACACCACCCTCATGGCCCTACCACCTCTGATGCCATCTGCCTGCTAAATTTGGCCCAAGGCCAGAATTCCACCCATATTCAGTTTCGTCCCTCTCTAGAAATAGATACCTGTGTGTGCTTCTGATGAGTGTGTTAGCTCACACTGTGTTTGATATATGTATGTCTGTAATGTATGTGTCTGCTCAGGCGACCCTGCATTGTAAATAGCACATATGACCTCCCTGGCCCTGTCTGCTGTCTCGGGAGCTAAATCTCAGTGGGGTATAGCGTAAGGAAAAACGACACTCCGTGTGTTCATTCAAGATGAAATGCCTCCTAGAGTTCACAGGAAAGATGAACCTTGTACAGCTTAAGTTACTTTCTTACAGAATGGAAGAACAATGAGAAAATTTGCCACTGATTTCAGACTTGTGAGTTGTAATTACTCGGGCATTATAGTTCCAATAAGATGTGATAATTGCAAACTAATTCATACTCTTCTCCAAAATATTGCCCTTGGGGAAAATAGTAATTCTGAAGCATTGCATGTTGCCTTAGTTAAACTTCTATCTCTGTGCTAAAACACCATGGCCACAGCAGCTTGTGAAGGGAAAATGTAGTCCCTGACCCCGTGAAGTCCAAGCAGGACCAACATGGCTTGTCCTCATGGCTTGCTCAGCCTGCTCCCTTAAACAGCCCAGGACCATTTGCCCAGGGTGGTACCACCATGGTGATCGCGGCCTTCCCATATCAATCATGAGGCACTACAGGCCAATCTGGTGGAGGCATTTTCTCAGTTGAGTTTCCCCTTCCAAAATGACTCCAGTCTGTGTCAAGGTGACATAAAACTAGTCATCCCACATGTCCTTCCAGATTTTTTAATATGTATACAAAAATACAAACAACATTAATTATGGGTCACAAGTAAAGCATCCACTGTAAATAGCATCGCATGTATTTTATTCTATGCTATGCTTATTTGTCTCTGTGTGTTTTTTCTGCCTGTATTATTAATGCGTGCCCTTTATAAAATATTTAAGTTACTTTGAAAGGAAACAAAATGCCAATAGTTACACCTCCTTCAGACTGGGTATGAGTTGTCTTAGGACTTGCCAGCAGAAAACACATATTTTTAAAATTTTATTCTACAGAAACAATGTATCCTAAACATTGTAATCAAATTATCTTTCTGATCAGGTGCCTCTTGAACATTTTAACACTTAAAAAACCTCTTAAGGTGACATTATATTTTGATTTATGTATGTTGTTTACTTGTTTCCATTTTTTATAACAATTTTAGACTATATCACACAAATATACTTCTCATATATATTTAGCGTATGGACACCACCAAGTTATAGAAGTGAAATAGTTACATAAAAAAAACAGAGAGCATTTAATATTTTGAATGCTACTGTCAAATAGATCTTCCAAGGGAAGTATGTCTGTTTAAGCACTTGTCAGTTGCTAGTTCCGGTTAGTCTGCCAGCACCCCAACATGGGGATATTATTGATCATTTTCACTGGCTGTTTAACTCCCTGATTTACTTACAAAGTGAGGCTGTTCTGGAACCTAAACCACTGTCCCTTATCTGCTATAAGGAAGATGCTGTGCTAATCCCAGTCTCTCCTGGCTGTTGTAAGATCTTCTCTTCCCATAACGGGGTAAGACGGTACCTCCTTCTGGGCACCTTCCCACCATCTTCCCAGCCTTGCGGACTGAGGACTCCTGCTCCAGCAGAGACAATTCCTAACTTCTGTGGCCCTTGGCCATTGTGTGGAAGTTGAACGGTGGGAATACATGTCTGGGAAGTCAGCTCAGAATGCTGTTTTCTGGTTTGCTTGAAAACATCCCTTCTTCCTTTCAGCTAGAAACCGGAAGTGAAGTTACTTCTGGTGCCATGTTCGGAGAGGAACCTGGTCTGATGTGTGGCTGTTGTACTCCAT
Source organism: Microtus pennsylvanicus (assembly GCF_037038515.1). Taxonomy (NCBI): domain Eukaryota; kingdom Metazoa; phylum Chordata; class Mammalia; order Rodentia; family Cricetidae; genus Microtus; species Microtus pennsylvanicus. The sequence goes on along the minus strand of NC_134579.1, from coordinate 219,433,252 downwards.
ATCAAGAGCTGTTTTTCCAACAACTGTGTCAAGGCTGTGAAGAATGGTTTGAAGCATTTTCAGGGCTGGATCCATGCTTTCCACATTCTGAAGTTTTGGTCACTTAGACTTCTAGAGGTAGAGATACTGGTAAGCCAAGATCTCAAGTATCGAGGTCCCATTCATGGGTTCTTCCTCAGGTTCTTAGCTTGGAGTTGGTTTTCTTAATAAGGGAGCTTGAACATTATTTAAGTTTTGGGCCTTCCAAAATCTAAATCAGTCTCACTTTCAGACAGAAAAATTTCTTTTTGCCACTTGGCCTCCTCAAACCACAGACCAAACAGGGGTGGCAAACAGTTGTTATATGCTAATACTAGGTCACTTGGCTAGAGCTCTCTAAGTATAGCACTGAGAAGAATTCCGAAGAGCTGCTGTTCTTCAGTAAGTGCAGATTGATTAATAATGTCTGCCTTGGTTGTAGGCAGGGGTGGGCCATCTTGGCAGTCAAGTATTTATGGGCTGGGCAGTCATAGATGATGTTCTAGTTTGCTTGCTATTGCTGTGAACACCATGACCAAAAGTAACTTGGGAGTGTTATTTGGTTTACAGGACTGGGCCACAGTTGGACATTAAGGAAAATCAGAGTAGAAAGTCAAGACAGGAAACTGGAGGTAGGAACTGAGGCAAAACTTTAGAGGAATGCCACTTACAGGCTCGCTCCCCATGGTTTTCTCAGCCTGCTTTCTTGTATTGTCTGCCCAGGGGTGGTTCTACACACAGTAGTATGGGCCTTCCCCTGCCAATCATTAACTGAGAAAATGCCCAACAAACTTGCTTGCTGTTTGATCTGATGAAGACATTTTCTCAGTTGAGGTTTCCTCTTCCTAGATGACTCTAGTTTGTGAGGTGACAACACACACACACACACACACACCACCACCACCACCACCACCAACAACAACAACAAAACAAACAACAAAATTCAGCACAAAGGTTTGTGCTCTGGTCACTCTTTGTTTTACAGAAAGACTGTTTCACACATTTGTTTGGCCTAGCACTGTAGTGATATTTCACTTGTATTTTAATAAAGAAAGCTTACCTGAGGCTCAGAGAGTAAAACAGTCGCACTGACCAGCCTGACAGACCAGGCAGTGGTCGCACACATCTTTAACCACAGTAGCCACACTAGTTTGCCATAGAAACATGGCAGTAGTGGTGCATGTCCTTAATCCCAGCCCTAGAGAGGGTTATAAGAAGGAAGAGACAGTTCTCCCTCACAGTCTTATTCTAAGATTCCTGGAGGCGGGATCACCATTTCAGACTGAGGTAGAGGTAAGAGCTAGTGGCTGGCTGCTTTGCTTTTCTGATCTTCAGGTTGAACCGCAATATCTGTCTCTGGGATTTTATTCTTTGTGACGCATAGCGCAGGCACAGACCTCTAACCTTGAAGGACACTGCCCTTATCTAGGTCTATGTTCTAGAGAAGGCGTCTTGGTCTCTGTTTTGTACACATGTAAAAGACACACTAAGCCGTGATTTCCCACATCAGGGTCGTCTTGCTTTCAGAGGACTCTCTGCGTTCTTGTTAGCAAAGCCTTGTTCTCCTGTCACATTGGCGCTTCATCTTCTCACGGGCAGCCTGAGAAGCCATCTGAAGATTTTCCATGTACACAGCTAAAAATAAAGAAAGCCTCAGTGTGGGTTATCAAAGAAATGATTCATCCCACATCAAATTCAGTTTTCAGAACTTTGTTTGTTTTTTGTTTGTTTGTTTTTATTCTGAGCAAGTTCACCCTCAATTACTGGGTTGCCAGTAACTAAAATTGAGGTGTAAAGCCAATCTTGGTGGGTGATTAGGAGTCACCAGTGCCCACTATACCACACCACCTGGTTGGTATTAAGGTGGCTTTTCCTTCTGGGAATTACTGGTTTCACTGAACATAGCTTCAGGCCCAACATGGACAAGGGAAGACGGAGGGTCCAAGGAGGGTACTTGGTACCGGCATACCCAACACGAAGCAAACACTTAATACCTTTTTCCTTTAGTCCTATTCCCTGTACCTTGGAACCCTGTCCTCTGGTAGCTACTGAGGTATCACGGATAGGAGGAGTCATGGGCTATAAGGACAGCCCTTCTCTATTGTCTAAGATAGTGTGAGCCTACGGCTTTGTCATCTGTTGTCACCTGACCCCAGCGGTGGGAGGAAGGAGCATGGCAGAGATGAATGGCCTAGCTTCCTGTTCTGAGGAACAGAAAGGGACCCAGTTCTTGAGCATACCAAGGTGAGTCATAGAGAGAAGAGATAGGACAGCATCCCTGAGGCTGTTCCTGAGCTCTGTGTATGTCCTCTGACAGTGCAGGTATGGGCCTGGACCTTTTAAATGGCCAACGAGGGACAGGTCTGTGCAGAAGTGGAAACGGAGCTGACATTGGCACCGCAGCCCACAGAGGCAGGTTAGAACTTGATGCTTGAATGTAGCTGGGTTAACATCCCTCTAAATAAAAAAATAACCCCTGCAGAGGAGTTAAACACAATTCAGAGTCTCGTGGTATGAAAGTAAAAATGCGTACGTTGTAATAAAAATGACTTGGCACATGAATAAGCAGAAAAACCAGAATCTTCCTAGGGGAAAGGCAAGCAATAGATCCCAATGCTAATATGACAAAGGCACTGGACTTTGCAAGGAAAGACTTTCAGACCAGTATTTAAAGACATTATAATGAGTGAGAGAAAACATTTGCGAGTAAAAACGTCTTCCTTTCTTAGCAAAGAAATTCATATTCAAGGAAAAAGCTACATGGAAATTTGGTATCTAAAAAAAACATCTAAATAAAAAACACAGAGACAAACTGAGGGATAAATCACATATGAAAAAGAGAGAAAAAAACTATTTAACTGAAGACAAACTCAAATGATCCAATTCAAATAAATACAATATTTTATGAGAAAATTCTGTCAACATAACTGAGGATACCCTGTAAGGTATGTGTTGAAAGTCTGAGCAGAGAAGAGGAGAAAGGAGGCAAGGAAAATATTTTTCTATTGTTGTATAACAGATCACCACAAACTCTGTCTTAGAACAAGATCCATTTGTTCATCTGGTTCACTACTATGGAGGTTTGAATGAAAATGGCCTCCAAAGGCTGTGGCACTATTAGGAGGTGTGGCCTTGTTGGAGAAAGTGTGTCACTGTGGGGAGGGCCTTGAGATCTCTCCTGCTCTAGCTTCCCTTAGTGTGACACAGAGGCCACTTCCTGTTGCCTGCAAGATGTAGGACTCTGAGCTACATAGCCAGCACCATGTCTGCCTGCACACTGCCATGCTCCCTGCCATGATGATAATGGACTGAACCTCTGAACTGTAAGTGAGCCATCACAACTAAATGTTTTCCTTTGTAAGAGCAGCCATGGTCATGGTTCTTCACCGTCATAGAAACCCTAACTGAGACAACTATGGAGTAGCAGTCTGGGTCTGCCTCCATGGGATCTCTTTGCCCTGTCTTGGTTGGAATTCAGAGTCATCATTGTGAGGCTGCATTTACAGTTCACACCCTCTTTAAACTCATGAAATGGTGCAATAGTTTCTGGAGCTTGCCAGTGTAGAACATTGGGGGAGTGTGGGCACAGCGTACGACCGGGCACCACAAGGAAGGGTCTAATGGCTTGAAGAGACTCGAGTTACACTGGGCAGATGGTTCTGCACGTCCAGAGCACAACAGGAATGAAATCACACTGCTTTTTGAGCAGGAGCTGTGACAAGGGCTGGTGAAAGTCAAACTGTCTTGTAGGAAAGAGTGAGGATGAATTTTCAGACCCAGGGTGGTTTAGGGAATAGAGGTCAACAGTATTTGCAATGGTTTGATCCAGTCCCCATGTCTATTGTCCAATGTATGGACTAACCGTGGACGGATATGTCTGTGGCCAGATTGGACTGTTGTGCCTCCAAAGCCAATTGCAGATGCCCTGACCTGCCACAATGCTGCTTTCACTCTCCCCAAACTCACAAGAGAAAGATGGACTTTAATGTCTCGCAGACCGTGAGATGAGTTGTTCTCAAAGTGTCCTCAGTTTCCCTCTTCCCTCATCATCCTGGAAGTCAGTAAGGAGATGCAGATGGAATCTTGCGCCAGTAGAATCCTGTTCACACTTCCAGTACTGCCAGGAAAAAACCCCATTCCTTTCTGAGAGCTTTCTCGATGATGCCAGGCTCATTAAAGATACTCTCTTTCTGAAAGCCATTTCTTAAAATTCCTTCACAGAAGCATCAGTGTTTGAACGACCGTATTGTGGAAATGGAATCTAAACAGGATTCCCCAATTTTGGCAAAACCTACACCTTTACACATTTGAGAAGTGAGTTTTTCAAGCCGAGTAAGCTCATACCCATACCAAGGCACTTCCTTATTAAACTTCTGAAAAACCAAACTCTTGAAGGAAGCCAGAGAAAAACAACTTCTTACCTATAGTGGAAAATGTGGTAACAGTGAACTTCTCACCAGGAACTATGAAAGTCAAACACAATATAATAATAATCTGTTTCTCTGGGACTCATTCACTTGCCTCAGCCCTTTGCACATTCTGAGGCTGCTGTTGTAGCCGTGGACCAAGAGGGCCTGGCTACTGCTCAAGCTGTTGGCAGACTTCTGAGTCATTTGTGCGAGATTGATTCTGTAGGCATGCAGAAGGCAAGTGACACAGATCACGGAGGCGTCCACCCAGACTTCAAAGGAAGGTCTAGGAGGCCAGGCAGTGTGTGGCAGGTTTGGAATCCCTGCAGGGAGTCCCAGAGAGGGCAAATACGAAGCCAAAAACCTGAAGCCAAAGATGCCAGGGCGATCTCAAGAAGTTAGAGTGTGGGTTGAGAAAAATCGCAGGCAGCCTTCAGAGCCAGCTCAGCAGAGTCCCTAGGGACTGCAAATGGCCAGCTTTTTACAGAAGAGCAATGCTGCTCAAGCCTGTTGGAACTCAGATATGATACCACACGCCTGGATGCCTAACACGGAGCTGCAAGATTTAATGTCTGTCCTGCTGCGCTCTGAGTTCGCTCCAGTCATCCCTTGTTTCTGTGTTACTATTCCCGTCTTCTGGAATTTCGCCATTATATCTTGGAAGTGTGTGACTTGCTTTTTTATTTTTTACTTATTCATTTTTTTAAACTTGTGTTTTTCCCCATTTTCCCCTTTTATTGAAAATAGATTCTTTTCTCATACAATATATCTTGATTACAGTTTCCTCTCCCTCCCACTCCTCCCAGATCCTCCACATCTCCCCTCCCCTTCAGGTCTGTCCTTTCTGTCTCTCACTAGAAAAGAACAGGCTTCTAAGAGATAGCAAGATGAAAAAGTAAAATATAATAAGATAAAACAAAAAACATCACACAGAGGCTGGACAAGACAAACCCAATAGATGAAGAAGAGCCCCAAGAGCAGGCACACAAATCACAGGCCCACATTTTCACACACTCAGGAGTCCCAGAAAGACACCAAACTGAAAACTATAGTTTGTTCTCTGAAGACCTGGTGAACACCCATGTTGGCTCTGCGTTTTGCTTGTGGCTTCAGTCTCTGTGAGTTCACATGAGCTTTGTGTAGCCGACTCAGAGAGCCGTATTTTCCTGCTATCCTTCATCCCCGCTGACTCTTACACTCTTTCTGACTCCTCTTCTGCAGAGTTCCCTGAGCTCTGGGGTGGGAGTGGGGTGTGATTTGATGGAGACATCCCATTTAGACCCATGTGTTCCAAGGACTCTTTCTCAGTGTAATGTCTGGCTGTGGGTCTCTGCATTCATTCCCCCCTGCTGCAGGAAAAAGCTTCTCTGATGATGGCTGAGCAAGGCACTGACCTCATTAGGGGTCATTGTATTGACTCCTCCTCCTCCTCCTCCTCCTCCTCCTCCTCCTCCTCCTCCTCCTCCTCCTCCTCCTCCTTCCTCCTCCTCCTCCTCCTTCTTCTTCCTCCTCCTCCTCCTTCTTCTTCCTCCTCCTCCTCCTCTTCTTCCTCCTCTTCCTCTTCTTCCTCCTCCTCCTCCTCTTCTTCTTCCTCCTCCTCCTCCTCTTCTTCTTTGGACTAATATTAGGTGTTTGTTTACCTTAGGTCCCTGGTCTACCCAGTCTCTGGTTCTTGGTCACCTAAACAGTGTTGGGTATGGGTTTTGTGCTGTGGACTGTGCCTTAAGTCAAGTCAGACATTGGTTGGCTACCCACAAGTTCTGTGCCACCATTGCCCTAGCATATTTTGCAGACAGGACAGATTGTAGGTGAAAGATTTTAGGGCTGGGTTGGTGTTTATTTTTCTCTTTTGGTAGCCGACCGAGTAACTTTCTGCACCAAAGACACAAGAATATTCGGGTGAAACTCCATGTAGGCACCAGCTCAACTTCTCCATGTTCAGTGACTTCTGTGGGCGCTGCCCTTGGCAATGGGGCCCCACTGTTTACAGAGAACAACCCATTGTTTCAGCAAATGCCTCAGTTGTTTGAGTTGTTTTTTCACTTTTATAGGGACTTATCGTTAAGTGTTTCCCTGAGCCTCAGAGGTAACTTGGATTTGGAGTTTTGAGTAATTCTGGAACCTTTGAGAATTTAGAAATTCTTGAAACAGGACTGAATGCATTTTGCATTGTGAGAGGGACAAGAGGGTATTTGAGAGTTGGCATGTTATTGTTTGGTTATGAAATGTCTCCCATGTTCATGAGTTGTCACCATATGGAGATATTATTAAGTGATGATCGTATCACAAAGGAGCTACCTTATCAACAAGTTAGCCCCTGGATGCATTCATAGCTGGGTGGATTGTTGGGAAGCAGGTTCTGCTTAGAAGAAGGTCAGTAGAGCACATTTTTGGAGGTTATACTTTGTCCCTGGTACCTTCCTGTCTCCTCTCTGCCTCTGGTCCATCATGAGGCAAGCCCCTTTGATCCTTACCATCATGATTTTCCTCCTTATACATGGGCCCAGAAGTGACAGGGCCAAGTGGCTCTGGATGGCAACTCTGTGCTAGTCACTTTTCTTGTTCCTGTAACCAAATACTCAATACAAAGCAACTTCAAGGAGAAAGGGGTTATCCTGACTTAAGTGTGAGAGGAATAGTTCCTTGTGTGGAAGGTGTGGCTGCAGACAGCTCTGAGGTGGTGGGAGAGCCCTGCTTGCTCACGTCCTGTTATGTCAGAAAGTAGACCGGGGACAGAAGCATTATTTGGTTGCAACTTTCAAGGCTCCTCTCCGGCAACCCACATCTTCCAATCAGGTCCCAACTCCCAAAATTTCTTCCATTTCCCAGAGCAGGTGGAAACCAAGTGTTCAAACACAGAATCTGTGGAAGATGCTTAACATCTAAACCACACAGCCTTTGACTTAGTGCGCCAAAATAAATCTTGCTTACACTGTTTATTGCAAGTAGGTGTCAGTGTTAGAAATTCAACTGCATGTATCTATATATCTTACACACACCCACACACGTGCGCGCGCACACATCTGTAGGCTAAAGGTCATAAACAATTGTTTAAAACAATTGGAAAAGACAAATAAACGAGGAAGCACTATTTCTCTGACTGAAAAATTTGAGATGGCAAACATAGCGGTTCAGTCCGCTTAACCTTTTGGAGTTGGCACAGTTCCAGCTGACATTCGTGTTAGACTTTTACTTATATAGCTGACTCAATGTCAAAGCTAGTTTGAGAAGACTAAACTAAAAGAAAAAAGATTACCACTCAATTTAAAAAAACTATAATAATTAAAGGATTCTGATATTGGCAGAGTTCGGCGCATAGATCAATGGGACAGAACAGATCGCCCAGAACTGACCCCTGACAGCAGTTTATAGGCAGTTTGGTAAACAAGGGGCATAGTTTTTAAAAGTGTTTTTGAAACAATGGGATATTCATTTGAAAAATAAAAAGAATGTTGATATAAACCTTGAATTTATAAAATGCAATATTAAATGTAAACCATGAAATGTTTACAAAAAACAGAAAACAAAAGCTTCAAAATTAGGTTAGCCACAGAGGTCTTAAAACATATCCAAAATATAACCCGTGGAAAAAAAATCAGTAACTCAAATGCCACTCAAATGAAAAACTTTTGTTCTGTTGCAAATACTACTATTTTGGAAATGAAAATTCAAGTAAATTATAGACCAGTAGAAATTACTTGCAAATCACATAAATCAAAGGGTTTGTCTTCAATATATAAATAACAATCAAAATTCATGGGAAGAGATGAAACGGCTTAATGACAAATGGGCTGAATACTTGGGTAGTCAAGTTATCACCAGGTAGGATGGGATTCCTGACCTGCTCCAATGGCTGGCTAAGGAGGGGAGTGTGCCTGTTACCTACGAAGCCCAAGGTGCAATCACCAAGACCTGAGCTAAAAAAAGGGAAAGTCTGAAATAGCAAATACCACAGTTATCAGTTCTGATGAGGGTGCAGGCCAAATGGGCTACGTGTACTTTTGTGATGGGAGGGTAAAATGACCCAAAATTATAAAAATGAGCCTGGAAATTTCTTATAACGTTAAATAGTGACAGTCCCGCTCCCCAGTCTCACTGTAGGAGATGGGATTATGAGAATAATCCCGTAATTTTTACGGCAATAAGAAGAAATAACGTTGCTAAAACTAAAGCTATTTTTCCAACACAGAGAAGTCAGTCCCCAGATTAGGTCCATGCCATCCCATCTCTACGTCACCAGGAGACCAAGGGCAGAGACTAGCTGCAGGGCTCCGTGAGTAGGAATGCAGGGGATGGTGGGAGCTATGTGTATAGCTTAACAGACAGCGATTAGAACTCACACATTGTGTACCTAGAAATGCTGTTATCCATCAACACCCACCCATGTCTGCAGTTGTTCCTAACGGGCTGTCAAAATAGGAGGCAGTGAGGGCCTCGAAGGAGGGCTAGGCAGAGCCAGAAAGCACTAAAAAGGTTTGTGTGGAGGGTCGTGGGACAGTATACTCCTCAGTGGTGGCTAAAAGGTTGTGTGGGTTTACCATCCCTGCCCTGGGCTCGTTCCCAAGGCTATCACGGCTCAAGGGTGCTGGCTTCAATCTCCTTGATGGTAGGCGGACTCCTGAGACATATAGGAGGACAGATGGCCATTGGATACAGCTTAGAAACAGACACTTATCCTTGATTTGTTGGCCTGTTCATTCCAGCATGGTTCTGGACCCTGGAAAGCCCCAAGCTGGGGAGTGAGAGCTCCCAGAAGGGAGAAGGCAGCTCTCTACAGCTGTTAGATGGAGGAAATGCTAAGTTAATTTGATAAAAATATCCTCTGAAGGGGAGTGAGTATGGAAAATACTTCTGAAAATTTAGTCAAATACAGGCCATTGCCAATAAGAGCAGCTTCCCTTGTTAATGGCTGGGTTCAGGCTAGCAGGGCCCCTCGGGAAGACAACAGTCCTTTCCAGCACAGCCTACGTCATTGAGCACAAGAAGCACCTGAGCATGCTAGCATGCTTCCCCTTTACTGTCCCTTGTTCTGAGACCAGCTGGAAAAACCCCTGCCACGTTGTTTTCCTCCTCTCTTCCCTGTAGCTCTGCTCCAGAGTGTGGCCTGTGCTGCCTGGGTCGTGTGGACTGAGTACAGGCCAGGTATCCCTTCCTTTTAATGGTCACCACGTTCAAGACACAGGAGGAGGTCGCACAGCCTAGGTCTTCCCAGGAACAAGAACAGGGACACCACCAACACAGCAGGGCGTAGGAGAGAAACAGACCGGTCTCTGGCCACCCTCTCTGCACATCCTCAGTTCAAACTGGAAGGCGGTGTAAGTGGCCATTGCTTCTCTGGGAGCAACTTGCAGGAAGGTGTGTAGATTTGCTGAGCGTGCATGTTCCTCCAGTCAGATGCTCTCTGCAACCTGACATCTTGTGCCTCTGTGGCGTCTACTCTTCCTGATTGCTCTTACCTCGCACAATCTCCTGGATAGCACTGGGGCTTCCATCCAGGTGGGACTCTGTGAAGATCTTCCAGTTAGGAGCCATAGTTCTGTAGCCTGAACTCCCTTACGTATTGCCTTGCCTGGGAAACACAGGCCCGGTTCTCTCTCCTGTCAGTGGGCAGGGGCAGCACACTGTGCTCCTCAGAAAGACTGTGGCCTGGCATAGGTTCTTTGGTTTGAATTCATTCTGCTTAAAACCAAGTATTGTGTTTACAAAACAGAAGATTTTCTCCTCCATTTCCTGTTCTTACAGTTCATGGCCTCTTGAAGAGGCCCCTGAAGCGGCAAGGCAGGCTGGCACGCAGCCAGGGATTAATAGCAGGTGGTTTGTTCTGATGCCCCACTGGCTGGAGACCAGGGACGCTGCCAGGTGGACATCCAGGATGCCAGCAACCCCCGGGTGGGGACTTTGCTGATCTTCCCCTTCCTACCATTCTTCTTCCTCACCAGCACCCACGGCCCCAAGGCCCTTCAGACCAAGGAGAACCCTGGGTCAAGGTAGAGCTCAAAGCATTGGCCATTCCCAGATAAGCAATGCCTGTTCTTCACATGGCTTCTCTCATTTACAGCAGCAGCAAAGCAAGGCAGTAAGGATTTTACCTTACCGTACTTCCACTGGGAGGAATGTAATCTAGGACGCTTATAAGGTAACTCAAGGAGTAAAATGAAAACTAAGGTAAAACTACGATCCCAGGCCCCTACCACAAACTTCATCATGACTTCATTCTTCTCTCCCGGAAAATCAGTCCCAGACTATAGACAACACCTGTTTCCTGGCTACCTAAGTCTCCTAGTCTCCGGATCAGCAGGGCTGGAGTGACCCGGGCCCTCGTTACAAGGTCACAGCATACACCTAGAGCCATTCCGCCTCGTCTAAAATCTACCGGAGTGAGGAGAATGGAGAGAAGGAGGGCAGCAGGAAGGGTCATGTGACAAGAGGAAGGACAGATGTGGAGAATGGAGAGAAGGAGGGCAGCAGGAAGGATCATGTGACAAGAGGAAGAACAGATGTGGGAGGCTGGGCACGGTGCTCCACAGGTTGGTTGCTATGGGAGCCAGGAAAGACACTGGGAGAGGTCACAGGCTGGTAGCTGAGCTTGGAATGAGGAAAGTCACGTGTATAAGTGGGCATCTTGCTTTAATCTATACCCGTGTCTGTATACAAATCTGCACCATCTCCACTTGTACCCACAGTTACATCTGTACCTGCATCTCTATCCGCACTGCTTGCTCCTCCTGCATCTGCCTCTCCATCTGCATTTAATCTTGACTTCCTAGGGGTTCTTCTCCGATGTGCTGCTGCCTCTGACTTCAGGGACAACACTTGGCGGTAGAAGAGTTGAGCCCCGTGGGTGCCCTGGAGGTCGGTCCTTTGCTTTCTCTCCCGTCTTGTAACTTTTTTCTTAACTGTGAGAACAACAACAAAAACTGCCTGGCGGAAGAAACTTAAGTACCAGTCTATTGCGGTAGGGATGGCATGGTGGAGTGGACGCTGTTTCAATCAGGAGCCGCAGCATGGTTCATTCATCTCTTGGTGTGTCAGAAAGCTAAGGCTTGGTCTGGAGTTAGGATAGCCTACAACTGTGTGTCCTCATCCCGAAGACATGATGTGGGTGGGGCCTAGAGCTAGTATACCATAGATGTCTCTCTTCCCAAGGTTTCTCCACCTCCAAAAGAGTGCCTCAGCCTGGAAAATAGGTATTCCAGCACAGGAGCCCGTGGGGAAGACCCTGTATCCTGAAAACAGCATCTCTCATCAGTGAGCCGTTGCTGCTAAGCATCAGATCCCAGGGCCTTGTGCTTTGCCAAGAATCCATCTATGTCCTTCATCTACCAGTATAAACCTGGGAGTTTGTGCTGTCTCTCCGCAGTGTCTGCGCTGCACATGGGAGCACGGTCTGAGATCCTGAAGGGCAGACCAAAGAAGAGGTCTCGGGGAGGGACTCCTCGTCTATATAGAAGCTTTAGGAAATTATAGATATGATGGTAAATTACCAGTGTCAACTTGACAGAATCTAAAATGACCTAGGAGACTTGTCTGTAAGGGAATTTCAAGGTTGGATTAATTGAGGAGCAAAGACTCATCCTGAATGTGAGTGCCTGGTTCCATACTGGACAAAGGGAGTGACTGGATGAAACGCCAGCGTTCATCCGGCTTCCATTCCTGACTGTGGATGTATTGTGATCAGTTGTTGCCTCAGGCCCTTGCCATCCCGCTTTCCCACCACGACGGACTGTATCCCTTTAGACCGTGAACCAAAATAAACCTCCTTCCTTCCTAAGGTTGCTTTTGTAGGTATTTTGTTGTAGCAAAGAGAAAAGTGATTGTGTTGCATCAGAAAGGACCGTCTGGCTCGGGTTCTTCTTTATGACTTATTATGCCAATCAGCCTGGAGGGGAGCGGAGGCAAACTAATTATGGCTTTGTGTTTGACGTGGAAGGAATATTTTCAAAGTTACATTTCATACAATGAAATCATCTTAAAAAGCGTCATTTGCTGGTAATATTTAAACTGACCATCGGGCACATGGGATGTACTAGTGGCTACCACCATGGCACACCTTTGGGGTGAAGCTACCCAGTCACTGACCACCCTACATTGTCCCTTCTTCCAAATCAGTTCTCTGTACACAAGGTTGTTCCCTGGCTCCCTGTAGGCCGGGAATCTGCTTGTTTCTCAGAGAGCTGTGCACTTCTGCAGAGCAGGATATGGGTCACTGACCATTGGAAAGTGTTGCTGTTTCCCAAATACCAGGGAGAGTAGACATTTGCCCCCCCGAGTTAGCTTGACCTACTGTGCCTTTATAATTCATGCAAAAAGGCCAGTTTCCCCTTCTAATGTGACTGCCTACTTTTAAAGTGGGGACGGATTGTATCTCAACCCCACCCTCTCCAGGGCCAGCACAATAGTGCTATTCTCTCCTGCTCGTGGCTCAGAAATGTGGTTCCTGTAGAGGTTGGCTTGAAATTCTAGCCCCGGGTGATAAGAAACTGTCGTTACAACTGCCCTTTGCTGGGGTGGAGGGTGTGTGGGGTGTTCACATAAAACAGTTGGAGAGGCAAAGCCAAGTCCGCACACCCTTCATTAGCAGTGACCCGGGAGCTGCAAGGGCTCTTAGCAGCGACTGTTGGCATTGGCAGGGCAGTGAGAAGTCTATGGTGAAGAAAACAGTGCATGAAGTCTGCGCTGGCTGATCTGTGAATGTCTTCCGCCAAAATTCAATTTAGATTACAGTTTTCACATCTGTGTGCTCATTGTCTGATCAACCAGAGACGGCTGTTGGAACACTCCGCTGCTACCTCCCCGTCTCACGACTCCAGAGCCTCCCAGGGTGGCAGCCCCTTCTGGAAACTTCAACATGCGTGCACTCTGGCAGACCCCTCGCCACTTCCCCTTGGAAGTTGCCTTTTGTTAGTAATTGGTAGTGTCATAAGAATGCTGCCCCAGATTACACCACATGCTCCTCAGACGGCCACTGCGGTGCAGGGAGCATTCCGGTGACTTGCGTTCGCTTGCCTTCAGCATCCAGGTGCATTTGTGCTGTTGTGGCTCTGTGACTCCTTGTAAACACAACATCTCAGTCGTGTGTGGTTGAAGTCAATCTATTTTGTCATTTTGAATGAAGCTGAAGGAAAACAATCTGTTGGGCAGCTTGAATGTTATTTCTAATGAAACTAATGAGAAACGGGTATAAGGTGCAACCTTAGTTCTTAGAGAGAGGCACTAAAAATTCCTGATATTTTTATATATTCCCAGTATTCATTTCTTGAGTTATTGTTTGGGCTTGCCACTTGCTGTAAGTGACCTTGGGCAAGTTTTAAACTCCTGGTTTGGATCTGGTAGGAGGGCAGGGTGGAGAATGCTTAGGAGATTCTGTTGGTAATTGTCGGTTCTCCCAAAGCTGAGAGGCGAAAGAGAAAAAGGCCCTGTTTCCAACCCAGGCTGGGAAAAGTCAGAAGAGCGAGAAGAATGTTCAGTTCATCACTGGTCATGGGACTTTAGCTCGATCAACACTAGCCAGAAGTCAAATTCGACCCTTTTGGGTAATCATGATCCCAGAGTTCCATATGTCCTCCAACAGGGAGAAAGAAGGGCATTGTGGAACCGAGTTGAAGGTGAAGAGGTGGTGCAGGGAAGCTCTCATGTGAATGCAGAAATCATTGCAGAATTGGAACCCATGTTGCTGACTTCTTGGGGAGAGTGGCCTCCAGATCCTCACAACTATGGGAAATATTACTATGATCCCAGTCTGCGCTATAAGAATATGACTCAGACCTGGTGAAGAAAGGCCCCAGGTTTTATGTAAGTGGGCTGCAGGTTATGGTCTCAGATGTGCCCACAGCTGTCCCTGCCAACTCAGATCACAAAAGATGTCACCCCACTCTGGAAATGTTCATACAGACAGCCCAGAGGTATGTGTTACAAGGGTAGGCATCTCTTAAATCAACCACACTGACATCACTCCCAACACAGGTCGTGACACTGACAGACAGACATTCTGTAGCGCTGATTGCAAATTCTGACTAGTCTACCTAGAGCATCCTAAACTTTATCTTCCTGCCTTGCTTTCAGGGTCCAGGAAGGAGAGGGCCGTCCCAGCGGGACTCTGGACCCTGTAGTCACCATATGTGGATGTTCAGACCTTGAGGCTGCTTTTCTCTTGCTTGTGGATGACTGTTGAGGAGGGAGCGTTGTGGTCTTGCATTTTCCTTCTTCACAGTGAACCTTTAATTTGGACAGCTGCCACCTAATGAAGAGTAGTTTCTGGCTAACGACTGCCTTCCTGAAAATGCCAGTGATGTTTTTGAAAAAAAAAAAAAGACTTAAAGAAATTAAGAATTGAAATTGCCATTAAAGAATTAAAATTCATTAGAAGCCATATCTAAATTAGTTAAAAACAGCACTCGTGATTGAGGCGTGGAGCAGAGAAATGTAAATCCCTTGGCGTTATGGATTCTCTCTGCTCGGTTTAGGGTTATTACTCACCTTCTGCCTACTTCTGCTTCTCTCCAGGGTCAGGTTAGGCTCTTGGTGTGCTCACAGGTCAGAGTCTACAGAGGACTTGCATTCTCTCTGGAGTCCAGTAAATCCTTCAGCACAACCTTAGGAGAAAGAGGGTGGAAGGTTTTAGCTGTTGGTCTTTTTTTTTTATGTGTGTGTGTGTGACACAGAGAAAGAGAAAGAAAGCAAGAGACAGAGACGGAGAGGGAGAGGGAGAGGGTGAGGGAGAGGGAGGGAGGGAGAGAGAGAGAGTGCACACTGTCTGTTTGTATGGAAAGTGAACGGGTACATGGCCAAATCGCTGGATCATCATCTGAACAAAGAGTTCCTGATTAAGTGGAGGATAAGGGACAGGAGCTGCTGTAAGTTTCTATGTCACATTTTTCTGTGTTGACTTTTTTTTCTTGATAGTTATTCACTTTCTATCACTATGACAAAAACCTTAGAAACACTGAAAGAAAGAAAAATTTAAGAATTTATTTTGCACTAGTGAAATTGGTCCCTGCCACCGAACCTGAGGATCTGAGCTCAATCTCTGGGAGCCATATGGTAGAAAGAAAGATCTGACTTCTGTGTGCTGTTTTCTGGTCACCACATATGGAATGTCTCTCTCTCTCTCTCTCTCTCTCTCTCTCTCTCTCTCTCACACACACACACACACACACACACACATTACCACACATACTACACACACACGCATGCACACTAAGCAGATAAATAAAATATATGTTTTTAAAGATTTATTTTGTTATCTGAAGGCTCAGTCCTTGGTCATCTGGCTTTATTGGTATTGGGGAACTGCTTACTTCATGACACCCAGAAAGAAGAAAGAAAAAGTCAAGAAGAGCAGGCACAAGACACATCCTAGAAAGGCATGCCCCCAGTGACCCTCTTCCCTCCTTTCATCCCTTTCCAATACCGCCATTAGTTGGATTATGAGCCTATCAGGCAGAACCTTCCTAACCCAGTCACTATCTCTAACCAATAGCGCTTTGATAATCAATCCTTACACTTGCAACTTTGGGAGGCACTTTATATCTAAGCCATAATAAAAATTGTTTCCTTAATTACTCAAAACAAATCATAATGCATGCATATAAACAAACCATTTTCTTCTCTTTGCCAAAGAACAAATCACAACAAACAAAACGTAAAGGGAAAACAATGTTCTTAAGTCATACCTTCTGTGATCCAACAGAAGCAGGTGTTGATGCTGGATAGTGGGACCCCTGGGAAGGATGCCTTGGACAAGTGGAACTGCTGATCTCTCTGCTGCATAAGCTTCGCAATGTGCATGGCATCTTCTTAAGAGCAACAAACAAACAATGCCATCACCATCAATGAAGCAGCCTGTAAGGAAAACATTAAATAGTTAACCACAAATAAGATGCGTGCGTATTCAACTAATGCTTAAGAAGATGTGGCTGAGGCTGAGGGACAGAACTCCAACCTTAGGTGAGCAGCTCTCCCCTCTGCCATTCTTTCAGCTTCTTCCTGGGTTGATGTGGGATGCCCTTCTATATGTGTTGCTTTTATTGGTTGATGAATAAGGCTGTTTTGATCAATGGCTTTGTAGGAGGTCCTTCTGTCTATGTGTTGCTTTCATTAATGAATAAAGAAACTGACTTGGCCTATTGATAGGGCAGAACTTAGGTAGGCGGGGAAGATGGAAGTGAATTCTGGGAGGAAGAAAGCAGAGTCAGAGAGATACCATGAAGCTGACAGAAGCAGACGCTGGAAATTTTACCTGGTAAGATACTGCCACATGGCGATACACAGATTAATATAAGAGTTATCCAATAAGAAACTAGAGCTAATGCGCCAAGTAGTGATTTTAATTAATACAGTTTCTGTGTGGTTATTTTGGGGTTAAGCTAGCCATGCAGCAGGGATGAACAAGCAAGCCTTCCTCCTACATGGCTTAGCAGAGTAAAGCCAGGCGGGAAATCTGAACAGTGATCTATAGACAGAATAGGAAGAGTCAGGCAGATGCCAGCCAGTCACTGAGGGAACAAGACATGTAGAAAATGAGGTAACATCATGGCCACATGACAGTACATAGTCTATTCGAAATGGGGTCATTGAGAGCTAGCTAGAAATACACCTAAGTCATTACCCAAACAGTGTTGTAATTAATATAGTTTCTGTGTGATTATTTGGGTCTGGGCAGCCGGGTAATGACAAAGTAGTCTCTGCTTACACTAGGGGTTTGGTGTGAGCCTGGACATAGTTCTTCCCCAGTAAACAAGACTGTTCCACAGGTTATGGATGATGCCTTCAAGAAGCCATGACCTTGGAGGCCAGTGTGAGCCCAGATAAGCAGAACACCAGGAAGTTACAACCAATCAATGAAGAGAGGTGGGAGCTGCTGCAACAGCCAGGTTCCTGACTTACACTATGCTGTCTTTAAGGCAAGGGAAAGCTTTTGAATATCTCTACCAAGGAGAGAAAGTAGCAACAGAATGAGGTTAAAGTAAAGTCCTAAAAATTATGAGAAGGAATCGCTATTAATAAAGCAAATAATTCAGAAAGTGGTGGTAATAAATGCAAGAGATAGCAAGAAAAATACCTGGAAAAGTTTAAGAGGGGCTGCATGCCACCACAAGACAGGTGAGACAAAGGCACATGCAAACTTACATGTGTGTGTATGTGTGTGTGTTTTGGTTTTTAGTGGAATACAGCTAAGCCACTCTTGGAAATATATATTTTAAACATATTTAACTGAAAGTAATAACGGCAGAAAACAAATTGAGCTTTCAGGTCAAGAACTTATAAAAAAAAAGAAAACTAATGGAGTAAATCCAACGAACAAGAAGGAAGTTAGTAATAAAGATACAAGAGAGACAATTAAATAGAGAACAGAGCAAAAAGAAAGAAAAAGCAAACAAACAAACAAAAAACAGAGCCTACAAAACAATAGAAATGATCCACAGAACTCAAGTCCTGCTATTTTATAAGGCGTCTGGCAAGACCGAGAAGGAACAAAACATGAGCAAACAATATAGAACCGGAACATAAAAGGGGAAGGCAGAATAACTAGTTACAGTTATAATAGTGCTTTAGCTTCAATTAGTTACAATAGAAATAAGAAATTAATCAAAGAATATTATGAACAACTACACTAATGAGTTTGCAAATGTGGACAAAATGGATGCACTTAATGGAACAACAACAAAAAAAGCCCAAGAAACAAAAAGCCAAGCCCACAATGCCAAGACTGACAAACCACGTGAGGAGTTGCAATGGGAATTAAACCTTATTGTTCTCACAGAATCCAACTCAGAGTTAGTTTTAAGTTGTTTTGGAAAATAGAAAATGGTAAAATAAATAAATAAATAAATAAATAAATAAATAAACAAACAAATAAATAAATAAAATGTCTGCCTTAGTACAAAGCTATAATCTTGGTTCCAAAACCAATGAAGAAAAAAAGGTGAGAGGAGAATGATAGGTTCATTTTACTTGTGAGTATAGATGCAAAAAAATTGATAAAGTATGGGCCCTACTTAATCCAGCACCAAGCAAGAGCATCAGAGGGCTTGCTTTGGGGGAGCAAGGATGGTTCAACACCAGAGAAGTTTTCAATACAGTGTTAGTGGACTTAGAGAAAGGTCACCATTCTCCTAACAGATGTCTTCAAAGACTTAGAAAGCTTCTTCAGCTTTCCAAACATCAGTGCCTAACCCACTGTCAACCATATATTGGAGAAAAACCTCCTTCTAAGACTGGAAACAGTACTAAACCATACTCCATGGCAATTTAAAGTATGTAAACATACTATGTTGTCAGAGCAAAAAAGTTAAGAGCTTGAAGTGAAGAGACATGCAATTTCATGATCTATGATGATTTAAATGAAAACATGAGATTTAACAAACAAATTAGAATTGTCAGGAGTTCAATGAATTCTATAATCTTTTTCAGATTTATGATACATGCACAAACTCGGAAACCATGAGAAGATTTAATGAAAATAAGACATGCTCACTCTAGCAGCCAAGATCCTGAAGCCACTAAGGGACTTATATAACAGGAAATGTGCAGTGTAGAATTCCATGAAAGATTATCAGAAAAGTTCTTATGAAAAATATTTCATGGGAAGATCTTATGCAGATAGATTTGGAGGTGTCCAAGCTTAAGTTCTCACCATAATACCTGTTTATTCAAAACAGTACCGGACTAAAAGTGAGAGCCGTGCTGGGGGCACAAGTTAATCATTCCTGCCGCTCCAGAGACTAAAACAGAGTTCAAAGCCAATTTGGTGTACATAGTGAGACCCTAACTCAAAATGCAGAGGTTGGAAGTGTAGTTCAGTGGTGGGACCATGGATTCAGTCTCCAGTCTTCTGAAAAACAAAAATACCTCAAAAACGTGATAGCCATGATGAGATGCTATATACATCCAAAAAATGTATGTGGACTGAGAATACAGTATACAAACAAGTGTGTTCGCATGCATGTGTTCAACTTAAAGGTAGAGGAAGGGAAAACAGAGAAAAAAAAGAAGTAAATTACTGAGTTAAATGTCTTAAATGTACTAGGTGGGTTATGACCACTGTCTACTGTATCTGAGGTCCAAACTTCTCTCTCTCTACAAGGCCCAAGCTGGTCTTAAGCTCACAGTCCTTTTCCTGGATGCTGGGATTGTAAGTGTGTGCCATCATGCCTGGTCCAACGTTTTTCCAAATGACATTTTCATACAAAAATGTTCATTAAGTGCAAGATAATAACCCCACATGGTGTTTAATCAAACAACCCTAACAATGAAAGAAAGGAGTGCCAGAAATTTTGCTGAATGATATATTGATTATCAAAGACTGGTATTGCCAAAGACCTTAGAAAGGAAAATTTGATTTCATCTACTTTTACCTTGTTTGTTGATTATAGAATGCATCATATTTTAATTGAATTTATAGACAACAGAAATAGTTGAGAAAAGAAAAATATGCATCAAAACATGGTTGTTGAAAGATAGCTAAGACCAAGACAGACTAGGAGCATTCTTGATTTCTGAAGGATCAAAGACAAGAACCCACATTATTAAGAAACTCGCTAGGGGCTGTCCTGCTCCAGGGTGGAGCATCGTCAACTGGAGAGAGACTCCGTATTAGCTGCAAACACTCAAGACTTGGCCTGCAATGCTCTCCTTCTGCCCTCCTTTTTGTCCTTGCTCTGTCCTTGGAGATCCAGGTTTACATGGCTGGTAGCTACAGTGTCAGACATACCTCCTGGTTTTTCCTGAATACAGGTTCCAACATTTATAAAGTTCTTGTTTTCCCACTTCTAATTTCAGGACAGTTTCTTATGAATCCTGGTAGGATTCTGGGATCTACTAAGACTCTTATTGGTCATTGGATTCAGCAGAGTGGGGAGGTTGCTTTCTTTCTTCCTGAATGTGGGGGAGTAATTCTACCTGCTGAGCCTCCCTTCAGCCTCCCCTCATGCCTTGGTTTCTTTAGGGAGTGTGTAGAGGCTTGCCTCTCCCATCATGCCCTCTAACTTTCAGCTGGCTGTGTCTCCAGCCAAGCATGGTAAGGATCCCACCCCAGGCCAAGGGAAACCAAGTACAGCCGAGTCATGGGGACCTTTTCTGGCATATGGGGAAGTTGAGGCCACAAAGGTGCAATGACCCCTTGAAGTCAGTCTGTCTGGTGTTGACTCACAGGAGCAGGCACCATGGCCGTAGTGACATGTGGGCACAGAGTAGCCTTTGATGTAGATCTCTCTTCTCTCCGGTCTCCATGCCCAGGACATAGGAGCATACAGGCATAGCCAGGAAGGGGTAATGGAAGCTGTTCTGTTGGGCGGCCCTTCTAGGGCAGTGGAGACTCTGAAGAGGCCAGTATTTTCTGTTCTAAATATGGACTAAGGGAGACAGTTATTTTTAGGCAGTAAATGGTAATGATTAGACTTTTGAGATTTAAGTATTCATTTAGTCATAAAAGCTGAAGTCACGTGATACAAAAAAAATAGTTGCTTCCTCCCTTTGATGACAGGGTCCTTTCAGGCAGTGACTGTCCTTTTGAACGGGATCAGACCTCCACCCCAGGGTCCCAGAGAGAGAGGAAGACAGCTGACATCACTGTCCTGCTTGAAGGCGACTACTGATCTGTGACTAAGGGCACGGCTGCCACTCCCAAGGCTCTCCTCACTGTGACCCTGCTCCTCCCTGGGTCCTCCTTACTTTGCTGCTCCTAAGATGAAGGCACTGTGCACTGTGTCTGCAGACGGCAGCTTCGTAGTATCAGGGAATGCTGTGTACTGCAACACCGTGAAAACAGTTGGGTGTTTATGAGTCTCAGAAATGTGAAGCTGGGCTGGGGTAATAAAGCCATCTCCAGAGCATCTCCAGTTCCAGAAGGAGTCATGATGTGGGGGATAAAGAAGAAAACAGACAGTTTAATTTGAGGAATCTGCCTTGGGGTGTGTAAAAACCCCATAATTACATGCCGTCAGCCCTGTTTGGAAGCAGTTCCAGGCGTGGGTGTGAGGACATGGAGTGTTGGGGGCTCTGAAAGAGGAAAGTTTCTGCAGAGGTGTACAGGCAGTGGGACTTCCTAAAGAGAGCCATCTTAGAGACCATCCAAGTCAGACTTCCCATCCCAGCTCAGATAGGATTCAGTCACACCCAGGTATCACTGCCGCGGTAGACTAGCTTGATAATGCATTCCTCGTCAATATGAGGCAAGATTGCTCTACAACGTGCCCAGAGCTGTAAGTAATTCACAGGGAGATCCAGGAGCTCTGGAGGCTTGCTTCAAGTTAGACAACCAAGTAAAAAGTGAGTTTGCAGAGAAGATATGTTTATGGGGATATTAGGCCCAACAAATAGGTTGGACCCTGAAGGGCAAGTAAGCTATGGCAGGACCTATGTGGGCAAGAGATGTTTGGTGGTGTGGGAGAGAGGGAGATCATTATATAGCCATACTTGTCCATGTTTTGGTGAGTGGAGGCATCTGAGTGCAGGGGAGGGGCTTTGTGGGTAATACATCTATGGAAGGAAGTGCTGGTTGGTTTTTATTCTACACTTGATACAAGCTCGAGTCGAGGAAGAGAGAAAAGTGAATTGAATAATGGTCTCAATCAGACCAGTCAGCGGCTACGTCTGAGATAATCTGTGCTTTATTTTATTTTAATATAATGTTTTTATTAATTATTTGAGAATTCTGAAAGAGATCTTGACTGATGATTGGTGTCGGGAAGGTCAGCCCACTGTGGGCAGTACCATGCCGGGCAGGTAGGCCTTGGTTGTCTAAGAAAGCTAGCTAAGCGTGCATCGGTGAGTTCGCCAGGTGAGAGACAGCTTCCCTCCAAGAGGCCTACCTATGGTCCTGTGTGAGTTTCTGCCCTGACTGCCCTCGGTGATGAACTGTTACCTGGAAGTGTAAGTGGAAATAAATCCTAACCTTCCCAAGTTTCTTTTGGTCATTGTATTTAATTATAACAACAGAAAGCAAATTAGAACATACGAGTTAACAGGTGATGGGGAAAGATTTGTGGGAATACAAGGTGGGGATGAAGGAAGACAAGGACCGCATGGCAGAATGCCGTCACCCAGAGAGAATGGAACGAGGGTCCAGAAAATGTCACAGAGGCTTCTCCCACCAGACAGAGCCACCATATTGGATATTTGGTCAAATCCACAGTGACAAATGTCTGAAAATCCCCACTTAGACCCACAGTGAACACTACCTGGGAGTCTCTCCCCAGATAGAAGCAATAAGGAATATCTAAGAATTCCAAGACAGACATACCCACAGTGAAGGAAATCTGCTGGCCATCCCTCTGTGGACAGAGTCACAGTAAGGGGAGGGTATCTGGGGGTCACCCTCAGTTAGAGCCATTCTCCCCTGTCACAATCCCAGCACCTCAGTGAGGGGCTTTTTCTCTGTTCCTCTCGAGTCTCAGCTATCAGGAGGGATGTCTGGGGATGTGTGTCTGACCTCTGGACACATCCATCAAGTAATGTTCCCTGATGATGGATTGGCAATTCAGTATATTTTGTGTATGGCTATTAGGCAGTATCCGGCGCTTGGGATGTCTTCAATGGATGCTCAGCATCAAATCCTCAGTGTTCTGTAGGAATCTTGAGGAAACCTAGGTACCTCAACTGGGGAGTTAGTATCTCCATTTGAGCCACCATATGGGTCTTTTTGAAATCATCATTTTCTGTTCAGCTAGTAATTTGCTTAGGTATAGTTTTCAGTTCAGTGCCTAGAATTTTCTAGAATTATATGGACTGGGCAGCAGATAGTGAACCACCAGGAGTCTCCAGGAGGCCACACACTTACCAGAGGGAGGGCAAGGAGTATGGTCAGAATGGAAGTTAAAGAAGATAGCCTTCCCCTATGCTAGCCCCTCAAAGCCCATTCTGGCCAAGGATGGGTGAGAATTCAGTGCTAATACTAAAGGGAGGGAATCTGGTCTCCCTAGGTACCCACTGACAGGGTGGTTTGTTAGAATTCCTAAGGCAAGTTGCTTCTATTTCCTAGAGGGTGACTGACTGGCCTGAAAAGTGCCGGGTGAATTCCAGTGCACTGAGAAGGCAGGATGTGGCTGCTCGCCATCAGTGTGGTAGCAGGAGGAGGGCACAGAGTGTGTTCTTATTCTATCCTTCATTCTACAACAGTCATTTAAGACACAAATTCAATCAGTCATTAGAGATAGGAAGAGTAAGCCCAGGCCCCTCCCTTCAGGTGACTATAAGACAGGGACATGGGTTCTCACAAGTATGTGCACACCACATATATGAGATATGTTCAGATTTCTGTTCCCTTCGTGTAGCCAGGAACTGTGGGTGCCAGAATCAATAACGTGGCTCTCCACACCTGGCAGGTTGCATAGCTACCACCTGTGAGCTGACTCGGGCTCACTGGACTCCCATGGCTGAGTCGTAACCAGGAGTGATATGATCTCAAATCCTGAGAACCAGTGAGGTACTGAGAACCTGAAGGTCCTCTTTGTCAGGTATGATATACACCACCAAAGTGTTATCCTTGACCTCTCAGGTCCTGTGAATTCAGGGTTCCAGACCCTGCCTACCTCTGGGGACACACGGAAGATGCTCGAGAGGTGAGTGGGTGAGGCATTGCAATGCTGCCATTTTCTGTTGCTGGGATCTAGGCAACCACAGAAATTCCTTACACCACAGAATCCAGATCTGTAAAGGACCACACCACAAAATCATGGAAGAGGCAGTTTCAGCAGGCTTAGTCCCATGGACTGATGTAGCTGCAGGGACAAATAGTAGACATTTTCTGGTCTGTGTTGCAGGGAGAGACAGTCATAAAAGTGATTTGATAATGATGTGTTAAGCAGGCTCCCCCAGCCACATTCTTAATCTCCGTTCCCACGTTGTCCATGGGTCTTGATGGAGCTTCCTGTTCCCAAATTGGTGCCACCTTGAGTTCTTTTCATTCTGCAATGTCTCTTTTGTTCTAATTAGCTTTAACAGTCAACTTGACCCAGCCTGACGTCATCGAGCAGAGTCTCAGTTGAAGGACTGTCCATATCATGGTTACCTATGGGCATAAATATGGAGAGAAGAACTATTCTGATAATTGAGGCAGGAGGACTCAACCCATTGTGGGTAATGCCATTCCCCGTGCAGGTGGGTTTGAACTTGTAAGACAGCGAGTTGAGCACAAGTTCATGAAGCCAGGTAGCCAGCATGGTTCCTCATGCACTTCTTTTGCTGCGAAACCAATTCTGTACAATTGTGGAACTGCAAGAAGGCCTGACTTCATACGTATGAGCTCCGGCCTTGACTCTTCTCAGTAACGGGCAGTAACATACAAGCTCAAATAAACTCTTTGCTCCCCTAAGACATTTTTTTTGTCATAGTATTTTATCACGCATTATAATTAAAACTAGAATGTCCTTTAAGAGACATTAGCAGTCTGGAGAGGTGACTCAGCCATTAAGAGCACTTGTTACTTTTCCAGAGGGTGCAAGTTTCATTCCCAGTACCCACATCAGATGTTTCACAACTGCCTGTAATTCTAGCTTCAGGAGATACAAAGCCCTCTTCCCATCTCTCTGGGTACCTGCACGCATGTGACATACACTCACACAGACACATATACATATATCTTTTTAAAAAGAGACATTAAGAAAAAAAAGAGACATTAAGATGATTTTTTCATAATGCATCCATATTAATAAGACGATTTGGTGGTGGTGAACTTATTGGGGGCAAATATGAAATGACATAGTGACATCAACACTGTTTTTGGGGATTTGGTGGTTGCTCTATGGAATCCGATAAGACTCACACCTTACTAGACCTGTGATCCTTTCGCTGTGGAAGGGGAGGCACTTAAGGCAAGAGTGAACAAGCCAGCTGGAGGGAAATTTAATCAAAGGCTTCCTTCCCTGATTCGAGGAGAACCTGAAAGTTCATTACAACCATCTGTGTAGAATGCTTATCACAACATGAAGGGCGTGAAGACCCTGATGCCTGTCGTGACCATTGCTAAAGTGACATTGAATGGTGGTGTCACTGTTTCCTCTATATAGCCAGAGGACACTCATCACTGGATTTAGGACCTTACCAAGTTAGTGATGCGTACCATGATGGTAAGCTTCAGTGGTGATATTTCAGTCAGTTGGTCAAGGCTGTGGCTGTAGATCCCATCTGTCGGGACTGGCACAGATTGGATCTCGATCAGAGGACCAGGCATAGGATGTAGTCTGACCTGGTAGTAGTAACTCATAAACATATTACTACTCCCCGCAAGCTCAGATAGATGTCTTGACTCATATCTTCTGTCCTATTAACAGACCTATATGCGGCCAAATTGGAAGTCATTTCCAAGGTGAAGCAAAAAAGAAGAGCTCGGGATATTAGAGGAATCTTCAGGCTCTGGCCACTCAGGGCCTCTGTCGCTGTGGTGTGGCAGTTAGTGAGGCTGGATTCTCACCTTCAGCATCAGAAGATTTAAACTTGAATAAAAATGTTGACTTCAGCAGGTGTGCAAAGTCTTCTACTGTGTAACAGGCTTTGTTTGACATGAAAGGACACACACAGACAAACAAGCATCAAACAAACTAATTTTTGAGTGTTATGAGTATGGAAATTCATATTGCAGCAAACCAAACAGCATTGAATATCTGAGAAAAGACATTGGGAGAGTCCCTGTGAAAGCGGTGAGTGAGTGAACATGTGGGTAAAACCATATATTATAGCTCATTGAAAATTCCATGGCAGGGAGCACCTTCAAACATGAATACTGGAAATCTTTTGACAGGAAATCAAAATTCATTTTACAGCACAGAAAACAGAAGGGAGACCCCACAAGACTACCAAATGTAGGGAAATATGAGAAGACAATCCTTACAATTTACCAGAGAACCCACAAAGGGGGAAAAAGCTTTTTATGAATGTTAGGACTGTGAGAAAAACTTCAGTGCAAAGAAATCCCTACATAAACATCAAAGAATTTTCACAGACTGGAAGCCCTATCAGCGTGAAATATATGTGGTATTCTTACACATAAAGGTGACACTCAGAGATCATCAGAGAATGCACATAATATAATGAGTGTGGACAAACGCTCACTAGTCTCCATGTCATCAGAGAATATACCCAAGGGGGGAAAACACATGAATGTACCATGTGTAGAAATGCCTTCTATGTAAGGATGTGTTCTGTTAAACAGAAGCACATTCATTCAGGAGAGAACCCTGTAAATATAGTGAGCAGGAAAACCTCCAGAAATGGAGAAATCACTTAAACATCAGAGAACTCACACAGAGGAGAAAGGTTTACAAGGGAAGCAAATGAGAAGTCAACTCTCTCTCTCTCTCTCTCTCTCTCTCTCTCTCTCTCTCTCTCTCTCTCTCTCTCTCTCTCTCTCTCTGTGTGTGTGTGTGTGTGTGTACATGTGAGGCTTTTGTGAGAGTGTACCTCATTGAGCATCAGCAATTCTACATAGACCAGAATATCAAGATAATTCACCTCACATGACGCCAGAGAACTCACACAGCTGGTCCTTATTTTGTGTGACGGAGAAAGCACAAAAGTCCCTACCTAGAACCCCACACAGAGCACACTTGTCACAGTATAGCTCTTGGATTAGTACAAACCCCAACATCTTTATGTTCATTGTTTTCTCTTTCCCTTTTTCTTCTTATATCATTCCCCCCTTTCTCTCCACCCCTTTCATTGTCTTTTTTCCCTCTTTTCTTTTCAAGACAATGTTTTGCTGTAGGACTCAGGTTGGCTTTATTTTTATTTAATTATTCATGTATTTTTTTTTTCAATGCGGGCTCTCACTATATAGCTATGACTGTCCTGGAACTATGTAGACCAAGTCGGCCTTGAACTCACAGAGATCCACCTGCTTCTGCCTCCCAAGTGCTGGGAGAGGTGTGCGCTAACACATCCACCTTTCGTGTTACCCCAGCAGCACTGCCTCCTTCTGTCACCCAAGTGCTGGTATTACAGCTTTGTACCACAGTCCCCAACTGTTGCTTTCATTTCCCCATTTAGCAGTCTAGCAGTCATATTGGACATTTTATCTGTTGGTTGACCTTTTTATCTTTTCTGTTGTAACTGTTTGCATATTTTGCTTACTGTCTTCAAAAGTAGTTTGTCTTTATTTTCCAACTGAATATAAAAATTTGAGGAGGATGGAGGACCTCTGTACTAAAATCACTTCTTGTTAGTCTGTTCATGGCTGAAGACCATTAGTGAGAAATGTGGGAATCAAGCTGACATGCGGAAGAACTGGCTTCAGTATGCAGACAGCATTCAGAAGGTATCTGCCATTTGAGTGTAGTAAGATTGCAAATTCCAGAAAGTTTTTTAAAAATGGGAAAACACAAACACTCTCAAGAGGACATGGGTGAAAGTGTGGTCAGTTACTTTGCTAGTTTTAACCCAAACTAGTGTCATATCAGAAGAGAAAATATCAAATGAGAAGAGGCCCCCATAAGATTGCTCTACAGGCAAGTCTGTTGGCCATTTTCTTGATTAATAGTTGATGTGGGAGGGCCCAGATCACAGTGGGCATGCTATTCCTAGGCAGGTGAGCATGGGTACTATAATAAAGAAAGCAGGCTGAGCAAGCTGTGAGGAACACACCAGTAAGCTTCCTTCCTGCAGGGTCTTTGCTTCAGTTTCTGCCTCCAGATTTTTGCCTTGAGTTCCTGCCCTGACTTCTGTCAGTGATACACTAGAATCTGTGAGGTGAAATAAACTCTTCCTTCAATAGTGTCTTGGTCATGGTGTTTATTACAGCAACAGAAACCAAAGTATGACACCAGTGCTGCTGAAAACTATGTCAAAGAACAAAGACCATGGAACAGACTGGATAAAAGAGGTCCAGTAACCAGATGCCAGAGACAGTGAAGCCTCAGACTGTGCAGGTTTTTGGCTCCAAGAAACATTTTAAACAGTGTTCTCTGTGGAGTTTGAAGTGATTATTCAGGGTCATATAAGTGACAGAGGTATTTTTCTTTAACTGCTGTTGTTTTTAAATATCAACTTGAAAATGGCACCCAAACCTTCATTATCAGAGGAAGACGTACATTAGCATTGTTTTTTTAAAAGAAGAAAACAATAAAAGTCTGGTTTTACAACTCTTTTTCATGGTTTTGAAATGCTCCTGAAGACCTAGACATGAAAATGTTGGGTGAATGAAGGATGAAGCACAATTAACAAAACCTCAGTGCCAGCCACTGGCTCTTACCTTGGACTCAGTCCGAAATGGTGATCCTGCCTCCAGCAGTCTCAGAATGAGACTGAGACTGAGAGCTGCCTCCTCCCATTTATAATCCTCTCTAGTTCTGGGATGAAGGGCATGCACCACTATCGCCTGGTTTCTATGACAAGCTTGTGTGGTTACTGGGATTAAAGGTGTGTGTCATGGCTGCCTGGTCTGTAAGGCTGGCCAGTGTGGCTTTTTTACTTTTCTGATCTTCAGGCAAACTTTATTTATTAAGATAAAAATGTAACGCCACTACAGAAGGAAACCAAGACATGGACATACTAGCACGTTTCAACCACAACTGTGTGTTGAGACCCCTTGATGGGTAAACTGGAAGAGAGTCTAGCTCAGGGACCTCCTATGGGAACACACAAGACTCCTCTGCTATTGCTATTATCTTGTGGGGATAAATAAACATACATCAGAGGAGTGGACATCAGTTCCCCAGAGAAGCTCAGGAAAACTCCCACCCTGCTGTGGGGAGCTGCGGGCTGCCCTCCTGCAGCATGGCTCCCGGCCGCCTAGCTAGCTTATGTCCCGAAATAACAACACACACTGTATTCATATAAACACTGCTTGGCCCATTTCTATTAATTAATTTCTAATTCACAAATGGTGACTCACCAGGAAGATTCTAGCCTACATCCATCTTGGGTCAGAGCTTCATTGCGTTTGGCCTGGAGAGCAGAGGCATAGCGTCTGAGCTCACTTCCTCTTCCTTCCAGCATTCTGTTCTGTTTACTCCACCCACCTATGTTCTAAGCTATTAGGCCAAGCAGTTTCTTTATTAATTAACCAATGACCTTCCTCCATCACCACCCTTTTTGCAGCCCCTGAAGACAGCCAATGAAAAAACATCCAAAAAGATAACTCCCGTGACTGAGGGAGTGAGGATTCCAGGCCATGGAATGAACAGGGTTGAGGTGTTTCCTACAGTGGATCAAGCAGAGACACCATGAAGGTGACTCCTGTCCTGGTATAATTTCCCTTATGTGACAAGTGTGTGTTCACAACAAAGACCAAGTGACTTCCACCTGCCAATGGTCCACATGACGACTTGGCCAGAAACAAAAGAGAGAATGAAACCCGTGAATCACTTGGCTTAGACTCTTTTGGACATTTGGACCTCTCATAGTTATTGTAGACTTTTGGCTGAGCATGGAGTGAAGTGTTGTCTTTGTCTTGGCTGTGTAGCTCCTGGGGTGAGGCTCCCTTGACATGACCACAGGCAGATGGCACCACTCTGGGCCCAAAGCAATGGCACAAGCCACTGTGAAGTATCGAGGATTACTGGTTGTCAGGTGGTAGCCTGTGTATGAGTTCGGGGAGACATCGTAGCCTTTTTGTAATCTCCCTTTCTATAGATGCTTCCTATAGTGAGGTCTGGGCCAGAGTCTCAGTCACCTCTGATCTTCTTGGCATGGACATTCAGCCTAGAGTTCCCTACCTACACCCCGCCCCCGATGCTCATGAGCTGCATGTAATTCATCATTTCCTCTCTGCCACTGAGCCCTTTGCTCAGGAAGCTCACTTGTATCATCCACATCTCTTTCTATCCCCAGTGCCATCACTCCAGGCCATGCCAGCCTACCACACTGTAAAGCCCCACGCAGACCTCCATTTGGAGCCCACACAGCAGCTCCTTGCCTGCCTCCCTTGGCTGCTTCATACCCACACATTTCCTCAAAGATTTCCAATCACAATCTGGTCTCCCTCCTTCTCATGGCTCCCTCCAATCAGTGGATTTTTTCATTTCTGTCTTATGCCCCCCCATTCCTGTATCCACTTGGCCCGTCCAATGCAGTTCATGGTCTTAGGCCATATTGCTCTCAAGGTCTGGCTTCAGCCCCACCCACTCATGCCCATAGCTCTTCCTCAGGACCCAGGACTGGAGACCCTCACCCAGCGGGTCAGGTAGCTGTGGTCCTGTCTTGTTTCTTGCATTTCTGTTCTATCTTTTCACTACATGGGAGCAAGCTTGGGAGGGAGGGAGGCCCATGTGTGTGGGTTTTTCTGGAGCTATTATGTGGAGTGCTGGCTGCAGCAGGGTTCTGTGTGACCTTAAAGGCAGAGGTGGAGACTGGTGGGGGAGGGGTTAGCTTTGAAGGGTTGCAAAGTAACTTTCTTCCTAGAAACTTAAATTTCCCATGGTGATGGCACAGACCCTACTTCTCAAATATATGGGTAAGTTTTTCTTGCTCTGGTTCTGCAGAGTGACTCAGTGGTAACCACATTTTCCAAGTACCTTCATCCTAACCAAATCCTCCCTCTTCCCTAGAACCCCCCAAAAGCTCTCTGTATTGGGGTTTTTACCTTGCCTCTTTCAGTCCCTTTTAACTGGCTGGTCTCTTGCCTCCGGAAGTAACCACCACTTGGTGTGATCTCCAACGGAACAAGGCCATACCTTGTGGTCTCTCTCTCTCTCTCTCTCTCTCTCTCTCTCTCTCTCTCTCTCTGTGTGTGTGTGTGTGTGTGCATGAAGCAAAACCATTCTTCCAGTCTTTCATAAACCATCATCATAAGACAATTAGAAACAATTGGTTGAAAAATGCAAATGAGATTAATGACACTGTCCTAGTCACCAGCCATTTTTCAAACATTTGTTGAAGTAGGGTTCTATTTTCAGCAATGGGAAGATGCCTCCCTGACTATGTATACACCACATCAGCCTCTTGAAGCCTCAGGCCTGAGCCGGAAAGTAGGTCATTCAGCCCCACACAATGATCTCGCTAGAGACCAGGAATGGAAAATTCAAGAAACATGTTCATCCAAATGCCTTTTATTCTTGTATTTTAAAAACTGGTTCTATTAGAGAGGCAAGGAGAACTGTTGGTCATTACTTAATTATGTTGTTCAGCACATAATTATTGGATGTGTTGACTGTGGCTTATACAGAGTCCTGGGAAAATTACACTGTAGTTGGGGGATAGACAGAAGGACAAAGACAAACATGCTAAAAGGAAACAGTCAAAAAGGAAGATGGGAATACAGACCAAGAGAAGTAGAAGACGGAGCCAGGGTCCTCATGGACCTCAGGGGCTGAAACCTGCTGGGTGGGATAACATTTAGAAGGAAAACGAGGCTATAGGAATAAAGCTTGTAGCTGAGAGGTGCCAAATTCCAATTCTCAAGAATCTCCTGTAGGACCCTGTCTGCCCAGTGGTCTGAATGTTGCAGTCACAGTCCCAGCAGAGGTCCACCCTGGAATCTAGGAAGAGAGCAAATGGGGACCCAGCCATCCCCAAATAGGCCATGTTCCTCAGGCAGCTAAACATGGAATCCTGTGATTTGAGCTGCAGAGCGCTTAGGGAGGCACACACAGACATGCCTCACTTCCGTAAGATCAGCCAGGGTACAGAGAGGTTCAGTTAAATCACACCTTGTCCTTAGAACAAAGACCTGTAAACAGAAAATGCTTGTTTGTTCCTGGCCACCCAGGCCCAAATAATCACACAGAAACTATATTAAATTACAACACTGTTTGGCTAATAGTTTAGGCATATTTCTAGCTAGTTCTTATATCTTAAATTAATCTATTTCTACTAATCTATGTATCATCATGAGGCTGTGGCCTACCAATAAGGTTCCAGGCATCATTCTCCTTTGGCAACTACATGGTGTCTCTTTGACTCTGTTCTCTCTCTATATATATATCTATTCAGATTTCCTGCCTGGCTTTACTCTGCTAAGCCACTGGTCAAAACAGCTTTATTCATCAACCAATAAAAGCAACACATATACAGAAGGGCATCCCACATAATCTCCCCTTTTCTCTTTAATTAAAAAGGAAGATTTTAACTTTGACATAGTAAAATTACATATACAAAACAATTACCAAGCAAGAATTAGAGTTGCAATATTTAGTCCAATAACATTTGGCACTTTAAGAAAAATATTCTATCATCTATCTTATTTTGGGGAGTCTATAGCTTTATACCTAATTTGTCTTTTATCATAAATAAGGAAAAATATAATTGTAACTATTTGTCTTCAACTTCTTCAAAGGCCTAGGTAAACAGGAAGTGCATTGTAAGCAGCTTCCAAAGCTCTATAATTGACAGAGACAAATTGCTGCCTTGACAGTCACCCAAAGTTCTTCTGTAACATTGGAACATCCATTTTCAGCCTATAGGCCCATAGTATCTGGCAAACTTTTCCATGAAGCAGGAAAGTTGAAAGACTGTTTCACCTCTATTGGCAGTTTGTCAGTCACTTTCTTCTGTGACTACAGAATTTCTACAGAATCTCTGGCAGGCTCTTTTATGTAGCTAGAACCCTGAAGAACTGTCTCATCTTCTTTTGGCAAGTTCAGCAGTCATTTTTCTGTGGGTCCTGCATGTCCATTTTATACAGCATACCATCAATCAGTCCAGACAAGAGCAATTTCTTGCACAAATGGCTAGCCTTGTCACATTGAAGGCAAATTCCATATAAGTTTCTTCGATGCCTATCAACCTCTCTGAAATAATTGGTGCTGCCAGAAGCAGACATGTCTGACTGTCGAGAAAAGTCTAAGTTCTTAAATCTTTTAAATGCCATATTCTGTAGATCTTTGAAGTATTGAAGATTATCTAAATAACTGAAATATATCTCTATATATCTATAAAATCTAACTAATATGACTATAAGTTTGACTATTATAAATGACTATTAATCTTTACTTTTTAATTATACATTACATTTTAAAATTAACTGTACAAACAATACCTTAAAAATAATAGAAATATATATGTATATATAGTGTAACAAAATTGACCTTAAATTTGTATCAATAGAACAAGATCTATACAATGCAAAACATTCATCTCTATATCATATCCCCCCTTTTTAAAAAGAGATTGACTGTGACCATTTAACCAGTTGTAATCAACCCCCTTTAAATGAAAACAAACAAGTATAAACAATATTTGGGAATTTGGGTATAGTTTTTTAGAGTAATTTTTGATGATGGGGGTGCTGTTGATCGGTCTTTCACTGGATATTCTGTGTGATTGATCCATCTCAGCCGTCCTGAAGCTGTCATGGATGTTGGACCACCTGGGTCATTGCTTCTTGGGGTCTTTATCAAATCATATCAGCCAGTAAGGAATCCACATCTCTCTGTCCTCTGTAGAAACAAAAGAAGAAGTTCTTTTCCAAAGTAACATGTCCTTAGACTTAAAGTTTGAAATCAAGTTACCTTTAAAATATGTATGTTGGTTTAGCTTAGCAATCTGTACAATGAAATGGCTCTATGTCATTAATTCATTCAAATTCAAAACATTCAAAGAAAACACAATAATATACATAATACAGCCTCTTTCTTTTCCGTCTTTATGTGCCTTTTTTTAAAAAAATACTCTATTTCTTTTACTTTTATTTTTAATTTTTTGTTTTTGAGGCAGGTTTTCTCTACATATCTTTGGCTGTCCTGGGTCTCACTCTGTAGACCAGGCTGTCCTTGAACTCACAGAGATCCATCTACCTCTGCCTCCTAAATGCTGGGATTAAAGACGTGCACCACCATGTCCAGCTATTCTATTTCTTTTTTAAAGGACTTTCTTTATCCTTTTTCTTTTTTTCCAGGCCTACAAATATTTTTAAACACACTGTAAACTGTTTAGAGCCTTTTTACCATCTGAATTTGACTTTATTGTATATCTCTACCCTTTTCTGAGCACATGAGTCTAATCTGCTAAGCAATATAGCTAGGATTAAAGCTTCAGTTTTGGCGGCTAGATCCACCCTATTCCTCAGATTTTTGAAAGTCTAGCTTCATGGTAGAGGTACTGGTAGGAGTCACATTAATTGTCACAACTCTGTGAAGTTTCTAGGTTCATGCCACCACCAAGAAGTCTGATGTCAGCTGCTCATAAACACCATTTAAGTGTTTGGTGTCAGATCCTCTTGAAAGAGCTATGAGGGTTTTGCTGCTAACCTCGAATTAAGAAGCCTCTCTTAAAGGAGCCTTGTCTCTGATTGCCACTAGCAAACAGAGCCCATCTGAGACAATGCTGCTACCAAGAAGCCATGCTTGATTCTGTTCTTTTCTGCCTAGAATTCTTTATTCAAAAACTTTCTTGGGCTTTATGTGGAAATTCTTGCCGCACGTTGGGCACCATTTGTAAACAGAAAGTACTTGCTCATTCCCAGCCACTCAAACCCAAATACTCACACAAAGTCCATATTAATTACAACATGGTTTGGACAACAGCTTAGGTATATTTCTAGCTAGCTCTTATCTCTTAAATTAACACATTTATATTAATCTATGTATTACCATGAGTCTGTGGCCTACTGGTAAGGTTCTGGCCTTCAGTCTCCTTTCTCAGGTGCATGGCATCTCTTTGACTACACCTATTTTCTCTATATATCTCTTTTCAGATTTCCTGCCTTCTTTACTCTGCTAAGTCATTGGTCAAAACAACTTTATTCATCAACCAATAAAAGCAACACATATATAGAAGGACCTCCCACATCAGAGACCACCCCCAAATGCATGTAGAATCAGCCCTCCACTGACCACTGAGCCATTGAAATGGACCACTAACTGGGAGTCTCAGCCCCTGAAGCCTTTGGCACCAACTGTAGTGGTGCTGTTAATTGGTACACGGTCCTTTCCCAGGAGTTCAGGGAATAACAGAAGGAACTCTTACTACACAGTTATTTTAAGACGTATAATTAGCTGAACATGTAACACACTGTGCATGTAAACATGTAAATCCGGGGACTTCTTCTGAACACGGAGAATTCTGAATTAATCACTGTCAGCCTGTTTATACCCCCAAAGATAAGGTGCATCCATCCTCTTTCTGAGAAATCTTGGGGGACGTCCTTATAACCAGGCCTTCTTATTCCCAAGGTTTACACTGTGTGCCAAACCTGAGAAACATAAGTGGCCTCTTTTTTACACTACAATCCTACATGGTCTTCCTTCCTACCTGCCTGTGACTGAGGTTGAGCTCACTCCCTCTGGAGCCACTTTGAGCCCCAAATATATTTATTTTGTTGTTTAATTTTAGGACAGTCTTAAGTGGCTTCCATTGCTCCGTTTATTTTCTATTATTTCCCAAAGGGAGTTGGAGCTCTTCTGAACTC
Organism: Microtus pennsylvanicus; assembly: GCF_037038515.1. NCBI lineage: Eukaryota > Metazoa > Chordata > Mammalia > Rodentia > Cricetidae > Microtus > Microtus pennsylvanicus. Next base: position 219,397,549 of record NC_134579.1, on the reverse strand, counting down.
CCCATTCCCTACCCCTTCAGACATAGCATTGACTACTGTAAAAACCTCCGAAGGTTTACAGAAAGACAGGTATATGGGGAGTGACACACCATTGTCCCACCCCCACAGGGTTGTCAGGAGGAGTGACGCACCATCGTCCCATCCCACAGGATTGTCAGGAGGAGTGACGCACCACCGTCCTGTCTCACAGGGTTGTCAGGAGGAGTGACGCACCATCATCCCATCCCACAGGGTTGTCAGGAGAAGTGATGCACCATCGTCCCATCCCACAGGGTTGTCAGGAGGAGTGATGCACCATCGTCCCACCCCACAGGGTTGTCAGGAGGAGTGACGCACCATCATCCCATCCCACAGGATTGTCAGGAGGAGTGATGCACCATCATCCCATCCAGTTTCCAGTGCATGTTGTGTGACAGCGAGCAGTCCCCTTCAGGTGAACATCTCCTTGGAGTCTCCAAATCTCTTCTGAGCTATTGGGAGGCCCCATCACCTCCCGACAGGTCCCAGATTTTAGCTTCTACTCAGAGGAAGATTGTATCAGGGCCAGGCGCTCAGAAGAGGATGACTGTGGGGTGGAGCCAGTGGCCTTTCTCTGACAGTTTTACAGGGTGACCTCTGCTCCTCAGAGCCTATGACAAGCACCTGTGTTTTCTTGGAAGAACGGAGTGGAGACCTCCAAAGGCCATCTCTGAGATCAGGTCTACACATCATACCCAAAGTCACCAGAGGAGACAAGGAAGTGGCATTGAGTGTTTTGTGCTTTGTTTTGTTTTCTTAATGGCAGAAATGCCCCTTACCCACTGGTTTCCAGCTAATTCTGGCAGAAAACAGCCTTTTTGAGACTATCAGCAGCCATTTAATGAGGCTCATGAAACTGGATCTTTGCAGACAGGCACCGGAGGGCTAAGCTTGCCACACTGCCTCCTCCTTGTTTGGAGTTGTTAATAATGCCAGGCCACACTGTTGGCCCCTTTAAAGATCACCTAGAATAGCTCAGCAGCTCAGGGTGAGCCTGCCGGTCTGGAACATTGCAGAGATGTTCTAATTGGTAGATTTCTATCCACTTTCGTCCCTAGAATTTGAAAAGTGAACTTTTTCTCTTTGTATTTAGCTGACTTGAGGCAAGAAGAGCCACAAGCCTGTGTGGCTGCTGCTGTCTGGTCCAGAGGCGGTCATCCTGTCTTGCCTCTCTTTTATGTGACATTCTCTTTGTGAACAGGTGTGAGGGCCCAGCTTTGAAACTGGAGCTTCCAGCCTGGCCTGGAGCAGGGGAGCCAGGGGCCTAGGGCAGCTGCTGTGCCTTTCCTTCAATTCCTGCGCTTCCTCTACCTCCTTCTCCCCTTCCTTTTCTTCCTCTTGTCCTCCCATTCTCTCCCTCCCTCTCCCTTTGTCTTCTGTCCCTCCTTGTCTTTGTCCTTCTCTCTACTCTCCTTCTTGATCCTCCTCCCTCCCCCTCCCCTTTCCCTGCTCCCTCACCTCCCCCTGCTCCTCCCCCTGACCCCCCTTCCCCTGCTCCTGCCACTGGAGCATCAGCCAGGCAGAGGCTGGGAGCACGGGCAGGCCAGGCTCCTAGTACTGCCAGAGCTACTCTGTGGACCTGTCTGGCCCAGGGTCAGGAGGTCATAGAGGTGGGCGGGGCCCGGGCAGCAGATTGGGAGCCCCCTGCCCCAGCAGCGTCATTTAGACAAACAAGCAGATGGCAGGTGTCAATGGGGACAAAGAGCCATCTGCGCAGCGAGGCTGCCCCACTGTCTCTCACAGGGACTTCATTAAGATAGCTGTGAGTCAGTCAGAACCAGCAGGGCCCTCCCAGGCTAGAGAGAGGCTGTAGCCGAGCTCTACCCATCGCTTGCCTGCCAGGCCAGACGCAGGCCACAGGGGCGGGGCCTGCGTGTTCACAGTAGGGCTCCTGTCTGCTTTCAAAGGGCCGGCCTTGCAGTCTGCGGCAACCTCATGGCTGCCAAAGAGGCCAAACTGGTGATGGAATTTAGCATCTTACTGGGTCCCCCTCTAGCATCCATTGCGACTTTCTGGGTAGGGGTCCTTGAGTCTGTGCTCCCGGATAGCAGCCCAGCTAAGCAAGCATGCCCGCTGCCGATACAGGGCTCAGGCTCAGTAGAGTGTACAGCTTCCTAGGAAAATGGATCGGAGGCTATGGTCAGGTAGCACTTGCAGAGAGATCAAAAATGATGGTAGCCATCCTGAATCTTCTTCCTAACTGGTATCTGTCATCAAGGAGAGGTTTTTGACTTGGGCATAGATGAGAAAAGTTCCCAGTCCAGGTCTCACCTTGGCCATGTCTCTTCATTCAGGATGAAAAGGTAGAAGCCTATACTGGTTGGGTTTTGTCAACTTCACACAAACCTGAACATATCTGGGAGGAGGGACTCTCAACTAAGAAAATGACCCCATAAGATCGACACGTAGTTAAAAGTCTCTGGGGTTATTATCATGATTAATGGTTGGTGGGACAGTACCAATCCTGGGCAGGTGGTCTTGGATGGTATAAGAAAGGAGGCTGAGCAAGCTTCCTGTATAATCACACTCAGAGATCTGGGCCAGGAAGCCAGGCAGGAGGACGGGAAGGAGTGTAACACAGTAGCACCTCTTTCCTAGAGGCATAGTCCACCCGCACTTCTGTGTGTGATTACACCCCCACCAACCCTCTGCTCACTGTGAGGAAAAGAGCAAGACACCCTCTCAAAGGCTGTACCCAGGGAGGCAGAGCAGACCCAAGGATAGCAACCTGTGTCATAAAGAAAGGGGGTAGGCGTCCTAGCTTGTGATAGTGTCCTGGAAGAGGAGTGTGGGTGAGACCTGACCCTCCCTGGGGTAGGCCTGGGTAAAGTCTGGAAAGCTGTAGGTGGAGCCCAGAACTACATGGAGCCCCTAAGGTGGGTGGTGGGCGATGAACCCTAGACTCTGGCTTTAGAGACTGGAGGGACTCCTGAGAAAAGGAGGTGACATGAAAGACAGACAAGACAATTTGCAGAGCTGTAAGCCATGGGAAAGGTTGGAATTCATTTTAAATGTTATGAAGATCAGTGGCAAGGCCTTTCAGAAGAACTTCATCAGAATACAGGCCAGTCTGCTCTGTAAAGGACTTTCAGGGCCAAAATACAGACACTACTGTAGTCTAAGCAGCAGCACCACCCAACAGAAAGCATTGAACACACACACACACACACACACACACACACACACACACACACACGCATGCACGCACATACACACGATGCGCACACACACGCGAATAGGGAGAGATGGCTCAGCAGGAAAGAGCACTTGATGTTCTCCTAGAGGACTGGCTTAATTTTCAGCACCCATACTGGACAGCCACAATTGATTGTCACTCCCGCTCCGGGTGATCAGACACACTCTTCTGGCCTCTGAGGGCACCTGCACATGTGTAAAGCACACACACACATACACAGTCACACACACACATTCACATAATAAACAAAGTATTTAAAATACTGTACTTACTTTGCATGTACGTGTGTGTGTGTGCATGTGTGTGTGTGTGCCCCTGTGTGTATGTGGATTCCAGGGACTGAATTCAGATCTTCAGGCTTGGTAGCAAGCAGGTTTGCCTTCTGTGCTCTCTCGCTGGCCTGGAAAACTCATCATTTAGACATTTCCACAAGAAACCTCCCAGCACACATGGCTTCACTGAATTCTATACATTAAATGAAATAAGACAACTTTTACACAAAGTCTCCTAGAAACTGGTGAGAGAGAAACACTACCAGACATAGTCTCTAAAGCAGGGTAGCATGGATGCTGGAACCAGGTGAGGGGTAGATCACCAAGGTGCCATAGCAGAGTTATGATGCTTAGCAACTTCCCAAAGTTACGTGCAATCAAGTAAGAGTGCTAAAACACGATCAGTTTAATAATGAAGTCAATGTAAACAAAAATTAAGAAAGAAAACCACATTTGTATCAATGTGTATGGAAATAGCATCTGATAATATCTAATTTTTATTCCCAATTAAAATAAAATATTCTTCAAGTCTTGAGAGAGGAGAAACTGATGATGGGAATATGATATGAATAGAAATGAAAAGGACCTGGATCACACAAAATGGCTTTCAAAAGGCACAAAGCTGGAGGGCTCACATAGTCAATTTAAAGACCCATCAAGAAGTTTCACAATCAAGACTTATGAGCTGACTTTCTGGTGGACACATAAGTCACTAGAGTTGAATCCAGAAATAAACAGCTAAGACATTGATGCCACAGCAAGTGTCTGTGAGTGTGTGGAGGGTCTGGGGTTCTCCTGCCTGTTGTTGAGATGAGAAATGAAAATGTTTTTCTGAGCCGTAAGCAACTAAAACATACAGTAACCACAGGATCCAGAAGTTCCACTTTAAAGTATCTACTCAAGAGAAAGTGAGTGAAGCCTATGAAAACATGTGCACAGTGACCTTCATGTCAACTTGTGTGAAAGTCCTCGAGTAAGTCCACTGTGCGGGGTAAGCCATTAGAGTCCACATTTGCTCATGACATTGTACATCCAGGACACCTTGATCATACCCTGTGAGGCAGCAGATCTAGGCCCAGAGAAAACAAGGACTCCATGGGACAAAGAGTAAAAGAACTTGTATGGGAAGCAAAGCATGGGACTAGAAGGGTTTTGTGTCAGCCAAAGAGTAAGGCCAAGAAGTAAGCTGTTAGAACGCGGTAGAGTCAGAAGAGAAGTCAGGGATAGATGCACGGGGGGAAAAAGGGAAGGACTGGGATAGATGGAGGAGGTGAGAATGGCAGAAGGACACAGAGAGAAAGGATTGGGAAGGATAGAGTGACAGGGATATAGGGGAGGACTAAGGTATAAGAATGGAAACAGAGATAGGGTTGGCTATAGAACCTAAGGAAAAGGCAGTCAGTCAGAGGCCTTCTGCCCCACTGAAGATTTATTTGCAAGAGTCGAGTTAGTCTTCTGTTTGTGATGACATAACGTTTGTGTACTGGGTGTCTGAAGGTCTTTCCACTCCTGTTGGGTGATTGTCTCCCTAGCACTAACATAAAGATGGTATATGGATGATTTCCACCCCTCCCAGGCATAAGGCACTCCCAGCATGGTGACCAATCATGTTTAACCATAGTCTTCTTTGGAGGGTTTGAGATGCACCTGATTATGGCTGTAGTATTTCTCCTCACATCGACTCTGTCTGGAGCTCTCCAGTGTGCTTTTCCAAGGCAGTACCAAGGAGTGTCTTGTACGTCACAGCACAGCCATCACCTTCTAGCGTCAGTGTGAACCTAACTCACCACCGTTGCTTCAACACGCACCACGAGAAGCGTGATTACCGTAACTCTCCATCCGTTAATGTTAGATGGGATGAGCTGCCGAGACATCATAGGTACAAGTCTGGGAACACTGAGCATAGTTTCCCTTCAACATTGGACAAGGGGAAAGGCAGACACTGCCTTGCAGAAGCAAGGCCAACAATGGACGCTCAGATGGAGACACGGTCTGTTCCAATATCATGTGCCTCTGGCCCCAAGTGGGTAACTGGATGGATGATAATCCTGGGGACTCTGCCACAGCTGAAGCATCTAATATTCACACAGGGACCTATGACTTAATGCTTGTGACCATGACCTAATCATTCATACCTGCAAGCTGCCTCTCGCCGCCATGAGTAGTCAGTCCATTCAGACAGTGTGCTTGTGATAGGAACAGTATGGCAGTCAACCTGGTCACCCTGATGTCATTTTCCACCCCTCTGGCCTGAGGTATGGCCATTAAGTGGACCCAGGCACCGGTCTGAATGAGACTGAAAAAGTCCTAGTCTTCTGACCTATATAGCTCTATGGTTCCCCAGGGGCACTCACCCTGGGAGAGGCACAGGGCTTCAAGAGTTAATAGTCCATGACATGGGAAAACACAGATGACCTGAATGAAAGTCTGGGGGCAGGGCTGAGCCAACATTAGCAGCTGTTGGAGTGGGGCGTTTTTCCCATTAGAAGTGATAATGGTCTTAGACATGGTTACTGCTCAGAGCCAGTCTAGCCGTGGAGCTGTGGCCCCTCTCTGTCAGAGCAGCTTTTGCTGAGCTGCCTAAAGGATGGGGGCTATTCCATAATCTCTGTTTTCTATTTGTTACCAGAATCAAGGACACCTGAAAGTTGCCAGCAACCTGTCCCCATCATCAATGGCACCCTCGGATACTCACTAGACATGGCCATGGAGTGTCTGGATGAGGACACTAGCTTGGTAGGTGTGATCCTTCATTCTGTAGGTCTTTGGGAGAGTTTGCAGAGAAACGCTTCCCGTTGGCTCTGGTCAGGAGAATGGCAGAACCCTCGAAAGGTGACTTGTTCCACATGATGCTATACTATTCTCTCAGGAAATAGGACCATCCAAGGCATCTCAGGGTACTTTCTTCCTGAGTTTCCACCGAAGGTCTCCCTTCACCTCTGCACCGGGCATCCATGACGTCAAAGGCGCTGGGCCCCCACCAGCTTCACTGCCTTCCCCCACTTGCACGTACTTCAGCAAGGGGTTTGGTGCCGCATGCTCTCAGACTGAGAGGCAGTGTTCTTTGCTTTCCATTTCTCCATAGTCAGGATCCAGGTGGGGCTCACGGGAAGGAGGAATGGCATGTCTGCACACCGCTACTCAGGGACAACGATGGGACTTCCCTTGGCAGCCCCTAGCCTGGTGTCTACACACTGATGCTCCAGGGGATGTTGGTGGAGCCTTCCGTGGCAGTTCCTGGCATGGCATGTTTGCACCCTGGTGCTCAGGGTAGATGGAACTGATGCTTTCCCCACAGAGGCCCTCGTCCCAGGCTCCTCGGTGATCCAGACTCATTACCGAGACAGATGGGTTTAGACAGTGGCAGGTAGAAGAGACGGGAAAAGTTCTGCTTGCTGTCAAGGCTCAGACACGGGCTGCCTTATCGACTTGGTAGGCAGTTCTCCCTGTTGCCTGCTTTCTAGTGAGTGTCCTGTTACAGTAAGGGAGGAAAGGGAGAGCAGACTCTATGGAAAACAGAAACCTCTTTGGGCAGGTGAAACAGCAGGGTGCTAGGGAATGGCCATTCAGCCTCAGTGCTCCTTGCGTTACAGCTGCACCGGCTTACAGATGCCTCATCCAGACGACAGGCTGACTCGATCTGCCTGCAGTGAGTGGGTAGAGAGAGAAGCCTTCGAAGGAGCATAACCTAGCTTCTGTTTCCCTGTCAAAACACAGGGCATCATAGCAACACCCATAGGCTGGGATCCTGGAATCCATTTACCCCAGGGAAATGTGATGTGTTGTCTGCGGGCCCCAGGATGCCATGGCCACTGGTCATGGAGAGGCACCATAGGAGGGAAGTTCATTGCCCAAGAACTTTCTCAGTGGGTCAGAGCTAGTCCGAGGGCTCTGGGCTTCTGGCTGGACCTTGGGAGGTACCATGGCTGAGGCAGCAGGATGAAATCTGTTTCACTTTCCATAGCTGTTAAGTGACTAGGTTGGGTCTCTGGTTCTGGTAAGGGGGATGTGGCAGGAGGTGGCCTGGTAGGGTTCATGGAGGGGGCAACAAGGGTAAGAAATAGGAAGACACTTGTGGGGGTGGGTGAGGTGGAGCCGCCTCCCGTGGTAGAGGAAGGCACTTGTGGACACATGCAATTGTTGATTTTGATTGTGAACCTTGATTGAATTTGAAAGTATACCAAGTGTAGTATTCTAATGGGAATAAATCACTCTGAATGTGGTCACACCATCCCAAAAGTTTGAACTTGCTAAAGTAGGGCAATGCCTAGGGAATGTTTTTTCAGATTCAGGTGCTCTGTGGCCATTTGCAGCTGCTACAAATGGGGGAGGGGGCATCCAGATACATCTATGTGATGCTGGTTTTGCAGGCGTGCAGAGTTTAAGAATTATGAGGTCATGAGGGCCTCCATGGTTCCAGAAAAAGCTGATGAGGCCAAGAGACGGAGCAGGCCTGGAGTGCCTGGGGGGAGGCCCCAAGGAAAAGTGGAATGAAGCTCTGAAGGTGAAGTCCATGTTTCAATGGAGAGCCTGGGATATTGCCAAGAATAGAACATCTGTGGAGAAAAGCTGCAGACACCGAGTAGAACATGGCATACCATGTGTGCTGCAGCCAGAGTCCAGACGATGCCGCCAGGAGCCCTAGACACTGGGCAGAGATAGAGCTTCAGGATTCAGCGTTTGCTCTGGTAGATTTTGTTCTTGCTTTGGTCTAGTCTTTTCTTATTTCCTGCTCCTCCATTTTTGAATGGGAATGCTTACTCTGTGATATTAGTTAAAGGATGTATGTGATTTGCTTTTTATTGTACAGGACCTTACAACTAAGGGTTTGCCTTGAGGAGAGGAAACTTGGGACTTTTAAACATTGGACTTCAGAGTTGGATACCTATCTCTCTTCTTGTCAGTGCAGACAGGGGCTCACATCTCATTGTTTAGAAAGTGTTCTTTCTTTCCTTGGCTCCGAAGCACTCACAGATATATTTAATCCACTGCTTAATATTTATCAATGGAGAAAATGTGAAGATCTTCGATAAACAGAATGAGAAGAGAGTATTCCTAAAGTTCCACCACATATGTATAGACTCACAGTTTCTTGTCACAGGGCAACAAACCCCAAATGTAGGATCTTCTAGATTTCTTCTGCCTTCTCCTGTCCCTACACTTCCCCCAGCACCTCTGTCCTTCCATTCTATAAGTGGAGTTTGCACAATGACTAGAAATTGGGATGGAAAAGAGAAGGACCAGATGGTTGGACAGTGTGAATGGTGATGAAGAGAGCAGCGTGGACTCTGTGCAGGGTAGGGAGCAGGTCCTCTGCATCCCCCAACTGCCCAGCAGGGCTGAGGCTAGTGGTGCAGCTCAAGCCAGTGCTGTACTGCTCACTCTGTGGGCCCTAGTGACATCTGTTTTCATTCCTCATGTTCATAATCATAAGTATATTTGTCATCATCTTAGTTGAAATACAGGAAAGAAAAATGACTCTAAGGTTTCTCCTCAATATGTTGTCAATGTTTTGAAATTTTATTTAATAGTTTTGATTATAAAGTGGTTGTTGAATAAACACAGCAACAAAACAATGCTATAATCTTGATCTCTGCTGCTCATCTTCCCCCCGTTAAAAACGAAGCATTCCACGGATTATTCTTGGGCCCAGGAATGTGAGTATCGTGTGCAGTGGTCCTGGCTCAGGCAGAAGGGGAGCATCCAGTTTTCGTGACCAAAGCGAATGCACAGGAAGACATGGATCTTCCATGGCTTGGGAACAGGAGGCCTCCTCTGCGGGAAGGGACATGGAGGAGCCAGGCTACTCACTGTTCTCGAGGAGGCCCAGAAACAAACAGGAAAGAGAGGGGCGGGACCCTATTAACCAACAAACCCCAAGGACAGCACCATCCTCTCAAGGAGCTGGCGTGCTGTGATCCATGGCATGCAGCAGGGGCTGTGGTCCAGCATCACCATTCTGATCTACTCTAGCCGCCCTTGAGAAGATGTCGGGACACATGAAACCAGGAAGGGAGAAGATAGGGTTGGACTTAGGGTGACTGCATTCCTGCTAACCTGCCCTCCATGACAACTCCTGTTACATCAGTATCCAGATGGGTCAAGACTAGAGATTCAAAGATAGCAAAGGGACCAGGGGCCACCGCCCCATAGACATGTCCTACCACCCCTATGACACAACCTCTATTTCTTGTCTCCGGTGTGCCTATCAGCCTGCCTTGTGATTTTTACCCTCCACGAGGCCAGTGGGCCCACTGGCAGTTTAGAGGGATTGTGGTTGAAAACCGACTGGTACTTTCAGAGGACCTGCAGGGTTCCTGGAACTCTCACCAGGTGTGCAGAAAGCTCTGGCACCAGATCATGGCCATTTCTGAGCACACCCCACTGTTTAGGACCCCAGTGAGTGCTGATCTTTCCTTCCAGCCTCCCCCATATTGCATGCTGAGGATAAAAGGAGCAAGACCTGGCTTGGTTGTTACATGGGGCACAGTGTCTACAAACACCATGACGACTCATATAGCTACCAAGTTAGGTTCTGTAGAAGGGAGCCCTGGGCTGAACTCTTTCTGGGCCCAAAGAATAATGCTTGGCTCATTCTCAGGCTGACCAGTATTAAGAGAAGCAACGTGCAAACTCAGCACTTGGGACAGAACCATACACTACACATTCCTACCCCAATGGATATCCTGGATGCCATGGGCACCAGTCTCTGGTTTACTAGTGAATAGGTTTCAGAGGGAAGAGGTTGGGCCTGACCAAGTACAACTGATATGGAAAATCTGATTTGTTAAGAGTCTTATGCATGATATAGAGATCTGGAAAGGGACATGTCAGCATGTGGACCAGGAACACAAATTGGGAGAACGCACAGGATCACCCTTCAAGAGGTTCGTGATGACACCCCCCCTCTCCTTTCAGTGTCTGAGAACTCACTGGTGGCTCCTAGACTCAGTGTCTGCCATGCACCAAATGCTAGAGACAGTACCAGGTTCTCCGCCTTCCAGATCTAGGATGGGAGCCTGCAGGCTACGCATGGGACTTTTGAGTTCCCAACCACTCCCAGCTGGCTTGGCTAAGCTGCTAGTTTGTGGAACATTTCATATGTGGAGAAGCACCTTGACTTAATTAGGCAAGGATGAATTAGCCAATAGAACAAACCCTGAAATGCTGTTGCCTGTGAAGACACTGGTCTCACTGAGGCTGACGTAGGTTGCATCAGGAGCTTAGATGAGATACTGTCTGTGTACAAACACAAAGTCTGGCCAACTCCCCGAATCTAAGATGTTCCAGATGCCCGGAAGACTCGCTGTCTCGGATCAGATGCTCAGCCAATCTAGGCCAGCCACCCTTCTCAGGGTCTGGAACTTCCCTCCTCAATGAGTTTCCTCAAGTAGGGATTAGGGGCAGGACAATTTTTGGGAAGCCCTGGGAACTCCCCAAGCAGAGTTCCTCTCTTGCGTTCCAAGAAAGTTCACCATGAAACCACCAATTCCTGAACATCAGCACATAGACATGTCACCTTCATGATCCAGCAGTGTTTTCTGGCTAAGTGTTGTATAGCTTGGTAACCATACAGCCTTGTACCTGGTTGGGTCTCCTTTCCAAGTCAACCTGTGCCTGTCCAAGAAGAAGAATTCAAAAGCTGCAGACCTCCATGAGAGTTGTGGGAAGATGAACACTTAACTTACTGGGTCTCTGAGACCTGAGGTCTTGTAAGAGTGAGGGTATGGTTCACTCACCCAGCTTGAGAAGCTTCAGGGCCCAGAAGTGAGGGTGAAGAGAAAGAGCGTCACGCTGGCCAGGAGCTCTCTGCCTGTGAAAGAAAGCACACTGCATTCTGAAAGGTGACTATTTTATATTTATAAAGAAATCAGTCATTTGAAATCACCACGGTGACTGTCATTTACTAAGCACTCCAAGAGCAGCGGGTACCAGATTAGGCTCCTTTGGAGCATTATCTCTGAGTCCTCACAAGGGCCCAATGGAACATTCTATTTCACAAGGACACCAGCGCATTGAGGGGATCTCTTCACTGCATCCTCCCCACCCCCTTTCCTGGTTTCACTCTGTAGCTCAGGCTGATCTAGAACTCTCCATTTTCCTGCCTCAGCCTCACAAGTGTGCACCCCCAAACCTAGCTCTGACTTGGTCATTTTGGTATTGTGCTAAGGACCTCCAGCCTGAGCCTCATCTGGCTAGGGCAGGGCACTATGTGGGCTCCCACAGTGCACAGCTTCATCTTGGTGTTTCAGCTTCAGTGACGGCTCTGGTGAGTCACACTGGTGGAAATATGGAAGATCAGATTGTGAGAGCCTGCTGAGAACCAAGGCACCAGGGCAACTAAGACCTGTGGATCTGTGGTCTCTACCTCCAGCCTCCCACATGCTTGTGGACAGCCTATTGGAGGACACGCAGGTGGAATTTCCCTCAGAGATGTTCCTCCAGTCTAATAAGGGTTGTGGTTGGTGCACTATTTACAGAGTGTGGAAGATGAGCATTCCCTTTGATGGGAAGTTGAACCAGCACCGAGCCTTGTGGTTTCTTATTTGCTCAGATCTGACCAGAAGCCAATGCATGTCAGACTTGTCTTTCCTACAGGCCCAGAGACAGCTGTCCCTTTCAGGTGACTAGAGGTGCGCCTGTCATCTGTGGCTGTGTATCACAGATGAATTAGGACCCCAGCATGGGATCAAAGCTACATAACAACACCTTCACAGGAAAAAAAAAAGAACAGTTTTCTTGTGGCTCACAGTCAGGGTTCTGTGCTCCATTTCCAGCCAGACAAGCCGATTGGGAGCACTGTGTTGGGTGGCACATGATCGAGTCTCAAAGGCTGCCTCTTCCTTTCTCCTAGGGGATTTGGTGGTATGAGAGAACATTCTCAGTGTCATCTTCTGCATTTCAGAAAACCCCCCGGAGACGGCGACTGGCCTGCATCACCACATGGTGACACCCTTCACAATCGTGGCGCTGGGCTGTTTCTTCTGATGCTGGCCTGGGGAGAAGCTCAGAGAGTGGAGTCCCGCAGCCCCATCTAGATCAAAGTTAGCAAAGTGAGGCTCACCCCTGCCCCATACCTCTTCATGTTTATGACATCATCCAGTTTTAGATGTGAGTCAGCGGTCAGCCGTCAGTGCAGGAGACCTACTTGCATGCTGCTGAATTTCAAATTGCACTCAGAAGGAAAGACGAGGCTGGCACCAAGGCAGGGACACACACCACAAAACAGGGACCCCCCAATACACCCTCAGCATCAGGTGGCTATGCAAGGGATGTACAGATCTCAGAAAGAAATGACGGAAGAGGGACAGAAGTCAGGCTCCATGTGGCACGGTCATTGGAACTCAGGACTCCTGGAGTTGGTCAAGTACAGGGTCCCATGCAGCACAGAACTCTGGACATGCAGGGTGCACAGGAGCAACTTCTTCTCTTCCACAGGTTCCATGGCCGCAGCTCAGACCTCCTTCCTAGCCATTTGTTTCCCAGGACCAGCATCTGCCAGCATCCCTGGCCCACATGCGGTTGTTGCTGCTGCTACTGGTCCCACAGGTTCTTCTCTCATCCGGAAGGCAGGTGGCCCTTTGGGTCTCACTTTCCTATGCTGGGTGGACGCAGCACCAAGCAGTATTGTCTGGTCTGCCCTTCATCTCTTGGTGTCATGGGTGTTTGGTATTGACTCCACTAGGAATTCTAGTCAGTTCTGCAGAACCCATTTGTTCTTTAAGTCCTTTGTCTGAATACCTGGTTCCAAGATAGTTGTGGTAGTGGAAGGTCTTGATGGACATTGAGCCTTATTCTGAGTCTTCCATGGGACACCCAAAGAGCCAGACCCTGGAGCAATTTGGGCATAAGAACTCTGTGGGTGTTTCTGCCATATTCCCATGGAAGTCTGCCTCCAGTCACAGAGGAACAATGTGTCCTCACTTTCCCCCTCCTCTGGGTCTGGAACCAGTAACCTGAAGCATTTCCTTGTGTTGGTGCTGCCTCGACAGGCCAGCTGCTCCACACAGCCAGAAAGGTGCCAACTCCTGTGTCGTGCTATCAGAATGGAATGTTTTAATTGAGATATTTAGCTAAGATAAACAAGACTTTTCATAATGTCTCCTTTTTTTCTGGAAAATTAGGAGGCAGGCTTGGAGGATGGGGACATGAGAGAAATTGCAAAACTGAACAGAACCCTGGGCAGAAACTGAGGAGGGCGGATGTGACCAAATGTTTGCGGGAAAGCACGCTGCAGGGCAGGCGGGAATTCCTGGCTCTCTGTCAGGAGCTAGGAACGTCCTGGGTGTCTGGCTCCTGGCCTCTCTGCAGTGGAGGTGGCAGGCATAGAGGGAAAGGTGAAAAGAGGAGGAGCTTTGGTACCCCACAAGGCAGGGAATTCCTGGTGGACAGCTAGGGAGTCCTCGGGCCTTCTTCTCAGCGCACACTTACACTTTCGTTACAAGTGGACTGTACACATGTCTCCCCGGGGATGTCTACAAATGTATAAATATTGGGAGTTGGGGGAAGGGACTGATGAGCCCCATGTGCCGTAGCAAGGGACTTTGGATGGGACAAGGATAATTACTTCAGTCTCTACTGTACTGAAAAGATACTAAGCACTATGTTTTAATACTGTTTGTTTATTTTTTAAGGGCTGAGTACCTCCACGTAAACATTGCAAAAGTGTTCTTCAGGTTAGATAAAGGCACATGGAAAGACATTACGACCCAGGCTCACCTTCACCAGCAACTATAGAGAGCTGATCACACGCTCATGTGAGAAATGGGGGGAATGCTCACACTAACTTCACTGCACGGGCTCTTCTTGTGAAGATGCCCAAAGCCGCAGCCAGCTTGAGAAATTCCCACCTAGCTGTTGGAGAAGTCTCCTCCCTCATCTTCTAAAAGAGAGTCACAGTTACCAATGGTTATGCTAATAGAGTCCGGCCCAGGATAGGTGGCTTGCAGAGTTTCACAGGATATCCAATGAGACTTTGTAACCTGCAAAGAGTGGACCAGGGCATAGTAGCTCCACACCTGAATGTGCAAACAGTCCCGAAATCAAACTCAGTACAGTGATTCCTGGTTTTGTATTGATGAGCCATGGGATTCTCTAACATCCTAAAGACAAAGGAAGTTGTATACAGCGTGGCAAAGAGAGGAAATGTGATTGGAGAGGTCGTGTTCAAATAAACTTAATAGTAATGTAACAACTGATTGAAATACGTTGCTTGTGAGGAAAGACCTGCCTCCGTTCCTCCATTACTCTATGGAGGACTATATTGAGTATTTTTCTCATCCCTGTGGGGGAAAAGAACTGGCCAAAGCAACTTAAAGAAGGAAGGGATTATTGTGGCTCACAGTTTGAAGGTCCAAGTCTGCCATAGTGGGGGAAGTCATAGCAATAAACAAGTAAGAAGACCCCTGGTCACGTGTCACCTGCAGTTGGTCAGGAAGCAGAGAGAGCAACAAAAGCTGGCATTCAGCCCACTTGCCCCTTCTTGTCTATCTGGGGCAGGGGTCTAAGAGATGCTCTTCCCTACAAATGTTCATCCTGAAGCTATCACTGTGAGAGGATCCTCCAATGAAAGTGACAGCCATGGGCTGGGCCAGATGGAGGGGCCATGGGGCACAGCGTTGGGATCTGCCTGGGGACCTGCCTTAGCAGCTGTAACCTTGATGGGATCTGCTTGTGACGACTGCCTGCCTGACAGAGATGCGTTAAGAGCTTGCCCAGGCTCCTTGTCCCCAACCCCATCATCATGAGCTGTGTCACAAATGTCTGTGTCTCCATCAGAGGCTGAATTGGGGCATTTGGATTTGGAAACAGCTGCAGACACGCAGGAAAGACCTTTCCCCTCCCTTCCCAGCATCAGTTCCTGCCTAATCAATCCATTGCCCTAGTGTGTGTTGGTTATAGAACTGGCTGGTAGTTCCTGCATCAAATACTGGCTACCCCAGTTCTCCAGGATGAAGTGTGATCCGCTCAGAATGCTAACTCACTGTGCGGCGGGTTCTAAGGCCACGGTCCTGCCACAGGAAGTCCTGTCTGCCAGGGGCAGTGAGATGAGTGAGTGTCACCCAGGTGGAAAGCTGGGGATGGAGAAGCAGGGACTCAGCTTCTAGGCTGATTTTGTGCTGAATTTGGCTTATAAACATAACTCGTGGTCACCCATGTTATGGGAGTGCTATGGCTTCTAGGCTTCCAACCTAATCCTGCAGGTGGTAGGTAGATATAGTTTCCTTTCCCCAGGTGCTCCACCCCCTTGGGAGGTGGGCTCCCCCAGAGAGGCAAGGAGGAGTCAAACCCTTGCTTCGGAAAGGAAAACACTAGCTCTACAAAACACATACAATTCCACTTCCTGTTTCCTCTGCAGGCTCCAATCGGTAGCCTTCCCTCTGGTAGTGGGTGGAGCTCCCTTCAGTCCGGCCCCAGGGTCCTGGGCCTACAGGACTTTGGGAAGGGCAGGAACGCACTCTCTCATCAGGAATGAACCTGCAGCCTTTTGAAGGCAGGCAGTGGCATCTTGAAAAGAACGAGCGCAGCTGTGCTCTGACACAGCTTTATCTGTGAATAATGACATTGCAGTGGCACGTAATTTTCACACGGTGCGATTACTACATTTCTCTCTGTCTCTTTCTGTGTCTCTGTCTGTCTCTGTCTCTGTCTCTGTCTCTGTCTCTCTCTCTCTCTCTCTCTCTCTGACAATGACCAGGGTTGGGCTACAGGAGAAAGCATCATGGCATGCATCTAGGTGCTGTGATCCCAGCACTGAACTAAGAGCTCTCTGGGGATCTGCCGGCCCTGAGGATGAGGGCTCTTACTCGAGATACGAAAGCACATTTGTAACTGGAGGAAACAGGCCAAGTAGGTCAAGGAGACTGAATAGGGACCAATTCAGGGGGTCTTGAGAGGGCCTCCATGTCCAGCTCTGAGCGCAGCCTCAGTCTCTGACACAGTGTTTTTTAAAACGGAAATGTAGCCTGTGAGGTAGATAGAGCCTCCATGTGTATTTCAAAAGTAATATTGTTTGCACCGATTCTCAGTGCTGAACAGAACCTGAGAATGCAGCTGACAGGAAGGGAAACATGCCAAATATGGTTAACAGGGATGCCTTATCTCACTGGCCTGTCTGTCTGAGTCCTATATCTGAAAACTACCTGGCCCTTTGTGAACGGAGTCCTCATACAGGTCTGCCTTATTGAAGAGTAGGGAAAGGCTGGGCTCCTGGGTACAGGGAAGCTCAACTCATAGACCTGAAGCAGGCAGCACGCTGGCCCCAGGCAGGCAGCAAGTCTGGCGCAAGTCTCTGCTCAAGAGCATTCCTGAAGGGGGTGGTTCCCTGGCAGAAGCATGCTGCCTGAACCCCCAGGGTACACATTCTAAATCAGGATAGCGAGGAGAAGAAAAAATAACTTGTAGGCAGGAGCCCTTGGAGCAGCCCGGCACTTGGTAAAGTTTACTGCTGCCAATTTTTGCTCTGGCTGACTCCCCTCCTGACTCATTCTGGTTTCTAGAAGGCTGCAGAGACCGAGAATCTCCTGGGCCCCCAAACCACATGCTATGAACCTCTGGTTCTCCTATCCATGCTTGCGTCCATGCCCAGTGTTGTGCATACAAGTGCTTAACCACACATGGACAGTCTCCCCCTTTCCTCTTCCTTCTCCTCCTCTTTCTTCTTCTCCTCCTCCTCCTTCTCCTCCCCCTCTTCCTTCTCCTCCTCCTCCTTCTCCTCCTCTTCCTCCTCCTCCTCCTTCTCCTTCCCCTCTTCCTTCTCCTCCTCCTCCTCCTCCTCTTCCTCCTCCTCCTCCTTCTCCTCCCCCTCTTCCTTCTCCTCCTCCTCCTCCTCTTCCTCCTCCTCCTCCTTCTCCTCCCCCTCTTCCTTCTCCTCCTCCTCCTCCCCCTCTTCCTCCTCCTCCCCCTCTTCCTCCTCCTCCCCCTCTTCCTCCTTCTCCTCCTCTTCCTCCTCCTCCTCCTCTAGCTCCTCCTCCTCCTCCTTTTCCTCCTCCTCCTCCCTGGCACAGCTGTCTTTTGTCACCCACCCACAAAGAGGGGCCTCATTTCAGGTCACTAGTCTAAACATTCTCCAATGAGTTGTGTCCTAGTCAGAAGAACTGACTCAGTAGCACAGCAACACCAACCATCAGGAAATATGGCTACTCCTCTTTCCCTAAACATCTAGTCTCTTTTAAGGCAAGACACCTAGAGCCAGACGTCCCTGTTGAAGTGGATGGTGCCCAACAGCAGGAACTGAATTATCTATGTTCAGGAACCTGATGGAGAGAACTTGTGTTCATCTTGTCTTTGACTTCTGGCTACATTGAACTTGGGACACAGGTTGGTCAGACAAGTACACACAGGCTACTGACTTTGGGTGATGCCCACCTCTCCGAACTTCTAGGCCTGAGGATGCCATGACACCTAGTACCCATCCTACATCTGTGACAGACTCATGGTGACGCCTACTTGTTCTCCAGCCTAGAGACATGCTTGTCCTGCGTACAACAAATGCTCTGCAGAGCCATATGTGCTATGGAGGCCAGATGCCAACACTAGAATTTTTATTTTCTGATTTAGGGACAAAGGTCTGGGTAACCTAGATCTCTTGAGCTGCTAATGATGCGTATGGAACTAACCACACATATCTCGACACAAATGCCTTCTCTGTAGGCAGAGACTGCTCTTTCGTTTCCCGGCCACTCAGACCCGAATTATCATACAGAATCTATATTAATTACAATACTGCTTGGCCAATAGTTTATGCATATTCCTGGCTAGCACTTACATCCTAAATTAACCCATTTCTATTAATCTGTGTATCACCACCAGGCTGTGGCCTACCGAAGTTCCAGCGTCTTCTTCTTTGGTGTCTGACTCTGCCTACTTTCTCTATATATTTCTGTTCAGATTTCCTGCCTGGCTTTACTCTATTAAGCCATTGGCTAAAACAGATTCTTTAATAACCAATGGTAACACAACATATTCATGGCATACAGAGGGGAATCCCACATCACTTCTCACCATGACCCTCAATGGGGGTGTGATCTCCTAGTCACTGTAATATAGAAATGTTTAGGTATGGGGTGCTGAGCCTCAGAAGACCCACTCCTGAGTCCCAGAACCAGTGAAGACACAGAACACAGATCCAGAATGTTTCCAACACTTCCATGTTCAGCACATGTATGTATGATAATCATACAATGGACATGACTTTGCTAAGGCCTTTTGTTATTGTTTCCAGAGAATCAAAACTCAGGTCACTCCAACATGTTTTCAAACTTAAAGTCAGCCATGGATTTCCCTGAGCTTCTGAAGCCACAGCCTTGGGCCAAAGAGCTACAAGGTGAGCGTTGACCCAGATCTGAGCCTCCTCTGCTTACAGTGAGCCACGCAGGAGACAGGCCCTTTCGCCAGACAGAGGAGAGGTTCACCAGCCAGACAGTTGGGAGGCTCATCAACCACAAAGAAGAGAATCCCAGTGGAGCCCAGGTTTGTGTAAATATTTACTGGGCTGTTTGGGCTGCTGTGATCTGAGGCTGTTGACGCATCATAAAACAAGCTGGAAAGTGAACTGGCATACTCCTGAAAATTAGCCTCAGAGGCAGAGGCTGGCATGTAGAAGCCAGTCACATCCGTACTGCAGGCTGCAGAGGAGGGACCTGGGAGAAGCTGAACCTACAGCAATCCTGCCCGTGGGGAGAAGGGTGTATGCCCGCCGAGCAGCTGCAGAGAGGAAGGTCCAGCTTGCCTGATCAACACCATGCTTTAGAAGTAAGGAAAGAGGGCAGGGGCAGTGTGAAGAATCGATTAGGTCTGCTGTCTTCCCTACTGGCACAAGGTGCTGTGACCTCCCACTAGTGAACAGACTAGATGGGCATCCGTGGAAAGGGCACTGTTGGGGTGGAGTGCTTCCTGACTGCATACACCTGGTGGCTTCTGGGGTCTTGTCAAGCAATGAATACAGAAGTGCTTACTAATTTCTCACCACTTGGACACTCTTGGAGTCTGGGTACAATAATGGTGGACCGCATGCCCATGCGTATACCACATGTGTCAATATGACCTTGAGCTCACGTGGGTATGTGAAGGTATTGTGTCTGTGCACTTGTGTACACAATGTGATCCTATGCGCATGCATGTGTATGTATAACCTAAACACGTGTAACTTGGGCACACACACATATGCATGGTTATATATGGTAAGACTATACTTGTGTATGTATGTGATTGTGTATGAACTGTGCACATAAGTTCTCATGTGTGTTGGGGATGCTGGACATACTAGCACTCTTATGGACCTCGCTATCTCCTCCTGGACGTGTACTGGATCTCAGAGAAGCAGTGCAAGCGCAGCCATCAGGGAGGTGTTCTCAAAGATGCTCCCGAGACACAGAGACCCTTGTAATTGGCACACAGTCAGCCTGTTGATTTTCTTGTAAGCTTTGGAAGGTGTAGAGCTGGCTAGCCAACTCCAGATACTTGGGGTAAGAGAGCAGAGCCTCCAGAACAGGTGTGAATTAGCCAGTGGTCTGTGGGTCATTAGGTGTGTTGTTATGGTCACTGCTGCTATAGGGATGAGGCTAGGGTGGCTTGGGGAATTACCTGGAAGGCCATGGAGGATGGATCATTCCTTTGGCTCCGGGATGAGGCCCTTGGGCTCCTGGATGCTGTGGGAGCTGCCACAATCACGTGAACAAAGGGACAGCATTCTTTAAGGCTTTGCAAATGATCCCTACGACAGTTAAGGCTAAAGAACTCTCCTCTTCCTTTCTTCCTGACTCCGACTTTGTGTCTCCTTCGATCTTCCCATCTTTATCTCTTCCCTACCCTCTAAGGTCTGAAGAACTCTCTACCACATCATGGTAGCCTGCAGCATCTGTTTCCTGGCCTCTGACCCTAAGGACAGCCATGGCTCTGGAAATGGCAAAGGAACCAGGGAGGTTTGCAGTCATATTTTCTGCACTGTATCAGACCTGGAGACAGATAACTCACTGTCTCCTTTCTCTCTCTCTGTCTCTGTCTCTCTGTCTCCCTGTCTCTCTGTCTCTCTCTCTTTGTCTTTCCCTTTCTGCTTGTTTCTTTTCTTGTCTCTCTATCTCTGCTTATCTTTCTCTCCTCTCCTATTTTTCCTATCTCTGTCTTTGTGTCTCTCTTCCTGCCTGTCTCACTCTCTGCCTTGTCTCCGTCTCCATCTGTCTGTTCTTCCATCCGCTTCCCATTTCTGACTCAGCAGAACAACCACTAGGGAGTCCTGGAGGGTCTGGACTTGCAGCTGCCTTTGGGTTGGATGTTTTGGCTATGTATAGCTTCTCTCCCTTTACCTACCCTTTTGTTTAGTGAGTCTACGTTCTACTCATGGGTGATGGGTTGTTTATCCTGATAACAGCCTCTAACCAACCAACTTTTCAAGTAAGGAAAAAAAAAAAGACAGAACTTACTGGTTTTACTTGTGTGAGATTAATTTCTGCCTCCACCTGAGTCTGCTGCAGTGTTCTCTAAGGAGACATCCTGGTAGAGACTAGGTAGCTCCCTGAGGAGAGAACTTCTTGCTCCTTCAGCACCATCTGCAGACTGTAATCGGGCTCCCACAACTGAGACACAGCAGCAATTTACGGGGAGTCCAAACTGAAGGGAGCTTCTAGTTGTCCCTTCAGGAAGACATTGGTCCAACGTTGGTTGCAGTGGCCATAGGCAAGGGCTGGTGAAGTGTGGTTACCTAACCTGAGACATGCTTACTAGATTCAGATACTAACCATCAGGCAGAGGCCTGGCCATTCATGGACATGCTCCCAAGGTTTTCTATCTACTCATCTCGAAGACCCTTTGAAGGAAGATACTTGGCTATGATTGGAGCATGCACGAGATACTGTGACCAGTGCCACACTTAACATTCTTATGTCACATCCAGCTACATGGCCTTGGCGTGTTGCTCATACTCCAAGCCTCTGCTTCCTTGAGCGTGCAGGACAGATACCAGCATTCTCACTTGCCATGGTTAAAGTATAGGCATCATTGGCATAGTAACTCCCTGTGTGGGGCCAGCAAGAGTTGGACAGTGGAGATGTACCATGGATGATCACTAAAGTACTTTGACGTGCCGCAGGCCACACGGGCTTCAGGCTGTTTTCTCACCAGGATGTGACCCACTTGTCCTGTGTCTACCAGGCACACGGACACACCTGACAAGTCTGTGTTCCTTCACGTACATACCAGAGCTCTTCCACCTGAGCAGGCAGGCCCAGGGGCAGGTGTTTGGCACTCTGTGCAGCTGTGGAATTTGATCTGCAGAAGTGACTCAGCATCCAAACGTGCGCAGCCCAGTGCCAAGGGCGAGTAGCAGGGATGTGGGCTGCCTGGGCACGTTCTCTGGTCCAGGCATTACTGAGAATGCTTTACCAAGTTCTCTGAAGGTTTCTTGGCAGCTGAGCTGGTCTCCAAGCGAATAGCCCCCAAATCCATTGCAAGGCTTTGTCCACAGCTGCATAGCTCGAGTGGTCCATGTTCCTACTGTTTCCGTGTTCTCTGTGTCCCCCACCACCGATCACTGCCTAGCTCGGGACATCCCAAGGTCTCAAAGTCAGAGAAGCAATTCCAAAACAACGAAATGAAACATGGATTCGTTACCGCTGCTGAAAACACAGAATCAGAGTTCCAGGTGTGCCCACATAGATGTCTGCAGCTGCCGCTCCTTCCACCTAAGGGACCATGGGCCTTTGGTTCCAGGCTGTGTGAGGATCTCATTCTACTCAGTCCATGCTGAGAAACTGCAGCTCAGACAAATGCCTGGTTAGGACCACAACAGCGATGGAGCCACCGCATCTCTAAATATCCAAAACAGCAAGGCTGGGGTCAAGGGCACTGCTGTGGCCTTCATTTGCTGATGTCACCGTCGATGGCTGTCAAGTGAGTCAGGACACACTAGGATCTTGATATGTCTCAATAGGTAAGTGACTATTAGATGCTGGGCTTTCTGGGCAGTTGTAGGGACATGGAGGATGTTATTCACCCCGTGGTTGCCTCTGTTCATCTCCTCCTGTATTAGGTTCTTAGCAACTGTAGCCAAAGGGCACTTCCCAGAGGAGTTGTTGGACCAGGCTACTCATCACTGACTTCCTCTCTGCCTCGCTAGAGGCCCATGGTTTTCATGGCGTTATGACTATACCAGTGACTTTTCCGTTGCTTTGATGAAATACCACGACAAAACAACTTATAAAAGAATTTGTTATGAGTCCAGACAAACAGATACAGATTCCAGAGGTTTGTCTTTCAGGTGATTCTAGATCATGTCAGGTTGACCCTTAACGTAAGAGTGTGTTGAAGGGAAGGGGCTGAACTGAGCCTGAATTCCCGTATCAGAGTGTATGTCAGGGAAAAGACTGTGATCAAAGCCTGGACCACAGCCGTCAGAGAAGTACGTGAGGAGCCTGGATCCCAGGAATCAGTGGCTGTTCTCTGCACTTTAAACCTTTCTTGGAGTGGAAACAGGGTGGTGCGGATCACCGCCCTGATATGCTCTTGGGTCATCTACCACAAGTACACAATCCCATTAGCATCACTAAGGACCCATCCTCTGAATGCCTCACTGACCCACAGAGGTTTGTTGTAGGATGAGGGCTGTGCCATGGGGCAAAAGGAATAGGGAGGGAGCTACCTGGTGTGGCCCTTTTGAGGGTGGAAAAATAACTATATTTTTTCTGACTCAGGATCCCAGGAAAACAGTGAAATGCTTTTTCAAAGTCTATTGACTATGAAGGGCCCAACCTATTTTCAATATTTCCATCTCCCAATATAGCTTAACCTACTATGCACTGGCATGGCGGAGACATTCTTTACTCCACACGTCAACAATGACGACAAAACAGTACGTTCATGTGTCTGTGAGCCTGACCATTGTCATCAAACATCATCACTGTGTATAAAAGCATCAACATCAATCAACATAGTCGGTGCAAATGTTGAAGATACACGACAATTAGAAAAATCTGTTCAAGTGCCTCGTTTTTCCCCATTGGAGATATCAGCAGAAACACATACACACATGCTCATATGCTCACATACACAACACGCTCGCGTGTCCTTGTATAAACACAATACATTTATTTGCACTAACAATCATTCATGCACTCCTACCCACACTTGCCTTCACCTCCTCAGGCACTCCACTCATTCTCAAACACACACTTACACCCAAACCTTCCCACACACATGCTCATATTCACCACACACATAACCTCTCAAACACGCTTTCACGCACATTTATTCGCTCACTCACGCTCACCTGTTCACCCAACAGTCACCGCCCACTGCAGTTGGGCCCCTCCCTCACAGAAGGACACTCCATAGAGCAGGTTTAAAATGATACATCCTTCACTTATAACTGGAGGAAGGATAGAAAGAGGGGGAGGAGAGGGGGAAAATCAGACAAGGAGAGATCAAGTCAGGGCCTAAACTCTGACGCCACGCTTTTGGTGCAGTTTGGGGCTGGCATGTCTCATTTCCGTCATCCATAAATGGGGCACACATGGTCACAGCAGTGTTGCCGCCAGGGCCGCTAGCACAGAGGGTGGAGTTGAGATGATTAATCTTCCTGTCTGGCATTTTTGGAGGGTAACCTCACACTGTGATTTACAGCAAGGAGACTGGGATCAATGGGCCTGAAATAACTGACCTCAACCAACGTGTTTGACCTGGCTGAACCTTGACCTCCTCGTCTGTACGTTGAGGACAGCGCCACCACGTCCAGCAGCAGCGGACGAGTTCACTGTGTAATGTAAACAGCATGAATAACGGGTAATAACACGAGATGCTTTGATAGTGCGCAGTGAATGAATCACACCGTTATTGGTCTACCAGCAGCTCTCATCCTTCCCAATGCTGCGACCCTTTAATACAGTTCCTCGTGTTGTGGTGACCCCAAACATAAGGTTATTTCATTGCTACCTCATCACTGTAATTTTTACTGTTATGAATTGTATGTGAATAATCTAATATGCAGGATATCTGATATGCTACCCCTAGAGGGGTTGCAACCCACAGGTTGAGAAACGCTGGTCTAGACCTTTACCACATAAAGGTCTTCCTAGGCACAGATGCATGGTACAGCTTAGCAGGGCAATTCTGGTCCCATCGCAGTATCTGTTTCCAACAGGCTTCACAAGGCTGGGGAAGACTGGCTTGAAGTAGTGTGAGAGATAATAAGCCTTCTGTCCTGACAGTGTAAGCCCTTTGACGGGATCCTCCATATGTGCAGTAGGGGCTTGGGTCTGGGAGCCTTGACCCAAGGCCTAAGGGGCCGTTAAAGGTCTCAGGGACGGGAGTGAGGTGACAGTGGAGGGTTCTGAGAAGATTTAAGAGGAGCCTATGGGAGGGAGGACTCAGTCTAAGGAGAGAGGCTCCTGGTTTTCTGGAAGAGCCCTGACTTCCCCTTAGCATATCTCTGCCCTGTGTAGACTGAGACTCTGCCTGCCCATTCTGCCCAAGAGAAAGGATTCTTGTCATCCCGCCTCTTCATAGAAGATCCATGGGAGGCCCTGGGTGGCATCTGAATAGGGTTTACCTTGTGGGGACCTGGGCTCACTTACTTCCTTGGCAAAGCCCTTCATCTGTTCAGGGTGCAGGATTGAAGCAGCCCAGCCTCCTTCAAGCCCAGACACTAGGGACTTTCTGCTTGCTGACTTGCGAGATGCCCTCTGTTTACCCTGCCTCCTTGGGTCCCTACCCGCCTTCTCATTGGGCATTCAAGGTTATCGGATTAAGATCCATGCCGAAGTGATACACAACTTCAGGGTCATTGCTGGCTCTTTCAGCGGTCTCTGGCATCCCAGGTAACCAAGTGTATTTGAGCCACTTACTTACGCTTAATGTCCCCCATGAAAAAGGAGAAATCTGAAAAAATGGGAGGAAAACATTTACGATATAATGATATGGGACTGGAGACATGTCTCAGTAGTTAAGAGCACTGGCTACTCTTCCCAATAGCCACATGTCAGCTCACCACTGGAACTTCCGTTCCGGGGACCTGACACTCTCACACAAACATACATGCCAGCAAAACACCAATGCTCATTTAAAAAAAATCATTGCTTAAAAATATGCCTTCTTATTCCTTTCTAATCCCTCGCTTGTTAGGGACACAAAGAGGTATCTTGTGAGCCGTAATGTCGTGGAGGGGTAATGCCAGTTCCATGATGCACAGTGATTAGAGGAAAATAGGACTCTGGGTCTCTGAGGGAATTTCCTAAAATCCCCAAATTCTAAATGGGAACTAGCTGTCAATGACACTCGAAGGGTCAATGACACTTGTTTCTGGCAAAGTTACCCTTTCAAACTTCCGTATTTAGCAATACACTTCATATGGAACCATGTAGGACAACTTCAATTGTGCTTGCGTAGACATAAGACTTACTAGAAACCAAGGCCAAACTTCTGCTTGTGCTTTTCAAAGAAAAGACTTTTACTTTAGGCCCATCATCTAATCAATAAATTTGTTAAAATTAAGTTATGTTATGGAATTTTTTATGGCTAATAGTGACTTTGAACTTCCCATTGTCCCAACTGTTGTCATATAATATCATATTCTATATTTATCATAATAAGCTTTCTGTACAAAGGCCTTATTCCTCCAGATAACAGAGAAGAAAACAAATCCATAGCATAATTAACTAACTCGCCCAAGCTCAATAGTTGGTAAATATGGAGTTCAAATTCAACTCTGCTGGTCATACCTGAGAATGTCCGTGAAGAAGTCTACAGAATGGGTGAGTTGAGAAGATCCACGCTAAATATGGGTAGCACAATCCATGGACTGAAGTCCTTGATTGTATAAAAAGGAGACTGAATGTTAGCTGTCACTGCTTTCTGATTCCTGATTCCGGATACACTGTGATCACTTGCCGCACATTCCTGGTACCTGGCACATGCCATGATGTGCTGTACTCTAAAACTAACATAAACATTTTCCTCAAGTTACTTCTGGCATATACTTTGTCAAAGCAATGAAAAAAAATAACTAAGAAAATTGATAATTACAAGTAGGGTCATAGATATTGTTAACCTGACCATGTGGATCTTACATCTTTGGAACTGATTTGATGGAGGGATGTAGAAGAATTTGGAACTCTTGGCTAAGAAAGCCCTAGATAGTGACAGGCAAAGCTTAATAGAACATTCTGGTGTGAGTTTGGAATACCAGCCTGTCAAGAGAAATGTGGACAGTAGAGACCTAGTTCTTGAGGTTTCAGAGAGAGACAAAGACTCTCTGGGAAACAGTTAGTGGTTGTTCAAGATGTTTCTGGAAGAGTCTGGCTGCATTTTCCCAGTATCCTGAGAACTTAGGTCCAAGTCCAAAAGTAATGGAATAATTTGTTTGGTGGAGGAAAAGTTCATGACAATATAGCAGTCAAGTTTTTGAATGGTTCCAGTTCACTGTTCTTCCTCAGGGTAACAAAGAGGGGAGGGGGAGAGAGACAGAGAGAGACAGAGAGAGACCCAGAGGCAGAGCAACAGTGAGAGAGAGAACAGCAGAAGCAGAAAGATTTAAAAATATTTGAAAAATGTGCATGCTGATGGGTAAAAGAACAAGTTTAAAGTTACAGAAACGGAAGCTGTGATCGCAGAGGTATTTGATGAAGAGTTGAGTAGCATTCAAGAGAATGCTGGAACTTCCCACTGGGTCAATAGGAAAGATGCCCCGAGGGAAACACCCGATGGAAAACTGCTTTTGTGAAAATGTAAACTCATTTGAAAAGAGAAAGTCTGAATGGAAGATGCTGTGGGAAGAGTTCCATGCTTGAAAGTGACAACGTAGGATCAGAAAGATCACTGCCACGTTCATCCAAGGGGCCTGCTTAAGCCAACAGCAGGACAGGGTCATCCATGCGGTAGTGGTTTTGAAAACATGCACTATATAAAATTGAGAGGGTCAGCAAGTTTGGCACCAAAGTTCTGGAGCGTTTCTGAGGTCAGGCAATGGGGGGCTGTGGCAGAAACACTGTAGAAAGTCCCCAAGAAGACATTGCAGGCAGCTTTAGTGAGACCCAAGCTGCAATGGAGACCCCAAGATAGCAAACCTATCAGGAAATGTGCTGAGAAACCTTCATGTAAGGAGTAGAGACAAACCAGACTAAGCCTTTAGGCAGTATAGTTAGAGAGGTAGGGTTGCCCAAGCCCTTTGGAGCCCAGATGATTCCATTGTAAGCCCCAAATGTTGGACATAGAGCTGCAGGATTTGATGTTTTCATTATTGGATTTAGGTATTGTTTTGGTACAATGTTTCTTCACAATGCCAGGATTCTACCCTTTGCAGATGGTAACGTTTATTCTCTGCCAGTAGATGTAGGAAATATGTGACTTGCTTTTGATATTAAGGGCCTCAGAGTTAAGAGACTACCTGAGTCTTAGAAGAGACTGCCCTTACATTTTTCAGCAGTGTGGGAACTGGAAAATCTGTGGGAAGTTTTGTAGTTGGGTTGAATGCATTGTGCATTGAAATGGCCATGAGCCATTCAAGCTGGGAGGTTATGGCTTCAAGTTGATGTGTTGGGGTGTCAGATTGACAAGGAAGACTTGTGATGGTCTATATTGTCAACTTGACAGAATCTACACTCAGCTAGAGGACATCTGAGTATGTTTGTATGAGTTTGCAAAGTGGGTTAGTGGAGGTGGTGAGAAGCCACCCTGACTGGTCAGACCACATAGAAAGGAGAACTAGCTGGGAACCAAGTCAGAACCCCAA
The DNA here is from genome assembly GCF_037038515.1 of Microtus pennsylvanicus. NCBI lineage: Eukaryota > Metazoa > Chordata > Mammalia > Rodentia > Cricetidae > Microtus > Microtus pennsylvanicus. Next base: position 219,369,348 of record NC_134579.1, on the reverse strand, counting down.
GGGCAGGCCAGTACAGATGCCTGAGATTCCTCCCTTTTTACCTATTATAAAAAGGTGAGGAGTTAGAAAGGGGTAGCAGGTGAGGTGGGGATAAGGATGCCGTGTTCTCAAGACTACTTCCTGCTGACCTGTGGGGTGCTGTTTATCCTTGGGGAACCTGAGAAAGCTGGGGTGCTGACCACACCCTGGAGTATCTGACCAGGCTCTGTGGAACTGTAATGTGTCACCTGGACCTGGCAAAACGCTGCTTGAGGTGGATCCAAGTTGACTTCCTAGGGCTTGCAGCACCTGATCCTTTCCCACCACCATAGCATCACCCGGATGTGTTTGATAGTCCTGTACCCAGCTCTGGCCAACAGTTGACAGTCCTGCCACAACAGCTGATCAGGAATGGTCGGGGGGCTCCAAGAAACATCCCAATGGGAACAAGGAGGTAGAAACGATGACAGTTCCCATGAGTGAGACAGAGAAGTAAGGCCCCAGTGTCTGCAATTCCTAGCGTCCCAGGAATTCAGAGAGGGCCGATTTCAAGATGGCACAGGCTTCTTTATGTTTCATCAAACACAGAGCAGGGGCCAAGGGCTCTGAGTCACCTGGTACCAGAACTTTGAGAAAAACCGGAAGGCAAGGAAAGGACTGTGCTCAAGAAAGGAAGCCTCACATCCAGGGGAATGGTCCGGATGTGGGTAGCCCTGCCAGAGACCCAATTGCCAGTGTATGGGAAAGCAGATTTGTTGCAGGTGGAAGAGAACAGATTTGTTGAGGGTGGAGCAGGTGAGTAGGGTTCCAGCGTGAAGTGATTACCTTTCCGTGGGCTCTGCCACTGAGCAAACATGCCACATGCAATAGAATTAATGTAAGAGGTTTGTTGGGGGAGGGGAAAGCAGAAGAGTGAAAGGGTGATTGACACCTCCTTCCACCTATCAGGATCACTGGCAGAATGTTGCAAAGGTTCCATAAAATATCAAGATATAGAATGCCCGCCAGCAGATTTTTGGTAGATTTATTCCCCATTAATGAGTCAGAATGAGATTCAATAGCTTTTTATCAAGCAAGGATCTAACAAGAAAGGCACAAGCTGCCGGGAGAGTCATCATTCAAGGAGCAGGGGCCATAGGCCCGAAGAACCCAAGGGTCTGAGAAAGCCACAGGCCACCCAGTGAGTCCTTACACAAAGGGTAGGGGCTGAGGGCTCTGAGCCCAAGAGAGCCGTGGTTGCCTGGTATCAGGACATAACGAGACCATGGTGAGAAACCATGCTGAGAGATGAGACCTTACTCATGGGAAATAGCTGGAGATGGGGGGAGGGAGGGGCTCACCAATCATGCGGGTTTTGGATATAGGGACCCAGTGATCCAGAGAAGTGAGGCTCTCTTATGTGGACTGAGTTCTAGGATCCTGATGTGCCTCAAATTGCCTGCAGGCAGGAGGAAGCATCAGGAGAACCTTTCCCAGTGAGGGGAACCAGTGTGCAATTAAAAAAAAAAGCGGCATGAAAGAAAGACGCCATGCAACAGAGTTCACATGAAGGGATTTTTATTAGGGGAAAGGGAACATAAAAGAGGGAAGGGGAGTGGGGAGACCGGGCCCTGGGGACAGGAGCAACAGAAGAAAAAAGAGAGGCAGAGAGAGAGAAGGGGGAGAGAGAAAGGAACAGACAGATGGAGAGAGAGAAAGAGAGAGATAGGAGGTGGGTAGGGAACATAGTGAATGTGCACAGCAGGTGTTCTTAGCGGCTGTAGCTGAGGACGCATACCTTCAGGACCCCAAGGGCGGCCAGTGCAGATGCCTGAATACTAACGATGCTCCTATGACAGACTATAGCCCCTCAAACTGCAAGACACAATAAACCTCCCACCCTCAACTGCTTGTGAGATGTTTGGTCTTTAGTTTGGTGGCAGCAACAAGAAAAACTACAGAAATACAAGTAGGGGAAATCCACTCCACCCTTTACTTCTCGAGTGTCAGTGGCCCTGTTATTTTCCATAACATCTGTGGTTGGAGAATTAATTTTCCATTATACATAGCAAGGTAGCAGAAAAATATAGTTCTCTACAGGATCCATGTTAGAAAAGTCCTCTCCTGCCCATGGCCAGAGGTAGGAGAGTCTGTCTTTCTCCACAGGGGTTAAGGTATGAATATCTCCTTCACTGATGCAGCCACAGCTCACGCGCTCTCTGTGGCTGATGTGTCTTGTTCTATGACTCGTCCCCATTTCCTTCAGAAGTCATCGGCTGTGTCAGCTTCGTCCCCATGCACATCAGTGATGTCACCACCACGGTGTCACAATGCTACTGCTGGCTCAGCTTCTTCACAACAGAGCCAGCTTGGCTTCTTTCCCCGTGGACATCAGTGCTGGAGGGCAGAATCTAGGCCTGAGGTTTTCCTGGTGGAGTTCATCCTGTGTTCTCTCCTTACATACTGTGGGCTAAGGCTAAGGCTAAGGATGCTCTCACGGGAGCAGCACCTTGGAGGAGGGACTTGGTGTAGAATCATTAAGAATGACGGGATATATAAGCATCATTGTTGTTTCTACCTCCAATCATGGCAAGACCTCACCATCAACCATCAAACTCTGGTGCTTCTCTTATACTGGAGGGTGGGGTCACAAATTGGCTGCTGGTGTGGTCACGTGACTGACTGAGGGAAAAACACGTGTTAATGGGAGCACATGGTCTTCCATGCTTGTTCTACTCCTCTTCTGTGACGTGGAAATCTTGGAGCCATTTCTTAACAAGCATAGCCTAGACCATCTTGACAGAGGCTGTACAGCCTTAGGTAGCTCCCTCTTTGTGATGTAGGAACTTAAGGGTACAAACATTTATCTCCTCCATTTGTGTCCACTAGACTTCTTGGTCATGACCTCCAAACTGTATACACCATCTCTGCATTACAGGTGACCTGAAGCTTGAGCTACCCTAGCCTTCCCTGTAGAAAATAGACTTCTATGAAGAGTGGCCTTCAGCCCTGGTTCCCAGGACAGCAAACAAGGCTATCCAAACAAGAAGGTCTCTCAACATTAATTTATAAAGGAATAGTGTTATTTCTCTTGATCGATTAGGGAAGTATTGTCTGAGACTATTTTTACAAGATCTCTGTTGACTCTCAGATCCCCTACCCTTCCCAAGAGTCTCTCCTTTAAATTGTCAATGAAGTTAAGTCTACTTTTAATCATAGCCAATAATGCACTTTGACAGTCTCAATACTGAATCACTTAAGAAGTGATAACTTTCAGATCAACAAGGAATCTTATGTCTTGGAAGGGCCAGATGCATCCTTGAATTCAGAAAGAAAGAACCCAAGGCATTAAATCCTTGGTTTAGTCCCTAGGAACTTGGGTTCTAGGTGTGCACCTGCAAAGACAGGCAGATCCCAGTGAGTACTTAGACTTTCCATCCTGCCCCCAGTGCTGGCTCGGGGCATCGGGTGGGTCTCTGATCGTTTATACAACCTCTGCCTCTCTCACTGCCTGTCTCAGGGAACTACTTTTCTCACAGCTAGGCATGTGAGAAAGAACCAAGGACCACACTTACATGTATGTTTCATCTACAGCAGATCCTTCCTTCTCGCCATAAAATTACCAAGCCAAAGTAGAGAGATGCCGGCTTGATACCATCTTTGCTTTCTGTCTTCGTCCCCCACTGACCGCCCTCCACCTCCTGATTGCCCTTTAGGCTCCCATTGTGCCCATCCTCTGTCCGCATTCTGCTGTGCAGCTGTTACAACCCGTCACTACTTACCATCCTGAAGATAACATTACAAACTCCTTAGTATGTAGGTGAGGCAAGAGCCCCCCCGCCATGTCCTCATCCTGGTACCTGTTGTGGGGATCCCAGAGGCTGTTATATACCATGGATTTATGGTCCATCTTCCTGGAGGCAAGATGCCATATATGATTGGAGTCAACCTTGAACCTACAAGAAAGAACTTCCAGGTTGGTTATTACATGAAAAGTCCAAGCCAAACTACTTGGTGTTCACCGAATGGATCCAGAGTGACACTGAGCAGACCTGCATTTGACATCTCTGTGCTTATGCAGTTCTGTTCTCAAGGTTCATAAGGCTTCTTTTTAAAACAAGGATTTGCTTCATTTTTTGAGATTATAATTATATCATCATCCTGTTCCTTTCTCTCTCCAAATTCTCCCATATACTTTCCCTTGCTTTTTTTTGGCCTCTTTTTTCATTAATTGTTATTACATATGTGTGTGTACATATTTCTTAATACATAAATCTAACCCACTTAATCGGCATAAAGCCATGTCTATATATTTTTTGGAGATGACCGTTTGTATTGGATGACCCATTGGTGTGCTAGTCCCTGGGGGATGACTATTTCTCCTGTTCTGAGCATTCTTTAGATCCCTGCAGTTCTCTGTGTAAGGTGGAGTCCTGCTGTTGTGGTCCTTGTTCAGCTCCTGTTTGAACAATCGCCCTAGTGAGCCTTTGTGGGTGTGGCTGTAAGCAGTCTTTCTATGCCCTGTTCAGCAATGATCTCTGAGTCCCTGAGTACAGGAACTGTGTTGTAGTTGTGTTTGTTGGGACCGGGCTTCACAACTCTGCATTTTGATTGGTTCTAGTTTTCTGTAATGGTCTCTGTTAGGGATATCTCCTAACCGAGCCTCTCTGAATGCTCAAAGAACTCCAATCAAACCAGATTAGGCTGAATCAAAAATGCCCATGTTTAATGAATGCGGTGCTCTCAGGTGGCCAAGAGCATGGTGGTTGTGGGAGTGGTCCTGATGGGGAGGGGTCAGCGCTTGGTAGGCTGGGAGTTGGAGTCCAAGTGCTTGACACGCTGGGAATTGGAGTCCGGACCAGGGCAATTCCCAGGCCAGGGGCTGGGGTGACACTTCCAACTCAATATTAGAGTCTCTATCTTTTATAAAGAGAAACGTGAGGACTGCACTTACCTGTGGGTATAAAGACAAACGTTTAGACTGTAGTTAGGGGTAATGTTGGTTTAGAAATCTAGTGGATATAGGTTTTCTTCCATGAGCCATGACTTCACTAGCCCCGGGTAGTAAAATTGGTTAGGTTCCAGCACCTGGTTGGATCCCCTTTTTATTTATTTATTTATTTATTTATTTATTTATTTATTTATTTATTAAAGTTTTCTGTCTCTTCCCCGCCACCGCCTCCCATTTCCCTCCCCCTCCCCCAATTAAGTCTCCCCCCCAGCCCGAAAAGCAATCAGGGTTCCCTGTCCTGTGGGAAGTCCAAGGAACCCCCACCCCCATCCAGGTCTAGTAAGTTGAGCATCCAAACTGCCTAGGCTCCCACAAAGCCAGTGCGTGCAGTAGGATCAGAAACCCATTGCCATTGTTCTTGAGTTCTCAGTAGTCCTCATTGTCCGCTATGTTCAGAGAGTCCGGTTTTATCCCAGGCTTTTCCAGACCCCGGCCAGCTGGCCTTGGTGAGTTCCCGATAGAACATCCCCATTGTCTCAGTGTGTGGGTGCACCCCTCGCGGTCCTGAGTTCCATGCTCGTGCTCTCTCTCCTTCTGCTCCTGATTTGGACCTTGAGATTTCAGTCCTGTGCTCCAATTTGGGTCTCTGTCTCTGTCTCCTTTCATCGCTTGCTGAAGGTTAATATTCAGGAGGATGCCTATATGTTTTTCTTTGGGTTCTCCTTATTTAGCTTCTCTAGGATCACTAATTATAAGCTCAATGCCCTTGGTTTATGGCTAGAAACCAAATATGAGTGAGTACATCCCATGTTCCTCTTTTTGGGTCTGGCTTACCTCACTCAGGATAGTGTTTTCTATCCATCCATTTGTATGCAAAATTCATGAAGTCCTTGTTTTTTATTGCTGAGTAGTACTCTAATATGTATAAATTCCATACTTTCTTCATCCATGGATCCCCTTTTTGTTGAGTGAATATTAAGTCCAATTAGAGAACTGTTGGTTACTGCCAAGGTAAGCATGCCACTACTGTCCTGAAACCGAAACAGGAAGAAGATACCTGCAGATTAAAAGTTCTGTTTGCAGTTAAGAATAAGTTCCGGTTTGTTCTATGTTTGTTTGGTCCATCTGCACAGGATGTGCTTGATCATATGTGGGCAGGAGGTACGTAGGCAGGAAATACGTCAGGATACACATTTGCCCTAGTGGCCTTGTGGGGATGCTGTTTCAAACCTCTGCAAGGTGTGACTCATGGCCATTTTCTGGGAACCTAGAGATGGACCTGGCTAGAAATCCATCCTCCTAGTCAATACTTATTTAAAGCTTGCTTCAAATTTGGTTTAAGATTGTGGTCTTATTCTCCACCGGTGGAGTTAACACTGCACAGTTAAGGTTTTTGTGCCATGCTGGTCATGTGTGGTTCACAGACATTTAGCTGGGTAGGACTGTTAGTTTTTCTTATTTGGAAGCTTGCATGGCACCTTCTGGTACCATGAGAACTTATCCTCAAGAAGAAGGCTTTTAGGTCAGGTTCATCTCAGGGACCTTTGGGTCCTGTGTCTAAAGTGCATGGTGTCTTTAGGAGTAGGAACTTACCTTCCATCTCCAGGGGCAACCAATGGCACGAGCAAGAGCCTGTAAGTCTCTTGGAAAATCTTGATCAACAACTCAAAAGAGGGCTTCTCCTGCCTGATATTGTTAGATAGTCATTTGTTTATTTGTTCATTTATATTTTATTTATTTATTTTTAAGATGATCTTTGGCTCTTGGAGGGAGCATTGTCAGAACAGGTGGAAATTTTCATTTACTTTAAACATGTTCATTTATACACCAAGTAATGTGTATTAAAAGGTGTTTGGGTAGATAGTTAAGAGTATAACTCATTATGACTTTTGCAAACATCCTTACTTTTATTTTACCCTTGTTCCCCCCTCTCTTTCTGTCGCTCTTTTTCTCTCTCTTGCTCTCTCTCTCTCCTTCCTAAATAGAGCTCCTTCATAACATGTCTTATCTGGCCCAGCACGAAATTTTCCTTTCACCTCTGCCAGCTTTCTGCCCCTCTGAATTCTACAGTTTCCCTAACCCCTTCTAGCCATTTTGTGACCTGCGTATTTGTATATTGTTCTGTGATGTGTGATTTGAGAGTTAATATTTGCAATTTCAATTAGAATAAAAGAACCGTGTTCACCAGCAACCAGCTATGAAAAGAAATCTTGATTGCTTGGCAAATTGCAGCCAGTGAAACTGACCTGACTTGTGCATTTATTGCTGGTCAATATTGGGCTATTGTGAAAAGATACAGTGTGTCTGGTCAATATTGGGCTATTGTGGAAAGACAAGGCATGTCTGGTCAATATTGGGCTATTGTGAAAAGATACAATGTGTCTGGTCAATATTGGGCTATTGTGAAAAGATACAGTGTGTCTAGTCAATATTGGGCTATTGTGGAAAGACAAGGCATGTCTGGTCAATATTGGGCTATTGTGGAAAGACAAGGCATGTCTGGTCAATATTGGGCTATTGTGGAAAGACAAGGCGTATCTGGTCAATATTGGGCTATTGTGGAAAGACAAGGTGTGTCTGGTCAATATTGGGCTATTGTGGAAAGACAAGGCGTGTCTGGTCAATATTGGGCTATTGTGGAAAGACAAGGTGTGTCTGGTCAATATTGGGATATTGTGGAAAGATACAGCGTGTCTGGTCAATATTGGGCTATTGTGGAAAGACAAGGTGTGTCTATCTATGTTTCTGACATAGTGAACTCACAATTCTTCCTCAGCAATGAAAGCAACAGCCAAGGGATAACAGTATGTGGAAATGGTTCTTTCTGAGCCAGGCTTTTCCTTTTGGGGATTTTTAGAATCAGAGCTGTGATCACCCTCATGATATGGTCTTGAGATCTATCCTATTAGTGCTCCCTTGTAGAGAAAGGGGTGCTCTCTAGAGGCTCTGGAGATCTTCACAGAGCTATAGAAGCAGCAAATACCTAACTGGATGATGATGCTGTCCTTATGTTGCCCAGGGGACTTTACAGTATAGGTGCCTTTGGGTCATCCCTATTTGTAAACTTATTAGTCCACAAACTGGTGGAATTATTTCTTTGACCTGCCCTCCACCCATCCCCCCCAATAAATAGATGTTTCTTTATATCGTCTCAGGAACAGCCATTGGAGGAGAAGCCACTCCCTGTACTGAGTTGGGGGAGGGGGTCTTTGATGGAAAACACTCCAACCCTGCAAAGGGAGTAAGAAATCATTTATTCTGGGACAAATATGAATGACTATGGCTTGAATACACGAATTCAGGTTGCCCTGAAGGGTGTGTTCCACTGTAGAAGAAGCAACACGGGTTGATATCGGTCACCAGGCTGGCCTCGAACTCAGAGATCTGCCTGCCTCTGCCTCCTGAATGCTGGGATTAAAGGTGTGTGCCACCACTGCCCAGCCTTTTCTGGTGGTTTAGAGTGTTAGGTTAGACACAGAGGTCGGTAAATGGCTATTAAAGGGACTAAAGATAGCCCAAGATAATTTGGCTCTGTGGATGGACACCATCCCAACTCCACCCAATCATGACCTTCTAACTAGCTTGCAGAACTTTAAACAAAGGTGGTTTTTGAATTCCAGGAATTTCAGTTTACAGTGGTGGGGATGGGGTGGCAGTGCCTTGATCCAGAATTCCAGGCTTTAGAAAAACTGGGCTCATCGGTGTCTTACTCACCCTCAGCCACATCTCATGACTGAAACACAGGGTTGGTTGTCTGACCAAGCAGTTACTAGGAATACACACTTCAAGGGTCCAAACACTTCAGTGCTAATGGCTTTGGGCTTCCTGCAAGGGTTTGTTCCCTGGCAGCCTGAGCCTCAAGTGAACAAGTTGGCAGGCATGAGGGAGATGCACTTGGGGCCACATGTTTCTAAGAAGTGACTTGTGTGTTGAGCTATGATGTTTGAGGAACCCTGCTGGCATGGGGCAGAAAGATGTGTGTGCCATGCTCGTAAGGGACAAAGGTCCTGAATTAGTGCTCTCTGCCCTAAACACACAACAGCATCTGTGGGACCATGCCCCCAACAGCCTGCACACATGGCTCTCTCCATCTCTGATTCTCTGGTACCCATCCCCACTATGTTCACCAGTCTCCCTGTGGGTCTGTGGTAGCATTTTCATATCATAGTCCGAGCGTGCGCGCGTGTGCGCGCGCGCGCACACACACACACACACATATTAGGAGATAAAAGGGAGATTGGCTATGCTGTTCAATGGGGCTTAATAAACAGCAGCCAGGGAAGCCGGCCGATCCTGGCTCATTATCCCCCGAGGACAGGGCCAGTGGGTGGTGCTGATGGACTTAGACGTCTGCTTACATAAAGAAGTCATTTGAGAGATTTCTAGGGTAACTGGGGTGAAAAATTACAAACAACGTCTATTTAGAGCATAAACTCCTGCTGCTTGGTTACAGGCAGAGAGTGGGTCTCCAAGATGTTCAGTGCGAGGAACAAAAAGGAAAAAAAATACAAAACAAAACAAACAAGGACCTCATCTGTGGCAGAGAGAGGCGGGGCCTGGCACAGGCCCAGGTGTTGGCCTTTTGTCATGTAAATGCAAGGCAGGCGTTTCCAGGTTTTCACCTGAGGCTCCCGCCCGGCTTGAACGGGGTATCCTAGGTAACCCCAGGAATGCTGCCTGCTTGACTCATTAACACACCTGGCGCAGCAGTCGGCTGTGGCCATCTGCTCAGCATACTCCGCATTTCATTTTAAAACTCTAGCGGTGGGCCCCAAACATCGTGGTTCCTTGCTGGCGGCCCTCACCCGTGGCCCACGTCTGCCGGGCTCTCTGATGCTGCCTCCTCACACACTACTATCCTCGGTAGAGTTTCAGGGTGCGCTCTTGCTGAGGGAACCAAAGATGCCTGGTGTCACGATGAGACGCCCTTCCCACCCCTGACTCTGGCAAAATCACAGCCTCTGTTTATGCTGGGAATATAAGCATAACATAGGACAAAGCTGGCTCATCTCTCCGGCTCGCAATGGTCCCTGTGGCCACAGCAACACACTCAAGTCGCCTCTACCAGCCCTTTTGGCTTCTCTCTGAGCTTTGGACTGGTTGTGGCGCCTGCTCTGGCCCTCGACTATCAGCATCATCCTGGCGCCTGTCCGCACCAGACCACAGGGGCAGCCAATGGAGTTTTCTCTCAACACAGAAACAGTGATGGGGCTGGGAAAACGCATTGTGATGTGCAGGGCCTGAGCAGAACAGAGATGCAGGCCTCGTGCTCAGTGAAGACCTCTGAAGGTGAAGGCAGAAGACCAAGGGAAGTCAGGAGACCGTTAACCCCTTCCCAGCCAGAGTCCTTCCCAGATCTCACCACAATAAAAATTTGAATGACCAAGGGAGGTCACTTTCCCATTCTCAAGGACATACAGAGTAAGCACCTCTCACCTTTGACCTTCAGGTTGCTCTGTGATGGCCCCTCAGTAAGAGTCTTGTCCATATGCAAATCCATCCCATGAAACAGATCTGCAGGTCTGTCTGGAGCCTTTCTCTACCCTCCCAGCCCAGACTTCCCAATCTTGAACAAGCTATAACAGAGAGAGAGAGGATGGCCAGCTGCGGAACTTCAGAGGTTCACTTCAAGTGCAGCTTGAAGTGTGCATAAAGCAGAATCAGTTTGCATCCTTCTCTGTCAAGAGATGGAGATTAGCAGAAAAATAAAAACCATACTTGCTGGAGCAGAGCAATGTCAGGTTATTAGCGGAGGTGAGCAGGGGGGCTGCATACAACCATGGTGACCTTGGAGGGGGGACAGTGTGGCCTGTGAATGAAGGTCTCCGGTAAATAGTGTTATTGGTCATCAGCATGGAAGCATCCATGGAAAAGCCAGGGTTGTCCTGACAGCAGAGCTCAGCTGGGAGTCTATAATGTCCAACAGAAAAGGGTGATGGGGTATGTGTGTGTGTGTGTGTGTATGTGTGTTTCTGTGTGTGTGAGCGTGTGTGTTGGGTTCTTATACATAGGAGCCTGAGCCTAGCAGGTTGCACTGAGGCCAATGTTGCCATTTCTTGGAGTCAGGGCTAAGGCCCCTCATCTAGCACAGTAGGCACGGAATATGTCCGCCTTTGCGCCAGGACTGTCAAGCACCAGGATTGCTGCTCTTTCCCTGAGTCTGTCCAGCCTCAAGAATGGAGGAAGTTAGGGCCTGAGGTTAGCCAACAGCTGTCCTCCTCCTGCTCTCTGCTCTATGTCCAGTGCCTTTGTCACCCCAGGAATGTCTTGAAAGAGGTGACTGACAAGTCATGGCCATCTCATCTCAGTCAACCAGGTGGACAGAGATACGTCACGATCCGTGCTGAGGCAGGGAACAGACTAATGTACGCTTGCTCTGGAAGTGAAACTATTGGCAACTCCAGATGTTCTTGGTGGTGGTGGTCGATAATGGTGATGGTGGTGGTGGTGACAGTGAGGGTGGGGGGTGGTGCTGGTGATGGTGGTAGTGATGGAAGGGGTGGTGGTGGTAGTGGTGATGGTGGTGATGGTGGGGGTAGTTGGGGGTTCCTAAGAGGAGCCTGGTTTTATTTCCTGTGGCTCAGGCTGTCAGTCTGAAGCCTGAACCGGACAAGGACATCCATGTCACTACTACCAAGTGCAATGATTGCAAATACCTTTTCAAAGATATAAAACTACCCGCTTCTAGAGGATTTTTCACAAATGTAGAGGTCTCTAAGCATCCAGGCCCTCTTGGCCTCCTTGGAACAAGAGACAGTTTTCATAAGCTGTAGGCAAAACACAAAAGGTAAACTAGAGGAAAACAGAGGAACTGAAAACAACTTTAGAAAGAGGCTTGGCTTTGCTTTTTAAGGAAGTTAAAGAATTTTAGGCAGGCATAGAGGATGGTGGCTAGATACCTGCAACATTCTTAGCATACACACATGCACACACACACACACACACACACACACACACACACACACACGCACACACACATACAGACATGCAAAAATGCACACACGTACACACATACACACAGGTGCACACACATACACATACAGACACACATACATACATATACACAGACATGTAAATATGCACACAGATACATACATACAGGTGTACATGCATACACACATACACAGAAGTGCACATACACATACATACACAAATACAGGTACACACATCTACACATACACAAGTGCACACACACATTCATACATACAAACTCATATATACACACACATAAATACACCATAGGTACACACATATATATATGCACATATACACACACATAGGCGCACATACACATACATGCACACATACACACACACACACACACACACACACACAGGCTCTGTGGGCAGATGAAATGGCTCAACAGGTAAAGGTACTTGTCCTCAAACCTGATAACTCGAGTTTGATTCCCCGAATCCACATGGTAGAAAAGAACCAGCTCCCACAGTGCACCCATGACACAGACATGCATGCACACGCACACATCAGTGCAGCTAAAAATACTAATAATAAAGAATTATATTTAAAATACACAGTAAAACTTTTGGGAAAGACTTAAAGTGGAATGTGTAACACAACAGTCAAAAGAAGCAGGCACCAGAAGTGGCGCAGGGATGCGCTCTGTCACTGCGAGCCATAGAAACTAAACACAGCTCAGCGCGCCCACCCTACATCTCCTGGTCTAACTTTCGCTTCCCAAACTTCAGTCTGGGTTTCCAGTTAAGCACTTTGAAAAGTTAAAATGCTTGAGTTCATATGTCATTCTCTAGCTCTGTGGCGGTTGTACAGCTGGTGACTTCTCTAGATGGGAAGGGCTTACCGCTCCTGAGAGAGAGAGAGCCATGTAGGAGGCAGGCTGCGGGTGCCTCAGCTCAGCTCTTAGGGGTTCATGCCAGACACAGCTGTTCTTCCCAAGACACCAAGTGCCACCCCAATCCCTTGACTGCATGTCTATTCAAGGCCCAGGCTTTCAGCCTGATCTGCAGTCATAGAATCAAAGCTGGTGCCCTGCGGTTGTAACTGTCCTGTTGTATATCTTTCTCAGTCCAGTCAAGGAAATAAATATCCCATCCCACTCATCGCTGTATGTCCCAGCTTGGCAGTAAAATCTGGTGAGAGAAATAAAGCCTAAAATGATATTTGACTCATAAATAATTTTGTAGAGGCAAAACAAACTTTTCTCCTAAAGTGAAATGCAGAGATCCTCATATTCGAGCAGTGCCCATTTTCTCTACTGTCTCTTCATATCACAGAATATTTCCTGCATGCCTGCTTTGGAGTATAACCCACGTTCAAACAAAGAAGTGGTCAATCGTGCATCACATGGTGATCCAAGAGCTGTTCAGGGGGAATGATTAGAGATGATTCGTGAAGAGAGAGACTCTCAGGCTGTGTGTGGTGACTCACACCTTTAATTTCAGCACTCGGGAGGCAGAGGCAGGTGGATCTATGAGCTTGAGGCCAGCCTGAGCCTGGTCTACAGAGTGAATTCCAGGACAGCCAGGGCTACCTGGAGAGATCCTTTCTCAAAAAGCTAAGAAAGAAAGGGAGGGAGGGGAGAGAAAGAAGAAAGAAAGAAAGAAAGAAAGAAAGAAAGAAAGAAAGAAAGAAAGAAAGAAAGAAAGAGAAGGAGAGGAAGGGAGGAAGGGAGGAAGGGAGGAAGGGAGGAAGGAAGGAAGGAAGGAAGGAAGGAAGGAAGGAAGGAAGGAAGGAAAAGGACTCACATGTCAGGGCTTCCTACAGGGATCACAGACAAAGCTCTGGCCAAGGCCTAGTTAGACTTTGTAATCCTCATGAAGCTGTAAGTTAAGAGCAGAGACTGGAGTGGACAAAACAGTGTCTGCTCTCCAGCTGGTGAAGAACTCCCGTCTGTAGGGTTTCTGCATCCACTTACTCAGGGTCTAGAATTACAGCAAAGGTCACTTGCCCTGCCCAGTTACAGTCTCTCCCTCTGAGACGTATCCTTGATCCATGATGCTGGGATGAAGCTCCTAGAATTCCTCTGAGTCTGGAGATACTCGAATGATTAGGGGTCTGGGTCTGTGCCATATAATCTTGAGGGAGGCTGCTTGTTCGTTCCGGCTGCCCTGACTTGAAATAACCACACAGAAACTGTATTCATTGCAATACCGTTTGGCCAATAGCTTAAGCATATTTTTAGCTAGCTCTTATATCCTAAACTAACCCATCTCCATTAATCTCTGCATCACCACGAGGTTGTGGCCTACCAGCAAAGTTCCAGTGTCTCTTACAGCAGCTACACAGCTTCTCACGGACTCTGCCATCTTTCTCCCAGCATTCAGTTTGGATAGCCACTGGCTGAAACAGCTTTATTTATTAACCAATAAAAGCAACACCTATAGAGAAGGACTTCTCACACGGGTGTAGGGTGTAACGGTAGCACAGCACACTGGGAGTGCAGGGAGGAAGATGGATCTGTAAGAGGCCTGGTTCCTACATGACTACGCTAGATACAGAGGCAAGCAGCCAGGGAACTCTGGAGGAATCACTTCGAGATAGCTGAATCCCCCAGGAGACAGAGAGCATGCTCCCAGTCCACGGTGTCTGCAGACACTGTCAGAGGAGGACCCAGCTGCTTCGTCCACATCCGTCACCTGCCTAAACTCTGAGTCCTTGAGAGGCAGAGGTGGCTTTTCGTGTTAACACAAGGCCTGTCACTGGCACTCAGTGAGTGCTTTTTATTGTGGTGAGATGTCTAGCCTTGACTCAGGAATGGTGGGTAGCTCTCACTAATCATAGCAGCTGGGAGGCAGAGGAAGGATTGCTCCAAGTTTCTGGCCAGCCTGGGCTACTAAATGACTTACTTGTTTTTTCTCGTCAAGTTGTAAGAATTTATCTTTACATGTTCTTGATATTAACTCCTGATCAGATCTCTGGTTTTCAAACACGTTCTTGTGCTCTGTTGGTTGTGCGTTTGAGTCACTAAGGTTTTAAATCTCAGTAGTGCCCTGCATCCCTTTTCAATATGTAAGAAAATTTTGTTAATATAATGTTATCAAGTTTCCACTATTCTTCCTCCTGAAAGAATTAATTATTTTCGTGTAAGAGATTTGTTTCTTGCACTATAAGAAGTTTGGATCTTTTATGAAGGTCTATGATCCATTTGACTTACTTTTGTGATCACGTAGTATGTCTACCTTTTATGTTCACAGGTGCACATCCCAGTTCCCGTCCCCATCTGTTGCAGAGACTGCCCTTTCTCCACTGAACAGCCTTGCGCCTTGTGGAAATGATGAGGTCTTATCAGCAAGGTTTATCTCTGCTTTTGTTCCAGTCTATGGAGGTGCATATCTGATTACTACAGCTTTAAAGGACAAAAATAAAAGCAAAATCCAAACAATGAAACAAAACAAACAAACAAAAAACCAAATGCTGCTGGGGTTTTGATAAAGAACCTGAGATGGCTTCAGGCAACATTGACATCATACAACACTGAGTGTTGTGATCCCCAGATATGGAGATCATATATGTGCCTTCTATTTCTTTAAGGAACATTTTACTGTTTCCCAGGGCACAAATCTTCTACCTGTTCAGGTAAGTTCTTTGGAAGCTACTTTATTCCTTTTTAATTCCACCGAACACAAACATCTTTAATTTCTTTGGGGCCTTTCATATTTCTTGTATAGAAACAGACAATTTTTCTGTGTTGATTTTGTAACCTGCAATTCTGCTGAATACTTGTATTATTTTTTTTTTGTTAGACAAACATTCAGTACTTCTTTTAAAGAGCATGCACTTGCAGTGGTATAATGGAGATTAGTAACATTGATTGAACACGTATTCGGTG
Source organism: Microtus pennsylvanicus (assembly GCF_037038515.1). NCBI lineage: Eukaryota > Metazoa > Chordata > Mammalia > Rodentia > Cricetidae > Microtus > Microtus pennsylvanicus. The sequence continues at coordinate 219,353,632 of NC_134579.1, read as the reverse complement.
TCACACTCCTACATATTTTCCAGGCTGATAGTGTCTAAAAAGTTTTCTTTTAAGATGGGCGTTCTTTTCTGAATGTACTAACACCCTTATAAAAGAGGTGGGTCCTGTTTTGTAAAGAAGGCAGACACTCATGGAGTTAGGCTTCTCACATCCCAACAAGACGAAGCAACAAGACACAGGACATGCATCTGGGCTGTGGGCTGCACAGCCCATGCTCTTTGCATTAGAGCCAGCTGGACAAATGCATCGTGACACACATTCGTCCTTGTGTTTCTTTGTTGTTGTTTTCTTTTTTCGTTGTTGTTTCTTTTGATTTATACAGAATCCCTTTAACACATCTTTTTACCACCATCTGGAGCTTTAATTTAAAAGCATTGAAACAAGATTTTTCAGATTACTTTGTCTGTAGCCCCCGAAGGAACCCTCAATGGATCAATTGATGTCTCATCTGTTTTTAATGCCACAACATAAATAAAACTCAGCGCACTTCAGCATGCCACTCCAAAGGAGGGCATTTTTCCAGGCTCTGTAGGAGACCACGGTCCACCAGCAGTCCACACGCCACCCACAGAATTTAGTTTGTGCTCGCGGTACGGAGCTCCTTAGGGGCCGTGAGACCTCAGAACCCCAGGAAGTGTGCAGAAGAGCAGGTTCCTTAGAAGGCTCTGACTTCCTGGTCAAGCAAGATCCTCAGAAGGCCCACACAGTAAGCTGGTCTTCAGGGATACATGGTGTGCCTGCCCCTGCTCTCATCCCTTCGTGGGCCCAGGATCTTTGCCACCCAGCTGAGTCAGTACTGTAGGCCTCGCTCACATTCTGCTCCTACGGAGCAGCCTTGATGTCCTCTTGGTTCTCTGCTCAGACAGAGGCTGTTATACTGACAGGCTGTAGCTCTCTCTGGGTTTGTGTCCTTCCTCTGGCAAATTAGCTGAGCTCCCACAACCTTGACCACAGTGGGCTTCTGATCCAGGCCAACCTGAGACACAGCCCTTCTCCCTTCAGAACCCGTGTGGGCAGCAACTTGACATCCATACCCTCTCATGACAAGGAGCTAAGTAGATGCTCCTGTCATCAGGAAGGTGTCTATTGGTCAACAAACTTTTCTATGTTTAAAAGAGTGCTGTTGGGAGTAGTTCTTGGTCTCCAAATCTCATCTTACCTAAAAATGGCCAGGAAGGGGGGTTCCCGTCCTTCTGGACTGTGGAAGAGAAAAGAGAGGCTCACAGGTATTTGCTCTATTTGACTGAAGGGGATATAAGGACAGCAAATTATGAGAGACGTGATCACCTTGCACAGGACAAGGGCTGACTTTAGTCATTACGGTACCAGCATAGCTTCCCTGGGCCAGGTCAGCTTGGCCAGGCCCTGTCTAAGGTTCTACTTGTCTTGCATTCCAGAGCCCGTGAGACAGCCAGCTTTGAGCATGTCACCCAGCATCTAGAGTAACGTAGAATGTCATGGTGATGGTTACTCTGGATGTCCCAAGATGGTTTTACAATAGCAAGGGACAACTAGAAGCAGGAAAACCTGTGGGAACTGTGAACTTCACATCGTAAAGAAATATCTCAGTCTCTCAACTCTGCCCAGCTCACCAGATTCTCCTGGGACCAGGAGTACTTCTCCTGCTGAGGGCCCATCTAGCTGGGTGGAAAGAGAGTCTCTGAAGGGAGGGAGCTTGCCTCCTTTGTTTAACTTTTGTAGCGTGAACCTGAACCCGTAAGAAAGCTGACGGACATAGGTCATTTGAACCTGACAGAAAAACTGCCCCTATCAGCCATGGGGTCTGGAACACTGGTCGGAGACGGGAGTGGCCCTTAGTTCTGCGGTAGCATTCCAGAATAGCAGCCCATGACCTAGCAGAGTTGGTCCCGTGCCTGTTTTCCACAAGTCTCTCCTGCCTGTGACTGCCTTTTGAATCTGGAGCTCCCTTGCCCCAGCAGGCTAAAGGGTGCACTGGCATTTCAGGTCAACTTGGCTCTCCTATCTTCTCCATGTTTCCTTGGCATTGGTAGTTCTGGATCCAAGGTGGATACAGGACAGTGCCTGTAGAACGTACTGCCCCCTGCATCCGAGGTACCATCTAGTTGTCTCTGGATAAGATGCCTTGCTCGGGTAGCCATGCGTCTTGGGGTCTTCAGGTTTGTAAAATAACTTCCAGTACCTTGAAATTACCTGGTTTTATAGATTTCAAGTAAAACAAAAAATTATCAATAAAGGCATGAGATCCTAGCAAATCACTAAGAGGAAATGAGAGATGAGACTTTCAGTCCTTTGGAAAATAAAGTGGGCCCCTGGGGGTACCTTCCTCTTCTACATGGGCGCCCTACACCTGGTCCTCTTCTACATGGACGCCCTACAGTGACTCTCCCCTATACCTGTCTCTTCTCCATAATTTGTTCCTTTGAACCTTTTTGACTGTTCTCTGAGAAGACGTGGGCAGCTGGACATGGATGCCTATGTCCTTTTTCTACAGAGAGTGACCGCACACACAGAGATGCTAGGAGTGGTTGGGTTAAGGGAGTCTGTAGCTAGAGGATCTCAGTGATACCAGGGGATTTCGGTGATGCCAGCCTTGGAAGTAAAGTAGGAAGCAGAAGAATCAGGAGCACCATGGCCGAGGAGGACTTACATCTGAAGCCAACCACTTCTGATGAAGGATCAGAGCTAGTGGAACCTCCAGAGACCAGAAGAGGTGTGCCATTCATAAGAACACTCTCTTGGACGAAAGGCCTTTTTGTACTTCTAAGGTCGAGAACTGAAAAATATTAAGTTTATGTGGTTTTATGTGCTCAGTATCTGCCACTACAGTAAGAAGAATCCCAGACCTCTATGTGGGCAGTTACTCCCGAATGCTCACTTAACTTGCAGAATAACCTGGCCTCCCTCCTCTAATGGGAAGAGCGCCTCTAATTGGCATCTAGGACAGACAGATACAATCTCTCCAGATCTGGGTATCCCCTGGCCTATGATCCTGGGGGCAGGGGTTAAGATCTCAAGAACCGGGAAGTTAATGGTGGAATCATGACACCTTCATGAGCTGTCATTTCTACTTCACAAGTAGAACTGAGGCCCCAAATGCTGAGTATCAGAGTTCACAGGAAGCAACAGAGATCTGGGTCAGATATACTAATGACAGACCATCGGGTACACCTCGTCTTGAGGGTAGACTCAGTGGAAAATAGGGTGTAGAAGATGCTTTGGGGAGGCTACAGGCCCAAGCTCAGTATTAGCCTGGACTCTCCAGAAAGGCAGAGCAGGAAGGACTCAGGGTAGAGCAAGAATCTGATTCCAGTAGTTCCAGAGGCCAGGAGGTCTGTTGTCGGCAGCAGGAGAAGAGACTAGTGTGTGATACTACTGACTCACACCCAAAGAGACTGCTGTGGCAAGGCCACCTGGATTCAGCAGGTGCTGGGCACAGATTGAGGTCACTCAGAAGGAAGGGCCATAATGACTGAATGGATAGAATTTGAGTAAGAAATAGACAGTGAAGATTTCAAGGGCTATGGGACCCCAGGGCTGTGGGACTTCAGACCTATGGGACCCCAGAGCTATGGGAACCCCAAGCCTGTGAGACCACAGGGCTATGGGACCTCAGGGCTGTGGGACCCCAGGGCTGTGGGACCCCAGGGCTGTGGGAACCCCAAAGCCTGTGGGACCCCAGGGCTATGGAACCTCAAAGCTATGGGAATTCTGAGTGTGTGGAACTCCAGATTTGTGGGACCAGCCCATGGAACCTCAGAGCTATGGGAACCCCAAGCCTGTGGAATTCCAGGGCTGTGGGACTTCAGAGCTATGGGACCCCAGAGCTATGGGAACCCCAAGCTTGTGGAATTCCAGGGCTGTGGGACCTCAGAGCTATGGGAACCTCAAGCCTGTGGAATTCCAGGGCTGTGGGACTTCAGAGCTATGGGAACCCCAAGCTTGTGGAATTCCAGGGCTGTGGGACCTCAGAGCTATGGGAACCCCAAGCCTGTGGAAACCCAGGGCTGTGGGACTTCAGAGCTATGGGACCCCAGAGCTATGGGAACCCCAAGCTTGTGGAATTCCAGGGCTTTGGGACCCCAGAGCTATGGAAACCCCAGGGCTATGGGAACTCCAAGACTGTGGGACCCCAGGACCCCATTAATCTCAGTTGCTGCAATGCTCTGGCCCCCGAGGACGCTGTGAGTCCTTCACCTCTGTGCTGCTGCTGTGTATTGAAGTCTGTTTTCATCCCAGAGCCTCCCTGGGAGTGAGGGCAGTGTGTGGCGGGTCGTGCATGGGCTTCTTGGCTCCCTAATCCTGCCCTCTTCTTTAAACCACACTCTCCACGCAGAGCTAAAGAGGCCTCTGTGAACTGCCAGCGGCGAGGAGCAGGTGATACAAACAAAAGACCTGGCCAGTGGCTGGCATGGGGCCCTAGTGCCTCGGTGGCCCCAGCATTTAGAGCCATTGCCTCGGGCATGGGGCTGCCTGGGATGAGAGTAAAGCTGAACTCTGGGCTTGGCTGCCTTTCGAAGGGGCTTCCTGGCCTTTCCTCCCATCGCTGCCACATCAATGCGGCCTTTGTCAGTCCCTCCCAGGCCTCACGCTGCCATGGAGACGCCTGGCCTGGTGGTTTGTCCACAGCTCCCACATCCCTTCATAGGGAAATGAGGAGATGGTTGGTCCACGCGGACGTTTCTCCTGGTGTGTGGCTGACAACCCGCCACAGTCACCACAGCAACTGCAGCCTTGTCTCACGCTCATTCCCGGTTTCCTTCTGGGGTTTTTGTGCTGCAGGTGCCGACGGTTAGGAGGGAGAATACTTTTTATCTCACACCTCACCTGCTCTTGGTAAATCCCAGCTGTGATGCAGGGCACTGCCCAGTGTGGGCATAAGGGACAGAGCCATGGGGTCACTGGGGCAGCGAGCTGTGACGTGAGGTTTTACCTCCCACGAACAGCCAGGCTGAGAGGGAGCCCCATATGTCCGCCCTCTACTTCAACAGGTCTGAAGGCTAGAATTTTCCCCCATATGTGTGGGTAAGCAGAAGGGGCTTTGATGCATCCTGAGATCAAATAAGAGATCAGCATCTACCCACTCCCTTCCCACAGAGCTGTCTGTCACTGACTCACCAATGGCCACTTTGCTCAGCCCTCCCCGGCCTGTTGTTTCTGCTTTGGGCCTTTGCTTCCCTGAATGGCTGTGCCTGTGACACTCCTTAACCACAAGGTCTATGCCACAGTGCTTAGGCTGAATGCTGTAACCTGCCCTGGGAATCTCCCTGTGGTCGCCATGTGTGAGCTTGGCAAGCTCCTCGCCAGGCTTGTATGCTTACGCGTATACTGTACACGTGTGCAGATGCTTACGTATACTGTACACGTGAGCAGTATGGTGTAGCAAAAGTGGTGCAGGCCCATGTGGGAGCAGAGGGTGGTAGCGACCATGTGCAGGGGAAAGAGCTCAAGCTTAAGATGCTTTTACTGTAGAGTGCCGGGGACACGTGTTGCCCCAGAGTCACGGGGTCACAGGGGCCACCAACAGTCTTTCCGTTTGTGTCTGGTAGACAGGCAGGTCAAGTCTTAAGAAAGGAATGCTGCTTCCCAGCAGCCCGAGGTGAGCTCTTGTGTCTGTGTTAGTGTACCAACTGCTCACAGCTCCAAGGATGGGACAAGGTCATGGAGGACAGTGGACAGTCACTGACAGCCACCCTGGAAGGCAGGTATGGGTATGTGGGGGCATGGGGGTCACATTTCAGATGGATGCTGAGAATCAGAGGGCTTGCAGGAACTACCTGTCATTGGCCAACAATAGCATCCACTCAATATGGCCCCTTGTGGCCCAACTCTGGGCTTTGCCAGCACATATCCTGATCACCCGTAGCTCTCAGCAGAGGGCTGTCCCCATTAGGGTGCTGGCTGTTGCTTCTGAGCCTTCTAGAAGTGTGTGAAGAGACCTGGGGTCACCCTGTGTGGAGGAGGCCTGGACAGTATCTATGTATGCATGACATAGGAGTTCCAGACTGACCTGTTGGTCCTGTCAACAACCCATGCACAGAGATGACTACAGTGTTACCACTCTAGGCCCACCAGAAAGCTGAAGAGAGACTCGTAAGGCCCAGCAAACAGCTAAACTGAAGCTTGGCCTGGGACTCAAAGCGAGCAGAGGGGATGAGGCTCTGAGCATGTTGGCTCCAAGGCTCATGACCTATAAAAGTCAGATATGATTTTCCCTGAGCAAGTGCTGGGATCATCTTTGTGTGAGCTCTGTCTCTTTTAGACTGGATCAATTTCATGTAGCCCAGGGTGGCCTTGAACTAATAGAGAGCTATCTGTCCCATGAGAGCTGGGATTAAGGATCTGTGCCACCACTGCCTGGCCTCTAGTGGCTTAGCTCTGTACTCTGATCTTCAGGCAAGCTTTATCTGTTAAAACACAAACAAAATATCACTACAAAAAGGTGTCTAGTTTTCTCTTATTTCTTCTCTTTTTTTTTTTCAGACTGAGAATGTCTCACATTGTAGCCAAACTGGCTTCCCATTCGCAACAATCCTTTTGTTTTAGCCTCCTAAAACAGGAGATTACAGGCGTCTACCACCACCCCAGCAAGCAATCTAGTTTTCTAAAGAGAGTCTATATTAGCTCAACGGAGAGCACAATCATTCCTTGTCATGTTCTTAAAAAAAATCCTTATTATAGGAAACATTGCAAATTATACACACACACACACACACACACACACACACACACACACACACACACATTCTGAAATTAACCTGATCCCCCAGAGTGCTGTATCTCAGTGAACTTCTGTACGGTTAGACAAGACAGCCAACAGAGAAGTGTGCAGCTTCACGTTGGATTGATACATTCACTACCAAGTGTATTTATGTGCATTTACACAGCACAGCAAACACACACATCTATGACTGACTGAAAGCTGGAAGAGCATTCGCCTTTATACCCTCTTTTATAACTGGAGCTCATTACCTGCATGCAGTCCTTTCACACCCCGAACAGTTCACACACACACACACACACACACACACACACACACACACACACACCCCAGAGTGCCTATTTCTAATCCATGCTTCTTGCTCTTTGGGAAGGAAAGCTAGGCTGAGATCCAAGCCCACATGTCTCCATGGTGTTGATACGTGCAGGTAGACCATGATTCACAAGAACACACTTGAGCACCCATGATGGGAGCTTCACAGTGGCCTCAAGAACCCCCAGACCCTACCACTGAAACTCATCTGCAGTCTGTGTGGCAGAGGGTGATCCTGGCACAGAAATGTCTCCCTCAAATAGACACTCACCACCTCTCATTTTTACCCCCATCTCAACAGCCCTTATGTCCCAGGAGGACAGTCTAAAGGGTTTCAAAGTGTCCCTCCCCCCTGGTATGAGACAGCTGTTGTCCCATGGGTCCATGACTCAAGCCTCATGGCCCTTACAGAGGCCTCAGCTGCCACCTTCACGAGCTTCGTGTGGACCTTATTTAATTCCTGCACAGCACAGCGAGACTGGGAAACTTCCTAAGAGAAGCAGAGTAGGAGCCGTGGCTGCTCGTGGACACCACCCTACGGGCCTTGTCCTACGGACCTGGCTCTTGCTTTGGGGGAGATGTTGACAGTAGCAGAATACAGAGGCCGGTACCGAGCCGTGTGCAGCAGGGTTGGAAGGACTTCAGCTGTCTCTGGAGAGCATCGGTTGGTCACCTTGCCCGTGAGAAAGAATGGTCTTTCCCTGTTGTGCAGAGGACCCGGACCCCAGGACTCTCATGATAGATGGCACATTTGGGAGGCATAGGCACCCGACCCAGGCTTCCTTGCCAGGGCAGGAGCATGGACCTCCATGTGCCACACACAAAGAGCTTCCAAGCAGCGGGATCCAGCAGAGTGGACACCGCTAGGGCCGGGCGCCCCCTCGGCGCCCCAAGAGGCTCCCTCCTGGCCCTGTTCGCTGCAGCACAGCTGCCAGCCTTTGATCTAAATCCCTGCTGGACTCAGCTGTGCTGGCCGGCTCCTTCTGCATGGTGTCCTGTTGCCACCCCGGGCGGTCAGCCCTGCGTCCTCTTCTCCCCCCAGGGCCCTTTGAGTGACGACAACACATGCGGAGTTTGCTTACCTTCCTGGGGTGAGGACAGCCAATCCTGGGAACACGGACAGTGCCATCTGACCTAAGGACTGCCGATTACCTCCCACCTGGGGCTGATGGCTTACACAGAGGTGGACACAACTCACCAGCTGTCACCCTCCCTGACCCCTCCCCCACACGCTCTCAGATGCCTGCGTATTTGGCCCCGTTCCCTGGGGATTTCTTCAGGACCGTGCAGACTGGAGTGGAAAAGGCGAGTGTGCCTGGGTGGTGATGGGCTATGGTGCGATGGGGTTGTGTGTCAGAGTGGCTGAGCCTGTGTGTGACAGAGCTGAGTGTGTGACTGACAGGGCCCTGTGTGTGACATGGCTGCGTGTGAACAGGCTGTGTGTGTGTGTGTGTGTGAGAGAGAGAGAGAGAGAGGTGGAGCTGTGTGAGCTGAGGTTTTAATGTTGGCCAGGAATTCAAATGAGAAAAATCTGTCTCCAGTTAACTTAAACCATGAATGGCAAGACTTCTCATTGAGCACCCTATTCCTGAGAAACTGGAGCCCGGACAATGGACATCCTCTGGCTTCTTGGAGAATAGTCCTGGAACACACGTGCATGAGCCTGCGCCAGCCCATCTTATAGACTCATAAGGCCTGCGATGTTACCCTCTGGCCATCCTACAAGCGAAGGCTGGTGGGACCCATATACCCATAAAGAAATGACCTGTCTCAGGGTGTCTGTCTCACCCTAGGGAAATTAGGACCTCTAAGAACTCTATTTGATAATCTCTACCAGAGAAAACAAAGTCCTACATGATTTAGAGCAAGGACTCCACGCCCAGACATGCATAAGCAGAAATCCCCAAGGGCTGCTCCTCATTTCTGAAAAAGGCTGGGGCTCAAAACAAGCTAAGGAGAGAAGATGCTTGGAGGCCCTCAAAGCCCAGTGGCCTGGGACCTACAGGGAAGGTCTGGACTACTGGACAAAGGGGCTATGGGCATCTTGTCCATCCCAGAGAGGAGAGTGGCATTTGCGGCTGTGCCCTTAGGGCATGGGGTGGACGCCTTCCATGGACACCATGAGGCAGGAAAAGAACATTTGGGAACTATCATTCTAAGTGAGCTGAAGTTTGAATGTATCTCATTGTGTGTCGTGACTCCGGAGGACAAGCTCCACACAGCGCAGAGCACATGGAATTGATGAAGGGGCTGAGACACAGGGACATGACACACAACGTGACTGTTTCATTCCAAAGACCTTACCAGGCTCCCAACAACTTCCCAGCATTCCTCTCTGTACCCAGCATACCCCTTCACCCTTCTTTTTATTTCTGCACCCTGCTCTTTCGTGCTGACCGGCCAAGTTCCGTCTCTGGCTTTCTTAGAGTGAGACCCAGCCCTGGATGAATGTCACCAGGCTCCCACACCTGCCGGGGCTATTCTGCCTTTGTAATTCAGAGAGTCCTCCCTGGAATAGGTAAATCACCATGGCCATCCGAGTTGTAGCTCTTTCTTGTAGTCTCTTGTGCTGCCCTCTCTGTCAGAAATGATCTCATTTCATAATTTTTGAACTTATAAATCACTTAAAAGACTTCTTCTGATTACAAAATGCTCTCATATTGAACACTGATGCTCTGTCGGTTTTCCAGTACCAGCGAGACCACATGGGATCATTTAGCATGGACTTGAACTGCAGGACTAGAGGGAGGGACATTGAGATGAACTTTCAAGAGGAACAGAGAAAAAACTTTCCAATTCTCTTCTCCCATATTCACCCAATAATCCCATAGAGCACATACTTCCTCCACAGACAATAACACATGCATCCCAGAGAGATAATGATAGTTAGAAAACTATCTGCCATTGTAGAGTCTGAAACGTTGTGTAGAGACCACCTGAGAAGCAGAAGAGAGCCTCCCCCCAGAGTACACACAAACCTCTGAGTGCACATCATGACAACAGACATAACTGTCATGACGACAAGCCTGTCTGTATCCAAAGGCTATGCTGGTGAGGCCTCAAGAAAACACGCATGCTATTTGCAAAGTAGAAAGTGTGTCAGTCATTTCCTTGTGAGTAAAGTGTAGCTGGAAAGCCTCATTCTGACATGCTCAGACTTGGCCAGCGGCAGGGCCGGTGCAGAGTTCAGGGTGAGCCATCCGTGCACATGGAGCAGCAGGTGAGGCAGGGCTCCGGGGCCACGTGTCTGAGTTTGGCTGCCTTTCATGCCTCCACTTGCTTAGTGAGCCTTTGATACGACTTTAAATGGAAGGATACACGATTTTTTTTTTCTGTTGATGGTTTTCCTGGCACTCTAACTGTAGTTAAATGGATGCGGCAGAAGATCCAACAGATGGAAATGCTACTTCATAAGAATGATTATTTATTATTCATAAACTTTAATTTCCATTAATTAACCATCTTGGTGTCTCTCAAAAAAAAAAAAGAGCACTGTCACCAAATAGTAGCCATTTTTCCTTTAATGGAAAAGTAGCCAAGGGAAGTCTTGAGTTTAACCTCAGTTACTTCTGCTTCTTCCCTTGTTCGTTCCAGCTTTCCCAGAGTGTAACCATTACTGACTGACTGTTCATTGAATTGCGGGTTTCCTGCAAGTTGCAGCAAGTCTGGTCTCTGAGAATCACTTTGTAGACTGCACCGGAAACTCTTGACAGTGGGGTCCATGATCCTCAAAAGGTGCATTGGGCCAAGGGCCCGGTACCTGCTCTAGACTGTTTCCCATGGAGCACACACAGAGATCTGGGCCCATAGCCTTTGGCACCGGGCCTTGCCAGTCAGAGATGCCTGTGCCGGTCACCCCTTCTGCCTGTCACCGGCCTGGTCTTGAACTGACCTCTTTAAGAAGACACTGTAAATATTTTCTCCCGCCTGAAAACCTGTGCAGCTGGGCAAAGTGTGACCCAAGTCTGAACTGCTCACTCCACTCGAGTCCTTTCCGCCTCAGACACCTTTTGTGCTAACTACAGGCACGCCTCCCTTCTTTCCGGAACCTTCGTACACTTTTCCTGTGGGACTCAAGAGCTCCCAAGGGCACCTGTGACGTACCTCGGGTCTGCGGTTCTGTGTAGAAACCCACTTGCCCCTGGACACTGGCTTTCCTCCCTCCACACTCAGCCAAGATCACTTCCTTTCCTCTTGGTTCTCCCTGGAACCGTGCCTGACATAGCACCACTTTTAAATGTTTACTGAATGAAAGGGAAGAAGGAGGGGAGGAAGGGCAGAATTAGGCTCTCGGGGTTAATCGCCATTTCCCACACACATGCTAAGAGCACTGCCTCCAGGGCAACGTGTCACCCCTTACACATCCTGAACCTTTGCGAGCCACGCCACATCATCTGCCTGTGCACAGCCCAGTGTTTCCAGGCACCTCCACACCCAAAAGGGCACAGCCAGCATTTTCCTCTTTGGAAGGAAGTATTCGCAATCAGCAAAGCAAACAGAAAAGAAAAGAATGGTGGAGAAAGCTAGGCCATTTGACCAAGAGGGGATGGTAGCACTCACTCCAGCTGCAAGTCTTCAAGATCATGACTGGCAGACTAGCTAGGCCAGGACTGCCTGACGGTCACCTATTAATATATTAATCTCCTGAATGTGAGGCACTGCTGCATGAGAGGGCATCTAAGTGATGTCTTAGATTGAAAAACTGCTCTTCTAGACCATAGCATCCCAGGGGCCTCACTGGGCCAGACCTCTGAACCAGGGGGTCCTATAAGGAGTCACTTGGGTCCTCACTGTCCTCCCCAAGACTGGATTTTCTGAAAACAAAAGGCCAGAAAGGCACACTTAAAATCGGAGGTTATCCTAAGCTGGTCCCCAAGCTCTCAAGAACCACCTGCAGGCTGTTTGAGGAGGTTCTGTTTCTCAGAACCAAGGTTCGCTATTCCTGCATTGCTGATTGCTCAGGGATCAGAGTTCAGGGGAGGCTAGGTGAGAGCTTGGGAAGATGGATGACCCCTGGGAGGAAGGTTCCAATGTGTAGGCAATTAGTGACTACACCTGAATTGGACCTTCTCCTAGCAGGAGGGGAAGTGGATTTTAGCCAAGCAGAAGCAGGGCCCCTTAGATCTGGATCCTGAGCTTGAAGGAACCTGAGTTAATGGTTGGTCTGTTTAGGCCTCATCAAACGCAGCCTCTCTCTGGAAAAAGTGGCTATCACTAATCAGTAGAGAAAATAGAAAGCAGGGAAGGCTGGCTGTGCTCCTCACAGCTCTGTCTGGGCTGAGAGAGGTTGTCTCTCTGAGGGGTCTATCTTTCCAGGCACCACAATGCTGTTTAGAGGCCAATGGAGCCCATATGTTGGCTCCACTTGGGCATGAACCCTACATAAAGAGTTCTGGTTTGAGAATCTTCTGGTTATATTTGAAGAATTCTGATGTTCACATGAACAGTACATGGTGTTTGCTTTCCTGCCCAAGCCAGACAGATGCAGGTTCTTCTCTACATGTACTTAGGGCAGTTTAGAGGTTGGGGCAGGAGACAGGGAGATGCTGAGACCCTGCAGGATATGGGCAGTATTTACCTCCCTCTGCAGGGTCTACTGAGAAAACCTTCCCAGAAAAGATTCCCAGTGCACATGAGATATGTGGGTATGTGTAGTGCGTGTGGAGTGTGTGGATGTGTGTTTGTGTGTGTGTGTGTGTATGAATATGTGTGTGTGCATACCAGATGCCCATGCATAAGCCCAGGTTACTGCAGGCTTGCCATGCTGGCATTAACATCCTATTAATTGAAAACACATAGGGTGATAGCAGACCTGTATGGCCTATCTTCTTTCTCATGCCGCCAGGGTTTGGAACACATTGCTCTTGGAGTGAGATGCCGTTAAAACCTAAGAGTGCAAGGCTGTTGTGTTGGTGGCTGACCCTTTAGAAATGCCAGCACCAAGGTTCAGCCATCCACTCAAAGATAAAAGCCTAGGATGTTTGTAAGTCATAGAAACAGAGGGTGAGGAGACTGCTTGTCAATGGTCACAGTCTTGGGTTGGGGTCTTTAGACACCACCTTTTCCCTTTCTTCTTCTCCATCAGTGTTTCACCTGGTCCTCTCCCTGAACAAGCCCTCATTTTTGTGGCCCAGAGTCCCTAGGAACTCACAACAACAACAGCAACAAGACTCCACTGACTGGTGGCTCATTCCTATAATCTCAGCATTTGGGAGGTTGAGGCAGGAAGACTGATACGAGTTTAGGACCAGCAAGGGCTGGAGTGTGAAACCCTGTTTCAAAAACAAACCACAGACATGAAAGGGTGTCTCTCACATCTCCGAGGAGCTTGTCGCTGTCTGGATTGTGCTTTAATTGGTCTTCGTGTGTGGCAGTGGGCAGTCGCTTCTGTACCTCCCGGTGCACATGACACAAAGAAAGTATGAAGTATTGAGCATGATGGTGGCTGGGCAACATGACAGGACAGAGAGAACTCAGACCCTTCAGGGACAACCATCTCCCTCTTAGCTTCCTGCATCCCACATCACAGCTGGATCCCTTTCCCACTACAGTGAAAGAACATTAAGAACTGACTTCGTGATCGGAAAAGGGACTCTGTGGCTTCTTCTACAAAGAGTCTGTCAGGGCTTAGGGAAGCGGCCTCCCTAAATGAGACATGGTAGGAGTCACAGGTCCTTACAGCAACGGAAGTCCGGGAAGGAACTAAATGCTTCGCTTTCTCCTTGGCCCTGGTAGGATGGGGAGAGAGTTAAACGCAGAACCCATCCCGTGACTCCTCGATGCTGACTCCCTGACAGCGAGATAATTAAGACTTAAATATCAGCTAGCATTCCAGCGGTCACAGTGCTGGGTGACGAGAGACACAGGTGTGAGGTGACAATCTCTGTGTAAAGAAAAAACAGGTATTTTGGGAGAAGGTCTCCGTAGATTGGCTGAGACAGAGAGCTATCCCCAGGTGGGTGGTCCCCGGTTACACCCCTGGAGGACTGTGGTTTTGGCATTAGTTAGTCATACTTGTGGCAGGTGGAAAACATCATAGATACATAAAGTCAAAACTACCGCTAGCTCCTCCCCCATACAACTATGTCATCCCAAACCAAGACCATGCCAGCATAACCAGAGCAGGATAGCCAGATCATACAACAACATGGGCACCTCCTGTCACTCAAGGACCAGGGCACCTCCTCACCACCGTAACTGTGTGGTGACCATTCTGAAACACGCTTCTGCTGTGACTCTGTCATCTGTGTCTTGTGTGCCTGAGGCTGCGTGGCAGATGCGTCTTTCCACCGTTCTGGTGCTTGCTTGGTCTCTCCTTCAGGACACAAACACACCTTGATTCAGGCTCCTGGTCCTGGGCACAACCCAGAGAGCCTGGGGCAGAGCCTTTTGTGTTGCCACATGATGCTTGAAAATGTTCTGGTTTGAGGGAACAAGGGCCCGCCTGCTGCACACGTAGGGGCCTCCAGAACACCCTTGTCTTCCTGACTCCATCCTGGTGGTGGTTGTCATCTGGTTTCCTTGCTCAGGAGACAGCCTGAAGCTGCAGCTGCCCTCCCCTGTAGAAGTCCTCCATGTCTCTCTGCGTTCCGAGTCCTAAGTCTAGCTACAGGGTGCCTTTGCCACGGAGCTACACTGTTGGCTCACGTGTGGCCACCAAAGCCTAACGGTCCTCAGACCGTGCTGAGTGATGATGTCCTATTCTTTTTCAAATGTATCCACTCATTGTCTCATAATTAGAAACACTGATTTTTCCAGGAGGCAAATAGTACCCTGAACTCACCTTCTTAGGAGAATCCTTCCCACGGCCCTTGTTTGTGCTCTTACCTAGGCCTCCCCCAGGCTGCCTGGCATCATTTCTAGTACAGCAGTTCCTGGGATAGAGATGACGGGCGGAGGGGAAAGCCCCCTCTTTTTCCTAGGCCCGGGGAGGGGGAAGGGAAGGAAGGGAGAGCCGGCCACTCATGGCCTCACAGTATCCAGGACAGGGTTCTCATTTGTAAAGCTGGACTTCTATTCCCAGGACACATGGGCAACGTGCGAGGTGAGGTTCCATTGCTGGCAGAACTTGGGAGCCTGGGAAATGGGCCCACACGGAAGCAGAAGGTGAAAACAGGTCTTTTGGAAGCGTGAAGGTGATGGGTGAATAAGAAGGACATGCATGTGAGAGCTGAGAGCCTGGATGACAAGGACCAATACTGAACGATACCTGGGCTCTGGGCAACACCAGGGTGAGGCGGGGCACACAAGCTGCCCACTATGCAAGAAGAACGCTTCCCCTCGGGTTGTTCTGGCTTAAAAGAAACCAGACTTCCCAGCTTCCAGTGTACAGCCCGGCATCCAGCAAACCTCAGATTAATCTCCATTGTTTCTCTGTCTTGCCTGTTGTGGGACCCTCATTATCCCAGGCGCCAGATCACCCTCATCGCAGACCACACCCTAGAAATAATGACCTAGTCCAGGGTCACAACCCAGGCAAAGCTCAACAACATCCATAATGTCTGGTGTGTGACAGTCCCTGGCTCCCACAGGCAAGGCCTCAGACCTGTGCACTGAATGGGGTCTCCCAGACGGAGCAGGAGGCTCATGACAGAGACCTTGTACCCTGATCTCCAAGGAGATGCTCTTAGCAGAGTACCTGGCAAAGTGAGAGAGCCTCAGCCTTGCCCCTTCCCCGTCAGTGTCTGGAGCTCACTGAGGCCAGAGGCAGCCACATGTACCATCTCCCCTCCATCTGTTCTAGGAGAGCCAAGCATCCTGGTAGAGCAACCCAGGCCCCCGGGAGGCCCGTGTTCCTCACGATAGTTACACTGTGAGATCTGAGTAAGTTCCTCTTTTGTACTGGCTTCAGTGAGTGAGTTTAATGTTATAATGAGGAACACCGTGCGTTCAGTGAGGAGAATAAGAAGAGAGATCATGATCTGAGATCTCAGATCATATGCTGAAGGACGCGCTGATCTCTGCACACCAGTGTGCTGTCACTGGCTCACACGCTACCATATGGGATCAATGTGCCTGAGGGGACGTCAATGAAGAACAACTTTTCTGGTGACTTTTCAAAGTTTCAAAATGTATTACAGAGAGTCGTAGACTTGACCCCTGAACTCTTAGCGTCAAACACACCACGTCACGCTCAAGACTGTTCGCACTTAGGTGGGCAAGCCGGAAGAGTACTTCAACCATACAGGGTCAGGGCCTCAAGGTGCAGCTTCCAGCAGACCATGTGAGGACTTAGCGGGCTCATGTTTTTCACACCTCTGAAAAGGCAGAACAGGAGGAAGGAAATATGCCTCCTTGCGGGTAGCTCTTACACTATTGACTTTGGGAGCCATCTCTCTCTCTCTGCTTTCTGCTGTACCAACCACAGGTTGCAAATATAACATATGTTTCAGCACATGAGTGGCAGGGCTCAGACCTCAAACTACCAACAATGTTGGGGCAGCTACACGGGAGGCCTCTAGCTATCCCTAGACGCAGATGGCATGGGTCTACACTCTTGTCCAGCACAGCCTAGAAGGCATTGGCCACCCATACTTAGGGCCACAAAGACAAGGCGGGACAAGGCAGAACACCGGGCACACTCTTGCAGATGTTGGGTGGAGGCTTTATAATGCTACAAGCCATGATTGGGGGGGATGGCAAGACTTAACCTGCTTTAGGCTCCTGGATGCACAGACCCAAAGTATCTGCTGACCAGTAGCCAGGAACCTCTTGTGAAGGATGACCGGGAAGCATCAGGCATCCTTGTTAGGGGGCGAAGGGCAATGAGAGCAGTTTCTTCTATTTTGGGATGGTGGAGTTGGGTTCAGGGATACTCATGAAGCTGGCAGAACACTGCTTATCACTTGGTTCTTCACCTTCGGTACTGCAGTTGGCACTGAGACACCCTTCTGCTGCTGGAGGGAAACCAGGTGGTCTGCACTTTATAGAGTAGACTGTGAGAGTGTTCCTGGAAGAGCCTTATGGCGATGGTGAATGAATGGACAGATCTGCCTTCGTGTGGGCGCCTTGTCCAATGGATCTGCGAGTGGGTGGAATGAAAAAGCAGAGGCAGGGGATCTTATTTTCTCTCTAGAACTAGAGCAATCTCCTTCCCTCTTCCTTCTCAGACTCCAGGTTGTCTGGCCTCTGGAACCTCTACTCCAGTACTGTTCTTAGCTTTCAGGCTTGATTTTGGGGCCTTTGGTCTTGGATTGAGACATTAGTATCTGCTCTGGTTTACAGTGGGCAGACAGCCTGGCGTAGAACTCAGCTTTTGTCCACATGAGATGAACCCCTCAGTTAAGTCTTCTCCCTACCTCCATATATGCTATCGCTGCCATCTCTCTGGAGAACCTGACGGACATAGGGATCCAGGATGTGCTGGATGTCTTAGAGAGGCCATGCAAGGGTAGCCACAGGTGTTTCTAGGAGGCTAAGAATCAAATGATAAGTGGTTCTCAGGGTTTACAGTAAGTACTTTTAGCCAAACCCTTCCTATTGGATGATTCGGTGACTTAAAGGACTAGCTCTTCAAGGAGTTGGTTGAGCTGGCTAATCTTATGTCAACTTGATACAAGCTGGAGTCATCAGAGAAGAGGGAATCTCAGTTGAGAAAAAAATGCCTCAATGAGATCCAGCTGTAGAGCGATTAGTGATTGACGGGGAGGGCCCAGCCCATTGTGTGTGGGGCCATCCATGGACTGGTCATCCTGGGTTCTATAAGAAAGTAGGCTGAGCAAGGCATAGGGAGCAAGCCAGTAAGCAGTACCCCTGCATGGCTTCTGTACCAGTTCCTGCCTCCAGGTTCCTGTCCTGTTTGAGTTCCTGTCCTGACTTCTTTCAGTGATGAACAGTGATGTGGAAGTGTAATCCACACAAACCCTTTCTCCCCAAAAAGAACGGTCTCTTGCTGGATCAAGGCACTTGCAGCCATCCCAGGTAGGGCCAGAGCATAGAAAAAGACTTTTTATTGGCTAACTGGGGTGACTTGAATGAGAATGGCCTCCACAGACCCGCATGTTTGAATACTTGGTCTCCATTGATAAAAATGTTTGGGAAAATTAGAAGGTGTGGCCTTATTGGAAGAAGCACTTCATAGACCAGGCTTATGACTTCAAATGCTTCCTGCCATCCCTAGTGCCCCCTCCACCTCCTGTTTGTGATCAAGTTGAGAGCTCTCAACTGTTCTTGCCACCATGGCTTTGCTCCGTCATCATGGACTCTAGTCCTCTGAAACCGTATGCTCAACTAAATACTTTATTTTATATCTTACCTCAGTCATGGTATTTCGTTGCGGCAATAGAAAAGTAAGTAACTAAGGAGCCAACTCAGAAGAATCCAGGTAGACTCAGGCATGTAGACTGTATACCAGGAGTTCCTGTTTTAGAGGCTATGGGGTAATCTGTTTCTTCTTGGGTGACCCAAGTTCTAACAGGAATCTCTACCAAGGATGTAAGGCTGTGGTGGGTGTTTCTATTGGGAACGGGGGATTATGGCGGGTGTTGGCCTTGAGGGAGTCTTGTGTAAATAATAAGTAATTTTGTTGTTAGCTCTATTTTACTATTCTAAAAATCTCTTTAAAGACTTAAGATTCTGCAGGGGTGAGACATAACCTCGGGGTGAGGCTGCCCTGTGCCCCAGAGCCCAGACTCCTCTCTGAGTGTTTCCTGCTCACCAGGACCTCACGTCGCTCAGTGTGCAGTTAGTGGTGTAGTCTCAAGTCAGGGGTGTTGAGGGACCCAGAACCAGGGCATTATAGTAGCACGTTCTGAGGTTAAATGGGACACCCCTGAAGATGCCCACTCCCACTGAGAGCTACATCACATATGGAGAAAAGCTCACGGAGGATGTGAGGGAAAGCTCCAATAAGTCTCCTCGATCTCAGAGAAGTCCAGCTCCCCGTGAGAGACAGCTTGTGAGTGGGGTAGAGGGAGTCACAGAGGGGGAGCCAAGGGGCACTGGCATCCATGGATGATACTCACCAAGTGGTATTCAGGGCCTGAAGACAGACTTGCTTTGTCTAGGAATGAGCAGGGTCTCACTGCCTGGGTCCAGTCTAGCGCCCACTGGGGCAGCTTCCATGTGGAGCCAGTTCGTCCTGAGGACAGGACTCTAAGAAAGAGCTCATCTCCACAGAACCGAACACCTAAGAAGGCCTGGTCCAGGGTGGAAAAGACGGGTCCTGGCAAACCTGGTGACAGCCACATCCACTTGTTCAGTGCTCAGTGCCCGGATGGGAGTGGATTTGCAGGAGATCCACCTGAGAGGGAGCAGGACAGGCCCCTCAAACAGCCACTGATGCTTGCTGTTAGAGGTGTGTGATGGCTCAGAGCCGGACAGAGCCCCAGGCAGGTGGCTGCAAATGTGTGGGGCTCAAGTCCTTGCACAGTAAGGCCCCAGAGCAGCCGTTAATCACACGCTGCAGCTCCTAAGAAGCGGGCAGATGGCCCTGAACAACAGAACCTCATTAGCCAGCAAGAGCGTCTCTGTTCCCACAGAGGAGGGGCTGGGGAGTCTGGTGGGGCCTCCCTCCAGTTTACATGCTTAGGCACCGTGTGTGCAGAACAGAGGAACAGAGGGAGAAGAGGCCACGCCCACCCAAGCTCTCCAGGTCGAGTTGTCTGAGTTAATCCAGGACAAAGCACCAAGGACAACACTAGCCAAGCCACAGGGTCACAGGACTTTGATGTTCCCACATCCTCTGTCCTGGAGGAGGACAAGGTAAAGGGGCTTAGTGTCGTGAGTCTCAACCACTGACCTGGGGTCAGAGGGCAGCAGACTGTGGCCAACATAGACCAGGAAAAGGTTTTATAGCAAGTCAGCATGCTGCAGACCCCTGGATTCTCTCAGAAAAATCATGTGGCAGGTTTGCATTTGTTTGCAAACAAGTTGTTCACATTCAGTTAAGAAAAATGCTAAAAACCTCCAGTGTTTGCAAAGCTGTGTGGGACTGTTTCCTGACAGTGCTGTTAGTTGCCTGCTTGCCCTGTGAACAACAAGAACACCAACAGTCCCTGTCTGTCACAGGGTATAGAAACCAATGCCAGCACTGCTAATTTTACCAGGTTGCTGAGGAATCATGTATGCCCAACGATCTGCTAGGATCCATAGCCAGGGAGGTGCCCAGTCACCATCTTTCCAGTGGCAACATCTCTAGGCTACAAGGAATGGGAGAGGCTAATGCTCAAATCTCTGCTCTCTGAGAATCCATGAAAGTCCCTTTTAAAGATTCTGATGGGTACTGTGGGCTAAGCTTACTCCAAGTGTGCTGGCATTGCCACACAGCTGCCCAGCCCTTCCCTGACCCTTCCTCTCACTTGCCTTCCACCCGTACCTGCCTCTGTCTACCACATTCCAGAGTCAGGGTGTCTAGGAAGGGGAGATAATGGGGGAATGTGACAAGTGATTGATATCGGAGGGGGGAGTGAAAGGTAAGGGGGGGCTTACACAATGGGATGGAGGCAGAGAATGGGAGCCCATGATGGCCACTTACCGGCAAGGTGAGGATCTGGCCCAACAGTGTCTTTCAAGCCAGATGCCATTGACTGGGGACAGAAAGAAGGCCAGCTGCAGTTTCTCATACCTACTAACAAATTTAAGGAAAATACTTCCAGAGGCTAAGAAGGAAGGTCAGACCTATCCTTGGCAGGTGAACAGAGAGTCCCACGAGGCATGGAAATCAGTAACAGAAACATGGATTGAAATCCATCAAACACAACCACTTCTTTCTTTTTTTTTTCAAAAGAAAATATAATGGACACGGGGTATAAAGTCACCAGCTTTCTCCTTCACACACTCCGGCGGCGGCTGCTCTGGGATCCCTGTGCACAAGTGGCTTTCTGAGTAACCCCACTGACCCAGCACAGTGGCCCCCTCTGACTATGTTACCCAAAGCTGCCCCGCCCTCCCCTGCCCTGCCGCTCAGGCACAAACCAGCAGCTTTTCTCCTGTAACCCCAGGGTTTTCCTGTAGACCCTCGCCTGCTTCTCCCTCATTTTCTGGTGCTCATGCCTTCTTCCGATGTCAGGGCATGCCAGGACAGGTGTGCAGAAGGAAGATGAAAGCTGGGAGCCCAGGAAGCCAGGACCCTAGCCATGAGAGCTCGCACGCCGGCAGGACTCCTGTGTGGCGTCCACACGGCAGGACAACAGCCGATATAATTGTTTCTCATTGTGCCCCTGCTCAAGATGTAGCCTGGGTCACGTTTCCCTCAGCCATAAGGATAACGACAGATCTCAGGACTTCTACAGAGGAGGGTGGCACCCACACTTGCTGCTCTTTGAGCTATAGCTATGAAGAAAGGGCAGGATCTCAAAGAAATGCTTACCACCCTCCTCTGCTTCTTTCCTATGCATAAACCCTTTTCCTGCCTACACCCCGAAGTCACAGTCTCTGCTCAGCACCCGATTTGCCTTTCTCCCATGATGCCAAGCATTCAATCTATCTTTTTAATTTTTTTAAAGAAAGAAAGGATCTATTTCTCTTCAACATATGTATCTGTGTAGTGGAAATACTTAATTAAATCAACTTAAAGAGGGCAAAATTAATTTTGGCTCACAGTTTTAGAGGTGTCAGTCTATGGCCAACTAGTTCTTTTAATTTTGGGTCTGTGGTAAGGCAGAGAGCCATGGTGGTTGGGCACAGTAGAGCAGCCAGGAAACGGCAGTGTCGGAAAGTATATGAGACACGGCACTGAAAGGCTTGTCCCCTGGGACCCACCTCTATCAACTAGGCTCACCTCCTAGCTTCCACCAGCTCCAGACGCCAGCAAATGGCAAAGACATCAATAGTTTAACCCATTGATGAACTCAGGACATTTCTTTTTTTTTATTTTTATTTATTAATTCCCTCCCCAAAACCCCATTTTCTGGAAATGAAGCCTTTAGCACAAACTTTGGGGACTAATTTAGGTCTGATTCATAGCATTATCTTAATATATATATATATATATATATATATATATATATATATATATACACATACACACTCACTTAGGGAAGAATTGATGTGTAGGGGTGACAGGGGCATTTATTTAATTTCGGTTGGGAATCCTTCATCTACCTACAAGGACACTCTTAAGAGAGTTCACATCATGGCAGCATATCGCCACACTTTGAGGTGTCTCTGGTCAGGAAAGTACAGCCTTGAGGAGAGAAGGGCGGTGTGCAGACAGACAGACAGCAGAAGGAGCAGACCCTCCTCAGGGGAGCCTGGATGTCATCCCAAGTGCAAAAAGATGTACTACAGAGGGGAGGCCCTATGGACCATGGCCCCAGCTCTAAGAACAGACACAGGCTATCCTTTCCTCAGAGGACATGGGGACACATTCAGCTCAGAGGAAAGGCTGAGGTCATAGAGCTACAGGAGCTGTGTCGCATATCTCGAAGGTAGAAATGACCCGATCGAGTAAGGACAACGTGGGGCTGACAGGAAGATAAAAGGGAGAAGATAGGTCTCAGTTGACTCCCAGGGTCATGGTTTAAAAACTGGATGCAAGTAATTGCCCCCTCCAGAGATAGGAAGGACTTGTGCATAAATAATCTCATTCAAGTCTCACCAAAGCAGCGTGACACACATGCAAATGCAGAGAGTTCTGGAATGCAAGGAACCTGCCCAAATGCAGCACAACAGGTGAATTGTGGAGCACAGACCCTGGACCAACTCTGCCCAGCTCCACAGACTATGATGCTTCCTGCCCCAAAGCGCTTTTTGTTCCTTATGAGACAGAGACCTATTCATCCACCACAGTGTTCCCGGGTATCGGCAAAGTTGCCCAGTCCCCACTTTCTCACGAATCCACAGATTTTGAATGGCCACAGCCAGTTCACATTCCCTGCTAAGTGCCAGAGGCTGCGGGCTGACGGGCGGGAAGGTGGACTGACTTCAGCCTTCAGAGCATCTCTGTGGAGAGAGATGACACACCTTCTGCACAGATGTTTCTGAGTGCCAACCACTGCCGAGCTGCACGCTCTTCCTGTGTGTGCAGGGCAACAAAGGGATTTTAATCAAGTGTGATCAGAGCAGCCAAGGCAAGAGCTGAGCTAGGTCTCGGTCTTCCCAGCAATGGGCTTTTTTCCCTGGCCTCAGCCTGAATGCTGAGGAAAAGCTCTCCAGTACCTTCACCTACCTCAGATAAGGCTAGAAGGAGAAGGAGTTTTCATGAGAGGTTTTGAATTACAGCTAAAAGCATTTATTTTAGTGACTTAATTTTTCCCGGGAGTTGGCATACTGCTCTCTGCTTGACCTCTTTGGATTCTAGTTCAAACGTGCTCATGCTTCAGCGCAAGTCCAGTGGCAGCTAGGGTAGATGCCACGCGCTACTCAAGCTGCGACGGGCGGGAAACAGGAAGGACTGTTCACCTTCTCGTTGTCACTATAGCCATTTTTAGCATTGCTACAAATGACTCTCACGTGTGAGCGTGAACTTCACTTCACGTGATGAGGTCTCTGGGAATCACTTACGGTGGTTCCCAAGAGCCATAGAAGCATCGTATAAAAATGAGAAGAAATGACAGGCCCAGCCTTAGGGCTGGGACAGTCTTTGAACAGAGGTGTCATGATGAAGGCCAGTCTCTTGTTCACTGCTCACTCTGGAGCCTTTGCAGCCAGGCCCCTGGCAGGGTTCGGAGGCTGCTGTCCATGGTGACAGCTCCCTATTCACAAGATCCTCCCAGAACAATCCAGTTACCCCAGAGAGCACTGTGACCACACACAGGCATGGGACTATTCTCCTTTCCTCCCATGCAGCTCCAAAGACAGCAGATAGCTCTCTGTGCCTGCACCCATCTCTGTGTTCCAAGCCTGAGACCTCTAGATCCCCAGAACACCTGCTGCAAGCTTTGGCCCCAGTCACCCACTTCTCTCTTCTCCCTGTTCACTGCGGGTTTCTGTCTGCACCCAGGATCGTCCTATGCGTGGAGGCAAAGCTTCCTACTACCCAAACCTTTCTACTTCCTAACCCTATTTGTTCTTCTGTGCTCACTCCGGACATGCCCACCTACACGTTGTACAGACAGACCTCTAACTAAACAGGCAACAGAGGCAGTCTCTTCCCACAGGGCAGAGCAGTGAACCAAGCAAAGGATTCCAGACTTTCCTCTTGCTCCTGCCCATCCTTCCCATGAATGACAGGGAGCTCTGTGTTCCTGCAGCTGGGCCCAATGGCTGGGGTGTAACACTGGGAGTGTGGAATCCCACCAGTGTGGGCTCACACCATCACGCTACCCACAGCATGTCTCCTCAGTGCAGGAGCTAACAGTGCAGCTAGGCATGGAGAGAAAAGGGAGTGCTGAGGGAACCTCCAGAATAAAAACCTCGGGTTTTTGTTAAACTAACTGAAGACATGACCCCAGAAATCCTGTGAGTGTCTACTGAAGAAACATGAATCTTTATCACAAACGTTCACGGGAGGGAGAGATGGTGGGGGATGTAAGAGACTTTGTCCTTATCACCCCCCGCCATCTCTCCTTTCACCAGTCAGCAAGCGCTGTGGGTTCAAACCATTGGCTCAGTTGTACAGGATCAGTGTTTAGATCCACTTTTTCTGTCCCGGGCTCAGATCAACAGGTGTGCACCATCTCCATCTCAACAAGAGAAAAGGCATCGCCTACAGATCCCTTACAAGGGCGGCCCAGGAGTAGAGTGAAATTTCAGCTGCCAAAGTTGATTTCGTGCACCAAGGGAAGTTTGGTGGACCGAAGTACTAGAAAGGAAGTGGGAAGCTGTTTTTAGCCAACTCATTGAAACACGCTCATGGGCACTGGGGTGCCTGACTCAGCGCTTCTTGGGACAACTGGGGGAGTATTCGTAAGACATATGGGTGGCATCCCTCTGAGGAAATCCCCTTTTGAGATAGGATGGGACCATGACCTCCTACCAGTCTGAGGGACACTCACACAAAGAAGAAGAGGTGAGAGGGCAAAAAAACCGATGGTTCCCATGGTACTTAGGGTAAGTGACATCTCACAAGTATTAGTGACAAGGATCAGGAGTTGACACTTTGCCTTGAGTCTGACGTTGTCTCTTTGACATGGCTCCATTTGGTTGAGTCTGACACCCTGAGCCAAGGTTTGGGTCACTGGTTCTCATAGATTGTGGAAAAGACCTACCAGGAGGAACAACAAACAAGGACCTTATCACAGCACTGGATAGCATTTAAAGTCCTGTCAAAATGTGACCCTTATTCTGTCACTTCCAGGTCTCCTCTGAACATTCTTACAGAAGCTTTGAAAATTTGAGGGTAAAACTCAAGGCTTTGCGTATTGGCTCAGATTTCTAAGTTCAATGGAAAGGAAAAAACTCCACAGAGTTGGGACCTTCCTGTATGGGTGATGATCTTATATGAAGAAAGAGATGGATCTCCAGAGCAGATGGAGATTATAAGCTTAGAGGAAGGACAGAAATGGGCTTCTTCAGGGTTTGGAGGACAGGCCAGTGTTGGGATGGGCAGAGATGGACCTCATTTGCTGGCTCATATTTAAGTAGCATTATTGTCTCTTTCAGAGTATTGATTTTTTTTGACCCACTGGTCCAGTTTCCAAGCCCAACCACTTGTGTTGGACTTCTCCATGGAAATGGTTACCACTGACAGCTTCATTTCTTGGTCTCCTGGCTCTTAGGAAGAGTCACCCAGAATTATGACTGAAGCACCCTCTGTATCTACACAGAGCTCTTTATACTCTGCCCCAGATACAAGAGGCTCTTTTGGGTGTGGCCTGGGTGGGTACTCGGTAGGAAGTCTGCTTGATCAGCTGTGTCCGTGTCCATGGCCTGCAGGACATCCACAGGAACTTGGCTGTCATTTCTATTTGGGCATCTGTGTGACTCTTGGCTTCCTGCTGCGTAAGAGGCCCTAAGACTCAATATTTCCACCCTAGGTCAACCTTCCTTCATGAATGAGTCATTTTTTACACCAATTTGTTAAAGAAGCTCACGGTTCTTTCTGTGTTCTTACAAGGTGTTTTGAAGTGTGGCGATAAGGGCAAGAGGTAAGTCCAGAAGTTAAGTGAAGCCTAGGGACTTGTTTGGCCTTGGGGAGACACATCTGAAGTGCCCCTGTGGGTCGGCTGTATCCAGCATTGCTAAGGAGACACAAGAGGTCCTCCTAACTCATGTGCTTGGGACGACCACTTCCAGAGCCTGGTAGGAGCCCATCCTAACCAGGTAAATTATGAAGAGACTTTTATTTACAAATATAAATCCACTCTCACACTCACAAGTAATGCATCACTTGGAAGCTTAAACCCAGGGTGCACGGCACCTTACACCCTGCCTTGTGTGGCTACTCGGGGAGCTGTGCTCCAGTTCTTTGCCTCTTGCTGGTCTGTGTTCCTATGACTGGGTGGAGCACTATTGTAAACACAGCTGAGAAAGAAAGGTTCAGGAACATGTCACATCTCAGGCTGTCTGGACTCCACTCCCTTCACCGCAAGGACTGTGACGGGACCCATACTTGGTCTTGGAACCACTCGGAGTGGTCTGCACCCCACACTGTCATGGTGCAGCTGTGAGGTGGAAAGATGAGGAACTGGGTCCTCGAGACGTCCTTCCAGCATCCTCTTCTTCCCTCTAGCACTGCACAAGGATTTCAGAAAAGTGTCTGGAGAGAAATATTACTTTCAGTACCTTGAATCTTCTAGAACCACGCTACCTAATATGACAACCCTAGCCCTGAGCTTCTCTCTGCATCTAAATGAATGAACAGTGATCAGTATTGAACTCCCTCCCCGAGCCACACCTGCTTCCTGTGGGGGTTTCTGTCACTTGTTGTTGGTACCCTCAGCTCTGGGAGCTTTGTGTCACTTTGGGGGCTCCTGTAGGACAGTTCCAAGAATCAGGAGCTTACATCCTTCCTCCCACGACTACCCCTGGCTGGAAGGCACAGAAGGTATGACCCATCTTAGGTGCTCACTTCTTTGCTCTCGGGGGACCTAAGCGGCACCTCCTGCAAGGGGCGGAGGGTTGTTTTCCACACTTCATGATACACGCAGGGAAGTGTGTTAGTAACTGCTATCTTAGATTGGCTGAGCCCACAGATAAGGCTATTAATTTTTATTTTAAACTAGCAGAAGTTAACTATAACTGAATTTCTTGTCATGGTTAATTATTTCTCCATGTTTCCTGATTACCGACGGACTCTGTTTTCCCTCATTTCCTAAATGAATTCTTATTCTTTAGATGTGTGATAACAGAATTTCTGCTGCCCCTGCTGCTAAAGCCATTTATTTTGAGTTCAAAAGCACATCCATATTTAAAAAACAATCCATCTCAGACTTTTCAGAACCTTATTTACAGTGACCACTCAACAATTTTGGCCAAATTGATTTAAACCTTTGACTGAACTCTGCTAATAGCATTTTAGGACAGGCACAAGGCATCGCCAATTAGCTTCCGAGAAACGTCTGGCCTCTCAGCAGATGCTCTGGAGGTCTTTGGAAAGCCCCAAGGGGTGGAGAGCCAGCTTGTGGGGGGGGGTGGACCAGTTGAAGCTGCCGTTGGAATTCTCATGTCAGCACCAGGCATTCCCTTCTTCTTTGTGGCATCCTCCCAGTCACTGATTTCAGAAGCATCGAATGGTGAGTTAAGAATGGTCTAAGGGTCAGGTTCCGGAAGCTGCATCCCAGTTTTTTCCTCGAGGTCAAAGGGTAGATAAAATAATAGGCATAGAGATTAATCATGTGTCACTGTCTTCAAAGTGGCCTGTTCCTGTCTGCGTGACTCCCTCCGTTTATGTGGAGCTATACCTTGGTGTTCTGGTCTTCTTCCCTGTGCCTCCAGTACTGTGGAGTGCCCTGGACCCTAAGGCTGATCTAGGCTATAGGACACAGGAGGCAGCTAGGTTCTGAGGAGGTGGCCCAGGCCTGGCTCTCAGCTTTCCCCCTACAGGGAGAAGGAGCCATTACAACCTCCTCACCCTGCATACCTTACCACCAGCTTCTGCATTCAAGACCTTTAGAGAAATCTTCCTCCAGGAGATATTCCTGCTTCTCTCAGATCCCTTCCTGCTCTGTTCTCGTCTGGATTCCAAGGTCTTCACAGTCTAAGAGAAGCCAGAGATGAGGTTTATTATTCACCCCAGACTGCAACTCACTAGACATGACCAAACAGTGTAATCAAGTCCAGCGTTAATGGTTAGCCGAGCTCTGGGACAGAGCAGAGCTCAGGATGAGAGGAAGTGGCAAAGTCTGGGAGGGAAGAAAGGAATGAAGGAAGAGGCAGCAGAGGGGAGGACATGCCAGCGCCAGGAAGCAGCCTGGAAGCTCAGTCTCAAGGATCTCCTTCTGTGGTTAGAGAGAGAAAATTCCCCTTTGCGTCTGCCTCAAGAGGTTTTGCTGTCAGTCGGTCCCTCTCTGGGTGGAATTAAACATTCAATATCAGAGCAGCTCTTTTTGGGTGACTCACAGACGGCCTGTTGGGGACTTGGGGCAAGCCAGCTTCCATCTTCAGGTACCATGTTGGCACATCTCTATTTGGTATCTGGATTTCACCCACTGTCCTGAGCCGCTCTCAAGACCTCTGCCATCTGCAGAGTAGCACACCCCCACGGCCATCTCACGGAAGACTGGCAGATGAACAGTTCCGCTGTGGATGAGCAGCAGTCTGAGGCTTGGCCCGGGAATTTTTGAAAGGGATAACAACTTGCTGAGGTGACATTTATACACCCCGCAGTTAGCCTTACTGAAGAACACAATCGCAGCGTAAAGGCCCCTCCTCTGTCTGGACCCTGAATGTTCCCATCACGGAAAGTGGCCCTGAGTTTCGCTAGGGCTATCCCCCCACTCCTCCAGTCCCGTGAGCACTGATGACCACGTCTCTATAGATGGGCCTCCTGAGGACACATCGCAGTCTGGTCTGACCCCTTCCATGGAGCCTGATGGCTGCTCTAACACACATGCATTCATGCAGACGTCCCGCCTTTGGGGCTGTGTTGTCTTGCATGCATGGGCCCCCTGCTCCAGTTCCATGCGTCTGTTGAGGAACATTTTGGGTATTCCCAGTTTGGCTTCTGTAGGCAATGCTGACATGAGGGGCATATCTTTGTTTAACTTCAGTTTTCTGTCCTAGAAATTGCTGAATGATGTGGAGATTCTATTTTCCATGTTTAGCTTTTGGGAACCCCTGTGCTATTTCCCACTATGACTGTGCTATTTCACATTCCCACCAAGTACCCACAAGGGCTCCACGTTTCTCCACATCATGGCTTCTTCCTCTCTTCCTTCCTTCTTCCTTCTTTTAGGTATGGCCTTCCTCTGGCAGCATTATTAACCAGAGGCCTTAAATCTACTGTGCTCACATTCCAATGTAAAGAAATCTTTATGTAAAGAAATGTAAACAAATTTTCTTACATGCAATGTACAGAAACCACCACCACCATTAATCTACATAAGAATAGTCAGAGCGAAGAACATGGAGTGATATTTAAATTTCAAAGCGCTATTTATAAAAATTTCTTTTCAGGCAAGAATCTGGAGTCTTCCTCTATCCCCACATCCTACCAAACAGGAAACAAACAACTTTTGACCCCTAAGTGAGGGGTCACCATGAACCAGATGAGGCTGTGGGCACTATTTATGGTCTCCAGGGAATCTGGCTTCTAAACCTGTATACCTGTAAAGACTTCCAGTCTCTTCAGGGGTCCACACCTGTGGGTTTCAGAGATTTTTTTTTCTCCTTGCGGGTCCTTCCTTTTCAACCTTGCTGCTCTCTTTTTCCTGATGGGTTCCTCACTGTTTCTCCCTCCGTTCCACTTTCTTGGTGTTACATGGTATTCTTTCTCAAAGCTGTTTCTCATGGTCAGTGTGTTTGGTTCTGAGGTCACTTGTAGGTGATGGCCACTGTTGTTTCTAGAACCCCGAGTTCATGGGAGGCTCTCCCAGGAGACAGACAGGTGCTTACATTGCCTGATTTAGAGTCTGTCTCTTGAGTGTGGCCATGAGGAGGACTGAGGGAGTGAAAGTAATTCCTTAAGCAGGACCCAGGGATTGTAGAAACACACGTCCCAACATGGAGTAACCATGTGATCCCACAACAGGCAGACTCTTATTTAAATGAGAACACCCCCCACAGGTTCATTTGCTCAAATGCTCGATCCTCAGTTTGTGGAACTGTTTGGGAAGGATTATAGGCGTGGTCTTCTTAGGGGAGGAGGTGTATCACTGTGGTCAGGCTCTGAGGCTTTAGAATGAGCTGTCTCTGTCTTCTGCTTACGGTTTGCCATGTGAGTTCTTGGCTATTCCTGCTATGGTGTTTTCACTCAGCCATCATGGATTCTAACCCTTTTGACCTAAAATCCCAATTAAACGCTTTCCTTCCTAAGTTGCCTCTGTCATGCTGTTTCATCCCAGCAATAGAAGAGTAACTTAGACAGAGCCTGAGTTCCTACCCTGTGTTGCTGAGCACATCCTGTGCTGAGATACACAGACCCTTGGGGGATAGTTCAACCTTAGCAACTTCCCAGTCAGGTACCCTTCCTGCTGTGGTGAGTACCCTGCTATGGAGTGGCAGGGGCTGCTGAGTAAACAGCCTCGCATGAGGCTGCAAATATCCCCAGGCCATGATGATCATGCTGTCACTTGAGGAAGCTCAAAGGGTGGGAGAGGTGGGGGGAAGGGCCATCAGCAGAAAGTACTGCTGGACAGAGGAGCCACCTGTGGGCCAGGGTAGCTAGGGCTATTAGCCTAAAGGGACAGGAAGTGAAAAGTTGGACAATCTAGTGCTACAAGTGTTGTCTTTATAATAACCCAAACCAGAGACATTCCTAAATGCCCTAGCCCCAAGCTGTTATAAACACTGCTTTCCTCACAGGGAACCAAGTAAGCAGAAGGGAGTCATTTCATCTCTCTAGTCTATAGGGAAGAACCCCCAGGGCTCCGAGAGTCTAATGACTTGTCTGAAACATATCATCATGGTGCTCAACTCTCTCTTTCCTAGCCTATGCAAGAGAAAGGCATCATCTACCAATGTCCACACAGAACCAGCAGGTACAGAACCCACAGGTACAGTTGCATACTCTAGGTCTTTCACACCTACAAGGAAGGAGAAAATGTGTTTTTGAAATAGGTGATATTTAGAATGGTTCAAACATTTCTGACCAATAAGATTTTAAAGAAATTTTTGGTAAGACAAAGCAAGAAATTTGTAACATATGGAGCTATAATGTCTTTGGCCATCTGCTTGGCAAGTCTGAATATCTGAGTTCATGTTTAGGTTTTCTCATAGGGTTCTGATAGGGGATGTACTAGTATAGTTACGTAGCATCCTAAAATCAGCCAAAGGGGCTGGGCAGCAATGACTCAGGACATACCTAGAGACCTAGTTCACGGGCATAGCCCACACAAGCATCCCTAGGTAATCCTACTGGGCATGAGAAATGGACTCAGCTAGGCGAGCTCAGCCGTGAGGGTCTGCAGAGAAGAAATGCCACAAGCATCCTGCTGTCCTGGGCCATGATTACTTGGTTTTCTTTGGGGTTTCAAGAGTAATTTTTCCAAAGAATGGACATCAAATCGCCCTTGGTTCTGGCTGTGTCAGCTATTATTTCAGAGACCCCAAAGCCACTGTCAAAAGGGGTTAAGATTTGATTTAGGGCAATCAAGGCTCACGTTCATCCCAAGCAGACACCTTTTCCCTGTTGTCCTTGCGTCCTTGGTCCCACTGGTCCTCACGGTGATGGGAAGGCACCCGTCCTCATTACTATGAGCCTGGCTGGAATTCAGCAGTAAGTTCTCTCTGCCTCATCTGCTATCACTTTACATGTCTGTCCTTGCTTTCTGTAGGACAGACAGAAGCCTTGTACAGGCTAGGACCCACACACTCAGCCATGTCCTCTTAAGTTCACATGGCTGCACAAAACTCCCAAACCGCTTCTGTGGAAGAGGGTCACTGGATAGCGCCCATGCTTCGTCACCATGGGTGCCCTCTGACACTTCTCAAGCTCACTTGTGTGGGCTGCTTTCCTTCCTTTTTGGAAAGCATATATTAACATTTGCCACAGCACTTGGACTCTCCGAAACACAGTTGTAGAAATTCCAGTTTATAAACACGGTTGAATTAACAATTCAAGTGTCACTCAAAGAGGATTTTTAACAGATTTATTAGAGTATAATTTTAAATGCCACGAAACTCACCCATTCTCAATGTAGAATTCCGTGATTTTAGCATTCTTGCAGAGTTACACAATCATTACCATAATTTAACGTTAGAACTTTTCACCATCCCTCCAAAGAAACCGGCTGTCGTCAACACTCACTTCCGTTTTCCTCCTCCCTGCAGCCCCAAGTAACCCTGATCTGAGTTATGTCTCTGTCATCTGCAGCCCCAAGTGACTCTGATCTAAACTGAGTCTCTGTCATCTGCTCTGTCTTGACATAGACTTACATGGAACCACTCAGTGCCTGGGATTTGTGACTCACTCGGTGCTCACGCTTTGAACATGTTTTTGACATTCATCCACATCCTAGTATATATTAGCATTCTGTTCCTAATTAATGGCTGAATAATGTTCACATACCTACATACACAAGCCCACACCACACCACACACACACACACACACACACACACACACACACACACTCATGAGTTGTTGCTTGGATTCCATGAGGGATTTATTTTTCTTAAGATACATCATGGATACCACAATCTGTGGATGCCCAAGCCCCCCATATAAAATGGGAAATATATTGTAGCTTGCACATACCCTCCTATATAGTTTATGCCATCTCTAGATGGTTCATGAGATTTGATATGATATAAATTATATATGCAGATAGTGAAATTGTGGAACTATAGGGAATTCAGGGAACTACAGCAGACAGAATGTACACATTCAGTACAGACACAGTTTTTAAAAAATACCTTTTTCTGGTTGCAGTTGTACCTCTTGTGTGGCTTATTTCAGGCCATCAGTTGATAGACATCTGAGTTGTCTCCATATTTTATTATTTTGAATATTATGGCATTTTTTGGGAGGGGTTGTCAGGGCTCTCCAGAAAGATAGAAACAATGTGTTTAAATGCAGACAGACATACAAGAAGAGATTGGCTGGAACTGGAGGTCTATAAGCACCATCATTGGCATTCAGCAGCTGGAAACTCCAGGGCAGCATTATCTCAGACACAGTGTGAAGGCCTCAGGACCTAAAACCAGATGGTGTGACTCTCAAGCTGGGGCCGAGGGCCCAGGAACATGAGCAGCTGGGGAAGGAGCCCAAGAGCCCAAAGGTTATAGACCCTTGAGTTGAGACACAGGAAAGCGCAGCCCAGCTTCTGAAAAGAGAGACTTTGAGCTCTCCTGCCTCTTCTTTCGACCGAAGCTTCTCTCTATTACATGGAGCCCCGATGCAGAGGCCAGAACTTATCCTTTCTATCCACTAACTCGTGTGTAGATCTGGAACTATTGCAGTCAACCTAATCAAGAGCTAGACTGCCTGGCTTCCCTTTCAGTGAGAGACAGACATCTCAGTGCTCACCAAAGTTTTGGGGGCAATTCATGCAGATATTTAAGTAAACAGTGCTTTTCCAACACCTGGCATTCCCAGTCCAGTCCAGCTGTATCTTCCTCAGGGTTCCTATAGCTGAGATGAAGCATCATGGCCAAAGAAACTTTGGGAAGAAAGGATTTATTTCATTTTCTACTTCCAGGTCACACCCTATCACCGAGAGAAGTCACAGACAGAATTCAAGGCAGGAACCTGGAGGCAGGGACGGAAGCAGAGGCCGTAGAGGAGTGCAGCTTACTGGCTTGCTCTTTATGGCTTGCTCTAGTTACCTGTTTTTGTTTGCCTTTAAAAAATATTCTAATTGTGGGTTGGTGGTGGTGCATGCCTTTAATTCCAGCACTTGGGAGGCAGAGGCAGGCAGTTCTCTGTGAGTTTAAGACCAGCCTAGTCTACAAGAGTTAGTTTTAGGACAGGCTCCAAAGCCACAGAGAAACCCTGTCTGGTTTGCTACTGGGCAGGTCTTGGGTAGGCAACCGCAGCTTCTATGAGTTGATAAGTTTAGTGTCCCTGAAATATCCAGAGGACATGGGTTTGTTCCAGTCCTTGTTGGCGGCTCTTCTCATCTTCCTGCCCTCCTCTTTCTCAGAGGTCCCTGCGCCTCAGGATGAGGGTGTGATACGGATGTCCCATCTGTGGCTGAGCACCCAACAACCACCAGTTCTCTGCCCTTTGATCAACTGGAAGTTTCTGTGCCAACCACTATCTTCTACACAAAGAAACTTGTCTACTGGTAGAGACATGAATTTAGACGGCAGTCTGATGTTGTATTTATTTAGCAGAACCATAGTAGCAGGTTCACCCCTGGGTCTGAAAGGTCCCAAGCATGGGTTCTTGGGCAGATGTGCAATACCAGGCATGTGTTTGTTATTATATTTTAGGAGCACTTTATTCAGATATGTCCCACATTAGATATACAATATGAACCTATTTCCCACCATTCTGTATGTTGAATTTTACTTTTTTGATTTCATTCTTTGAAGCCCAAAGTTGTCATTTTCACAAAATCCAGTCTACCTAGTCCTCTCCCCTCCCCTGCCAACACACACCAATATCTATGTGTTGTGTCTGAAAATTCATTGCCTAATTTTAGGTTCTAAAGGTTAATTACTGCTTTCTTTTCTAAGCTTTTACAGATAGGTCATTGTTGATCTATTTTGAGTGAGTTTTTAACTTAGGTTAACTAAGTGTCTGACTTATAAGCTTACGGTGGTTATCCATTGTCTTTCCCCATTTAATGATCTCAATTCCTTCACAAATTTTCAGTGGGCTATAAATGTGTGTGAGTCGCAACTCCATTCATTGGTCAATAAATTGATCTTTGGATCAGAACAAGCACTTAGCACTACAGTTCTGTATAAGTCAGGATTGGGAGGCATGAGCCTCCCAACCTTGTTCTCTCTCAAGATGAATTTGATATCATAAGTTGCAGAATCTTTGGTCACTGTGTTCCTAGGTGGACCTCTCTTCAGGAGACTCTTGGCAATCTCGCGTCTCTCGTTATTGTCTTGTTTCTAAGAATAGACCATGAAGAGCCTGTTCCCTCTGTGTTCTTGTTTCCTAACTTCAAGCATGGAGCAGACTCAGTTTCCCCTTGCCACGGTGTCCAGCATACTGGTATCCACTGGTAATGTCCCAACTGCACACTGTGCCCCCCTTAGTGAACACTGTGGGCACTGACTACACACATGCTGAGTTGCTAGAGGTGACAAGCCTCAGATCCTTTTATACACCAGACACCCGATTACTATATCTCTCCCACTTCAGTGGTGATACATCTCAGATAAGGACTAGAATCTGGACAAATTTATACAGAATAAGAGTTCTTGATGTCTTACATCAGACCTATAATGTGATCCTATGAGAGTCTATAGGGATACTGTGCTGAGACTGCCTATAGGCCAAAGGTACAAAGGATGAACGGTACTACTTAAGGACACGAGAGAGGTGGTGTGGACATTTTGGACAGCCAGTGGGGTTAGTTCCGTCCCCACTGTTCCTGTTCTTTAATGTTGAATAACGAGGAAGCCCAGTGCGCAGCAGCTTACAACATAACATGCAATCTCTCTTGAATCCAAGGTTGAGTCAAATTTCCTGGGACAACAGTTCCTTCCTGCTCTAGTCGGGCTGAGGCAGCTTGAGGCCGAGAGCTGCTGCCACCCTCAGCCTCACTCCTACCCCAAGCTTATCAATGACGAGAGAAGGCAGGAACGGCAGAAGCTACCCCAGATGTCTCTCTGTGGCACTGCTCCATGGCTGTCTCTCAAACACGGACTTTTTATTTTTCACAATCAATCATGATTACATTTTAATTACCTAATGTCAAATAATATTAAAAGTAAGTTACAAAATCATATCACTTCGTAAGAAAAATTATATCTCATTTTGGATATGGGTGGCTGTTAATATTTGATGATACATAACTTAAAGACTCTAAAGTAATATTTCAAGTGGTTTATAAAGACTAAAAAAGGTTGAAAGTTCAGTGATGCTGTGCCTCTCTCTGTCTTCACCTCTAGCCGCATTTGAGCCTGGACCCCCGGCACTCGCTCATCAGTTTCCTGTACCTGTTGCAAACGTTTTTGTGTCTGTGCTTGCATATATACACATCCCAAGAACGTTTCTTCCCACATCCCCACAGCCTTTCTCTGGTCTTCTGGGAAGTTTGAACTTACTTTTAAAAGCTACCCGAGTCAGGCTACGCTCTTCAAAACCTGAGAAAAAGACAGTGGAACTTGAGTGTTCTGGAGTTGCTCTCCCCTTTAGGCTACAAGTATCTTCTGTGCTTAGTTACCGTGTAAGATAGAGTGGTGGGTGACCTGAACGCAGTCTCATGCATTCCATTCCCTTGTCGGCAATACCCGCACAGCTTCTCAAAGAAGCAATCTCAAGTTCTCATTACGAAGTGCTACACTCCACAGCTGTCGGGTAGGATGTGCTTGGTGGAAAGAGGCAGACAAATGGCAGTCAGTGCCTGCCCCTCCCCATGCCCTCCTGGGTTAGCTGTGTAACACCACGCATGGAAGCCTCACACATCCATCCCATGGAAATGGTTACTTACATCCTCCGCATGAGACACAGCAAGATGGCTTCTCTTTCGCCACGTGAGACCATCGTTTTTATTTAAACAGTTTCCTTTCTTTAAATTGTTTTTATTGAGCTATCTATTTTTCTTCACTCCCCTCACTTCCTCTCCCCTACCCTTCGACCCTCTCTCATGGTCTCTGTGCTCCCAATTTACTCACGAGATCTTGAAGCATGGGCTTTCCTTAGGTTGACTTAGAGCTCACTGGGCACATATCTCAAGGAAGATTTCTAGAGAAACTCCCTTTCTTTTATGAGAGGCACAAATGCTACATTGTCTCATCTCCACCATTCATTATTTTCTGTGTCATCAGCAAGTTATCAAGGATGGCCCGTTATCAAGGACGGCCCATCATTCAAGAAGTGTGGATTAAACTCTTGGTGTGTGTGTTTTCTTATTACTGACTCTGAACTCTCGATCCTCTTATTCCTGCCTCCTAACTGCAGATACTGCAGGAACGCATCATGACCCCAGTTTTGGACTATTCCCTTTGCTGAAGGAATGTCGACAAATGCGCGGGAACATCTGGAACCACTGTTTCAGCTTCTTCTACACAGGATGCCCTGAGTCATCAGAGAAATAGCACCCTTGTAAAGGTATGAGTGCTTTACAGCCATGGTTTTATACTAACTAAGATAAAAAGAGTTCATCTGCATCAGGATTGTAGATCAAGGAGAGACTTGACCAATAAGATAATATGGTATAGCAATTATCTTTAAATTGAAAGTAGATACATACCAATGTTGCAGGAGAGAACCACTTGTTGGTTCCCAGCTGCTCAGCCCCTATATAATCACATAGAAACTGTATTGTTTAAAACACTGCTTGGCCCATTAGCTTTAGCTTCTTATTGGCTAACTCTTATAATATTAATTTAACCCATTTCTATTAATCTGTATATTGCCACGAGGCTGTGGCTTACAGTGTAAAATTCCCAGCATCTGTCTCCAGCAGCTCCATGGTGTCTCTCTGACTCTGCCTTTCTCCTCCCATGCTGTAAGCCAAGCCAGTTCTTTATTCATTAACCAATAAAAGCAACACACAGACAGAAGGACCTCCCATACCATCCCAACCAGGAGAGAAGCTACTTAAGACTCAGGATATTCTATAGGAAGGCAAGTCATCCCTTTCTGTGGGAAAACTCATTAGAACTTGGGAAGTAAACAACTCAGAAACCCCAAGAAGTCCCTGAAACTGATCACATGCCCTGTCTCTCCCTTTCCAAGCTGAATCAAGCAGGAAAACAGCAAAGATTCATTGAAGAGGCCCCAACTGACCAAGATACTCTGACCTATTGATCTGCCTTCAAGTCTCGCTCTGAGTTCCAGGTTTCCAGTTCTCATCAGCTGTCACTCACACTAGGGTTGAATTTGGGTGACGTAGCTGCCTTTGAGTTATTCCTGCTCCTATACGTGACCCCCCATACACACTCCTGCAGGTCACACCAATAAACTCGTTCACCCAAGTTAGGCTTTGGTTGTCACCTGACTTGTTTTGATCTCTCATTGGCTCCCTATCTGGAGTGAGTAGATGCTTATTCCTGTGTCCCAGGAATAGTGCCACACAACAGACAAGGACAATGAGAAGCATCCACAGGTCACTAGCAGTCAGCTGCCTGAAGATGCAGACGGTGAGGCCACCTCTGCACCAGTAATGTTTCTGTCACCAGCATGGACTCTGGGTTGTTAGACATTGAAATGTTTCTACCTGCAGATACCAGGTAGTGCCATCTAGTAGCAGCTATAGAGAGTGTGAAAAGACCTGGCTGTGGAATGGTCCCTGAGGGGACAATGCCAGCAATGGTGCTGGGGACCCAACAATTGAAAGCATACCCCTAAGATGAAAGAAAACGCCATTCCCTGAGGACCTGTGACCATTGTAGGAGGACATCAAGTCAGAAGTCAGGTAGGAACGGTAGACGGTGTCAATATCATCAAATTCTTAAACATCAGGTGATTTGGGAAATTCTACTGAATTGATAAACAAAATTTGTTAAGAAAGTCTGCAAAATTTAAATGTCACCTACCAGGTAGCTTGAGTGCAAAGATCTAACCTGAACTTGGTCTAAACATTGTTCCCAAATTAATTCTGAAAAAATCCAAATGAAGCAGTGTTACAAAAGAGCTGACTGTGAGCTAGTGGTTAAGCTAAATTCTTACAAACAATAAAAAAAATTAAACTCCTTGAGGTATGTGTGATTTTTTTGTTTTTGTTTTGCTTTTTTTTCTCTTTTGGTTCTTTGGGGGACCCACCACCCAGCTCCCCAATAAATCACACAGGCTTATTCTTTCTTAATGAATGCCTGGCCTTAGCGTGGCTTGTTTCTAGCCAGATTTTCTTTTCTTTTCTTTTTTAATCTTTAAAAGAAAAAAGGATGAAGTTACAGAAAAAATAAAAACAAACAAACAAATAAACTTGAACCATTGCTTCTATCTTGTTCTGTTGCCTCCTACTCAGTTCCTACTTCCAGACCGAGGTGGAGGCTTCAGCTCCAGGTCCCTTGGCATTCCGGGGATAGATAGCTTTTCTTAACTAATTATCATATCTACCTTGTATCTTTGGGCTTTTTACCTTTTTCTATTTCTGTATATCTTTCTTCTCTTCTTACCCTGTGGCTTGCTGTATAGCTGGTGATTGGCCCCTGGAGTCCTTCTCTCTTTTATTTTCTCATTCCCCGATCTTTTTCTCCCCAGATTTCTCCCCCTATTTTTTCACTCTGCCCATCAGCCCCTCCTATCCTTTCTCCTGCATTGCTATTGACTGTTCAGCTCTTTATTAGACCAATTGGGTGTTTTAGACAGGTAAAGAAACACAACTTCACAGAGTTAAATAAATACAACATAAAATAATTCATTCAACACATCTCTG
Source organism: Microtus pennsylvanicus (assembly GCF_037038515.1). Classification (NCBI taxonomy): domain Eukaryota; kingdom Metazoa; phylum Chordata; class Mammalia; order Rodentia; family Cricetidae; genus Microtus; species Microtus pennsylvanicus. The sequence continues at coordinate 219,314,192 of NC_134579.1, read as the reverse complement.
CATCATTAAAGAGATATTCCACAGCATAAACAATTGTAACACATCTTAAAATAATATTCCACAGCAGTGTAATTCACATACAAGAATGTAAGTTTCATGGACAGTTTTCAGAGATTTGACAATGAAATATATAAATAGATAATCAAGTATGTAAAAATCTATATAAATATAGATTTATAGTCATGAAAACACCACTACCATATGCAGGCTGATTCCATCTCTGGGAATTTCTCTTATATTATTGCAAGTTACAGTCAGGCTGGGCCCAACATTTCCTCCTCACTGCTGAGGCTTTGTCTCTTCAGAAATGTTATATGAATGGAATCACACAGCGTGCAACCCTCTGCATCTGTTTCACTTTCTAAATGAACTACAGCTTGTTTATTCATCCACCAATCGAGGTCATTTCACGAATAAACTGCTGAGAAGATCTGAGCACAGGATGCTGTGTGAACACAAACTTCCACTTCCCCATGGAAAGATTTAGGAAGACACTGCTGACTTCTGCTTCCATGTTAGACAAAAATTGCTAAGTGTTTTTCAAAGTGTCTCTGCTCTTTTCCTTTTTTCATTTTCACCAGTAATGCTGGAGAATTCCACACTACCGTTTTCACTAATATTTGATATTTCCAGAAATTAAAAATATTCAGTCATTCCTAATAAGCCTGCTACGACATCCCTGAGGCCCAGATCTGAATTTTTTTAATCAATAGCGATGTCAGGCATGCTGTGATTTGCTCATTTTATTCTCATTTCTTGAGGGAAGAATCTATTCTACTCTTTTATCTAATTTTTTAAAAAGTAGTAGTTTCAACCAAAATTAAACCAAGAAAAAATAAAAAGAAATTTAAACATACCCATAACGAATGAGAAGACTGAGATAGTAACAAAACCCTTCTAACTAAAAAAAAAAAAAAAAAAAAAAAAAAAAGTCCAGGGCCAGAGGGGTTCACAGTAGAATTCTACCAGACTTTGAAAGAAGACCTTCAGCTAATTCTCCTTAAAGTATTCAAAAAAGAAGAAGGGGGGGGGGAAGAAGATGGAGAAGGAGGAGGAAGAGGAAAACAAGAAGACAAAGAAATATCCTCAATGAACATAGCTTCAAAATGCTCAATAAAATACTTGCAAACAGAATACAGAGATACAGACACACCCACCATGACCAAGTTGCCTTGGTCCCTGAAATGCGTGGATGGTTTAACATACACAAGTCAACAAATGTAATAAGCCACAAAAAATGGACCTAGTCAAAAATTACATGTTTATCTCAATAATTGCAGAAGAAGCCTTTGACAAAATCCAACCAGCCTTCACCACAGACGTCCTAGAGAATGGGACTAGAGGGAGCATATCTCAACACAATAAAGGCTATATAAAAAAAAAAACAAACCTGTAACCAACATCATTCTAATTGGAGAAATCTGAAGCAATCCTACTGAAGTCATGGGGCAAGACAGGACTGTGCACTGTCTGTGCTCCTTTTAACGCTGTACCCAAAGCATTGGCAGGAGCAGTGAGGCAATAGAAGAAAATGAAAGGAATGGAGATAAGGAAAGAGGTGAGATCTCCCTACTCACAGATGACATGACACTATATGTTAGAGAGCCCCAACCTTCTATCAGAAAAGTTCTAAAAATGATAGACAAATTTAGCAACGTATCAGAGTAAAGAATGAGTAGCTTCCTATACCACCACAACAGACACACTCCCATTTATAACAGCCTCAAAGACAATAAAACATCTAGGAACAAAGCCAACGAAGAAGGTACTACCTTTACAGTGAACATTAAATCTCTGAAGAAGAGATAAAGATTCTAACAAAATGGAAAGGCACCCCATGCTCATGGATTGGTAGAGTTAATATTGTAAAAATGACCATTTTTACCAAAAGCTGTTTACAGATTTGATGAAATCCCAATCAAAATCTCCATCTCATTCTAAAATTCATATGCAACTGCAGAAGATCTCAGTTGAAATAGTCCACAGGACAAAGACAATGCTGGGAGAACCGCCACTCCAGGTTTCAAAATATGTTCAGAGCCATAAGAACAAAAGCAATATGCTACTGACTAAACAAACACAAACAAACAACAACAAAAAAAACCCAGACATATAGGCCAATTTAAAAAACTGAAGATCCAAACATGAGTACATTTAATATTGAACAGAAATTCCAAAACATACTCTGGATAAAATTCTTTTCTACAAGTGGTGCTGGGGAAGCTGAATATCTACATGCCGAAAGATGGAGTTGCACAAAAACTAACTTCAAAGATCTAAGTGTGAAACACTGGGCTGCTAGAAGAAAATGTCATATAGAAGAACCCTGCATAGTACAGAACCTGCTGAATCCATTGGTCAAGAACTGAGGCCAACAGTTGACAAAGTGGGACTCCAAAAAACTAAAACCCTGCACAGCTAAGGAAGCAGTCAATCAGGTGAAGATGAAGCCTACAGAGCGAGAGATGATCTTTGCCAGCTATGCATCTGACAGAGGACTGATATCCAAAATACATTTAAAAAAAATTTAAAAACAGAGTTTTTTTTTAATGACCTATTCAAAAAAGTGGTGGTATATGAACAGAGGGTTCTCAGAGAAAGAAAAATAATAGCTAAGAAACATCTCAAAAAAATGTTCACCTTCCCTAACAATCATGAAAATGCAAATCAAAACAACATTTAGATTTTATCTTTTCCCAGTCAGAAGAGCAAAGGTGAACATAGTCACCAACAACAAATGCTGGCAGGGGTGTGAGGGACTGTGGCTCACTGTTGGTAGGGGTGTGAGGGACTCTTGCTCACTGTTGGTAGGGGTGTGTGGGACTCTCTCTCACTGTTGGTAGGGGTGTGAGGGACTCTTGCTCACTGTTGGTAGGGGTGTGAGGGACTCTTGCTCACTGTTGGTAGGGGTGTGAGGGACTCTCTCTCACTGTTGGTAGGGGTGTGAGGGACTCTTGTTCACTGTTGGTAGGGGTGTGAGGGACTCTCCCTCACTGTTGGTAGGGGTGTGAGGGACTCTTGCTCACTGTTGGTAGGGGTGTGAGGGACTCTTGCTCACTGTTGGTAGGGGTGTGAGGTACTCTCGCTCACTGTTGGTAGGGGTGTGTGGGACTCTCACTCACTGTTGATAGTGGTGTGAGGGACTCTCACTGTTGGTAGGGGTGTGAGGGACTCTCCCTCACTGTTGGTAGGACTGCAAACTGGTCTGGCCACTGTGGAAATCAGGGTGGAGAATTCTCAAAAAGCTAAACTAAACCTGTCACGTGATCCAGCTATACCACTCCTTGGCTTACTTGAAAAGGACTTGACATCCTACTCCACAGATGCTTCCTTAGCCATATGCTGCTCTATTCACAATAGCAAGGCGATGAGATAACCTAAACGTCCTTCAACTGACAAAGAAAATGTGATGAATCTACACTATGGAATACCAGTCAGCTGTAAGGGAACGGGAAATGAAAACTGAAGGTAAATAGATGCAACCTTCAGTAAGGACACGTCCTGGAGTAACTGTAAAAAGGTACCATCTTTGTGTGTGGTGGGTGCAGCAGAGAGGAGAATAACAGGAAACAAGTCAACTGATGGGGGAAATGGGGGAAAGCTGGGTTTTCCAATTAGGGAGGGAGAGGAAGATAAATACAGAACTCTAAGACCATATAACAAAACCCCAAAGTCAAGCATGAGAAGGTCTTTTGACTCCAAGAGACTCTAAAAACATTACAGGCTATTGCTGTCGCCCTTGGTTATCCCTCAGAGGTAGAAATTAAGTTCCTATTTGAAGTTCCAAATCCAGGACCTAGAGACCCCTGAATTTGAATTGGCCTGAAAACTTCCTGAGGACTGGCTTTCATGATAGCAGAAGACATCATGCAAGCTTCCAAAGGAGGAATCCAACCAACATTCCTAACCAGCTATGGCACCCTGTGAACCACAACAATGACCAGCCTGGCACAATAACCCTAGGAGTTCAGTAGTAGCAAGCATACCTTGGTGTAACCAACAGTTCTTTAATTGGACTTAAGACTCACACAACCAGATGAAATCGCTTGGTATTTCCTAGCCAACTCTACTACCCAGGGCCAGCGAAGCCATGCATCTTAGAGAACATACAACCACCACTCTACTAAACCAGCCTCATCCCCAATTATAATCTAAATACTTGTCCTCCTCCCCACAGAGAAGTGTAGTCCTCACTGGTCATCAAGTAAATGTCTCTTTGGACAGAGGGAGACCGTTACAGAAAACCACGAGCCATCAGAATGCAGAGTTGTAGAACCCGGGTCCAACAGATAACAGCTACTGCATCTAAGCTCAGAGATCACTGCTGAGGAGGGGGTGCAGACATTGTAGGAGCCAGAGGGTCAGGGAGTTTGCTGTGAGATTGTGTCTCCTAGGAACAATACAAGCTACACTCAGATAGAAAAACAAAACCAAAAACAATGCAAGCTACAGTCTCGACAGTATGACTGTTTAATCATGAGCTGAACACGGACAGCTAATGTGGACACAGGAAAACCAGGAGGCCCCAGCCCTACACAAAGAACTACAGGTAATTTCTGGGAAAAAAAATTGGCAAACCATGTTTTGTTAAAAAAATTTTTAAAGTAAGTTATATAATTTAACTTACTTTTTTAAAAAAATTAACAAGCACAGTTTACCTATATTTTGTTTCAGGAATTATGCTTTTGGAAGTGTACCTATAAAGTCTTGGCCTAAACAAAAGTCATAAATTGTTCTTCTAGATGTTTTGCGTTTTGACTCTAACATTTAAATCTTCAGCTCATAGCAGTTGGCCTTTATGTATGATGTAAGATAAGAGTCTTAGTATGTTCTTTCCCTATGTGAACCCAATTTATCCCTCACTGGTTTGGTGATCAAACTGTTTTGATCACTGTGTTGACTGTACTGGTTTCCCTTTTCAATTTAATTGCTTTATGCTGTAATTTTTATCATTTTCTCTTTCTCTGTTTAATCACATGGGTATCACTGTCTGAAATCAGTTGATAAGAATGTTGGAGTTTGTGCCTGCTGTCTGTCCATCTTCTCAGCAACGTCAGTGTCTCCATCACAGCTGTTTCACGGTGAGTTTTGACCTCGGGTGGCGTGTCCTCTCGCTGGATCCTTTTAAAGATTTTGTTAGGGGCAAAGTTGTTTTCATTTCCATACAGTTTTAAGATTGCCTTATGTCTTAGGGTTTCTGTTGCTGTGAAGAGACACCACGGCCACAGAAACGCTTATAAAGGAAACCATTTCATCGGGGCTCACTGAGAGTTTCAGAGGTTCAGTCCGTTATCATCATGGCAGGGAGCATGGCAGCGTGCAGGCAGATGTGGTGCTGGAGTGGAGATGAGAGACCTACATCTTGTAGGCAACAGGAAGTTGACTGAGACACTGGGCAGTATCCCGAGCATAGGAAACCTCTGCCTCCACAGTGACACACTTCCTACAACAAGGCCACACCTACTCCAACAAAGCCGTACCTCCTAATAGTGCCACTCCCTATGAGATTATGGGGGCCAATTGGTTATTGCTACCACACCTTATCAATCAATTTCTATAAAAGAGTTACTGGTATTTTGATGGGAGTTGCAGTTCAGTTTGATGAACTTCTGTCTTAGCCACCACAGGTCTCTCAGGGCGTGTAGATGGAATCCCTTTTCCTTAGGTTGGTTTTCATTTTGTTAGCTTTCTGAATTTTCTTTTGCTAAAATTATCTCCTATATATCTCCTATATATCTTGTTGATGCTTTTGTGAATGTGGTTGTTTTCTTAATGCTGTTTTCTGATTTTTTTCGTTATGCCATATTTGTCTATAATTTTCTTTTGTTTCTATAAAGCACTTTTTTATTTTCTTGGGAAGGAGTAAAAAGAAAATCTATGTGACAAACATGGCTTTTTCACCTCACCTTCTAGGATGCTCGTCAATCTCCCAATCCTGAATCCCTCTTATCTGTTGCTTGGATGAGGCTCTACCATGCTTTCATGCCTATGGCCCACTTCCCTTCTAAATTCTGGGTTAGATACTCTGGAAACCAAAGCGCTGTAGACTGAGAGCCCTCCTGTGCCGGGGTTTGTTTGCCCCTCAGCTAGACCTTTCCTGTAAAACAGAGGAGAAAAGGCCCAACTTTCTCTCTGCCACCCTCCTGCTCTTCACAGGACGGCCACACTCATGACCCCACCCATGGTGGTCACTGAGGCTGTAAATCACTTTCTGCTGGCAGACGGGGGCCCAGTCCCCCATCAAGCAGGGTGCTGATCTTATGAGGCCCCTCTTGTCATCACGGGCTGTGATTTGCTGACTTCCTGCAACGCTGGGATCACTTTACAGGAGCAGGGGCTGCAGGGTCAGACCCATACTGCTACCAGCTTCCTCTGAGAAAACACATCGGGAGGCAAGTCTGGAAAAGGCATCTCCAGGGTCCTGTGCAGACTGCCAGGAGCCTGGGTAGGCTCATCTCTCCACAGAGACAGAGCACAATCTCAGACCTGAAGACTGCAGCCACCAGGCCCCAGGAGGGAGGTGAGACCAGGACAGCTGTGGTCCTGGTGGACCTGGGGGTCTCCAGTGCAGCTGTTGGGGACCTTCCGGGGACCGGGGACCAGCTGGGGTCTGCTATCGACCATATTTGTACCTGTGTTAGGCCTCAGTAGAGTGAAACCCCAATGCAGCAGCACATGGCCTTGCTTGTAGACAAGTCTCCTGGTAGCATCCCCAGCACCAGTGGGTCCTCAGGGACATGGATGTTTCCCACTGGCACAGATAGGGCATATAGACTAGACCTTCAGCACAGGCCTGAGGGGTCTGTGGGGCCCAGGGCCAGAAAGTGCCTATGATAGTCACATGAAGCTGGATGAGGGGGCTTGCTCAGAAGCAACCAGCATTGCATCTCCACTAAAATGTTATCCAAAGTAGTGCTGTCCTTCCAGCTTTCCTTCTGAAGGTCTAGTGTAATGTTTATGATGCATCCTTCAAGATAGGCAGAGGGCAATGCCATTTCATTAGCCGGAATTTAGAACACACTAGGTCTAACCATCTAATCTCAAAATAGTAGAGTCCCTGGACCTCCATCGACTGTTTCTTCACTAGACTATAATTAAAATAATACTTGCTCCCACTAAGCTAAAACAAGGCTTGCTGCTCTGCAGAGAGTTGGCCTGTGGCCAGTCAAGGCAAGGCCAAGAGACACAGGACAGGGAGCTCCCAGGGACATCCTCCAGGTCACACACTGCTGGAGTCTTCTAGACCTAGTGACATTCAGGTAACAGACAAGAACTGGGGACAGTGGCTTGCTTATCTATCAATCATCTCGCTAGGAGTTGGTGAAACTGCAAATCAAGGGGTCTAAGATATTAAATCAGAGAAAGAGAAGTGTCCTCTTGCCGTGGCGAGAGTTTTCCTTTGAGCATGTCTAGGAGGAAGTCTCTAGATTGGTTCAGCTGAGGTGGGAAGGCCCACACTGAGTGTGGGTGGGGGAATAGAGCTGAGTTCTATCGCCCTCTCTGCTTCCTGAGCACGGCACAATGTGCCCAGCTACCTCTGAATCTATGGAAGGCACTCACAGGTGCCGTCAGCTGCCTTTACTGCAGACACTTGAAGCATTTGTGAGGAGAGTCGCTGCTAACCACAGGGATGCCCTCCCCTCCCGTTTCTGCTGCCAAGCCTTCTCCACACGACAGACTGGAGCTGGGAACCACCCTTGCCTCTAACTGTCCTGCAGGGGATAAATCTGGTCACTGCATCAGCTCTTCATAAGCACAAACTTCTCCTTGTGATATCATCCAGGTCTTATTCTTCGAGAAGGCAGCCTAGGAGAAGCCTCATCTAGTGGGGGAGGCGACCCCATTCAGAGCTCACAGGAGATATTAGGGCCGAGTCTTGCCATCATCCTGTGTGCCAAGATGGGCAATCACATACCATCAGTGAGACCAGCCACGTGATTTTGATGGGGACTTAGGAAAGTCACTCCCCTCCAATCTCAGTTGCCCCCGCTGTACAAGGTCAATCATCCAGATGTGTCCAGATGTACACTGACTTAAGCTGTGTCTCTAACAACCAGTCAGAGTAGGGCCTGACTGAGACACATTTAGATGGAGCCAGTGGGGGCCTTGGAAGAGACAAGTTTGCTGAACGCAAGCTTCTTGTTCATCCTCATTACAAAAGCTCATATAGATCAGCTAAGTCAATAAGCTATGGAACTGTACACAGGGCTTTCATACAGGGGTGCATGCCATCCCAAGGCCTGTAAATCAAGTCCTGGGCATGTATGTGATCATTGGCTGGTCAGCGATTGCTGAAGACTAGCCCAGCCCTGCCAGCTGAATATTCTCACATTCTGTCCCTCCTCTCAAATAGCTAGCTCTCCATAGTCACTGTGCTTGGTAAATTATCTCCTCAGTTCATCCGGAGAGACTCGGTCTGTCTCTGGGGCTACAGACTACAGAAGCAGACATCTTTTGGCCAGGCAAGAGGACCTGTTTAGAGTCACGTGCCTCCTTCACTCGAGGTAGAGTCACCTCAGCCCCTTTGAAGTCAGTGTGATTCCACCGCCACTAATAAACACCCAGACGTGTTTCAGAGAAAAGCAGCAATGAAGCTGCTTTGGAATGTTATAGCAGTTTGGATATTGTCATCCCAGCTGAACTTGGAGAAAGAGACCATTCCCCCTGTTCTCGGCTTTTCCAGCACTTTGCACGTTCAGAGAAAACAACTTGCAGAGGACTTCTCCGGAGAGGTCTGTGCCGGCGCAGGACGTTTGAAGAATAAGCTTGTGTTTGCGTCCATCAGGTCTCAGGAAATGGAGAGGACATTGACTCTGTGATGTTGTTTCCGGTGTTCAGAAACAAGATGTATATTTTGTCACTGCACGAGGAGGTGACCACGCCATAAACAGTGCATCAGAACTGAGATGTTCCTGAGGTCCGCAACTCTTGTCAAGGCCACATTCCAGCAGGGCTGTCACCACCGTGATTAGGAAAGTCTTTTCCAGAGGCCATGGTGAGGTGGCCAGCGTTCCCTAAGGGATGGTCCCCTAGCCAGGAAATGAGATTTCCCCTCCACCTAGAGGGCCATTGTCATGGTTGTATATCATAATGATGCCGTGGCATCGTGAGGCAACAGCAGGTTTCAGGAAAGAATAACCAGGGCCATGAATAACAGCAATGGCCATAAAAGTGCCTGCCAAGACAAACACCCCAGGACCCTCAGACTTTGTGCTGCACGGCCAGGCCTGATTGCCAGATGGGGCCAAAGGAAATGCCCCTTCCTGGCCTTGTCATTGTCCTTTCCCATGGTAGCGGTGGCTCCGTCGCTATTAGTGTCCAGAGCTGACTCCTGGTCCCTCTGAAGCACTGCCCACCTTCTAGGGGATGAGGAAGCCACATGAAGCTGCCAGTGCCTACACAGGGCGTTGATCTAAATCCAAACTGTGTGTTTTCTAAAGGAGAGACAAAACTCAGCATGGGGGAATGTTCAGAAAGCAGACAGCAGGTACAGCCTCCCCACTGTCTCTTGGGTTCTTCCAAGGAGGTTGGGGTGACCCAGATTTTTATAGTCCCAGGCCAGCATCACCAGCAAAGTACTTGAGCAACAGACAAAGACATTTATGGTTGGGTTCCCGAGAGAGAACCTCTATAGATGGCTTCTCTGTGTGTCTGCATGTGGAAGGAACATTATGAGCTCTCTTGAGTGTCCTTTTGTGTGGGCTCTCACCTATCTCATCCTGGGGCCCACCTCATGAACCCATCACCTCCCAAAGTTCTTCCTCCAAATATCATCACCTCAGAGTTGAGGATTCCAACACAGGAGTTTAGGTGATACAATTCAGACTAGAGTAACCGTGAATCAAAGTGTTCCTTCAGAATTTTCCTCAGGTTAAGAAGGGAGCACATGACCCACATCCGGCCGTAATCTTTGGGGATAATGTTCCCCTACCCTGGAGACTATTGCTGCTGCCTTTGACTGCTCTAGGCTGCTGCCACACCATATAGAAATATGGGCCTACAAGGCTGTATATTATATGTGTTCCCCTCCAGACCTACGTGAGTGCGTCTGTGTCCCTACCTGACCTACCTGTCTTTCTGCCCCTCTTTCACACCCAAATACAGGATATATATGGTGGCATTTTGGAGGCAGGAAAGAGGACATAGGATCCTTATTTCTGGGCAGAACTGGACATAAAACACTCAAGAAATCAAACACAGGTCACTAGAGCAAATAGGCGCCAGCATTTGGCACTGTGTGGTGACCTTGGGTGTGTGGTGCTTGTCCCGGATTCCACCACAGCTGTGCAGTCACCACAGACCTACAAATGAGCTCTCAGCCCCCCTCCAGCACCATGTCTGCCTGCGTGCTGCCATACTGACAAGGGGCTAAAACCCTGAACCAATTAAATGCTTTCCTTTATAAGAGTTGCCATGGTCATGGTGTCTCTTCACAGCCATAAAACCCTAAGACAGTGTGTCTTGCTTTGGCTCCTAAGAATCTTCCGGATGTACCACACAAGGTTGGTTAAAAAAAATAATTTTGAGCTGATGAATAATCACAACACAGAAAATCTCCCAAAAGTCAAGGGGAAAAAAGTCTAGGAAGACATGGACATCTCTTCTCTGTGCTGTAATATTTCTATCCTGTACTGACCATTTTTATAGTTCTCTGAAAAAAATACTTAAGAAAAGTAAATATGAAAGAGGACATGTATGTTTTGGTTCATAATTTTGAAGTTTTGGTCTGTGTTTAGTTGGTTTTGTTGTTTGGGGGTCTATGTGGTGCGGACAATTGTCTGTATTCTGTTAATTATGTTTTAAATAAATGCTGATTGGCCAGTAGCCAGGCAGGACTTATAGGCGGGACAACCAGACAGGAAGTAGAGGCAGGTCAATGAGAACAGGAGAATTCTGGGAAGAGAGAAGCTCCCTCTGCAGTCCTGTCCAGACACTGAAGAAGCAAAATGTGACTATGCTTCTGAAAAGGTACTGAGCCACGTGGCTAACACAGATAAGAATAATGGGCTAATAATGGGCTATATAAGTTATAAGAGTTAATAAGAAGCCTGAGCTAATGGGCCATTCAGTTTATATATAATGTAGACCTCTGTGTGATTTCTTTGGGACTTAATGACTGCAGGAACTGGGCAGGACAGAAAACCTCAGACAACATCTTTGGAGAGAAAGAACATCCTGACAGAGGGGTACAGGAAAGACCATAGCTGCTCATTTCATGGCAGCTGGGACCACAACATTCCCTTCAAAAACATGTTCCCAGTGACCTTCCATCTGCTAGGTCCCTCCCACTTCTTAGAAGTTCCAGTACTATCAGATGGAGACCAAACCTTGAACATATGGCTTCTGGGGTACTTGCGAGATCCAAACTATTGCACATTAATTGTTTAAGAGCTCACCACAGTAGATGGGTCTTGTGCTTGGCTTTGTTTCTGTCAGGTGTCCTACTCTGAGCTCAAATTGAGCCAATCCACACACAGCTGCTCAGACAGTAAGCAGTTCCTTGGTGAACCTTGAGAAAATGGAAGGGCTTTGTTATACACACTGGAGAGGAACGGCATGGATTGGTCCAGGCCTCAGGTCAAGCCTTGAAGTGAAGAAAAGAAGCCAACCCCAAGAGGGTGTGTTGTGAGGGGTCTGTGCCATGAAGATCCGAGAAAAAAACCAACAAGGATAATGTAGGGAGGGTCTCTACATCTGATCTCCCCATACATAGGCCAGAGGTCATTCTTCATTTGAACATATATCCTCAGGAGAAATCAGGAGTGGCAATATACTGTCCAGAAGCTGGTGTCCCAAAAGGGAGGGAGTGGTGGCAAGCTTTCTTATTGAAATAATTTATAACAAAGGGCAGCAGAGTCACAGTGGAAACATAGACAATATAAACTGAGCTGAAAGCAAAGTGTTTTCTGTTATTCGTTGCCAGAAGAGGCGCCTCCCAAGTCCTTTTGTATAACATACTCACTGTCACAGTCCTGGCATTGATGTCCAGGGACATTGTCCTCTCAGGGCCATAGGGTTCTCAGGAGTAACTAACTGATCCTGTATCTGGCTGAGGATGAAGGTTAGTGTGAGCCTAAAATGCACAGCACACTGCTCCTGATGTTAAGAGAGGGCTGAATTAGTCTGGGTGGAGCTGAAAATGCTGTTCCCAGTTGAAGGTAGGGAGCTGGAAGAGGAATCTCTGTTCATGGTCCCTTCAGAAGGATTAGAGATGAGGAAGGGCTGACTGCAGTGAGTGAGTATCCAAAGATGCTGAGTCCCAGCCACATAGCAGGCATTGGCCACAAAACCCAGGTAAAGTAGCACAGGGACTGGAAGATGATTGGAGACAAATAGGTAGGAAAGAAAAATCCTGAAAAGAGAGCTGGCTTTCTGGACCCCTTGGATTATGACTACCCCAGGAGGCATGGTTGGGGAGGGTGGTGAAATGGTTAGTACTCACTAACCATAGAAACATCCATGTCTTAGCCCCCGTCTCTGGCTCCATTCCATTCCTGCCCTTGGACATGAGTCCCTCCTGTTCTTGTCGCTGTAGCAAAATGCTTGATCAAAATAACTTGAAGGAGAGAAGATTTGTTTTGGCTTGTGATTTCAGAGGGTTCCCTCTCAATCTACGGTCAGTTGGCGGTTCTGTTTCCTTTTTTGTGATGGTTGACCATGAAAACACAAAACTTCCTCTCCTGGTAGACAGGCAGTAGAAAGGGACAAGAAGTAACCAAGGCGAAATGTACCCTTCAAAGAAACGCCCCCAATGACCCACTTCCTCTAATCAAACCCCACATTCCTCCATTCAATATGAGCTCATCAGTGTATTAATCCATTGATGATGTTAGTTTTCACAATCTGTCATCTGAAGAGCAAACTTTCAGCATGTGATCCTTTAGGAGACAATTCATAATCAATCTGTCACAGACCCAGAGCCTGAGGATAGGATATCAGGTGACCTGAGAAGTTATCCCACTGCTCCAGGTTGGTCAGGTAGGTCCTGCTGGTGTGACAAGAAGTGTTATTATAGTACTGTTAAAGACAAATGCCTGAATCAGTTAGTCATTGGTGCATGAAGCCACACACCTTGCGGTGATTAATTTTGACTGTCGTGTTGGCTGTATTGAGAGAACACTACATGACTAATAACATGCCTCTGGGGTGTCTGTGAGAGCATTTCCAGAAAGGATGAGCCAACTGTGGAAGACCCATCTGCAGTGTGAGTTATATGATTAATTCCTCTACCCACGTACCGACGATTGTGTGGAAATGCCTCAGTGGCTAAGAACTCTTGACATTAAATATCTGTTAGGAACCCAGAGTAACCAGAGTAAGAAGACCTTGGTGTTACTACCCTCTGTGGCCTCACAGCATCTAAGACCTCACTCAGGGTCTCCTCACTTCATACCTCCAGCCCTCAGTGCTGACTTCTGTCAGTCACAATAGACCTCCAACAATAGACCTCCACCCTTCTGTTGACCATACGTTCTTCCTGAAGGGCATCCATTCCGATGCTGATCTCCCATCGTCATGGCTGACCACCATCCCTCCTGTTGACCATGCATTCTCCCTGAAGGGCATCCACTCCGATGTTGATCCTTATGGCTGACCATTCATGTTCATTGTTGAGCATGTATCCTCCCTGTATTTCATCCATCCTCATTACTGACCGTCTATTCTTTTTTACACAGATTTAAATTTTTATTTTATTTGCATTAGTGTTTTTATCTGCATGTATGCTTGTGTACCACATGTATGCAGTCCCCATAGAACTAGTATAGGGCCCTGAAAACCCTGAAACAGGAGTTGTCGAAGGTTGTGAGCCACCAAGTGGGCGCAGAGAACATAACTGGGCCCTCTGAAAAGGCAGTGAATGCTCTTACTCACTGAATCATCTGTCCAACCCATTTCTTTTCTTTTTGCTTCTTGTTTTTTTTCTGAGACTGGGTCTAGTATTGCAATCTAAAATACCTGGTTATGTAAACCAGGATAGCCTTGAACTCACTTGTCTCTGTTTCCTGGTTGCTGGCATTAAAGGCATTTGCCACCGCACAAAGCTAACCTTCACTTCTTACACACTGAGTCTGAAATGGAGAAAATCAGATTTTTAAAAAAATTTTAAATTACTTTCTAGAGCTTTAGAAAGATGAAGTGAAATAGTATAAGAAATGTGGTTAATAGAGAACCTAATATTAATGCTGAAAATTGTGAACTTTGATGACAGTTATGGTCATGGTGAAAATAGTGATGACAGTGATGGTATATTGATGTGATAAGGATATAGTTTGCCACGGTGAGGTCGTGCTGGTGACAATGTGATGGTGATGGAAATGATGGTGCTGATGTTAGTGACGGCGATGTAGTTAATAGTGATGATATAGTAATGATGGTGTTGATGTTAGCACTGATGGGGTTGGGGAAGGTGGTGATGGTGGTGTGTACAGTGATGATGGTGGTGATGGTGATGATGGTGGTGATGGTAGGGATGGGGATGATGGTGATGATGGTGATGATGGTGGTGATGGTGGTGATGGTGGTGATGGTGGTGATGGTAGGGATGGGGATGATGGTGATGATGGAAGCTTTAATGATGCCTCTGTAGGCTACATACATTCTGCTGATCTATACCTGCCGTAATTATGTAAGTAGCTACTATGAATCACATATAATGAAGACAGCGGATGCTTTAATGAATGAATTACATTAAGTATTGCTGTGTGTGTATAAAGGGGAAGAGAACTGTTTTTGTTAGAGCTCTTGGAAAACCCTCCGTTTTCGAAAGCAGCAAGCAGATTTAAAAAGAAAGGCTTACAGAGTCAGGTGTGCGCATGGCATCTTCAGCCGTCATGCTTGGAACATGAGTTATCCTGCAAGCGTTCTGTGCTCTCACAGAGAGAAATACGATGCTCTAGTCAGGCCACTGCTGCCACGGTTTGTGCATAAAACATGACGTGGAACTTAAGTGGCAATAGAGGTTCTAACCTTTCTTCAAGCCCAGGAAAATAGATCCATACATTTTCAGAGAAATTAAAATATGAATGAGAGAACCCTTCAAACCTGAGATGACCTTTTCAGCTAACACAATGACTCAAGGTCCAGAACTCTGGCTAACCTACTTTCTTGCCCTGTATTAACTAACTAGAATCGGTGGGGCTGCCACAGTTGGACGAGCCACTTTCTGGGGAGTCGGGCTCAGCACTGTGGCCATCTGGGCAGAAGAGCGACCACCACGGATGCATTAATTTCCGGACCTCCTGAGCTGCGCTGTGGGTGAACGCCCACGTGTCCTGGGAGCTGACCCGGGGGCCCTTGCACTTCAGGCTCGGTGTCAACAGCACTTCCTCCCCACCGAGTCTCTGGAAAGGACTCTCTTCCTCCTTCCCAGGCTGCTGTTACTGGGAATGAACCACAGCAGAGAAGCTTGACAAATGACCTGAGTGATAGATTAAACAATCTTGTGAAAATTAGCCTCAAGATAAACTTCCTGGGCCCCGTCCCTTCCTCTTTCTCCAGCATCCATGCTCCATTGCCATCCCTAAGGAGCTCCGCTGTCCTGCAAGGTGAGGACCAGTATGACTAAATGGCTTCACACGAGGTTATGCCACGGAAGTGAGCCACCATCCTGCCCCTGGGTCCCTCGATGGCTCTGACTGGAACTAGAATCCGCGCTCTCTCTGCCTCAGTGTTCTTGCCTGCAAATGGGAGTGTTGAGTCACTGCCTGACAAGGCTCCTCTGGACTGATTTTGGAATGTTTGAAGCAGAGCTGTGGGGTGAGTGTCAGCCCTCCCTGTGTATGTCGGTGCAACCCCATATTCTGGAGACCTATGCAGGATGTCCCTCCATGCGGTTCCTCTGTGTTTTGTAGCGGTAGCTGTGTAAATGTACCCTGCGCCTCTCCCGTCTGCTCATCTTTTGCTAGGTGTTCCCTAAGCACTCCATGGCAAATTTACCAGTTTACTCCAGGCTCCGACTCCCAGAAGGAAACAATAGAACCTCTGTGTTATCATAACTCACCCAAGAGCGCACAACTGGAAAATGGTAGGTTTTGTGTCTCAACCCAAAATGCTGTTTTTGTAACCACCAGGGGATGAAATGGTAAACTTCTCTATCCCACCCTGAGCTGTAGACGGGGTTGCTGTGAACCATCTGCTGAAAAGGGGGCAGCCTCACTCACTCACTGGGCTCAACCACTGCATCTTCTCGATTTGCTTGGCTGAGCAGGATTGGACCCACACAGCCCAACCCGCAGGTGGCTGCCTTGACACTGTTAATGACTGACTGTCCCCACACTTCCAGGTGCTGTCCTAGCCGGGACAGGCATTGCTCCTCTTCCTCTTTGATAATGAATGACTGTTCCCAGGAAAAGGAGTCTTTAACAAGACTATAAATTTGACACTGCAATAGAAAATCCTCACTAGAAAACTAGTGACCCACGAAATTAGAAGTTCCTTCTGAGAATCTGCCTTGGTTGGAAGGAAAGACAGAGCACGCACGCAGGGCTTTCTCACCCAGTTCCTTCCCTACGTGGGCCAGTCATAAACAATGCAAGCACAGCCACGTGTGCAAATGGAGCTCTGTGAATACAGGAGAGAATGCGGGCCCAGACAAGCTCTGCACACTCATGCTCTAAACACAAATGTGCCAAATCCCCAAGTCCTTAGGAAGTTCTGGTGTCATGTGTCAAGAACAGCTCCTCTTCCGCCTTGACCCTCAAAACACAGGCATGAAGTTATCATCGAGTTGGAATGTGGAGCTGACTATCTGGCAGGCAAGTACAGTTTAAAGCCTGTCAGACAACAGCACAGAACTCCCACTTCTGGTATGATTCCCACTGGCAAGCAGCATCTGCTCTTATGATTCAGGTAGGAACGTATGTGATTGTATGAGATGGAATGTCATGGGTTCATCCAAACACGGGATCTGGGTGCTAGGATGAAGTTTTTAAATCAGTCACCAATTCCAATAGGAAAGCTGTAAACAGAGGAGCCGATAAAATAAATAAATGTTTCATTGAATCCATGCTAGGTTCTCTGAGGAGGGAGAAGGTTCAGGCTTACCCGTGTGTTGTGATATTCTAGATGGACTTTGTATCACTGTAGGTTTTTTTTTTCTGAATCTTATATAAAATTTCAAAAGTCAGTCATTTCCTTGGCATCGCCTCACTGGGTGACTGGGGAATTCCAGCAGTCAAGACAAAGAAGTTGGCTTATTATTCATTCAGTGTTTAGTTACCAAACCCGAACTTGCAAATTTAAAGTCCTGTGTTCATTCTCTTCTTACATCAGAGAACAGTGGACTTAGCTCATGACCAAAGACTGCCTTTGCTCACACTTTCACACCCTGCAGCAATGGGCTTGTCTTGGTCCATTTTCTGGTGTTATTACAGGACACCAAGATTGTATAATTTATAAAGATTAACAGTTTGTTTTGACTCACAGTTCCAGAGAATGGCAAGTCCAGTATAGGGTGTGAGGGCCTCGTGACCTTCATAACAAGTCAGAAACCAGAAAACCGAGTGGGTGCATGCAGGAGAGCAAAAAGAGAAGAACACTGATTTATCATGACCCAGGCCACCAGTCCTTGGGCTTCTGTTGAGTGGCCTTTCCTGGGAATATGTGAACAAACATCTATTCACCATAGTCATCAGTCTGGCTGATGTAATCCGTGTTTTTAGAAGTGTGTCATCTGGACAGAATTCCAGAGTGTCACTAAGGGTGCGATCATTGAACACACATGTTACACATGTGCACAGCACATGTAAAGCAGCTATGACAGCATAAGCCCTGAGCAGGAATCGCAGGTGGGAAATAGCTCTGGCCTCAATCTGTGCTACCACCTACAAGAGACGCTTTCTCACAGAACACAGATCTAGAAGTACTAGGGCGTGCACAAATACCCACATGCCAACAACTGCCCAACCAGGCAATGGTCTCAAGTTCTTACGGTTTCAGAATCTTCTCCAGTACTATTTATAACGTTGGCTAATTCCATTTATCCCTAAAGCTTTCCCTAAACCTCATTTCTGCTGTGGGATAATATTCTTGTACATTTTAAAGTCATTTGTATTGGTTTAATAAAATGCTGATTGGCCAATAGCCAGGCAGGAAGTATAGGGTGGGGGAATCAAGCTAGGAGAATTCTGGGAAGAGACAAGGCAGAAAAACAGTCACAAGCCAGATGCAGAGGAAGCAAGACGAGAATGCCTTACTGAGAAAAAGTACCAAGCCATGTGGCTAAACATAGATAAGAATTATGGGTTTAATTAAGTTGTAAGAGCTAGTTAGTAATATGCCTGAGTACTTGGCCAAACAGTTGATAATTAATATAAACCTCTTGTGTTTATTTGGGACTGGGCTGTGGGACAGGTGTGACAGACACAGCCTTCAATATACCTCCTTGGAGATTTCATAACTGGTGTTCTCTCTCTACCCCTTGAGTGGTTTGGGGTTCTTGTTACACTCTGCCATTAACTTGACTTTCTTTTGCTCCAAGCCACATGTGCAGATCAAGGCAACTCCCATGACTAGGAGTCACAGGGTCTATTCAATGCTTAAATGACTAAATGACCTGTGTGTGTGTGTGTGTGTATTCATGAATAATTAGACCTTCACTCTGGAGTTTACTGGCTAAGAGACTAGAGAGCTATTGTGTCAGGCTGTGGTTACAGAATCTTCCAGAATCCTCTTGTCAGCCTGGTCAGGTTAATATCACCTTGCAAAAGAGGACCAAGTCTCTGTAACAAATCACATCACCCAGCTCAGATCCCTCCAAAAGCCCATGTGTCTCCCTGTGGTCCTTGGGGTCACAATGGCAGTCCAGCCCCTTGCTTTGCTGAGCTACCTCCCCATGTAGTTAAGCAGAGAAAGGCAAAGCGTTTCCTAAAAGGCAAACCAGAACTCAATTCTGCAGGTTTTTATTATTAGACCCAGAACATGTACTTCTGTAATCTCTGACAATTCAGGCTTTTAGCTGCACATTACACTGTCAGGGTGCCAAGCCCCGACTGGATACAGAGCGGTGATGCGAATCCCAGGATTCACAGGGTAGTGCAGAGTGGAGGGGTGGTTGAAGGACATGAACATGAGGAGGAGTCACAGCTCACGCGTGGAGAATGCCCTGTCAATCAGGCCCATCAGTCGGGATGACGATGCCAGTCGGTCCTCAGGAAAAGATGTTCGTATGAGCATCATCAGGCAAGCTCGTCGCCTGCCTCCTGGAACACACACGGGCACACTCGCGCTTGTGCACATGTGCACGCTTCTGTGCACACTGCACTGGCACACAGATATCTACGTTGCTTCCTCCCCATATTGACTTTTGCTTCTTTTCTCTCTAATTTCATCTTAATGCCACCCTAAATGTTTCACCAGTGATTGTGACCTGGCCTTTCTCAGTGGATTTTATAGTGACGTGTTATAGTTTTCTAAGACTGGAGGTAGGCCAGGGAGACACTGACCCACCCTGAGAGGACAGGTACCTCTCACTTCATCCTGGGGATATTCCTGTCTCAGAAAAGATAGTTCATCAATTAGACTCTGATTGTAACTAGTGCTTTGAATATTTCTTTCCTCTTCGCATTGAAGAGTAGATAAGAAGGAAGTGGTTTTCATGACTGAAAACTGGTTCACACTACAGTTTCAAGTAGTTCACCCTCAGCCTCGAAGAGCAATGAAAGCCAAAACTGGGGATCCTCCTGGCCTTCTGGGGTCCAGTATCAGACGGATCTTTAGCTCCAGAGGCTGTTGGTCTGCAGATCTTGCTTTTCATAGCTCCTTAGACTTTATCTGGAGCTCACAGACTGACCTAGCCAGTTCCTCATGGACTGTGTTATTTAATTTCAAGGGTGAGCATGAATATGCACAAGCAAAGCAAGGAAGGACAGTATGGCAGTGCCGGAACTCAGAGATATTGTATGACAGCCCAGCTGTATAGAGACACCACACTTTAGCCAGGGCTGTGAGACACTGTGTGTGTGAGCCCCGGTGGAGACACTGCCCCGTCATCTAGGCTGGGAGAGACCCTAGGTGAGCGTCGGTGTGGAGGCGGGGCCAGGGTGGAGGCGGGGCCAGGGTGGAGGCGGGGCCAGAGGCAAGGCACAGCTAACTGCTGCACTTTCTGCCGTGATTTCTTTCTAGATCTTGCTCACAAGACAGGCTGTTTCTTACTGTTGCTGGTTGATTGATATTTTTTCCTGCCATTGATAACTGAACAGGGCTGGAAAGGGAGACCGGCTGAATTCCATAGCACCCTCTTCCCCTAAAGTCCACAGTATACAGACTAAGATAAGCGCAAATCAAAGCCTGTTGCTAGTTACATTAATCACAGTGTCCTGTGGAGGGAACATGGGTTCATACCTAGAACAGTTGTGCAATTCCAGCTCCCGATCCTTAGGTATCTTCAGAGTGTATTCAGTGTCTTAGAACTGTTTGCTTTGGTGTTGGTGGAGTCTAGATGTATTCCCACCGTGTAACCAGTGGTTTTGTTGAAGACACCAAATGCAATCTTTCACAAGCTGGGCAGGTCCCTCATAAATGTGCTTACCTGGAAAATCGACTGGAAGGTAATCCTGCACATACTCACTGTAGCAGTACTGACAGCCTCTCTGGTTCTACATTTTCATTAATCAATAACATCTCAAAACGACTGTAAAGTTTTTTCTATTTCATTGAGCCTGTTGATGATGAAATAAATAA
Organism: Microtus pennsylvanicus; assembly: GCF_037038515.1. NCBI lineage: Eukaryota > Metazoa > Chordata > Mammalia > Rodentia > Cricetidae > Microtus > Microtus pennsylvanicus. Next base: position 219,293,513 of record NC_134579.1, on the reverse strand, counting down.
AATAGCATTTTTATCAACTAGATTAAAGGATCCTTAAGATTTTTAAATTATCACTGGATGCCTTCAACACTAAAAAGGTAATCATCTAAATAAAATGAGATTTAAGAAAAAAAATTGGAACACCTAGAGCTCCCCAGCGATGCAGCCGCAGCTTCACCTTGTGAGATATTATCTCATCTTTTTTTTTGAGTATAATAGAGGGTTATTTATTTAGGGATAGACTATGCACAATGCACAAATGGGTAACAGGAACTTAATCACACTGGTGGAAGAGAGGCACACTTTACATCAGCAAATATAGTATAAGAGGCCACTCCCAAGAATATGATTTCTGTGTGATTATTTCAGTTCTGGACAGCTGGGACAAAACAAGCAGCCTTCCTGTTACAGTCTAACTATAAGTATGACAAAAATGTATGATGACTGACCTATAATTCTTAATACCTATATAACTTTAAGACTTCATATTAGAACATTAAACAATTTCTAAACAACTGTGCAACAGATGAGAACAATGACCTCAAAATGTAAACAGTGTATAAGTATATAATGTCTCATCTTAAGAAAGGCTGGGGTTGAGAGCCCTAGCCCATGGCTACAGGGAGCCTGGAAGCCATTTTCCTAGAAGAGTGTATTTGTTTCTACTTGCTTAGAAGGGCTCTGTCCGTCTTTCTAAGCCAGAAAGACAGAGCAGAGGTGACATCCTGAAAGAAGCGATTGCCTGATGAAAGCCACACAGCCCAGACTCACGTAGTCACGCGTGCTCCTAGATGATTGGAAGCAGAGCTGTGAAGTGCTTTGCTCTCAGTCCTGGCCAGCATTCTGACATTCCTGAGTCCTGCCCAAAGGTGCGGAGCCTGCCAGCCTGGCCACCTCCTCAGCTTCTTACCTGCCCATTATTCCCATCAAAGGTGTAGACATGCTAGGCCAAGTACCTCACGGACTCTCCCTGCATGTGTTTAATTTTATGTTGCTTCTTTCCTAATATGTAATTATGAAAAATTACTTTCATGTGAGAATCATGGTCATGCGTTAACATTGGGAAGTCAGGCTGGGGCTTAGTAGTGGAATGCTTGTGTTACATGCTTAGTGCCCTTGATTCAATCCCAGACCTGCCAAAAGACAAGTAAAACCCACAGGTGTTCTAGCCCTGCAGGAACCATGGTTGATATGCTGGGGACCATGGTCATATCCATCTATGTACACAGATTATTTTCTCAGATAGAGCATCAAAAGTATCCGTGAGCCATACAGTCTTTTTCTGAAAGGGCTTTTGCTTTGTTCGGAAGGGCAGGCTTCTCCCTGTCCCTCCCCCTAACCTTCCTGCTCCCATGCCAGTTTGTTAATATAATCTACGCGGCACATTTTTTCAAGATCTTCCCTGTTTCAATAAACTCACAAATGCTTATGTGTCCACGCGTGTAGGAAACCATGTAATTGTTGGAAGGAGAACCCACCACCACGTCCTCGCTAACTCTCTTCTCCCTCTCCTTCTGCTACCTCTCAGTGAGGACCATTCTCACATCAGTGGCTTTGGCTCACAACATTTTTGTGATGCCTACAAAGCAGCCAGATGTGAGCATTGGCCCATCCACCCATCTCTAGGTTTCTAGCAGGCATCCCAGAGTGCTGTGAGCATCCCAGCTTGTCTACCTCTCTGTAAGTCCACTTGTGCCTGTCTATACTTACCAGTCAAGTACCATAAATGCCCCAGGACATAGTACAAAAGTTCCTGGGGGAGCTGCTGAGGCCAAAGGTAGCACATCTTACACCTCAGTCGTCAGTCAGCCAACTCTTGTCCCAAAGCTATGACTACCCACAGGGCACCAAGGTAACAACCTTTTTAGACACTTTACATCACAGAACCATCCCCCGCCCTTACCTAGACTGTAGCATAGGGTTGGATAGACATGGAGAAGAGAAAATCTCACATGATTTAGACATAAAATGTCCCCACTTAGTTCCCAGTCGGTGACTTGAGGGATAGATCCAAGTTGACTGCAGAACTGAATTCACACAGCACCAACTATCTATGCTTGTATCCACAAAGGCTACCCTCAGTTTTACACATAGAGGCCTCTCCTTACCATATGAAGAGATAAAGGCAAAGACCTATGGTTGCTGCACAAGAAGCTAGAATAAAGGGTTGTTGAGGGCACTGCCATCATGTGTCTTTGGAAACGTTGTAGAAGAGGAGGAAAGAAGGTAAGAGCTGCAGGATGCAGGGAGACACTGTGAAATACCATTTTCAAAGCAGAACTGAAGAACATGTCTTGGGTCCCCTAAGCTGCAGGATGCAGGGAGACACTGTGAAATACCATCTTCAAAGCAGGACATAAAGAACATGTCTTGAGTCCCCTAAGCTGCAGGATGCAGGGAGACACTGTGAAATGCTATCATCTTCGAAGCAGGACATGAACAACACGTCTTGGGTCCCCTAAGTTCAAAGCAGCTGTGCACATTAGAAATGGCCCTGCAGAATTCAGATGTTCTAACAGTCAGCCACACGCCGATGGTCTTTGGGTAACTAACACATCCGAGGAGAGGGGAAGGCATGGTACCTAACTGTATGGACCCTGCTGAGCTCACCAGGCTGTCCCATGGCCCAGTTCAAACTCGAAATCACACAGGTGGCTTAATAAAACTCCACTGGACACTAAATAAAAACTTATAAGTGAGAGAAATCTATGGGGCAAGGAGTACTCTTGGGGACGGAGGGAAACAGGAAGGTTGGATGGGATGATAGACCAAAACATACCACATACATGTACGAAAGTGGGAAGGAATAGAATCTACTAATAAACAAATGGATTTCACATGAAGGCAGCCTGACGCCAAGAAGAGTTCAAGACCTCTGCTTTCTGCAAGTCCTTTTAAAGGACACTAATCCTACATGGATGGAGACACACGATCTCGTCTCCTCTCCAGAACCCCACCTCTCAATACAGCGAGGATTTGGGGATCAGGTTTCGCATGGATTTTGAAAGGTACCCAATATTCAAACCATGGACTTAGATCCTCTATGTTGTATGTGCTTGAAGTTGTCCTATTACAATGTCTAAGACGTAAAACAGGCCTTGGGAGATATGGGCGATCCTAGGCCCCCTTTGAGAAATCTGGATCCTATCGTCATGTGAAATTTAAAGACACACCCTTCGGTATCAGATTAAAAAAACAAACAAAAAATAACAAACATACACTCATTGCCATCACCTTTATTAAAAATTGATGAGAAACTCAGTCACTTTAAAATGAAACTCAAAAAAGATAGGATGTCGGCTCTCAGAGATGGAGCCTGACTTTTAATGTTTACATGTGTGTCTATATGTCAGTGTGGGCTGGCGTATGGGTTACTGATGGAGGAAGGTCATTGGCTAATAAAGGAACTGCCTTGGCCCTGTGGGTGGAGTAAACAGAACAGAATGCAGGGAGGAAGAGGAAGTGAGGTCAGACTCGACAGCTCTCCTCTCGGGAGCAGACGCCTCAGAGAGACGCCATGCCCCGCTCCCAGGCAGACACACGCGATGAAGCTCCGACCTAGAATCTTCCCAGTAAGACCGGTGCTCACAGATTATTAGAGATGGGTTGATCGGTATATCAGAATTAGCCAGTAAGGGCCAGAGCTAAAGGGCCAAACAGTGATTAAATGAATACAGTGTCTGTGTAATTATTTCGGGGCATAAGCTAGCCGAGCAGGCGGCTGGGGTGTTGGGGACGCAGCCCCGCCGATGCCCTTATTACTACAGGTTACAAAACTAGAAAGAGTCGTGTGGAAGAGAAGAGGTGGTGAGGAAGGGAGATGAGTTCCTGAAAGCAGGGAGGGGCCACTGGGGTGAGTGGGCAGGGGGTGGGGGAGAAGAGGGAAGAAGAAGCAAAACCAAATTTGTTTGAAAATGCTAAAATGAAGTCTAATGTTCTTTATGCTAATTTTTCAAAAGAAGGGGAAAAATCCATTATTTGTAGATAATCCTGCATCGCAACAAAAGTTGTGGGAAAGTTGTTAGAAATGTCCTGGGCCTGGTCAGTTGTTCACTGCAAGACTGACATAGACAGCAAACTTCGTGTCTAAGGGGCAGCAATGGTTAGAAACTTAACTTTTAAAAGATTTCATCTGTACACTAGGCCTGGAGGCAGAAGACTATAATCCTAGCTACTTGGGAGGCTGAGGTATAAAGACCCACATTCAAGGCCTGTATGGAAAATTAGTCAGAGGTATTGTCTCAAAAACGACAAGAAGTGGGTGGAGTATGAATCTAGGTCAGTGGTTCAGCTCTTGGCTCGCCTGGCATGTGTGAGGCCTAAATGTAATTTCTAGTGCTGGTGGAAAAGAACATTCATAAAGAATCATACTATTAACTATTTACCTAAAAGAAAAAGCCCTATAATGCACATAATTCTCCCTCTCCCTCTCTCTCCTCTCTCTCTCTCTCTCTCTCTCTCTCTCTCTCTCTCTCTGTGTGTGTGTGTGTGTGTGTGTGTGTGTGTGTGTGTGTGTGTGTGTGTGTACACATTAGTTTAAGTGAAATTTTCCCATTTGGGCTGATAATGCCCCCTTCAAGAGGCAAAGACCATCTAAAAAACCCCCAACCCAGGCACGAGAGGCCTCTTTTGAGTTGTTGGTCACAGTTATCCAAAAGACCCCAAAACGATCACAGGCTGTTTGTCTTGCCCTTGGTTGCTTCTCATAGAAGTAGAAGGTAAATTTCTATTGCTGAAGACACCACACATTTCAGACACAAGGCCCAGAAACTTTGAAGCTGGACCTGTGTGAAAGCCTCCTCCCTGAGGACTAGCTCACAGGGTACCAGAAGGCATCGTGTAAGCTTCCAAAGGGCGGAGTCGACCATCAGTCCCGCCCAGCTACTGTAACATGCCTGTGAACCGTAGCAATGACAAACATGGCATGATAGATAACCATAGGGTGCGGTAGTGGGACACACACCTTGGCGATAACCAACAACTCTCTAATTGGGCTTACGATCCACTCAATAAGAGGGAAATCAAGTCTAGTACTGGAAACCTAGCCAGCGTCACTACCCGTGAATTTATGGATCTTGAAGGAAAACTTACAACTGCCAATTTACTAAACCAGCACAATCCCTAGCTACATTCTAAACATTTGTCTTTATATCCACAGATAAGGGTAGCCCTCAGCTCTCATCAAAGAAACTTCTCTTTAAAACAGACAGAGACCACTACAGAAAACCACAACTCAATTGAAATGCAGAGTTGTTGCGCCCAGTCCCCGTGGACACACCCACGAGACACTCCCAACACCTAAGGCTCGGGGATGTTGCAGAAGAGAGAGTGGAAATATTGTTAGAGCCAGAGTATCAGGAAGTTGGCTGTGAGGTTCTCACCAACAGGACCACCTAGATATGATCTGAACAAGAACAACAATATATACATCAAAGTGGATGGGAAAACCCAGAAAGTCTCAACCCTACACAAAGAACTAGACGGCTAAGGGATGCGGAGAGTGGGGGAGATAGTCTTTCCCGGGGAAGAGCACTCTGATTGGTTATCCGTACCAAATGCCCGGCCCTAAAATACACATATAAGTAACATAGTACAGACAGACTGAGCAGGTTATATTAGAAGTATATATGCACACACATCTATGCATGTGACAATTAATAGGAAAGAGGAAATGAATTTGAAAGAAAGCAAGGGATGGGTATAAAGGGAAGGGAGAAATAATATAATTGTATCATAATCTCAAAAGTAAAAGAAAAACAGAAAATAAAAGATATATTTTTAATAGTGACTAAAATATGAAACATGGCTGGGGGGCAACCTGAAAAAGGCTGAGGCTCAGCTTCAGGAACTGTAGAGTTCTGTTGAATGACACAGAAGGACCCTGAACATTTTAGAGATTGTTGAAGGAAGACTGTGTTCACAATGGCCCAGTGCTGGGCAAATGGAGTAGAGGAACATGGACAGACGCAGTCAGGGCTCAGGAGCTTGGCAGCATGGCCGTTCCCTAGGCCAGGCTCCACCTGTCCGTCCTCAGTGTGTCGGACACAGAGCAGCCAGTCTCCGAGTGAGGGAGAGCCATAGTATTGAGGGCAGGCAATAAATTCTGACTCCACAAACATTTCTGTGAGCCTGTGGCTCAGATGGCTGGAAGTCGCTCTGACTTAAGAGGGATGTTGACGTAATTACAGGTCTGGACTCCCACAGTCCAGTCCCAGGGCTGAATTTATGAGGTCCAACTGCACTGTTCAGAGAAGAAAACTCTCGCCGTGGAAAATGGTCACCCGCTAAATCTTCTCTGTAGAGAAAGTACCCTTCGAGCCACAGTCCCAGGGGCCCCAGCTCTGCAGCACCCCCTCTCACAATTCCCACCTGACAGGTGTCCACATCCTCTTCTGGGTGTGGCTTTGCAGGTGCAGTCAGCTTATGCAGTCAGGAGCCCCCGGCCCACCCTCCTCTCCTGCCTGGTCCTGGCACGTCTCAGCTCCCTGCTGTTTCCTGCCTCCCTCCTGTTAGGAAGCCAGTCTCACCCAAAGGCAGTGACCTCACTCTGTCCGGGCACCACCATCATCTTGGCAAAGGACCCTCTTCTTTGGCATTGTCTTTATCGCAGTAGGCAGAGGGGGAGGGACCTTCAGCTTCCCTTCCTTTCCCACCTCCTCCCCTGTCCTCCTCACCGCCAGCCAGAATGCAGATGGTAGCAGTAGCTGTGATTCCCTCTCCAGGTCCCCGCCCTCCAGCCTCCTCCCCATCCTCACACCAGGCCCAATGACCCCAGTACCTTTTGCTCAGTTTCCGGTTTTTTTTTTTTTAAAAAGTCGTAACCTCCAACCTTGATACAAATAGTCTCTGTTCTACATGTCACTGCAACCTTGCTGCCCATACCCTATGCTCCCTCCAGCACACACACAATTTATGGCCTCCTCTCAAATTCTTTCAGCAGGGCTTCTAAACATGTGAGCAACACAGAGGTCACAGAGGAAAAGCACGGGAAACAATGTCTCCTTCACTTTGAGTGTGATATGCACCTGCATATGTGAATATGGGTATGCAGTGGGGGGGGGGGTGTCTGTGTCTGTCTGTCTCTGTGTCTGTCTCTGTGTGTGTCTGTATGTCTGTGTGTCTGTGTGTGTGTGTCTGTCTCTTTGTCTCTGTCTATAACTGTCTATATGTGTGTCTGTCTATGTCTGTGTATATGTTTGTGTGTGCCTGTGTCTGCATGTGTATGTGTCTGTGTGTGTGTGTTTGTATATGTGTGTGTCTGTGCCTGTGTGTGTCTGTGTGTCTAAGTGTGTGTCTATGTGTGTTTGTCTGTGTGTGTTTGTCTGTGTGTGTTTGTCTGTGTGTTGTATAGTCTGTGTCTGTGAGGTATTTGCACAAGCTTTCATGTATGCCTATGTGTGCAGGTATCTGCTCTGTGCCCATGTCTCTGTGTGTATGTAAGCCTGTACGTGCAAGTGATACGCTTCTGAGCATTGAACAGTGGCCATTGTTTTCTTCTTGGCAGTAGAAAGACTCACATACCACCAATCTTTGGGGACCCCTTGGAAAGGTAGACATGCACCTAGGATGAAGCCTAAGGAAAGTTGCAGGAGGCTTGGATGAGCTGGGCTGTGAGTAGGATACTCTATTCTTAGACTCACCTTGGGCAAAGGCTGGGTCATTGCTGCATGAGATGAAAGACCTGGAAGCCCTTTAGACCTCCAGTGACAAAAGAATGTGCTTCCAGGACCAGACTTCATTTCTGAGAGCTGAGAGAGAGAGCATCAGAAGGTGAGGGCAGCCTTCATGAGCATGCCTGGGGACTCTGAGGGCACTGTGGTATTTTATTGTCTTCAAGATGTCAATCAAGATGCATCTTACCATCTAGAATACATCTAGATACATCTTGGCACGTGATCATGGTTTAAAGTGGCAAAACCAAGTGTCCCAGATTAGACTTCCCTGGCTATAAACATAATTCCTATGAATGTGGGAGCATGCCCCCCACTTCAGACCAACTGGATCCTAAACTTAAGCTGGGCCCAGGAGCCACATCTGCCAAAAGTCTCAGGAGGCTTTCACAAGACATTTGCAAATGCCAACAAGGAAAACAAGGCCATGTGACTCTGGCTACAGGCACTGAAGCTTGAGGACCCACGAGACTCCAGAAGGGGAAATCCTGCCTTTGACTAGAACAAGCTTCCAATGCCCTTGGGGCATATCAGGACAGACAAGGCTGCATGCCCACTGACCACTTTCTGTGGTGGTATCCCGGCCCTTTACCTGGCTTGGAGTCTATGCAGTAGGCCAACTGAAGCTGTTGTTACAAAGAAGGTGAGGGCAGTCAGGGTCCCTTCATGTGCGTGTCTGGGGACTTGGAAGGCAGCCTGGCATTTTGTTTTCTTTAAGATGTCAAGCAAGATACATCTACCATCTAGAAAAACAGCCTCTCTGGAATAAAGGATGCCTGTGGCTAAGAAAAATCTTTCAACTTATAACTAATAGGGCACCTTTGTGGGTCCTGGGACTCCTCCGTCAGCTTCCTGTCTCTGCAGGACAGCTCAGTGGCTCCAGCCTGGACCTGAGGCATTTTCCAAAGCTTTTCTTCATAACCCCAGACCTGCAGCAGGAAGATGCCTTAGAGCCGGAGACTAACAACTCTGCATCTTCCCAGGAACCATCACGGATTTCCAAGAGGTGACTGTTACAGACCTTCCATGCAGACATCTTTCCTAGGGCCACCTTCCTTCAGCCTGGAGGAATCCTGGGGACCCAATGGATGGGCCTGATTCCCTGGTCCAGGGGAGAGTCTTCCCAGAGCGGCTGTCTCTCAGCCTTGGTCACAGGCTTCATCAGCTCTGCAGTTTCAATGCAGAAACACTCTCATCGCTCAGGCCCAGCTATGATCCTCACTTGCCTTGTTTGTGGGCCCAGTGTATTAACCATATAGAAGTGGCTGGGCATGAGACACACTTAGCTGTGTAGAAGCAAAAGACACTAGATGCAAAATTTTCTGACCCACAGATCCTTCAGAGCTGAGGTGGGATACTGTGCCCACATGTCCACATAGCAGACCTAGATTCTGAAGAATCCTCTGCCCAGTCTGCACTGTTCAATCAAAAACACAGTTTTCCACACAAAGCCTCTAACCTGCTCTTTTAAACACTGCCAATCAGATGACCTAGCAGGGACTTGGCTTTGTAAAACAGTTTTCTGCACTGACCTCACCTAATCCAACAGCAGAGGTCCCATCCCAGTTGTAGACACAGAGCAGATTCTTGGTGTCTGTTTTGTTTCTTTTTGTTCCCCAAGCTGGTGTCAAACTCTTGAGTTCAAACCTTATCTTCCTGTCTCAGCTTCTAGAGTAACTACGGCCTGCTCATCTATCTGACAAGAGTCCACACTTGCTTTTCTGTAGTCAACCCCCCCCCACTTTTTTTGCCTAATGAGGCAAATGCAAAACATTAATGTTGTAGATATTCACTGCTAACAAGCCCAGCTGAATGTTTCTGCTCCCTGTCTTAGGTTCCACAATCGCATATGCACTAGTTTCTAGTCCTCCTCTACTCCGGGATACTTCCTTAGGAAGGGAGCTGTCCTCTGACGGTACCTGTTCAATACCCAGCACATAGAAAGGGCTTGAAGGAGAGTCAGGAGTGGCCGAGTGTGCACCCAGGGTCTTGCCTGCATAGGTATTTTGTTCCATGGGTTGGGGGAAACAACCACTGTCCGAACAACATTCTCAGCAGGCACCAGGGTGGCTCCTGCTCCACAGAGCAACTCTTCTGTAGCATCTAAGGCCAGAGGGGAAGGGTTTCTCACACACAACACTAAAAAGGTTCTTCTGGAAGCTTCTGGGGACCAACAACTGGCGCCCAGGTCCCAAGCACCAGGTAATCACTCGGTGACTTAGTCTCCAGCCCAAAAGTAACATCCTCCTTGGGACACAGAGGCCAGAGCCCGGGCCAGTCACATTCGGCTACAGGTTGGACATGTGACGCTGGAAACTGGGCCAGGAGTGAGGCTGAAGGCTCCCAGGAATCTTCTGCCCTTATATTGGAAGGTGAATCCCTGTGACTGGGGAGCATCTTGTCACAAGTTGCTTCTGCTGCAAAAGCTGCACACTCACCTCATCACAGGCAGCTATGACACCAGCAGTGTCCAGGGGCCCAGGCCCTGGCTGCTGCATTGACTATACTTGTCCACTGGACACCCACTAAGGTTTCTCCCTGCCCGGCACAGGATGACCAGAAGAAGGCCCGAGTCAGAGGCAGAACACATCAAAGAGTATTTGTCTTGGTTTGTGGCCTATTTGGGTCAACACCAAGATAAACTGCTCTTCGGCCTGAACTGCTAACAGACAGCCACTTCTTAGTCACTTCTGCTGAGGGATGCACAGCTTTCCCTTGGTCAGAGCATCGTTGACTGGGGCCCTAAGACCACAGTAACTGTGTCATTGAGTGTGTGGACGGGAGGTTCTCGTGTCATGTGCTCAGTATGGGCTAGGAAACATTTTTAAGATTTCTGCCTCCAATTCTGTGTGTCAGGCCCTATGACTTTGACCCCATTACTCAGATGAGGACAATGAGGCACCAAGAATTCGTGTCTGAGGCTGGTAAGTGGCAGAGCCTGGAACTCACACAGGACCTAACCCCTCCATTAGCCTGTCACAGTGAGGTCTGTGACAAGGAGGGCTCCATGTCCACCAAATTCATGCTCTGCCCTCTCTGACATGTGCCACCCAACACTCATCAACCCTCTTAGGACAGCTGACTTCCGTCTGCATCAGGACAGCTTCTCTAGTCCTCTGCAGCAAGCAGACATCCTGAGGAACACCGCGAAGCTCTCCTCACAGGAGGAAAGTGTCCAGAGAAGACAGCGTTGGCAGGATGTGACTAGGGGAGAGCGTCACTCTGCCCACTGAAAGAAATGAGAGATAAATCTGCCAGTTTATGCGAGGAGGCCACCAGCCAAAGCCACCTTAGTGTGCCCTCTCTGACACAGGAAGCCGAACTCAGAACAGAGTGACCTAGAGCTCGTATTAACTAGCGTGATACAATGGATTTACATTATCAAGAAGCTTGCCTTTTCTCCGTCCATGCATGAAACAGGCTAACCTGGGAGGGGCAGAGGGCACTCCTGGGAACCCTTGTGTCTCACACCTGAGGCTTGAGAAAATGTCTCCAACTCTTCCAAACCCCCTTTGCTGTAGCACCTGCAGCTTGTTTACTGTTGCTGCATAATGTTGGCCACAGAATCCTCAGAAGCATGAAGCTATGTGCTTTGATTACCTACATGTCTCTGTTTCGTTATAGTTCCCTCCCAGATTAAAACATCCCATCCTGTAATAAGCTCCTTCAGCAGGAAGGTGAACAACTCCGAGTATCTTCCGGAAGTCCCTGAAACAAAATAGATTCACAAGGCTCCTCCTGGCCAGAGTAAGGAACAAAAGTTGGCCATCCCTCTCAGGAAGAGAGATGACAGAGTGCAACGGACACTCTCAGACCTGGCCAGTTGCCTGGAAGAAGAAGAAACCAGTGGATCTTCCTGGAAGAGGCTTAGACCAACGGAGGCACCTGGAGAGGACCCTCTCCAACCTGTTGAGCTGCCTGCAGGCTGTGCAGGGTCTCCAGGTTTCCAGCTTTGGAAAGCTATCACCAATACCAGGGTGGGCTTTGGTGATGTAGCTGTTGCTGAGTCATTTCTGCTCCTGTGAGTTACCTGTCACCCATATTCCTGCAAGTAAACCCGGTAAAACTCATTGGCAGAGAAAGCTGAACTCTGGGGGTGTCTATACTTTGGTCTGTGGTGGGTTCTCTATGGGTGAGTGGATGGTTAGAATCAGGGTCAGCTGTGGTCCTCGGGTTGCAGGCCTCTCTAACGCCACACTTACAGGCGGGCCTGGAAGTCTCACCTCATTTCCTGTTCTCCAGAAGATCCCCTCCCATCCACCTGTCTAGAGTGGCCTCCCTTCTGCAGCCAGCTCAGAGAACTGCGTCCAGAGCCCAAACTATATTGATTTGTTCCCTGGACTGTCCCCCTATGGCATGGTCACATTGTGGTGGTCATTTCCACTTCCATTACAGGAAAACCACTTCCCCCTTGCCCAAGTCCATGAAGAACCATGGGAGGAGGTGTTGGGCTACCCAGGGGTCTGCAGTGGTAGCAGGCTTAGGATTTCTTCCTCTACTTTATTCCAGAAATACCTTCACATGATAATGTAGCTGGATAGTTCCCAAGTAATTTTCTGGGGTGCAACTGTTCCCCAAGGAAACTAAGGTCCAGAAAGCAGGAGTGATAGGGTCTTACATGCAGCCGAGGGACAGGCTGGCACTGCCCCATGCCTCAGTAGGCCATTGCATTTAGCTGAGGATGCCTATCCCTTCCAACTATTCACCAACTTATTCATTCAGCCATTATGTACTGAGCCCAGCACATGCCGGGGCTGCTCTTGGCATAAGGGAAACTGTGGTTTGAGAATAGCTGGGAATCCTCACCCTCGTGGGGCTTTCTTCCTTGTGCAGCTGTATCTTTGCACCGATAGAAGTACGCAAGGTGAAGGTGGCAGAACTCAGCAAGGCAAGAGAAAGGAAGCTCGTGCAGCTAGCCGGATGCAGATGAACCAGCATCGGTGGTTCTTGCTCTCCTGTGCTCAAGCATCCAGGCACGTGCTAGCGCTTGACACATTTCTCCTTTTATCACTATGGTGGGGTTCTAATCCACTTAAGTATTTCTGACCAGAAGTCACCGGCCTACTTTACCTGAACATGCCGTCTACTGCGTGTCCAGGCACTCTGAAGCCCTGCCATTCTTTGTCTGAACGAAGGCTGGCCCAATGCATGGGCCAGTTTCTCAGCAGCTTTCTGCCCTCATTTGCATCTTCCTCTCTTCCTTTCCCAGCCTCCTCCCACTTGTCCCTCTTGTCACCTCCTACAGAGGACAATCCTGGGTGTAGGCCAGCACAGCTGCACATCCACCTGGTGTGGGAGAGTGGAACTCAGCACCTGTGACCCTGGGCTGAGAGAGAAGCAAACGCTAAGGTCTGGGAGCAGACCCAGACTCAGAAAAATGGGCAAGTGAAGAGAATCAAGCAGGGGGCATGGCTGGCTCTGTGACCATCAGGGACAGAGCCAGAGGTCTGCATTGCTGCCAAGTTCCGCAGGCTATTTGCATTATCATCCAGGGCTTTGGGAGACTGGCCAGACAGGAGAACCAAGAGTAAGGTCTTCCTAGAATACATGTTCTCAACCCCCAATTTGGAGCTAAGTCTTCTGTCCACAGTGCTAGACTCTAAGCCATGGGAGGAGCCCCCAGCCCCCTCCTTGGGCCCACAGAGAAACAATATCATCACAGGTTTTCCTTAGAGAGTTCAGTTCCAGGTCCTCTGAGCTGGGCCAGGACTGGAGGCCAGATCCAAGTGTTTTCCAGAACAGCCAAGCGTCCCCAGCCCTACCTAAGTAGTGGCTTCCAGGGGGTTAGCCAGAGTCCCCAGCCCTGCCTGGGTAGTGGCTTCCAGGGAGTTATTATTTTAGTGATAACTAGGAAAGAAATCAGGTCAGTAGCACTTCCCCCTATTGTTAGGTCTCTTTATCAGAGCCTGGAAAAACCACAGCAGTCCCCAAGGGCCTGGGGCAGAGTAAGGCTCCGGACAGGAAACACAGAAATGGTTTCAGCAGGTAAGAGAGCCCCATGTGTTGGAACCTGGAACAGTGTTGTCCTGACATTTTGAAGTTCTCAGAGCAACTCACAGGCAAAGCCTTTCTCCCCCGCTCCCAGGGAGGAAAGGTCAAGAGAAAGTTGCAGGAACTTCTGCAAGTGTGGGGACAATGGCTTGGGGAGGCAGAAACCTTCGCTGGGCACCTCAGCTTTGGGCACCACCACCTACAGCTCTTCTGAGCTCTAATCACCTTGTTTAAAATTAAAGTTACAGCGCCCATTCCGCTTTGGGGCCTGCAGGAAGCTTGGAAACACCTGTAGGTGCCATCTGCAGACAGGACAGAAGAATGTTCTTCCTCAACACAACACTTTAGATGTCAAAAAACCAGTTGATCTGGTTGACTGAGGACCAAGATAGACAGGCAGCCGAATCTCTGGTTGAAGAACAAACAAGGACTTGTCCCTCCGTCTCAAGGATGCTGGGCGGTGGGGTGGGGGAGAGGAGTGAGAACTTGGGTTTTCCAAGGGTGGATTGTGATTTGATGCCTGATGGTGATTCGTACAGTGTGTGATATGATGGTTATAGAGACAGCTATGTTTATCTACATTGTGATAGCAACAGATAAATGTTGGGTATGCAAGAGGTACAGAGATGGAGGTACAGACATGAGTGATTGATATAGATGACAATGATAAGGGATATATAGATAAATTATAGATACAAAGTTATGTATATTAATGATAGATAAAACTAATGAAGCCAAACAAGTGATAGATAATAGATGATAGCTAGCTAGGTCATCTATAGTAGATTGATATATAGATAGATACATAGACAGATAAATACTTTTATTTCAAGGTTAAGTTACCAGTATAGGGTCTAGGTAGTAGTGGAACACAAAGGCCAATGAAGAATACTCTGAGCAGTGTACAATACAGAGCCTGTTCCTCCCAGAAGCAAACCTGCTTTTCCCCTGCAATACAGATTAAATCCCTGGTCACTTATCCTTTTATGCATTCATTGATTAGCTTAAGTTTAAAATACTGATCACCTGGTAGATGCCAAGCTCCGGGCAGAGATGCTGGGATGCAAGCCCTGAGGAGACAGACCCAGACACTGCCTACAGCCCTACCTTCTGCAGAGCACATAAATCAGGCATGGTTAGCACAACATTGGAGAACAACCCTCCCATGGCCATCACCATCAAGGGTCCTGTAACCACCAAGAAAGCCAAAGTCCTGGGAGTGGGGAGCAGTGGCAGAGGAGCGGGCAATGCAGGAGGCTGAGAAGGGCTGGGTACAGATGCCAGGCAAGGGTGAACCAACATGGAGCAGAGACCACACCACACAGGGACAGGAATTATTTTGAGAACAGCAGTAGCTATATGAGATTGTTTTGTGTTGCTGTAGCGGGATCCCAAAACACAGCTTTGTCTGTGCAGAAAAAATTATTTCTCAATTGTGAAGGCTAAGCAGTCTAGGATAAGAGGCTAGCATTAGGCGAATACCTTATTGCTGCATTGTCTCACAGTGAGAGGACAAAAAACCAAGGGCTTAGCGCACCTCCGCACAGTTAACCCACCTTACAGAACATTCGTGAGGGTTGGACCTTTGTGATGTAATCCCATTATTGAACTTTATACCCTCAAACCATTGTTGCCTTGAGGTTTAAGTTTTCAGCATAAATTTTAAGGGACAAATTCAAACCGTAGCGGGGACAAGATCAGATTTCTGGGAAACCAAGAAGGAAGTCACTCTGAGATGAGAGGCCTTGACCCGAGGTGCAGAGTGCAGAGGCCTGAAAAGTGGGGTACCCTAGGACCTGTGGCTAACAAATACGGAATCACCAAGGACGTAGACAGGAGGAAGTCCAGACCTGAGGCACACTAAGAGATAAACACTTCACATACATCGGGCATCTATCTGTTTTCTCCCGGATTATTCAGGAAGAATTTGTCTATGTTTGGATGGAGCTCACAGTGACTGGTTATCGCTGTGTAAAGCACTGGTAGGGGACATGGGGAATGGCTTCCAAGTGATCTACAAGGGCCTCCGTGTTCTAGAGAAGTCACACTCTCTGTCTCTGGATGATGCTGACAACTCTGCTCTAGTGACACCTAACCCTTGCCTGCCTGGCAACCCTTTGTCATCATAGTGTACCTCCCCCAGGTCTGTACAGCCATTTAACCCCAGACAAACCAGGAGCTGCCTGCCATGCCTTAGACTTTTGTCTGCTTTTCAGTCCTGTATCTTCCCGTTTATGACAACTGAGTTCAACCTCAGATGCTCACAGGGGCACTGACTTCTGTCTTTTGTAGCCTTCCTATGGAGATACACTGGGATGCATAGCCTGTGCAACCATGACTATCTTAACCAGGCAGGCCCCCCCGCTTCCCCTGGAGACTCATTCTGCCTGTCCCCAGGGCCAGCATATAGATGACCAGAAGTCCTGACCTGCCCTGGCTTCCTTCTTTCATAGACATCTCTCCTTCCCTGTCCTCTTTCATGAAGAGCCCAGCCACACATGGCCTAACACATCCCTACCACAGCAAGACCCAAGGGGCACGTCAGTGGGGTAGATTCCCAGGCAGCTGCCTGTGGGGGGTTGGTGAGCTTGTGAGGGGCAAAGAAGAGGGGTATAGTCTTTTGTTCCCAGATTCACAAAGATCCTGCCTGCCTGCCCGCCTGCCCGCCTGCTCGATGATAAACATCTGGTGGGTGTAGGCTATTGGGTGGTTACCAGATGTCTCGGCGTTTGCAGCTGTGTGTTGTCCTGAAGACCGAGCGTCCAGCTGTTTAGCCCGTGCAGTCCTTTAAACATCCGGCATTGATGAGCCCTGCACATAAAGAAAGGGTCTCTCACAGGCTTCTGTAGACCTTCTCGGTGGCATCTCAGCCACTGACCCAACCTTAAAGTCTCTTGTCTGAAAACTTGAAAAATTATACATTTCCCCCCTCATTTTCCCGACACCAATTTGTGAGACTATCTCCAATGTAGGGTTCCTTGTCCATCTGCGACGTGAACTCAGGATGGAGGGTAATAGGAAAGCATCTGCAGACTTCAGAGCGGACCACAGGGAATGTCCGGGCCTCCATTCTGAAAACGGTAGCTGCAAACGAACCCTTGAGATGGAGCTTAAAGCCCCATGTAGTGGGCATCAGAGGCAGGCCAAGACCGAGATGCTGAGATCTCCCACACGAGCGAAGGAACCGCACTAATGAGGCATTCAGCTCACCCTGTTTCTGTCTCCCCTGCTCTATTACATGGACACATAGATGAAGCTGTCAGAATTAGCACTTAATAATCAATGGTCCTATCCAGGAACACTGCCTGCCCATGACCCTACGCTGCTAAAGGCAAGAATGTGGGATCTCGGAGTCCTGGTACTAACTCTTTTACAGCTAAAAAACCACAGGAGACATCTTCTACTTTCCAGGTCAGTGAGGGGCAGATTCCAGGCAGCATGGGTATAGCTGTGATGCAGCTATTGTGTAAAAGAGGGCAGAAAGTATGGATGATACACATAGGAAAAACCGCAAGGCAGCCAGTGCAAGACGTCTTTGAGTGTACAAGGATCTGGTCTCAGACCAGTGCCCAAATCTGTCACCCTATCACTTTCATGGGCAAGGATGAGTATACACAAATACATGTGGGAATTAATAAATAAATATTTCACACATGTAGAGAGAAAGAAGCAAAAGCAAGGATGGTCCTCACCAAGACAAATTTGCAAGCTTGTGTTTGCGCACCAAGACACCTGAATGAAGCTCCCCAAGTATGTTGCATGTCCTCATCTGAATACCCTCCCTTTCTCCTTCATGGCTTCCCTCCTGCCCCATATATTCCTGCACGTTCTTCCTCCACATTTCATCCACGTCCTTTCCCTGAATCTTTCTTCCATGACCCTTTCCAGTGTCCTCTTCCTCATCTCTCTTCTACTTCCTGTGCCATGCCCTTCCTCTAATTCTCCTAATTGTTTATTCTTAGCCCCGCATGCCTTTCTTAGGGCTGATCTCTCTTGTAAATTTTGACTCAAGTTAAACCCTACATCAGATTTTCCATCTTTACCCCAGATTCACCTCCAACCCTATCTTGTGTTTATGAACTTGCTTGTAGAAGGTGTAAGAAAACATAGAAAAGCCGTAAGACAAAATCTCTCCTCTGATGACTACCTGCACTGAAATCTAAGAATTCCCACCTAGCCCCAAAGCAGAGATTGTCATCTTCTTATAGTTCTATGAAATTGTCTCCTGACTAGATGAAGGTGAACTGATTTGTTTATCATGTGTATTCTAATACTCAGGAAGGTGAAATGTCTAAACTGAGATACTGGGGGAAGAAGGGATCACAACAGAGATATGTACGCCTAGATGGTGGTGAGCCTTATCAGTGGTCTCAGCAAAAACTGGCCATGGGAAGAGAAAAAGAACATTTTCCAAGAAAGGCAAGTAGAATTTAAATAGGCAAGCAGGATGAAACAGTGGATCAACAGATAGACCAGTAAATATATCAAATAAGATAGCAGGACACTGAATAAGCAAGTAGGACATCAGGTGGGTGAGAGAGACATTAGATATGTTATAATCAGACCAGGAGGATGTCAGTTGGGCCAACAGTATATCTGATGTGTGAAAATGTCATCAGATGTGCCGGTAGGGTAGCCAGTTAGCCAACAAGCTACCCAGTGTGCAAGAAGGACTCACATGGGCCAAGAGGACATTAGATGGGCAGGTAAGATCTTGTGAACTCTGATTCTGAAGATGAAAAGGGCAATTATTGAATGGCCATCAGGAACCTGCTTCCTCCTCTTGCTTTGCCCATCTACCAGTACCTCCTGCCCTGGTCACGAGGATGCATCCCAGCTGCGGTGGCCATGAGGCTCTGCTTGCCAGTCTTTCTGACAGGAGTAGCTTCTGTCTACACTTCCTAGGCATCTGCTTCTATTTGGAAACATGGAGGCCTTGCTAGTGGCTGCCACCCCCTCAGTAGGAAATGTGTGAAGGGTGTGTTTCAACCTCTCCAATGGAAGGATTGACTGCAGGCAGGCAGGTTTCTGAGCTCAGAATGTGAACCCTTCAGCTTCCTGAATACTCACTGTGATAGGAAGTGTTTACTTAGTGGCCCATCACAATCATCCAGGCGGCATACATTTCCAGAAACTGCTCTTGCTTTGGTTCTGTAAAGCCATCCTAATCTTTCCTCTGCCTTCTATGTTTCTCTTAGTTCACTGCCTTTTGCTGGTCTACTGTGCTCTAAACAAAACTCATCAGGTGCTGCGAGACAGAATGGAGAGAAAGACTGTGAAGAACCTGAGCCAAGGCAAACGCATTTGAGGCACAGGACGCTGGCCACATGATAAATCCTTGTTTAGTGAATGAAGACTTACTACATCCAGCTCAACATGGGAAAAACAGGAGATATTGGCAGTTTATATAGTCACTGGTAACCAGGATAGGGCTCTTTTTTTGTGTGTGACAATAAACCCATGTTTAACCAAACTAGAGGAAAAGGAAAAGCAGTCCCCACCCTTGAAGCACACATGATTCAGGTGCTTTCCCATTGCCTCAAAGAAATGGACAGCCCCTAGTGTGTTAGGGTACTGTTCAGAAGGCATCTTCTCCAGGCCTCTCTGTGGTAAGATTGTATCTACTTCACCAGAAAAACCTAAAAGGATCAAAAGAACTAAGTCTCCAGCTCAGAAAGCAGCCAGTAGCGGTTTCTGGGTGCTAGAGGTCAAAGTCAGCTGATCACAGCCATTACACCCTAACGTGTCTTCATGAAACTGTCTCTACTGTGTTCTGCACCCTGGGAGGAGCCAGAAATGCGGGGCAAACAAAGCTTATTTAATTTCCATAAAATCTTTTCTCAAGACTGCAAACCTTCCATGTCCTTTTCAATATCTTTCTCTGTGCCCTTCTCATTGTCCATGTCCCTTCACCTTCCTTTCCTCCTGTGTGTCCCCTTTATTCCATGTCCTCCTCCATGTTCCCATCTATGTTCTCCTCTACATCCTCCATGTCCACCCCCTACTCTCCCAACCCTGTCTCCTCCATGTTCCGCCTCTGTCTTTCCTCTTCCAGGTCCCCCCTCCATTTACTCTTCCATACACTCAGCTTTTGGAAGGTGGTGGACTCTAGTAGCTGAAAGTCTATTTACTTCTAGCAGGACATATATGATTAGAAAATGTAGTTGAAATTTGGGTCTCTACGGCAAGGTAGTTTGGAGATTTGTCTTCCCAGCCCTGCAAGGAAGCATATACTTTACTTTATATTTGACATTGCATAATGAATAGGTAATGTATCTTAATCTTTTTACCTAATAAGATCCAATTTTTTGCTAAAATATACGGACATATTCAAAAATAAGGACAAGGACAGGCAAATCTGTATATTGTCCTGTATCTAGCTGGTGACAAGTGCTCTCTGGGATCCGCGGCCGCACTCGGATGGAGGATCTGGAGGGGAAGTGGTCCATGAGCTCTGGTGTATTCAGAACCCTGAGGGCAGCGAGGCATCAAGGTGGAAGTCCCCAGCTACAGTCTCTGCTGGTTTCAAACTGAGAAAATTAGCTGGAGAATCCTGCCTTCTGGAATCCTGCCCTCTTCCTCCAGTCTCCTTTCTAACTGAAAATTCTGATAATTAATTATAGTGTACTACAAGCTACATCTTCTACTTTTCAACAGAAAGTGTGCTTAACAGTAATTGTACATTTTCTAGTGTTAGATGGAGTGAGCACTAGGTAAAGTTTGGAAGCATCCTTGAAACGTCTTGCCAGAGTCTAGTCAGCCCTTTTTCTGTCTCCTGGGATCATTTATCTTAAGAGCCAAGTGTAAGAACTTTCTTATCATCCTAGCCCCTGTCCCTCAGCTGGGGAAGAAAAGGTTCCTTGGGTGATTGCCACCAAGAAAGACCAAGAGTGCATCTTAAAGGGAGAGACAGCTGGTGTCCAGCATGTGCCCCAGCAGAGGGGATGAAGGCTCTGCCGAGGAGATGGGGAATTCAGAAAATGGCAGGACTATGCCCTACAGTCCTCTAGGACTCTCTTCTGCTTACTATCCTCAGTATCTATCATCTTCCCAGAGCTCCCCTGCCCGATATCCCTCATGCTCAAGAAGTAGACTCATGGGGCAGCATCACAGACAGGGTTAACTCTGGGGCAGCACCACACATGGGGTTAACTCTGCCCAGATACAGGTGTTTCCTCCAGCCCCAGTTACTGAAAGGGGCAATTTATCACTGGCCATTTATTTTTTTCTCTAGAAAGATCTCCTGTGGAGCAGATCTGTCTGGGCCTGGCTTTGAAACTAACTCGACAGTACAAAGCCCTGTCGCCTGGACTCCCAGTGCCTGGAAACAGTAGGTGCTGGAGGGCTGTGAGTTATGAAGGTTAGGATGGGCAGGTTTACATGTTCCTCTATTGTCTGAGTCCCAGATTCAGCTAACAGCAAAATGGATGTGCTCCAGCTGGAAAGATGCTGAGCATACAACGGTTTCTGTGAGATGACACTAAATCTCCTCCCCTTGCCTTCCTGACAACACTGGCCTTGGAGATAGGAATGAAACGGAGAGACTAGCCTCCCTGAGGTTGGGACCAAAGCAGAGGAGGGGCAGAACATGGGCCCTCTCCTGAAGACATCATCTCTCTGAAATGGCTTGAACCCAGTTTATAGGCCAGCCTCACTGTCACCCCCTCTTCAGAGGCCCTGGTTCCCAAAGCCCACCCATCGGAGCCCCCCAGATGAAGGGCACAGCGTTCACTTGGTCTTTGCTGTTGTGGAAGCCAAGACCACAGCATGTTGTATACAAAAGCCTGATCTTTCGATCTTTGCCTTCAGATTTTAATCTACTATAATCAATAATTTGTTATACATAACGAAGACAAATGCTACATAATGGGCCTGTGTTTATTAAGTCAATATATGACTCCTAGGGAATTCCTTGGCATTGTTTGTGTGCGGTATAAATATTTTAAGATTCTGCCGGTAACAGGAGTTTCTGTGTATATTATACAGAGTTCTCTTTTATCCAGTTTGAAGTAGCTTGAAGGAGCGGATGCAAATTGTCCAAACAAATGCTTGTTTCTCCCTCCAGCTGGGTAGATTGTCATTACTGCCTTCCGGGAGCCCTGGTGGTCCCAGCATTTACTCATAGGTAGGTATCCCTGGGTTGGAGCCCAGTTGCAGAGGGTGGGAGCTGATGGGTGATGTGTGATGGGAAAATGACAGGGCTGGAACGGTATCCTGTGGAGGTGTTTCGTGTGACTATGGCATGTCCTGTCGTGTTTTGT
This sequence comes from Microtus pennsylvanicus, assembly GCF_037038515.1. Taxonomy (NCBI): domain Eukaryota; kingdom Metazoa; phylum Chordata; class Mammalia; order Rodentia; family Cricetidae; genus Microtus; species Microtus pennsylvanicus. Next base: position 219,271,612 of record NC_134579.1, on the reverse strand, counting down.
GTGATGTGGTGTGTGACATGATCCGTGCTGTGGTATTCTGACATTGTATTGTGTTATGTAATGAGATGCAATGCAGGTTATGTGGTTTGTCATTGTACGCGGTAAGTGGTGTCACTTGATAGTGTGTCTAAAGGTGTGGTATTCTGTGATGTGGTGCGATATGCTGTATTGTCTGGTGTATTGTTTGGTGCTGTGGCATAGTCTATCTGTGGTATGACGTAGGAGTCTGCTGTTCTGGTGGTGTGCTGTGTGCTCTGGTTTTTCACGGTGTTGTGTGGTATTGTGCTATTTGGCAGTGTGCTATATGGTGTGTTGTATAATATGTGGTGGGGAGTTTGGGTGTCCTTTTATATAGAGTGGTACAGTGTGGTGTACTGTATGATGTTATATGCTGTTTTAAAATATTGTGATACAGTGTTTTGCGGTATGTGTATTATGATGTCATGCAGTATTTCTTAGTGTTGTATGAGAGTGTTCTCTGCAGTGATAAGTGGTGTAACATGTCATGAAGTAGGGCATTGTGTTGTGTAGTATCTTGTGATGTGGCACTGTGTAGTGTTGTATGGTGTGGTGTTGTGTGGTGCAGTGATGTAGCATTGTGTTGTACAGTGTGATAGTATCTGATATGATGCTGTATCCACTGTACCTCTTATTAGGGAACTGAAGGACTATAAATGGCAGGTTGACACCGTGGAAAAACCTAGAAAGAAAAACACATGGTCACAAAGGGCATTGACTGGGAGGAATAGAGAAGATATAGGCACACACTGCATCCTGGTACTGCTGGCCAGTGTCCCTCAGCCCCGAGAACCCAGATCTACAGTGTGGAGAACAAGCCTCTGAGAGAGAGAAGAAGGCAATTCCTTTATTAGCCAATGACCTTCCTCCATTTGCGACACAGATGATAAGAAATGGGCTAGTCCAGGTGCGAGAGTTAGCCTAGAAGAGGCTAGACAGAAATGGGCCAAGGCAGTTCCTTTATTAGCCAATGACCTTCCTCCATCAAGCCTCCATCCATGGAGAGGCTGCTCCTCTGTCTTCCTCCCCTTTCTATCCCAGTGACATAGAGTGACTCCTTCTCACCTCTTTAGTGGTCCACTACCAGCCAAGGGAAGGTGACAGGAAACTGACATACAGTTGATGTCCCAAGCCTGTGGTGTCCTGTCAGGTAGACTCCAGCATGACCCGCGTATGGAAATGTTCTCTTCCCCCGGCTACTGACTGGATACACAGCAAGTTGAGTCCTCCCTTCCTCTTTACCCCCAACAGATCTGTGCCATGTATCTTCCCGATGCCATGCTTCAGCTCTGACTAGCATATGAGACCTGCTTAGTGAGGCCAAGAGCACTGTCCTTTTCTAGGACAGACAGAGGACCCAGGAAAGAACTATGGAATGGTGGCAACGTGGGAATGAACCACAGAGCTGAAATGAACAAGTATCTCGCACCTGGTTTTAAGGGCAGTGTATGTGTCCATAAAACAGCTCTGGTCAACAGATCCGCAGCAGCCACCGATATCCATTAAATCAAAGTGAAGAGGAGCCTGTGCATTGACCACATCCTTGCCTGTGAGAGACATGGAGGTGTTGAGTCTGCAGTGCAGCTCTGGGCCTTCCGCGGGTCACTGAGATGTCAGTGGGTCAGAAGCCTGGAGGAGAAGCACAGCCTGAGTCCTCTTGGCATATAGGGTCTTCACAGGTCAGCAGCGTAGCATGAGTCCTGGTAGACAGGCTCCTTTAAGCAACTGTTAGTCTTGTATTTTGTTACTGTGTTAGTTAATTGGCCTCTTGTTTGGCAAATAAAAGTGAAGGAGAAGCAGAAAAAGAATTGTAGTCACCCCTTATGTAAAGACAGGACACATTCTGAAGTGTGCTTTGTTAGCAATGCCATTGCTTCATACAACCACCAAATGCTTACACAAATCTGGAGGGTGCCGTCTGCTACAAAGCTGGCAGGAGTGTGGCCCCCTGCTCCTGATATCATCCCATACAACCTGCCACACTAGACACCGCGGATGGCTATAACCCAATGATGTGTTTGAACATCCACAGAAACCATGGTAAGAACACACAGTGACATCCCATACAACCTGCCACACTAGACACCGCAGATGGCTATAACCCAATGATGTGTTTGAACATCCACAGAAACCATGGTAAGAACACACAGTGACATCCCATACAACCTGCCACACTAGACACCGCGGATGGCTGTAACCCAATGATGTGTTTGAACATCCACAGAAACCATGGTAAGAACACACAGTGACATCCCATACAACCTGCCACACTAGACACCGCAGATGGCTATAACCCAATGATGTGTTTGAACATCCACAGAAACCATGGTAAGAACACACAGTGATATCCCACACAACCTGCCACACTAGACACCGCGGATGGCTGTAACCCAATGATGTGTTTGAACATCCACAGAAACCATGGTAAGAACACACAGTGACATCCCATACAACCTGCCACACTAGACACCGCAGATGGCTATAACCCAATGATGTGTTTGAACATCCACAGAAACCATGGTAAGAACACACAGTGACATCCCATACAACCTGCCACACTAGACACCGCAGATGGCTATAACCCAATGATGTGTTTGAACATCCACAGAAACCATGGTAAGAACACACAGTGATATCCCACACAACCTGCCACACTAGACACCGCGGATGGCTATAACCCAATGATGTGTTTGAACATCCACAGAAACCATGGTAAGAACACACAGTGATATCCCACACAACCTGCCACACTAGACACCGCGGATGGCTATAACCCAATGATGTGTTTGAATATCCACAGAAACCATGGTAAGAACACACAGTAATATCCCATACAGCCTGCCACACTAGACACCGCGGATGGCTATAACCCAATGATGTGTTTGAACATCCACAGAAACCATGGTAAGAACACACAGTAATATCCCATACAGCCTGCCACACTAGACACCGCAGATGGCTATAACCCAATGATGTGTTTGAACATCCACAGAAACCATGGTAAGAACACACAGTGACATCCCATACAACCTGCCACACTAGACACCGCAGATGGCTATAACCCAATGATGTGTTTGAACATCCACAGAAACCATGGTAAGAACACACAGTGACATCCCATACAACCTGCCACACTAGACACCGCGGATGGCTATAACCCAATGATGTGTTTGAACATCCACAGAAACCATGGTAAGAACACACCGTGGTTTTTTTTAGCTCCATTATTATTCTCAGGAACCACTGTTGCACGTGAATTCTATGACTTATGAAACACCATCGTTCACCACACAGATAGATTCATTCACTGGCTTCTAGGGACCACATCTCAGACTTGCATAACTCCTGAGTAGGACCCACCAGGTGAGGACTTGGAGGCCAGGATGGCTGACTGGCTCCCTGTATCCTGAGATCTTCAACCAGGCCTTTTAGCCCTTGTCCTAGGAAGCCTCAGAGACTATGGCTTGGCAGAGGAGAGTTCCCATGACTACTTATGGTGAGTCTTCCCTGAACCTAAAGTCTTACTGGAAGCTAAACTTGAACCCAAATGTTTTTTTTTCTCCCATTGCTGATTCCTGCATGCAGAAGCTTCAGCAGAGAACCTTGAACTGTCCTTAAAGGTACCCAGCCATGGTAATATGCTCTGTGGATGCTGAGGTACCCAGCCATGGTACTATGTTCTGTAAATGCTGAGGTACCCAGCCATGGTACTATGCTTTGTGGATGCTGAGGTCCCAGCCAAGGTACTATGCTCTGTGGATGCTGAGGTACCCAGCCATGGTACTATGTTCTGTAAATGCTGAGGTACCCAGCCGTGGTACTATGCTCTGTGTATGCTGAGGTACCCAGCTGTGTACTATGCTCTGTGGATGCTGAGGTACCCAGCTGTGTACTATGCTTTGTGGATGCTGATGTTCCCAGCCCATGGTACTGTACTCTGTGGATTCTCTGGTCTGCCCTATGCACAGGGACTAGAACCTCAATTCTCATGAGTTTAAATCTGAATAGATCCCTGCAACCATCTGCTAGACTCTGTCCTCACTCATTCTCTCCTTACACATCAGCATGTCTTTCATTCACTTAGCATTGCCTCCCTCCCATGAACAGTTCTCAAGTTCTAACACCGATGGGCTTCTGAAAAAACAGGTTTGGAAGATGCGCAGAGGGGGGTTGCATATGCAGATTGGAGGACAGGGGAGTCCACTATCATGTGGTGATGTGGGAGTCCCCTCTGTATTCTGTGAATACCATTGATTAATAAAAAAAAAAACTGCTTTGGACCTATTGCAAGGTAGAACTTAGTTAGGCAGGGAAAACTAAATTGAATTCTGGGAGAAAGGAGGCAGAATCAAGAAGCCATGGAGCAGCCGCCAGAGACAGATACACCGAAACCTTGCTGGTAGACCATGAACCTCGTGGTGAAATATAAAATAATGGAAATGGGTTAAATTAAGATGTAAGAGTTAGCAAATAAGAAGCTAGAGCTAATAGGCCAAGCAGTGATTTAAATAATATTGTTTCTGTGTGATTATTCCGGAAGTCTGGAAGGCCAGGAAATGAACAAGCTGCCTCCATACAACAATGTGTCATCTGGGTAAGTGCCTGGGAAGGTTCCCCCTGTACTTAGTTTCCCCATCTATAAAATGGGAAACAAAGCCACCTGCTTGGTAGGCTTATTGCAAGGATTAAATGAATTAAAGTACATCATTAATGTACTTTCTGAACGCATAATGCAAGGGCCAGCTACTGTCTTAGCTCACATTAAGCAGAAAACCTGAGTAATAGTCCCATGGCCTAGTGGAACAGGTAGAGATTATGACTAGGATTTCAATTAACAATGATAATCATTGAAATTCTCCTTTAAAATTAAGCTCTCGGCAGCTCGTGCTGATGAAGTTGCACGGCGTCCCTGTCTTGCAGCATGCCACTTCATTAGCTAAGGGGGAACCTGAGATTAAAGCTAAGCCCTCCAAACACAAAGAAAGAGGATTTATTTTCCAAAGGAAAATTAAAAGGAAAGATGATCTGTCCCTGGTAACAATATACTATTGTTCCCCACGCCCAGTCCCTGCCTCGGGCTGAGCTCCTCCAGGACCACAAACCAGGCAAGGCCTCACTGGCATGCCCAGCTGCTTGGGACAAGCTTCTGCTGTTGTCGGCCTCTCCAAGAAGTACCTCGGAAAGGCTTCCATAGATTCTTTCCATGAGAGAGTACATTTTCCAAGAAATTCTAAGACTCTGAGCAGGTGGACATAGCTAGGGGAGTAAAATATCATGCCCTTTGGGTAAATGTTAGTGACCTGCTTCTCAGGCCCTGGGAGGCAGCTCCAGGGCCCCAAGGAGGTAGGTTTGAACTCTTGAAATGTTTGTACTGGGTGTTGTAATCTAATTACAACATTTCATCCATCCCTTTCTTCCCTTCAAACTCATATATACACCCTTCTCTCCTCTCCTGCAAATTTATGGGCTCCTTTGCATTAATTGTTATTGCATGTATACATGTATTTGTACATACATGCAGATTCCTAAATATAACCTGTTGAGTTTATATGATGTTACCCTTTTGTATGTTTTCGGGTCATTTGACATTGAACAGTCAGTGTGCTCTTCCTTGAGGGGGACCACGTCTCTCACTCCCAGTTTTCCTTGATTTTGCATAGGGTTGAGGCCTTGTGGGCTTCTAGTGTGGGAAGTCCTTCTGTATTTGTGATGCTTTTATTGGTTAATGAATAAAGAAACTTCCTTGGCTTGTTGATAGGGCAGAACTTAGGTAGGCGGGGAAAACTGAACTGAATGCTGGGAGAAGGAAGGTGGAGGGAGAAGCCATGAACACAGACAGATATGCGGAAACTTTGCTGGTAGGCCATGACCTCATGGCGATGCACAGTTTACTTGAAACGGTTTAAATTAAGATGTAAGAGTTAGCCAATAAGAAGTTAGAGCTAATGGGCCAAGCAGTGTTTTAATTAATACAGTTTCTGTGTTGTTATTTTGGTTCTGGGCGGCAGGGATGAACAAGTGGCTTCCCTCCAACAGGCTTCCCCCATCCACTCTGCCTTGTCTGCTCAGATCACAGTTGGGTGAGACAGTCACACTGAATCTTAAGATATGTTTCTACACAAAAGTTATCCCTAGGGCTGGAACTGAGGAAACAGGGGGTGAGAGGGAATGGCCAGACAGCAGTTTCAGGAGTGAGTGGCCTGAAGGTAAAAGGACTAGAATTCCGAGACGAGAGGTCTCAAACAGAAAAAGAGACTCTACCTGGCCCACTGGAGTCTATGGAGCTGATGGGTTTCCCTTGCAGCCAAACAAGCCTTTACCAGAGCTGTTGGCAGTATGCTGTTTAGACTTCCACCTTCTAGACCTGTGTGCTAAATCACCTTTTCTTTATAAAGCACCTGGGCTTATATGCACCTCACACTGTAGAGGCAAGACACTGACCAATGCCAGGTGAAGACAATCTATTTAGAGATAGTTCTAGAGGAACCTGGTGGCCAAAGAGAGAGCCACCAAGTATGGGTAAAGGTTGCTTGTAAAAGGGGCTCTGGGTGTCACTCCCCACTTCCACAAATGCATTCAGTTCTACAAAAATGAACACCCTGCTTATATCACTTGTTGAGCAATGCCGTGTGGTTCGGGAGGTACTGGCTCTATATCCACCAGTCTTACCGCTGGTGTCCATGATTTGGGATTAAGCCTAGAAAACAGCATGTGATATGATAAGCAATAGCACTGGTGTTGGAGATGAGCAGGGACTTTAAAGGAAGCAATGGAACCCAGCATTGCCCACTGTGCACACACACACACACACACACACACACACACACACACACACACACACATCCATGGCAGACGTGGCTAATCAATACCTGGCCCGGGTAATGCTGACAGTTTGTAGAAGCTGGGATAGACAGGTATGTTGATGCCTTTGAGGAAGAACTCAGAACATCTGCATAAGTGAGACAAAAGAGTTGGGCAGACACACCATGCTTTGTGCCCAGAGTTTCACTTATCCAAAAAAAAAAAAGGCCCAAAAAACACAAACAACAACAACAACAACAGCAAAAGCGCACCCTCACAGATGGTACAGGCAAGACAAAAGCATTGTGCTTCCTGTCAAACGAGGACTAGCACACCATGGCGAGAGGTCCGCCAGCTGCTCCATCTCCAGCCAGGCAGCACCTCTGTTGACACAAGGCCATGGCTAGTTCATGACAACAGGGCTGAGTGGTTGAAACAAGTCATGGTTCACTAAAGTCCTGAAAGATCTCATTCCTGTCTCTTTGCAGAAAAGTGTGTAAGATTTTATAGGCCATTTAGGAAAAGTCCCAACCTGCAATACCACCCTTAGATCTTCATAGGAGAATGGTGGTGTGGACACAAGCAGAAGTCACTCCCAGATAGCACAGCCCCAGACAGAGGCCTCCCATTCCCTTCTCATGCTGCCACAGTTACATCAATTCCCCAGAAGTCGGAATGCTAACAGGTAGAATCAGAAGGCATCGCCCCAGAAAAGGCAAAGCGGCCGTTGTCATATAAGTCTGAGCCACTGAGCTGACAAACTGCCATCTCTACAAGGACAGGGACATTGCAGACTTCTATAAGTGACTTCAACTGCTGGAAGATAGGTGTAACTCTTATTTTACAGGTGCATCGGCGTGAGGTGTCAGATCCCCTGGAACTGGAGTTACAGACAGTTTGTGAGCTGCCATGTGAGTGCTGGGAACTGAACTCTGATCCTCTGGGAGAGCAGTATAAGACAGGGCAACCAGAACAGGAGAATTCTGGGAAAAGGTTCAGTCTGTAGTCGTCACCCAGAGGAAGCAAGATGAAAATGCTCCACTGATAAAGGTACCAAACCATGTGGCTAACACAAACAAGAATTATGGGTTAATGTAGGATGCAAAAGTTAATAAGAAGCCTGAGCTAATAGGTCAACCAGTTTATTATTAATGTAGACCTCTGTGTGTTTCTTTAAGACTGAATGGTTTCAGGACTAAGCAGGACAGAAACCTCTGTCAACAAGAAGTCCTTGGGCCCATGATGCAGGAGCTGTAATAACACAGATCCCAAGACCGGGTACGGAGTAGGAACAGTGCCAGGCCCAAATCTGAAGTTGACTGTGGTGCAATGAAAATTCCAGGATGCCTTGTGAAAAGAGGAGCTGCCAACAAGATAACGGCCATGATAAAACTAACCGCAAAGTGAACATGAATCCCAGAGGCTCACAGGCTAATGTGGGGAACTAGACATCAGGCTCAGTCTCTGCCTTCGTTGCTTCTGAACATGTCTTCTCATTAGCAGGTGCCTTCCCCACACGCTAACACTTTCTCCAAGAACCTCTCCCTCTGACTCTGCCGTAGGCACCACATGTACCATTTCTGTCCAGGGGCAGATCTCAACTGCATGCTCGGAGATCCTGCCCAGCCGAGGCAAGCAGAAGCCCCTTGTTGGGATGTCCGGATAGAGAAGTATACAGTCAGCCTAGACTGTCCTGAAGCTGTGCTCTGGGCTGGCCATGGAAAGGCATAGGGAACCTTCACCATGTGGGACCCAGTGAGCACAGACAGGGTTGGAGCAGCAGCAGTCTGCATCCCACTCCATGATAAACACAAGCCTTGCTGTTCTCTTCCCTCTCCTATGACACGTCCTATACCAGTCATTCCCCTTTACAAGGTTCTCGGCTTGGGTCCCTTGTCCGGAACTAACATTCTCCTCAGAAGAGGCCAGATCAGATTTCAGAATTGAGTGGCCCACTCAAGGCAATGGGACTAGGTAGGACCCTGGATCCTATCAACTCAGGTTCTTCAGTCTAAGGTGCTTGTTCTGGGCCAGGCTAACTCCCCTCATCTGCCACCAATGGAAGCTCAGTTGAGTTGGAACGGTGGTCCTAGCTCTTCCTATACAGTCCTCTTGCTGGCTACATGGCTGGGCCAGCAGCAATGGATGCTTGCAAAATGTTCCTTCATGGAGTCCTCACAAAGCTGCATATATCAGTTATCTCTGAATGGTGGGGACAGCCAGCCGCCACCTCTGTGCTAACCTATTTCAGTGTGTACAACTCTGAGTGCATACATATACACAGTTTAATATGGAGTTTATGTGTGTGTGTGGATTTATGTGCACATATAAACCTTTTGTGAGTGAGTGTGTAGGAGGACATGTAAATGAACATCGTGTTCATGTGTGAATGGATACATATGCACATGCATGCCTGTGTTGTGTAGTACGTGCGGGTGTGAATGCATAAAGTATGCGTGTGCACGTGTGATCGGTGTGAGCATGCTCATGCATGCATGAGGGAGTTGCATGGGTGTTGCTGGTGGCGTCTTGGTCAACATGCTCCATCCTGATGTAAACCACAGACCACAGTGCTGTCCCAGAACCAGGATTGAGGAAAGGGTGTGAGGCCAGGTGAGGCGGCTGCAACCTGTTGAGCAGGTAATTAAAGGCCTGGTCACAAGAGTGACCTTGGGATCTCAGCTCCAGGGACGCTGCTTTGGTCCTTGGAGAAAAGGGAAAGTTCACACCACCCCCCAAATGGGCAGCCTACCTTCAACCTTTAGAAAGGCAGTTTGCCTGAGAGCAGGAGGTGGAAAGTGGGAAGGGTGGGAGGAGCCCTCGACTGGAAGCTGGGCAGGACCCAGGCTGGTCAAGTCAAATGCAGGTTTGTGCCTGCCTGCTTTGATTTACACTCCTCACACCCCATGCTCTCTCTCTCCCACAGTTACACCCATACTCACACTCACTCTGATTTACCCATTCACACGAGCACCCCGATCACACTCAGATCCCCACACTGACACGCTTAGGTCCTCATTCGTTGTTAGATGCCTACTCTCCTACCCTCACCCACTGACACACTCACAGGCAGACTTGCATACTGATCTTCTGACACACTTCCCAGCTCACACCTCTCAGACATCCACAAAGACCAAGCACACTAGCTAAGACGGCGTGCGTTTCTATTTATTCTTTGTTGGCAGTTGCATCCACCCAGAGCCAGGAATGTGGCTCCTTCAGGTCTGTGTACTACTGGGAACAGACCTACTGTGCAAAACTAGCATCAACAGATACAGAGGCCCAAGTCACGGGTCTCTCATCCTTTGGGGGCTGCATTGTGGAACTCTCTGTGGGGCTCACGCTCCCAGACTGGCCAGATTGGCCTCTAGTTTGGAGACATCTGAGTGAACGGGTTTCCTTCTGGGCTGAGAGAACGCAGCCCTGAATAGAAAGACACAGCATCTCCATGATGATGCCTTACCCAGGAAATCACAGACAGAAAGGGCTCTGGGATCTGTGTGTTGTTGCTAAAAATAAAGCAGCTAAACATAAAGAGGCAACATCACTTCCTCGGGCCAACATGTCTGGGTCTTAAGCTGCTCTTCCCATAACACTGTTTTCTCTTTGTTAAATATTTAAAGCACAGACATGAGACAAATGTTGCCGAGTGTCTGTGTGTCCATGAAGACGTGTGTGTGTGTGTGTGTGTGTGTGTGTGTGTGTGTGTGTGTGAGAAGCGGCACAGCAATGTATTAATGTGCGTAACTAGAGTGGATTAATATTTATCCAAAGATAAACATAACAGCTTACAGAAGTACCAACAGTCCATTCCCAGTCATACCACATGCCATGACAAGATCATCCTAATCATATGACATGCCATGACACAACTAATAGAGTCTCAGTCTAGAAAAATGTGCTTCTGGAGGGGAAAATGGGAAGTGGCCTTCCTGGGCAAACATAGACTGTAAGTTGTGAGTTCTCCATACCCCACTGACTAGACTCCCCCTGACAGAGAGCTGTGCCCATCAGCTGGTTCATGAATCTGGGCCCCTGTCTAGAATCAGGTCACCCTGGAAGGACATGAATCCTCTGACAATGCTGACTGCTGACTTGGCATGTGATCTTCCCATTCCATTCTATTCAAGAGGCTTGGTTTCCGGGAAATCTTTGAGTTCTGAGTATGAGGCACTGTGAGAAGGTCTTCTTGGTCCTATCTCCTGAGGATAAAGGATGGATTAGCTGTCAAGAGTCCTCCTCCCCCTTCTCCTCTATTGAGGCTCTGAGATTTCTAGTACTCAGAAGCCACCTGGCCTCTTAGAGGGATAACACAGAGCCCAGGCCACTCTGCAGTGACAGAGCAGGTCCTTAGCGTCCGTATATATGCAGGAGCCAACATATTTCCAGGGAACGTGGTTGACCAGATGTCAAGCTGAAGACACTTGAGCCGTTATCACCAGTACAGAGCCAGCACTCAGCCCTGCAGGGACCCAGAAGTCTGTGCTTTAAGAACCCTTGGAAATTTTCTGCACAGTAAAGTGTCAGGCTAGAGAGCACTATCAGCCAAAGACACAGTGAGGGTGTCAATGTCACAGTGCCCTTTTGAGACAGCCATGAAAGCCACAGACTTTTCCCCCAGATCTTTATTCAGGAGCTCAGATCTCAATTTACACTTTAAAATTTATCAACCTTTGTTAATTTTATATTACATCTGTATGTGTATGCAAGTAGAAGTTCATGCATGTACTCAGGTGTGCATGTGTGCATGCATGTGTTGTATGCGTGTGTGCATACATGTCTTTGTGTGTCAAATACCTATGTGTGCATATGTAGAAGATAGAGCTTAATGTCTAGTATCATCCTCAATTCTAACCACTATTAAAATGTAACTACATTAATTTAATTTATTTATGTGGGGGCAGCAGGTATGTAGTGGCTATGCATGCCACGGCATATGTGTGGAGGACAGAGGACAACTTGAAGGAGTTGGTTCTGTTCTTTCACCACACGGATTAGAAAACCAAACTCATCGTCATTTCTACCCAATGAGCTATCTTACCAGCTCTCTGCCTTTCTTTGAGCAGTCTCTCTCAGAACCTAGAGCTCCAGCTAGATTGGCTGGCCATCAAGCCCCCAGAATCTACTTGTCTCTGCCCACCCCCCACCATTGCTGGGGTTACAGACACACACTGCTGCCCAGATGCTGGAGACTCAAATTCAGGACCTCATGACTATACGATCAATATTTTAAATACTGAGCTTTCTCCTCCAGCTCCACGTAATTACATTTTGATGTGTACACTATGAAGTTTGAGTTGAAAATGTAAGCGTCCCATAGAATTCAAACCAGAGCCTAGTCTAGGAGAGCTAGCTTCCAGTTGATAAGGCTCTGAACCCAGAACTTGGAATAGTCTTCTTTCTTCTTTCGTATAGAAAACCCTGGCGACTTGTGATTCCAGCCTCTCTTTATGGGCAAAAGTGAAGAGACTGGCTCCCTGGAGTCTGCTGCCAGTTACAGACGGGTGCTCTCAGAAGAGGGAGTGCTGGAATATGTCCCTCTGTTTGTGTGCTGTGGATCCAGATGTTCCGGGCTCTGCACACAGGCAAGCACCTGCTAGATCCTACTTAGCTCATCTGTTTTGGTGCCACCGTTTGGGTGATGAAAGCGTATCTATCAGACTGATCTTTCAGGTCTTTATAGAGAAGTGGTTCTCAACCTTCCTAACTAACACTGTGACCTTTTAATACAGCTCCTCATGTTGTGGTGACCCCCAACCATAAAATTATTTCATTGAATCATCATAACTCTAATTTTGCTATTGTAATGAATCATCATATAAATATCAGATATGCAGGATATCTGAGACGTGACTCCCAAAGGGGACTTGACCACAGCTTGAGAATCACAGCTGTAGATGGTCCCACTACCATCCAGAGGTTGCATTTTAGAAGTCTAGAAGATTCTCTGAAGGCTGGGACTCAGGCCAGCACATCTCCATGCCATAGCTCCCTGCTATGGTCAGAGAGCTGCAAGGTCAGAGGGAAGTGACTTGCTGAAGGAGGCACAGCATGCTAGCTTCTTAATCTCTGGTCACAGCATTCGCTGTTTTCCCTGTCAGGGCAAGCTGAAATCTACGGTGCCTTTCAACATGACAGGGGGACTTCCCTGTGACATTCGTGTTACACTGCTCTGGCCTGGTCACATGGTCACATGGCCTGGAAGTGTGTGACAGGAAAACTCACTTAGCAACAGCCTCCCACCAGGACCTCCACAGGTGGGGACAATGGCAAGGCTGGTTCTACTGATTGTTTGCTGACCCTAAACATGGAGGCCATTGCTTCCACCCACAGGGATGAGACACTGAGACTCAGGTGTCACAATGACTCTGCGCAGGACCCAAACACAAGGACACCCAGGAGGCCAAGAGAAGTCTCAGACTCAAGAGGGGACCTGGACAAGACATGAACAGGGAAGGGGACTGGAAAAGGGCAAGGAGGGCTGGAGGCCATGGTCAGGTACACATGCAGGATGGAGGGAGATGTGCGCAGACCAGGACAGCAGGAAACGAGAGCTTGAGGCTGGCCGGGAGCCCTCCACACAGCCACTTAAACTGGCTTGCTAGATCTGGTCTGCACTCTGTGTACTCTGAGGGCTCATAAAATAATAAAACTCTCAGAGTCCCTCAGTTGAGGGACTGGGTAAATGCAAGCATTATGATCTTCCCGCAACAGATGGGAGCTGTTTGGGATCCTTTATTCCTTTTCCTCTCCCTCGCCTCCCCCCACCCCACCCCGCCAGCAGCTATGGGGAAGAAGAAAGCAGGCTGCTGCTTCAGACGATCCATCAGCCCGGAGCGTGGCTGTGGGAGGAGGGTGGTTGCTCCCAGGAAGACCCCCACCCCAGCCCACCGAGGAAGCCGAGGGTCATGGGAAAGGTCCCCTCAGATGGGGAGAGGCACACACTAAACAAACGCGGCCACACGATGCACACATTCAAACGCCACCCCGGGGAATGTGTGCACATATGTTCCGTGCGGGTGAGGAGGAGGGCTCCCAGCCTCCAGAAAGCAACGCTTTAAAAAATTCCATCAATCAGACTGCGGTCTTGTGAAGTATGAAGATGAAAACCACAGAGGAGACACGTGCTCTGCTCTGTCACCAGCTGCCTGTCTGAGGCGGCTTGGTCACTTTGCCTGGAGACACACTGCTGTCCTGTCTGGATGAGAGGAGCTGGGAGAAACGCAGGGGTGGAAAGCAGTGACCGTCCACCCTCCCTCCTGCTCACACACCCTCCCAAGGTCCAGGATGGCCTCATGGCTTGCCTTCCTCCCTGCAGTCCTGGACCAAGAAGGATGCATGAATCCATTCCCTACAATAAATGCTGTGAGGGACCTGATGTGGTGTTCCATCACGGCAGTGCCTCCTTTGTATACGTGGAAGTCACTGCACACACGGCTCCTATGTCCTGCCTGCGCATGAGCCAGCACCACCTACCCACCGAACTATACACACTAATTCCAGGAATCTGCTCTCATGTCTGGATAAGGACACCCAGACTGACACTAATCCCCAGTGCCTGAGACACAGAAACGTGGAAGAGGGTGCAAACCTCCAGTCTCTTGAAGTAGATCTCAGATGGCATTTCCCAGTCCCAACCTCCCCACCCCAGGAAACCGATGTCACCCATACCAGCATCACTGGATGCCTGTGGGCAGGAGGGCATGCACAGGTGTATAGCTGCATCATCAGCCATGTCCCCAGGAGAGGAAGGACAGATTTCATCAGGACAGGAAACTTGCATGGCGTCCAGTCTGTGTTCTTGCCACTACAATAGAGTGTGGCCCATTGGCAGACACACCCCAGTGTCTGCTGTGGCATGCCTGTGTGTGTTTTAAGAGTGAACTCCATAGGGCCACAGAGAGACACACAACCAGGGTGCAGGGGATGGTGAACCTAGAATCACACGCTGGAAGTGACAGATGAACAAGCCAAGCTGAGCTGTCCTGACAACCCTGCCAAGCTCAGGTCACCAACAGCTACTTAAAGTCTAAACCCAGTCCTTGGCCAGGATCTTGCACCACAACTTCTCACGTTTCCCCCCCCACCTCTGTAGGTTTTGTTAGCCCACAACCCACCTGGATTCAGCGAGCAGTGCTATGACCAAGGGGATTTCCAACCCTGAAGATAAGGTCCGTGAAATACAAGCTGGTGCTGCACTTGCTTTTGCTTGCACAGCAAGACCACAGGGAAGACGAGATCAAAGTGTTTGTGACCACTGCCACTCACCTCACAGTCCTGGCTGGGCCCCTGGGGTGTCCCCCCCTCCTGCAGCATGTTAACTATCATCACTCTCTCACCACAGCCACCCTGTGGTCCCTGTCCTCAGATTTTGTCCCCTTTCCTGTAAAGTGCCAAACACCACCTCAGAACCAGGGCCCTGGCCTCTGTTTCCAAAGCCAGACCACCTCCAATCTCTAGTCTAGCTCCGCATTCACTACCTCCTGTGACCACCGGTCCTGTATCTCCCATCTGTGATCCCAGTGCTCGAGAGGAAGACTCTAAAGGATAGCTGAAAATTCCAGGCCAGCCTGGAATACAGAGTAAAACCTTGTCCCATAAAGCTAAAAGAAAACAAAAAGCAAAACACACACAAAGAAAACAGAACTAAAACCCAGTGAGCAAGGAGGCAGAGCACTCCCTCTCCCGGTGTGCACGGCTCACAGACACACACTGCAGTGCAAACCTCACCTGTCCAGAGGCCTCTGTGACTCCGAGGGAAAGAGTTCTCATTCTTAAAACTTTGCAGTGCAGCTAGAATCTTGAGAAAGCTTTGATTATAAAATATTAACTACTTACATCACCCGGACCGTTAGCCATCTGTGAATAAAAGCTAAACGTCAAATATTTACCTTGAAGACACCATCATTTGGACAAAGTGTCAGCCTATTGAATGGGAATTTTTTTTAACAACTACACATCCAACAGAGGGCTAATATCCAAATATATATAAAATATCCATATATACTCAGAGAACTGGATATCAGGAAAACAAATAACCCAATCAAAAAATGGGTATAGATGTAAATGGAGAATTACCAAAAGACAAAATTCAAATAGCTAAGAAACAAAGAAATGTTCATCATCCTTAGTCATGCATTGCTAGTGGGAGTGCAAACTTGTATAGTCTCTGTGGAAATCAGTGTGGTGGGTCCTCATGAAGCTGGGAATTGATCTTTTGAGCATACTATCTTTATAGTTGCTTCTATATTCATAATAGCCAGAAACTGGAAACAATGTAGTTGAGCCTCAACAGATGAATGGGTAAAGAAAATGTGGTACATTTACACAAAGGGGTATTTCTCAGTCAATAAAAAAAAATAAAATCTTGAAATTTGCAGACAAATGGATGGAATTAGAAAAAAAAATCATTATCTTATGTGATGTCTGGGATACCCCAGACCCAGAAAGACAAACATGGTACATATTTGCTAATATGAGGATATTAGCTATTAAGTCAATGATCCAAGCTACAATCTGTAAAACCATGGAGGCTGGGTTTAGAGTAAGGGTATGAGGGTGGGATGGATCTCTCTAGGAAAGGGAAATAGAAGAGATAGTTATAGATGAATGAGAGGGGTCGTGATGGAGTGGAAGGATCAAGTAGAGAGGGTGGGGGAAGAAGTAGGAATACAAGGAGAAGCAGTTAAAATTAAGATCCATTTAAAGGGATATTTGTAAGTGGAGACTTCTCTTTCTTTTTCCAGCTGCCCAGACCCGAACAATCACACAGAAACCGTGTTAATTACAACACTGTTTGGTCTATTAGCTCAGGCTTCTTATTAACTAACTCTTACATCTTAAATTAACTCATTTTCTATTATTTTATGTTTTACCATGAGACTTGTGGCTTGTTTCCTCTTGCTTCTTAGGTGGCTACATGGTATCTGCCCCCTTTGGCAGCTACATGGCATCTATCTGATTCTGCCTACTCTCTCTATGTATCTCTTCCAACCTAGTTATATTCTGCCCTGCCATAGGCTGAAGCAGCTTCTTTATTAACCAATGTTAATAAAACATATTCTTAGCATACAGAGGGGAATCCCACATCATCTTCCCTTTCCTGTCTAAATAAAAAGGAAGGTTTTAACTTTAACATAGTAAAATTACATATAACAAAACAGTTATCAAGCAAGAATTATAGTTACAATATTTAGTCCATTTATATTTGGCAAATTAAGGAACATACTTTATCAGGTATATTATGTTCATGACTCTAAAGTTTTATATCTAATTTATCTTTTATCATAACTAAGGAAAACTATATGTATCTGTCTTCAAGTCTTCAAAGACCCCAGAAGGATGTAATATTACCTAAGTAAACAGGAAGTGCATTGTAAGCAACTTCCAAAACTCTAGTATTGACAGAGACATTTTGCTGCCTGGACAGTCACTCAAAGTTCTTCTGTAATGTTGGAGCATCCGTCTTCAGCCTACAGGCCCATAGTATCAGACTTTTCCATGAAGCAGGAAATTTGAAAGGCTGTTTTGCCTATCTTGGAAGTTTGTCAGTCACTTTTTTCTGTATCTTGCAGAATGTCTGGCAGTTTCTTCTGTGAAGCAGAGAACCTTAAGGACTATCCTGTCTTTTAGAATGTTCAACAGTCATTTTCTGTGGGGCCTGCATGCCCAGTACATATAACACACCATCAAGTGGTCCAGGCAAGAGCAGTTTCTTGCCTAACTGGCTAGCCTTGTCACATTCAAGGCAAATTCCATAACAAGTTTCTTCAATGCCCATCAACCTCTCTGAAGTAATTGGTGCTGCCAGAAGCAGACATGACTTACCAGCAGAAAAAGATCTAAGTTCTTAAAACATTTTAAATGCCATATCCTGTAAGTCTTTGAAAGGTTTGAAGAATACCTATCTAACTGAAATATATCGCTATATATCTTTGTATATCTAGAAAACCTGACTAACATAATTAAAAGTTGATTATTATAGATGACTATCTATTAATCTGTATTTCTTAATTATACATTGCATTTTTAAAGGAGCTGAACAAACAATACTTTAAACAAGAGCAGAAATACATATACACACTGTAACAAAATTGACCTTAAATTTGTATCATTAGGCCAAGATCCATACCAATACAAAGTATTCATCTCTATATCATATCTCCCTGTTTTCATTCTTTAAAAAAATATTTACTTATTTATTATGTATACAATATTCTTTCTACATGTATGCCTGCATGCCAGAAGACGGCACCAGACCTCATTACAGATGGTTGTGAGCCACCATGTGGGAATTGAACTCAGGACCTTTGGAAGATCAGGCAATGCTCTTAACAACTGAGCCATCTCTCCAGCCCCCTCTCCCTGTTTTCTTAAGAAAGAACTTGATCGTGACCATTAACAATTTATAATCAACCTCCTTTAAATGAAAACGAACATTTATAAACAATATTTGGGAATTTGGTCATAGTCTTGAGACTACTTCCTTCTGATTGTTGGGCAAAGTATTCTTAGGGTTCATAGAGACCTTTCAGGGGGTATTGTTCCATCAAACCACATTAACTTGAAAGGAATCCACAGACTCTCATTTTCTGTGGAAACAAAAGCAGAACCTCTTTTCCAAAGTAACATATCCTTAGACTCAAATTTTAAAGTCAAAACACCTTTATGTTCTTTATCTTATCAGCCCTCAGAATCAAATATCTCTCTGAAGTCCAAACATTCAAAGAAAACACAATAATATACATAATTCAGATTTTCTGTGTATATTTCATCTTTATGTGGCTTATTTTCTTTACTCCTTTAATCTATGATTATCTGTATTCTTTTATATCACTTTTACTGCATTTTTAAAGACTTTATTTTTTTAACCTATTTCTTTTTTTTATTGAGAAAAGGAAAAAAAAGTTTCAGCCTCCTCCCAGCCTCCCATTTCCCTCCCCCTCCTCCCACAAAGCCAGAACATGAAGTAGGATCAAAACCCCGTGCCATTGTCCTTGGCTTCTCATCAGCCCTCATTGCTCGCCATGTTCAGAGAGTCTGGTTTTATCCCATGCTTTTTCAGTCATAGTCCAGCTGGCCTTGGTGAGCTCCCCATAGATCAGCCCCACTGTCTCAGTGGGTGGGTGCACCCCTCGTGGTCCTGACTTCCTTGCTCATCTTTTCCCTCCTTCCGCTCCTCATTGGGACCTTGGGAGCTCAGTCCAGTGCTCCAGTGTGGGTCTCTGTCTCTATCTCCATCCATTACCAGATGAAGGTTCTATGGTGATATGCAAGATATTCGTCAGTATTGCTATAGGATAGGGTCATTTCAGGTTCCCTATCCTCAGCTGCCCAAGGAACTAACTGGGGACATAGCCTTGGGCTCATGGGAGCCACTCTAGGTTCACGTCTCTTGCCAACCCTAAGGTGGCTCCCTTAACTAAGAATTGTGCTTCCCTGTTCTCCTATCCAACCTATTTCTCTTTATAATTGTCTATACTCTTTCTCTCCTAAGCCTACATACATTTATCCAACACTGTGACACATTCAGAGGCCTTTTTTTTTTATCTGAATCTTTCTTTATTGCGTATTTGTAATCATTTTCTGACCAGGAGCATTTTTTTGTTTTTGTTTTTTATGCTAAGTGGGCATGGCTTGGACCAACTCTGCAGCCCTGCCTGTTTGCTCTGCCCAGTCCACAATGCAGAGACATGCTCACTGCCTCTGCAAGCCATGCTCCAGGGAGGTAGCAGGTCTATGTTGCCATTAAGCAATCTGTAACATGATGCTCACAGACTCCATTTAAGTGCTCCATAACAGGACCAGCACAAACCAGGAATCCAGCTCTTAAAAGAGCCATGCAATTTTTGCACTAATGCTGCATCAGGAAGCCTTCTCTTAAAGGAATCATGGTTTTGCTTGCCTCCAGCAAACAGAGTCTACACAAGAAAATGCTGCTACCAAGGAGCCATGCTTAATTCTGTTCTTTTGTGTCTAGAATTCCTTCCCAAGCTCTCTCAGGATTTATGTGGATGTAGTCGATCCCATTGGTGTGCCATTTTGTGAGCAGAGATGGCTCTTTCATTTCCCAGTTGCCCAGACCCAAATAAGCACACAGAAACGATGTTAATTACAACACTGTTTGGCCTATTAGCTCAGCCTTCTTATTAACTCTTACATCTTAAATTAACCTATTTCTTTTATTTTATGTTTTACCATGAGGCTCATGGTTTGTTACCTCTTGCTTCTTAGGTGGCTACATGGTGTCTGCCTCCTTTTGCAGCTACATGGTGTCTATTTGACCCCACCTACTCTCTCTCAATAGCTCTTTCAGCCTGGCTCTATTCTGCCTTGCCATAGGCTGAAGCAGCTTCTTTATTAACCAATGATAATGAAACATAGCATACAGAGGGGAATCCCACATCAGATAGTATGGAAACCTAATACAGTAGAAGCTTCCAAAAATATACACAGATACAAAAGTAATCTAAATGAAATTGTAAAATAATGGGAGAGATAGAGTCCCAACTGGGCATTCTTGTCACAAAATGAAGTTTCCAGTACTGGAAATGGGTTACATCTAGTTGAATTGTTGGCCTAAGAGTTCCCATGGGAATCCCTAAGCAACCCAGGCTACTGCCAAGACTATAGGCTGCTTTCTGCAAGGCTGACAGTAAAGCCCTGTTACCAAAGGCAATACTACATAACTCATCAAACACAGAGAAGCTGAGCTGGGGCCTACATAAAGCCTTTTCCCCTACAGCTAGTGTCCTTGATACGGGAAGGTACTCAAAGGAGAAACATAAACACAACCCACCTACAAACCCTTTGACCACCACAGTGTCCTGCCTGCGAGATATGATAGGGCAATAGTGGGAACAAACTGTGAGGGAGTAACCAACCAATATCTAATTTGACTTAAGGCACAAGATGAAACTTATACCTGACCATGCTTGGGTAACCAAGAACCTGAGACTAGATAGGCCAGGAACCTAGGGTAAAACCAAACACTATTGTTCTACTGGGAAAATAAAAAAATCCTAACAATAAAATGAGTCCTGATGATATTCTGCTGTACTTATAGATCTGAGCCTTGCTCAGTCATCATCAGAAGAGCTTCCTCCTGCCTATGGAAAGAACTACAGAGACCACAGCCAAACAATACGTAGAGAGTGAGAGACTAAGAACACACAGATGTAAATAGGATGCCTCCAGCAAACCCCAGCCCTCAGGGTTCAGGGAACACTGTGAAAGAGGAAGTGGAAAGAATGTTAGAACCAGAGGGGACACAGGACACCAAGGAAACAAGACCCTCTGAATCGACACATGATTCATGATCTATGACACATGAACTCACAGAGGCTGAGGCAGTGCTCACAGGCCCCGAACAGGTCTGTACCAGATGGGGTCCTAGAACTAAAAGGAGAGTGATCATGAGCCCCCACCCCCAACCCAGAAGCTACCTCCTATTGACTGATACTTGTAAATGAAAATTTAGTTCTCTCTAAGGGAATCTCTCAGTGGAAACCAGCTACTCTTAGGGTAAAGCCACAAGCACAGTGGTGGATGGTGAGCGAGAACAAGCCCAGCGGCATCCTTGGAGGGTCTTTGTCTCACAACGTCACGTCAGGGCTTCTTAATCTTTCCATCTTTATCCTCACTTTATTTATACATTCCCTCTTTTTCCCTCTCTCTACTCTACGGGTCCTTTACACATAAATATTGTGGCTTCCAGCTTTGTGTTTTCATGGGGCTCCTGAGTGTGGCTGAGTGGGTCTCTGTGCCTGTTTCTTGTGCCTTCCCATTGGCTCTTTTCCTTCTACTCCTATTGCCCTATTTCAGTATGTTAGTTCTTGTTTCATCTTGTTATATTTTATTTTACTATTATCCCTTAGAAATCTGGTTGTTTTCTAATGAGAGCAGAAAGGGGGTGACTCTTGATGAAAGAGGAGATGAGGAGGAATTGGAAAGAGTAGCAGGAGGGGAAGCCATAATCAGGATATAGTATATTAGGGGGAAAAAACACTTTTTTTTCAATTAAAGGGGAGAAAATCTGCATTTAAAATTGGAATCAAATGAAGATTATTTTTCAGTATCCTTTTTCTTTTTATTTATTCATCTCTCATGTAATACATCCTGACCACATTTCCCCTTCCCCAATTCCTCATTCCCTCCTTCACTGCCCCTCTCCCTCAGATCCACTGCTCCTCCATTTCCCTTCAGAAAAAAAGGAGGCCTCCCAAGGATACCAACCAAACACTGCATAACAAGATGCAAAGAGACTAGGCACAAACCCTCATATCGAGGCAGAACAAGGCAACCCAGTGGGAGGAAAAGCGTCCTAAGAGCAGGCAACAGAGTCAGAGACAGCATCTGTTCCCATTGTTAGGAGTCCAACAAAAACCCCAAGATAAACAACCACAGAATGTATGCTGAGGGTCTAGCACAGACGCATGCAGGTTCTGTGGTTGCCACGTTCGTCCCTGTGAGCCCTACAATCCTTCCTCATCCTCTTCCATGGGGTTCCCCTAGCTCCACCTGATGATTGGCTGTGGGTCTTTGCATCCACTCAGCATCAGCTGCTATAGGAAGGCTCTCTGATGATGACTGAGCTAGGCACTGCTATATGATATAGCAGAATTTATAATAGCAGAATATTATCAGGAATCACTTTATTGACTTTTTTTTGACCAGTCATGTTTGGCTCATTTGGCTTTGTGGACTGCATGAATTATTCCCTATCATCTAAGCACTAAGTCAATAAATAAATAAACTGTCTTGGCCTGTGACAGGGTAGAGTAGAGCTAGGTGGGGAAAACTGAACTGAATGCTGGGGTCAGGGAGAAGCCATAGAGCCACCACTAGAGACTGAGAGGAGGCCACGAGCCTCGTGGTAAAATAGAAAATACTGGAAATGGGTTAATACTACAAGAGCTAGTTCCAAGACAGACCCCAAAGCTACAGAGAAACCAGTCTCAAAAAAACAAAAATAAAATTAAATTAAATTTAAAAAAATGGGAACCAAGCTGGTAGGGATAGGAAGGAAATTATAGGTGTTTATCTGAGATCAGCTGTTAAGTGTGTACAGAGACAAAGCCATCCTGAGGATGCTATAATGTTTTTTGAGCCTTGGTAAGGGAAATCACCAACACTTCCCTCTTCACCTTTGGGAATGTTTGAGAAAATGTTTTCATGAAATGTTTTAGTTGTACAAGACAACGTTTTCATAGTCATTTTCCTACATATACCCTTGCACCTTGGTCAGATTCTCATCACCCAGTTACCTGCCACTACGTCTCCTGTTTCCTTTTCACTGGACCACTGCCTCATTTAAAGTAGTCCCCCTCTGGGCTGGAGAGATGGCTCAGAGGTTAAGAGCACTGGCTGCTCTTCCAGAGGTCCTGAGTTCAATTCCCAGCAACCACAAGGTGGCTCACAACCATCTGTAATGAGATCTGATGCCCTCTTCTGGCATACAGACTTACATGCAGGTGGAACACTATGCATGCAATGAATAAATAAATAAATCTTTAAAAAATAAAAAATAAAAATAAAAAAATAAAGTAGTCCCCGTCTTCTTCATTTCTCTCATATACAAACAGAAGGATGCACACACATTCACACACACATACTAAATATATATACATACACTATATATATATATATATATACATATTCCAGCTGATGCACTAGACAGCGCCTCTCTAGGGCCGTACAGATAGTACCTACAAGCACCTTCCCATAACAGTCTTTCTGCCAAGCCCTGATATCCACAAAGTGAAGCTGGGGCTGCAGATCTAGAGGAGTATCCAGGCAAATGGAGAAACAAGAAGGGGACCACTGTGCCCTTGACCTCCAACGCTGAGAGAGACAGACAGCCTGGACAAAAAGCCACCATCATCTTTATGACTTCCAACAGTTTGCAGATAGAATAGAGTAAGAAGGGATGCAGGAAAAGAGAAGAGGAGGCAGGAACACAAGTTGTGAAGGCTGAGAGAGAAAACTGCTCGGCCCAGGCAGCATCAGGGGCTTAGCTGTGCCTGGTAACAGTGCAGTCAACAGGCAGCCACCAAATAGCCAGCGAGGAGCAAAGGTAACAGCTGTCGAATGTGAGTCCCAAACAAGCCCAGGACTTTTGGCTGCTGCTTGAGAGGTTGGTTACACGTGACAAAGTGACATTCAAGACTCTCAGAGGCAACAGTGCGCTCAGCTTGGCACAGAACTGGGGCCGTCCTGGTCCGGATGCCAGGAGAAGTCATTAAATAGCAGCCACGGTTACAGCCCTGTGGAAGAGGCAGTGCCCAGCTTTCAGTGCCCTCGGAGGAAGCCAGGGAAGGGGCTGCAGAGGCAGGAAGCCAGGGTATCAGTTCTAAAAACCCCAGGCCACTGTTCCATTTCCCAGAAAGAGTTCTTTAAGAAATGTGTGGCGACTCAACTCCACCCACACCTCCAATGTGAACCTCAGCGTTCACCCTCAATCTGGCACAGATACAAGAACAGGCCTCTGTCTCTAAGGGGCCAGGAAGAGGCGAGACTGCTGTTTCTAGGATCTCCTGAGTCCTAAGCTGGTACAATTCCAGAGGGATCATCAGGGTCAAGACAGCATGGCCACACTCTGTGTTCTACAGAGCACAGTGTCACGAGGGAACAGCTCAGGGAGACTTGGGATGCATCTCTTTTTAGATATTCCCTGTCCAGCCTTGCTCTGCACAATGGGATACCCCCTAATCTACACAATCCAGTATGGACATCATGAGTGGAGGCTGTGCGGACCTACTTGAGTCAGTGACCTTAAGATTTCATGCAATTTTAATTGATACACAGTGAATCAGTCCCACACGGTTCGGGATACTGCATCAGCGAACACTACCAAACTCTAAATCAATCACTTCACACACAAGTTTCCAGGTCAACATGCGTCATTGTGGAGCCAAAAGAAGGGAAATGGCATGTCACGTCAAGATGGCTTGAATGTCAAGAAGGGCTAACGGAAGTGGAAGATCTTGCATGATGCGAGCTCTGGACCACATTCAATTGGTTTTTCAACTCTCCTGACACTAGGGCATATACTTCTTGAGACTTTTATCTATCCATTGATTGGCCAGAACTCGGAAACTTGGGAATTTCTGAGGCATGGTCGTGTTGCCATTGTGGCAAGGGGTCTCTTGATGACCTGAGCTGACGATCTCCTGCCTTTCACAGCACCTCTTAGGGTCAGACAAATGGCCTGGGATGCCAGGATCAGGGAGCTGAAGAGATGCAGGAAGTTTATCATGACATCATCATCAGAATCCTCTGCTTTGAGCTGATGAAGGCTGAGCATTAGTCATACATGGCTCTGCAACAAATTGTGCTAGATTTTAACAGTTTAGACAACAAATATTGACCATCCCATGCAATTTCTAGAAGCCAAGAATCTTGCAGTAACTTTGCCAGATAGGTTCTGGTCCAAGGGGCTGTAGAATCAAAAGCTTGCCAGGGGCCAGAGGAACCACTGCCAGATGGGCTCACTGCCATGATGTCAGAAGGCTTTTCCCCAGGGATGAGAGAGCATCGTCCAGACATAGAACTTGGCAAGCCATCCAAGTGTGAGAGAAAAGAGAAGCCATTACGCATCTATAGCCTAACCTGGCAACTCCATAAGCCCCTCTGCCATGTTCAGTGCCACACAGACAAATCCGAACAGACTCTGATCGAAGATGAACACAAGGTAGCAGGAAGACCTGGGGTCACCTTGGGGACAAGGCTTTTCTCATGAATCCATTCTGGATACTGAGCTCATCCTTTCTCCATTTCAAACAGTCCAAGTTTGGTAACACATCTCTTTAGAACACGTGAATTCATGCCCACAAGGGGAAATCCCTGCCAGCCAGTTCTCTGGCCACTTCTTGAAGCTGTGACTCTCTTGCTCAGCTTTTGCTTAAATTCAGTGACTGCCTGGATGCCTCACCTGGAAATTCCTCCTTTCAAGGTCTTGCTTACAGATGTTTGAAGACGGTGACCAAGATCACAGAGCCAAGAGCAGAGAACACTATTCACCGTTCCCCAGCCCACAAGATGGTGTCCCATGCTGTGAGACCATGTGGTAACAGGCACCAAGAGGACCAAGCCAGAGAATCCCACGTATGAAGTTTGTTCTTATTGCCTAATTTGCCCCTTCAGTAAGGCCTCATGGAATTATCCAACAAGCCCAACTGAGCCCTCTCCCATTCCAGACATTGCATGAAGCCAGCAAGACTGTCTCTCAAAGAGTCACGGTTTCATCCCCAAGTTTTAATGAAGCTGAATTGTATTAACGTAAACGAGGTTGCTTCCCTCTTAAGTGACTTGGAAACAGGAGTCAGCACGTCACCGGGTCTGGGCCATTCACTCCGATACTCGAGGGCACAAAACAATGGACACCGAAGAGGCCGGTGTGGGGACACTCATTTTCTCCTTCTTAATTCTCAACTAGCACCACAACGTCAGAGATTTGAATTTTCCACTGCTCTGGAAATGTCTTCAACGCCCACAGCGCACCAGGGAGTTTAGGTTCTGGGTTTACAAGTAAGTTTCCACACAAAGGTGTTTTTATAAATAAGGAATTAACATAGAATGAGGTCAACCATTCTTATATACGATTTGGTGCCACTGAGGGATACGGGGGTATGTGGAGTAAGTGGTAACTGATGGGGAGCTAGGGTGCTATATCATGTTAAAGAAAAAAAATTGACAAGTCTGGGAGCTCTGGGGATCCACCAGTAGCTTCACATATGGCCGAGTGATCTGGATTATAAAGGAAGCCCAATAGCACATTGCAGAGCCTTTGACTGGCCAGCTAATGCTGTCCACAGGCACAGAGCATTCTGAATGGTCATTCAGCCCCTCAGGTTTATAGATAGGACATGGTATTAAAGAGGAACAGCTGGCTTCTCAAACACTAGGATCCATAAGAGAAGGCATCAGAAATCCACAGAGCTACCGAGCTATCTCCAAAGCACAGACTTCACAGGTTCACCACACGGCCAAGAGAGGAGCCTCTGCAGTGCTAAAAAAAATATCTCTAGGTGATCAGGGCCTTGGCCCTCTCCTTCCCTCTTACCCCCTGGCCCTATGGAACTCACCAGGCAGCCTTGCCTGCCTGATGGGTGTGGTGTCTCTGTACTCCTTCAGTGAGGCACCCCGCATGGGGATCCTGCTGCCAAGCCCACATGACGGCACAGACAACGTGGCAGATGCAGACACAGAGATGAGCCGCATCAGAAGGCAGCGCCTCACAAGCCCGTAGCAACAGGGACGGTCGCCCTCCTCCGTAACAAAGACAGCATTTGCCATGAAATGTCAAGTGATAGCTACTTACCCCACAAGGCCAAACACCCTCTCATGGGGCACCCCAGGACCAATAGCGATTTTCTGGCTGAGAATGACATCCACCAGTGTCATGGATCCAAGTCTAAGTGGTCTCTGGGGAGCACGGCCAGGAACCCAATGCTAACCCACCATACGCACTGGGTTGACAGCATTGGCATTAGCATCTTGCCATCGTTTCTGGTGTCTTAGAATTCCAAGAAAATGCACAAAGTTCTCCAGTGCCAAAGTCCTACACTGGTGTGCAGGTAAATTATTGCAGATAAAACAGAGCAGGGAAGACTGGACCACTGGAGATACTCAAGAGAAAGGAGAATGTCTGTGTGGACACGGTGGGGTAGAGAGCGGAACGCTGTGCTCCTGTACTGGCTGGCTCCACGTGACACATGGACTCTGATCTCAGAGTATGACATTTTCTAGCTGCCCACGAGAGGCATGTGAGCTCCTGGTATTAAAATGTAGAGATGGAAAACAGAGCTAGCCAGTACTCTCTGGATACACACCTCAGGGAGATGAAGTCAGTCTGTGGGAGGGACACCTGCATTCCCATGTGCAATGTGACAGTGCCTAAGAGCCAAGATGTGCAATCAACCTGAATGCCCTCCAGTGGGTGAGCAATAAAGATAGAGTGATGCATTTATACCATGTAGCATCACTGCGCCATCCAAAGGCAATCATATCATCTGTAGTAGTATGGATGGAACTGGAGTCCAGTATAGTAAGTGAAATAGGCAAGTCTCACTCACTTGTGAACATGGACACACACATACACACACACACAGAGAGAGAGAGAGAGAGAGAGAGAGAGAGAGAGAGAGAGAGAGAGATGCTAAAACAGTGATCATAAAACAGGAGCCTGCTGGTAGACAGGCCCAGAGATCTTATGGACCACACAACCACTCCTGGCCATTACATATGTGGCAGGCTGCTTTATTCCTATCACCATATTATGTCTGTATGCATCCCGCAATTCCATGTCTTAAGCCTCAGTTGCATGAGATCAACCCCACGCTCTGTGTTCTTGAGCACAGAGAGCTGCGAAAAAGACATGGAGATACACAGCATGCCCAGAAACCACGGAGCTCTTTGCAAGGGTGACCTTCGCTGGAGGGGAGGCTGGTTGCGCCCTCCCACCTGACAAGAAAGCCACCTCAAAAGGAAAAAGGTTGTGCCAGCTCTGGAAGGCGCGGGAGCCTCCCTTCCTGTATCCCGTTACCTCATGGCCTCTTATCTCATACCCATTATGAAAGATTCCACAGCTCATGCCAGAACCAAGCACTGGCCAAGGTGTGCAGCCCTTCTGAGGCAGGGATCCTCCTTGAAAAAGACCTGAACATCTCTTGCGGACTTTCCTGCTCGCCTCAGTCCTTCCTGCTGCCTCCATGTGTTCTTCTTGTCTGGCGTCTAACCTCCTCAAGTTCACGGTGGAGTGATCACATGTCACAGGTATGCAGAAGACCTGAACACATCATCTGTAGGCACTTAAGTTTGGTAGGACTGAAGAACAGGGCCCAGGGATCGATAAAACAGAACAGTAACAATTAGAGAATGTTGCCTTTGGTTTTCTGTGATGTCCTGGCTCATAAAGAGCTCGTTACAGCTGCCCGTTACCCTTTCCATCAGGCTGATGTGCTCTCTTCTCTGCACACCCACAGCACATGGGTTCAAACCTTTCTGGCAGGCATTACTGCCCCAGGTGTTTGATTATTCTTGTTCCTTTCTCTTCTCATTCAAATTATGTTTGCTGAACTCTCCTACACACTCATTCTATGGTAGAAACTGGTAGGACAAGCAAACAAAGAGTCAGTGGCCCAGTCAACCAGCACCTGCTCTCTGGCTGGACAGAGGAAATAGGAGGCCCCCTATGAAGCTTTCTGCTCAGCCACCAAGGACAACAGCTACCCTCACATCTCAGACAGGAGTGTTCCTGATAATGAGTATATTTCTCTGCCACACCTTCACAGATTCTTTAGCACAGGCTCATTAGCAAAGCATGCCTGTTTGCACTACAGTGCCTTACAGCAGTCATTGCATTAACGCTGCTTCCTTTAGCTGCGCAGTTCTCCAGTGAATTCATTACTAAAAAGAAAAAGAAAAGTTTTATAGACCCTACCACATGCAGACACTATGCCAGATACCTCGATAGTACAGATAGTGAGGCTGGTTGTGGCGCTGTAGAATCCCGCTGATCACTGTACCTGCACTTCACCTGTGAACCTCATAGAACAGTCCTGGGCTTCTCCCCAGTCTCACTGAGCCAGTTTTCACTTTAACAGGACACCAGGGAAGTTGTCACTGAGGTTTGGGGAAAGCTGCCTGAGGGAGGCGACCACAGACACACACACATAAGCAGGTAATTCACTGAGGATTCCCCTGACAGAATTGCGGTGAGTACCGCAGACGGTATTTACTAAATGCTAGCTGTGCGCTGGCCTTTCCCTCCTGCAGCCACAGGTTTCATTATTCCCATTTCCAGATAAGGAAAACTGAGCTTTCCGGGCTAGGTGTGGGCTCTCTTTCGTGCATTCGGAGCAAGACGTGCAGACTCAGTTAGGACTTGTTTGAATCCACTCAGCCGAAGCCTAGTGGGGTGTCAAAGCCAAGGCTGCCACAGTCCATAGGAAGGTCTGCCAGCCAAAGCCCCCACATCCTTGAACACCTGCCACTAGTGTGACTTGGAGACCAACTATCTGTCTATCTCTATGGTGTTTTACCAGTTTGGGTCCTGACAAATAGAACTACTCTCTACTCTCCCTCCCATAAACACCCCAATCACTTGAGTCCCCCGCCCCAAGAATGCTAATCAATCATGTCCAGAGGAAATCTTGATGGGTGTCAGAGACCAGAGATGTAGAAAACCAAATCAAACACCATGCCCTAAACAGGCCGCTGTCAGTCTCCCCCTGCAATAGGAATTGTGCTTTTAACCTCTCTGGTTCCTCCCAAACCTCTGTTTATCAGGGTGGATACTTTCCAACACAGCACTCACCATGCAAAGAAATGAATGTTTAGCCAATGGTGAGACCCCTGAAGACACAAAACTCCTTGGTAGAGAGAGAGAAGGGACTCGCAACTAGGTTTATCTCTAGAGAGAGCACCTGGGTACTGAGCCCCGGCAGAGCAGGTGTTCCCATGTGATGAGCAGGTGCAGCCAGATGGCCCAAGCCTGGCCAAGCCTCCAGCCAGATGGAGTGCTTGTTCAGGGAAGGGAAGGGAGCGCTGAGCCCTCAGGGGATCCCGGCTGACCAGCCAGCCCTTCTTGCAGGCTCACATCTGCATGGGCTTTAATGACTTGTGAAAAGAAGGAGCGGCTCAGAGATCTAACTCTTGGCAGGCATATCTGTGGGTACACCAGCTATGTAATTCAGCTGTTCAGCTGCAAGAAACTGTTAAGCCAAGTGGCTTTGAAAGGTACAAGCAAGTTCATTAGTTCACTTTTGCAATTACTGCACCCTGGACCTATGGTGTTTTATCACAAATGCAAATATTTTTCATAAAATAAGTTTCTATTTATATATTAAACAGTTATGTTTACACTCTGTTGATAAGAAATTCTAAAATATACATTTTCACAGTCCACTGTTCTGTGGTATTTTCTACATTGCTGGGGTACAATAGCAGCCACCTCATTTGTACCATTTAACACATGATACCATACACCTTTGGTTTTTTTGTGTTTTTTAAAGATTTACTTATTTTTATTTTGTGTATGGGTGTTTTGCTTGTGTGTATTTCTGCGCACCATGTGTGTGCCTGGTGTAAGACTAAGGGTGTTGCATCCCCTGCAACTAGAATTACTATGGGTTGTGTGGGTACTGGGACTCAAACCTGTGTCCTCTAGAGAGAAGCCGGTGTTCTTAACCACTGAGCCATCTCTCCAGCCTGTCTTCTATTGTGGTGTGGGAAGTCCTTCTGTATATGTGTTGCTTTTATTGGTTAATGAGTAAAGAAGCTGCTTTTAGTCAATTGCTTAACAGAATATAGCAAGGCTGGAATATATATATATATATATATATATATATATATATATATATATATGGAGAGAGAGAGAGAGAGTAGGCGGAGTCAATGAGAAGCCATGTAGCCCCACTAGAGATAGACGCTGGAAGGAACTTTATCTGGTAAGCCACAGCCACATGTCGATACACAGATTAATGGAGAAGGGCTAGCTTAGGATATAAAAGCAAGCTAGAAATATGCTTAAGCTATTGGCCAAAGAGTATTTCAAATAATATAGTTTCTGTGTGATTATTCTGAGTCAGGGTGGTCAGGAAATAGACAAGCAGCCTCGGGCAACACTATTGCTCTTATTGTTATGCCTTGCTTTTAAGTAAGTTCAGATTTTGTTTAATCCTGTTCATATGGCTATGATTGCTTTTGGTGGAACACATCAACCCAAATTAAAAGCCAAAGCACAAAAGATTTTTCTTTTTACACCTTTAGGTTTTCTTACCACAGCTGCAGATAAGCCGTCACCCAAGGGAAGCTAGCCTTCTATGAGGAAGGAAGGT
Organism: Microtus pennsylvanicus; assembly: GCF_037038515.1. NCBI lineage: Eukaryota > Metazoa > Chordata > Mammalia > Rodentia > Cricetidae > Microtus > Microtus pennsylvanicus. Next base: position 219,239,954 of record NC_134579.1, on the reverse strand, counting down.
ACAGGAACTAGGAAGGGGAGTATGTACCCATGACAAAGTTTCTCTATGGAAACTCTCTCCAAAAAGTAAGATTTCCCCAGGCATTAGCTACTTCACTTACACTCACCGAGTTTTACTCAACTTCCTATGAACTGCACATCCTACCAATGAAATGAGGGACACTTAAACTAGAGAGTATCCGTGACTCTTCTCAGAGAAACATCATCCTACCCACAATCTGTATCCCACTACACCGTCCAGTTCTTTCAGAACATGCAAGTTGACACTACCATTAAATACCATTTCTATAGTCAGGTATGATAACACGTGCCTTTAATCTCAGCACTCAGGAATCAGAGACAGGCAGATATCTGAGTTCAAGGCCAGCATAGTCTAAATATCAAGTTCAGGCCAGTGAGGGCTAGTTAGTGAGACCTTCTTTCAAAACAAAACATACAAACAAAAAGAGCATTGCCATAGCCTTATAATTTTAAAGCAGTAATCAAACCAGTCACTAAATAATGCCAGTTCTCTGTTCAGAAATAAGGTTATACACAGTAAGCTGTTAGGTCATCATATCTGTTTCCATAGTGACTGCTACATGTTAAGGTAGTTCATTCAACTACAAGTCTGATTTCTTTCACATCTACACTTCCTCAGCTTGGAGAAAGATCTTCAAAAGTGAGGAGCTAGGTAGTTAATTTACAGCTGCTGAAATAATCTCCTGCTGAGTATGAATTATTGGTGGAGGAGGGTCATCTTTCTATCTGTTGTTTCATTGATTAATTAATAAAGAAAACTGCTTGGCCCTAATAGGACAGAAAATTAGGTAGGCAGAGTAGACAGAACAGAATGCTGGGAGAAAGAAGCTAAGTCAAGGAGTCGCCATGATTCTCCCACTCCAGACAGATGCAGGTTAAGATCTTTCCTAGTAAGCCAGTTCAGGGTGCTACACAAAATATTAGAAATGGGTTAGATCAATATGTAAGAGCTAACCAATAAGAGGCTGAAACTAATAGGCCAGATAGTGTTTTAAAAAATACAGTTTCCGTGTAATTATTTTGGGTAAAGCTAGCCGTGTGGGCAGCTGGGTGGCGGGACATGGCCCGCTGCTCTTATTACAACAAATTATAGAAAGAATCCAACTGCATATCCCATTTGATTTGACTGGGAATAGCCCACAAGTCAATCACAGGTAACCCTAATGCAAAGGCAACCCTGCTGGGAAAGTCTTGTCTTCAGGACCCTCAAGGTCCTTGTGTGCTGGAAGTGACAGGAAGGAACCCAGCCATCACCTAGTAGTAACTTCTGAATAACCCGAGACTGCCTTGTGAGAAAAAGGCTGGGAAGGGATTGGAAAGATTCTTGGTACCCTCTGCCCTTTCCCTTCATGAGGAGGTACTCTAGGGCAGAAGAAAGTACCCTGGGGACACAGCACCTTCTCAGGGAACCTAACCAATACTGCCCTTAGGAAACGAGATAACTGGTCTACCCCAGGCTGAACCTAGACATGGACCGAATACCTGAGTATTGAATCATTAAAATAACCTCAATGTTGATTCCTTGATTAATTTTCAAATATTTATTGAGATTATTTGTTTTAGAAAAATTGACAAATTATCTACCATAGTATAAGATTCAGTTCCTGTTCTCTGTAAGTATTCGATAAGTTCTTGAGTGTAAGCGGGAGGTGTAAATTCATTTTACACCTTGTAGTAACAATCCAGTTAGAAATGAGTGGATTAAACTAGGCAGCAGAAACTGTTCAAAAGAGGAAAACCAACTGGACTCCTGGTCAGCAATAAGAACAACAAGCGCAGTGAGTACAAGGGATCTCAAGATGAAAAAGGGGCTGCAAAGACAGTGTAGTCAGTAAAGTATTTCCTTGTAGGCACGAGGACCTGAGTTTAATCCCCAGATCCTGGGTAAAATTCTGACATGGTTTCTTAGTTAGGGGTTCTATTGCTGTGTGGAGACACCATGACCATGGCCACTCTTAGAAGGGAACACATTTAACTCGGTAGCTTACAGTTCAGAAGTTCAGTCTGTTATCATCATGGTGAGACATGGCAACAAGAAGTGGTCTGACACACTGGGCATGGCTTTAGAATGAGACCTCAATGCCTGCCGCCAGAGTGACACTTCCTCTAACGAGGCCACACCCACTCCAACAAAGCCACACCTCCTAATAGTGTCACTCCCTGACATTATGGGGGCCAATTACATTCAAACTACCACATATGGTGATGAGGGAGGCAAAAACAACATAGATCCCTGCATGGGTCTTACTGGACAGCCAGCCTATGTTTCAAAAAAAGAGATGGGAAGCACTTGAGGAATGATCCCTGAGCCCCTGAGGCTGCCCCCCATACACACACACACACACACACACACACACACACACAGAGTGTAGGGGGAGAAAAAAAGAGAGGGTAAATAACAGCATAAAACTCATGTCCCATGATTGTGATTTCATCTGTCAAGAGTTCAGACAACAAAGTATTCACCCTGGGTTTTAGTTCAGTGCAATGTCCTTCTATTGGCCATCACTTCCCAGTTAGCCTCAAGAGACTCAGTGGTCCACAATGAAATGAAGTAAAGGATTGATCCTGTCCAGGTGTCCTGAGCCCAGACTGTCACTCCTCCTCAACGCCGTCAGGAAGACAACAGGATACCGAAAGAAGACCTTGTTTGTGCTGAGCCAGGCGATCAGGCCTTGGCCTGGGGCCACCAACCTTCCTGGTGTTATGGGACCTCACAGACAGTAGCCTGCTATTAATTTTGAAGATGCGGTGAACTTGAGCGATGGACTGAATCCACTCACAGCATACAGAAGTGTGTTCTCTATATCCAGAAAGATGCAGGTTCTTTTTATTAGCACTTGCCAGTAAAAATCCCTCCAAGTGGAAATTTTAGAAATGACTGACTGCTGTTACAGATCTAAGTCTGGGATCCGGGTAGAACCAGGGCCCAGAGCTCCTTACAGTCTTCTTGGAGGTTGAACTCACTGGACGCCATTGCCGTCAGTCTTCCCCTGAAGCATCTGGAGTCTGGGGCAAATCATGTTCCTGACCCCAAGGTTTCAGAAGCAGGAACCTCCCTGTCAAGTTCAGGTTTGCATCTTTAGGTCCTTTTTGAGAGGACAGCACCATCAGTTTTAGAATCTGAGGGTTATATGTGGCTCTCAGCACTTTTTTTAAAAAAATTCACTAATAAAATATATACTAGAGTTTGGTCAGAATACTATTGTTTGCAAATGTCATGTGATTAATCTGGAAAACCCTAGAGGATTCATTAAAAACCGCTCCAGTTTGGAGAATGCAGGAAAGGATGCCATGCCTGCCTTAAAGAGAACTATCCCATGACAGTAAGCAAGCACTTGGCCCCTAATCTTAGGATATTCAAGAATTAAAAGGAGCCTAGAGAAGAAACAAGAAAAGAACAGGCAGGCAGGTCGTGGGGCTGCGAGGTATATAGGACAGGCTGGAGCTCCAGTGTGCTCAGACCAATGGGGACTCGAGGGACTGTTTCAGGCAGGAACAACATGGCCTGCCGCATTATCTCAAGATCTCGTGGCTCCTGAGGAGAAACGAGGTGAGTGGGGTAGAGGGAGTATGTAGAGGCCACCTCACGGCTGTTGCCCACTGAGAACGCTGGGTGAAACTTGGAGACTTCTGAGGTAGAAGGAGCTGCTCGGCTTCTGATGATGGGGTCAGCCCGGCACGGTGGGCTGGTTATGAAAGAAAGAGAGGCACGAATTCTAGGGAGGTTTTATCAATGGGATCCACTGTATAAACTGAACATTCCGCCGTCTTGGGATAGGCAGCCCAGCCTGGGTATCTGGGGTCATCCATTGTCTCTGTCTGGCCGAAGGTAGACTCACATGAAAACCCTTTTGTAAGGATCTACGCAACGGTGATTGGAGATTTTAAAATGCCCTGTGCCTTGTACCCACACAGCTTCTCTCATGGTACAAAGCTTATTCTGACAACAGCAGGATTCAGCAGACTCTCCTGTGTCAGTTCCTCTGCCTCTGCTCCCTCCCTCCCTGGCACTTCCCCTCATTCCCTACCCTCAGCAACCCTCCCTGGCCACCATCCTTCAGCTGGACTCTGCTTTGCAGGCTCTTCCAGGAGGCCACTTACTCATCCGCTGCCTACCGCAGCCATGGCCCCAGCATCTACAGATGTCTAGAGCCTTACGAAGCCTGCATCTGTCTCTCCGTTTTGTCTCGGCAATCTCGGACATGAAATTGCCCACCACGTCCTTCTTCTGCCTCGCAGTGACCTTTTATGGGGAAAGGCCCCACGGATTCCAGCATTTCCTGCTCCTGTCTGGAGCCGGCCTGCATGGCAGCGACCCATGGGGCCATTCTGTCAGCCCAGGCGTTTAATTAACTAATTACAACCTGCTGACTTGCATGCCCAGATCGCTGTGCTCAGAGGGCAGCTTCTTCCAAATCATTATTACAAGCCCACATACATCTGATAGGTCTTCCCTGAGGGGATGGGGTGGTAATTGGTGCTTCCAACAGGAGGTTCTTGCAGATCATCAGAGCCGAGACCAAGTGTCACCATCTGCCAGTGTTTGTTTCTGGCCCCACCCCGCATCTCACAGTGTGACAAGGCCGCAGCTGTAGTGTAGGGGACCGAAGGACACAGGGAAGAGCTGCCCTGCCAGACCTGCCTGGAGTATAATTCTCCCCTGCTGTGCTCAACAACCAGGGCTGGGGAAATGAGCTGATGAGAATCAAAATAACCTCACAAGGATGACCTGGCCAGAAGAAGTCTGGATTTCTAATTAGGGCAGAAGACAAAACTTGCCCAGGTCACGGCTTTCTGTTCCCTGAGAGGCACAAGACTGGAAAACCCCTGGGTCTCACCCAGATGTGGGGCCTGGACATGCAGGTTTTTCGTGGTGGTACCTGCCAGAGAGTGATGGGGACAGGCTCTCCAATCCTAGAACCTAGACACAGTACGTCCCCAAGAGATTCAGGGGTCAGCATCTTCTCTGCACCGAGGGGCATCAGCATAAATGAAGGCCCACCAAGGAGTCCAGAAGGACACCCGCCATAGCAAACTGACGCCTTCCCTACTCCACAGCCTCTAAGTCCAGAAAGGTCTCCTGGGCTACAGTTCAGGTGTCAACAGAACTAGGGGAAGAATGAGCACTTTCGCTGTTGTTTTCTGGCTTCTGGAAGATACAAGAAAGACTGAGCCTGCTGGCCACCCTGTTACTCTGTTTCCTGAGCTATCAATGGTTGTTTTAGTCTCTGTCAGACCCCGGTCCCCAATACTAAGGACAGAATCCAGGGTCTGGCAAATGCCAGGAAAGCTCTCTATACGAGCTACAGGCTAGCCCAAGACCAAGTCTTTCTGACACAGAATCTCACTGTATCTGTAGAGCCTGCGGTGAAGATGGTCTTGCCTGGGAGAGTCCTGACTGTCTAAGGACAGTTGATCGACCACACTGGCCCCATATGCTTGCGTCCCCTTTGTCAGGTAAACTAACAAACACAAGACCTGACTGGAACGTGAACGTCTGGTGGACTGTGTTCTTCCTGTCACACACACACGCACACGTACACGCACGCACACACACACACACACACACGCACACACACACACACACAGGCGCATGCACACACGTGCACACGTACACATACTTGACTCTTGTTCATTTATAAACAATGAAGGAAAGCTTCTTTTGGTGCCGTTTTACGAGACCCAGTGCATGTGTGGACGTGTGTAATAGCCCCAGCTTAGCAATGGAGTCTGACGCGCATCAACATTACCCTGTGAATGAAGCTCACTGACTCACTAACGCCTAATGGAAGCGCTTTCTCTTTCTTAATAAACTGTCTCGATTGCTAACCACCACCCCTGGTCCAATTCTTAAAATATCTAAGGACTTGAATAAGCACCCCTGGGACATCCCAGTGGGTTCCTCTGGACTCAAACCTTGTCTGTGGATTTTAGTTTAGGCAAAGTCCGAATCACTACAGACTTCTTGGCTGTGTTTCTGGTACTGAACCCCTGATGTTTTGCCCACCCAGGAACTCCCTGCATCCCTTCGCACCCCATGTGATGCATTCCATCTGCAACGTGAAGACTGTCACAAACTTTACTCTCATCCATCCTGCGTGTTTTTAAGAAATTAAAAGAAAGAACCTCTTTTGTGTACCCTGATGCCACCATTCTCTTTGCTTTCCTATCAGTCCTGTCTAAAGCATTTCCATGATAGTTCATAAAACACAAATCTACTGGATTTAAATTGCCTTTGCTTCTCTCAATCTGAGAACATATTTTGTCTCCCTTGGTAATAGGTACCTGGTAATGGATAGATTCTCCTCCTGGATACAAAATGTAAGGCTGCCAATGCAGGCTAAGAGAGGGGCAGGGCACTCCAATCCTGCTGCAGCTCCTCCCAGGGAACCCTGACCCTGCTGCAGCACCTCCCAGGGAACCCTAACCCTGCTGCAGCTCCTCCCAGGGAACCCTGACCCTGCTACTGCTCCTCCTAGAGAAACCAGACCCTGCTGCAGCTCCTCCCAGGGAACCCCGACCCTGCTGCAGCTCCTCCTAGAGAAACCAGACCCTGCTGCAGCTCCTCCTAGAGAAACCAGACCCTGCTGCAGCACCTCCCAGGGAACCCCGACCCTGCTGCAGCTCCTCCTAGAGAAACCAGACCCTGCTGCAGCACCTCCCAGGGAACCCCGACCCTGCTGCAGCTCCTCCTAGAGAACCCTGACCCTGCTACTGCTCCTCCCAGGGAACACCGACCCTGCTGCAGCACCTCCCAGGGAACCCCGACCCTGCTGCAGCACCTCCCAGGGAACCCCGACCCTGCTGCAGCACCTCCCAGGGAACCCCGATCCTGCTGCAGCACCTCCCAGGGAACCCCGATCCTGCTGCAGCTCCTCCTAGAGAAACCAGACCCTGCTGCAGCACCTCCCAGGGAACCCCGACCGTGCTGCAGCTCCTCCCAGGGAACCCTGACCCTGCTGCAGCTCCTCCCAGGGAACCCTGACCCTGCTGCAGCTCCTCCCAGGGAACCCTGACCCTGCTGCAGCTCCTCCCAGGGAACCCTGACCCTGCTGCAGCTCCTCCCAGGGAACCCCGACCCTGCTGCAGCTCCTCCCAGGGAACCCTGACCCTGCTACTGCTCCTCCTAGAGAAACCAGACCCTGCTGCAGCTCCTCCCAGGGAACCCTGACCCTGCTGCAGCTCCTCCCAGGGAACCCTGACCCTGCTGCAGCTCCTCCCAGGGAACCCTGAACCCTGCTGCAGCTCCTCCCAGGGAACCCCGACCCTGCTGCAGCTCCTCCCAGGGAACCCTGACCCTGCTGCAGCTCCTCCCAGGGAACCCTGACCCTGCTGCAGCTCCTCCTAGAGAAACCAGACCCTGCTGCAGCTCCTCCCAGGGAACCCTGACCCTGCTGCAGCTCCTCCCAGGGAACCCTGACCCTGCTGCAGCTCCTCCCAGGGAACCCTGACCCTGCTGCAGCTCCTCCTAGAGAAACCAGACCCTGCTGCAGCTCCTCCCAGGGAACCCTGACCCTGCTGCAGCACCTCCCAGGGAACCCTGACCCTGCTGCAGCTCCTCCCAGGGAACCCCGACCCTGCTGCAGCTCCTCCCAGGGAACCCCGACCCTGCTGCAGCTCCTCCCAGGGAACCCCGACCCTGCTGCAGCTCCTCCCAGGGAACCCTGACCCTGCTACTGCTCCTCCCAGGGAACCCCGACCCTGCTGCAGCTCCTCCCAGGGAACCCTGACCCTGCTGCAGCTCCTCCCAGGGAACCCTGACCCTGCTACTGCTCCTCCCAGAGAAACCAGACCCTGCTGCAGCTCCTCCCAGGGAACCCTGACCCTGCTGCAGCTCCTCCCAGGGAACCCTGACCCTGCTGCAGCTCCTCCCAGGGAACCCTGACCCTGCTGCAGCTCCTCCTAGAGAAACCAGACCCTGCTGCAGCTCCTCCCAGGGAACCCTGACCCTGCTGCAGCACCTCCCAGGGAACCCTGACCCTGCTGCAGCTCCTCCCAGGGAACCCTGACCCTGCTGCAGCTCCTCCCAGGGAACCCTGATCCTGCTGCAGCTCCTCCTAAGGAACCCTGAACCCACTGCACTGCAGCTCCTCTAGGGGACTCTAAGACGTGCTGCAACATAAATTAAAGTTTACATTTTTTTTTCAGAAAGAATGAGAGATGGGGAGGAAGAAGGAAGAAAGGAAAGAAGGAATCGGAGGAAAAGAGAAAGAGAGGGAGAGAGAAAGGGAGGGAGAGAAGGAGAGAGGGGAAGGGAAAGATGGATGAAAGGAAGAAATGGAGGAAAGGAGGGAGAGAAGGGGGAGGAAGAAAGGAAGAAAGATGCGTATATAAGAAAAAGAGAAAGATAGGAAGGAAGGGAGGAAAGAAGGGAGGGTAGATATGTAAAAAACGCATATGAAAAAGAGCCCTAGGGTCTAGCAATGGGCTTGGCTCCTGGAAGTTTCCCTCTGACTACTCGGGAGCCAGGGTCATCAGGGCCATCTTTCCTGGGAAGTTACTTAAGCTAAACAACAGCATTTGCTTCCTGAGTAGTTTCTCCCTGGGTTTCCAACATTCTACTCATCTTCAAGAAAAGTCTCCTTCTACCTGTCTTAAGAGATTTTGTCCAGCTCCATAAAAGGCTGCTGCCCACAAGTGAGGCTCACAGACTGCCCAGCCCTGGGGTTGTTCCTGCAGCCTGTCTCTGCACCCACTAGGATATGAGTGGACACTTTGGTAAGAGAGCCACAAACCTTTTATTTTACTCAGCTTGAGTGTCTACACGATTTTCCAGGCCAAACCACTGAGCCACCCATGAGTCTGTTTTCGTCTGGGTTCACCTCAACTTCTACCTCTAGTCTGTCGTCTTTAGTCCTAAAATACATCCTTGCAGTCCTTGCTGGGCTTATGGTCACTTCTGTCCTGCCTAGTCTTTGTCATCTGCCAGCCATCATCACCTTTGGCTGCAGTGGGCCTTTAAAATATAAAGAGGTTGAATGAGGTTCTGCATGTGCCAAACCCTGGGTCAACCCCAGCATTGCTATAACAAATAAACAGCGAGCAAACAAAGAGCAGATAGTTGCAGATGAAGTCTTCCATTCCTATGCCTCTCTGGTTTCCCTGTGCCATGGCACAGCCATACCTGTCCAGCTAGGGCAACCCTTCTCTGTTGCCTCCTACCTCGGAGGCTGAAAGCCCTATCCCTCAGGCTTATTCACCAAGAATGCCCGAGGCAACCACGTGTCTGGTCTTCAGCCTCAGCCTGATTCTGGCACAGTAAGTATTAAATGAATGAATGAATGAAACTGGAGGAAGCTTAAAGGGTAGAGGGAAGTGGCAAGCTTGTGGCCAATGACGCCGATTTGGCCTGCAGACCACTATGCCCTCCCCTGCCCCCTGATGCTCACATAGTGTTTTCTTTTTAAAAGCTCATGGTGTCACAATATCATGTTTAGATCTACATTCCCAGTCCCTGTGGGCACCTGCCTTCCACTTCTGTCCCTGCCTAGCATCTAAACATAAGTTCAGCTTGTGTGGGACATGATACATTGTGAGAAAGCCTGGGCAGGTCTCCTTCCTTGGGCGACAGCATCCAAGGAAGCAAGGAAGTGTGTTCCTGGGCATGTGGTTGCTGGGAAGGGATGTGGTTTCTGGGAAAGACATTAGTTCAGGAGGAACGCAGGTCATGCTAGCTGTGGTGGTTTGGATTAAAATGGCCTGCATAGGCTCATATATCTGAATGCTTAGACACCAGGAAGTGGCGCCATTTGAAAGGATTAGAAGGTGTTGACTGGTTGGAGTGAGTCACTGGGGCCTGCGCCAGCCCTAGGCTCTATCTCTTAACTTATAGATCAGGGTATAGTTGTCAGCTCCGGCTCCTGGGCCTGCCTGCAATCTGCCATGATCCCTGTTAAGGTAATACTGAACTAGACCTCTGAAATGTAAGCAAGGCCCCAGTTCAATGCTTTCCTTCCTAACAGCTCTCTCGATCATGATGTTTCCTCCACATCCATAGCACTGTGGCCAAGACACTGGTCATACACGAGGGCTCGGGAAAGTTCGTGCTATGAATGACAGGAACAATATGTGACCCCGCACTGGGGCATCTCTCCCTCTAAGCCAGGACTGGGGTCAGATACCTGGGCCCTGGGAAGCCCTGCAGGGCCAGCTGGTGACTAGGGGAAGCTGAGTGCCTGGGAGAGTCACTCATCCACCGTCCCCAAAGCTGAGATCCAGGAGCTTCAGTCTCTACTGCAGCAAGTCCTAACCCTGGCCTTAGATTTCTCACTGGTGTCTTAAGAACCTTATTGTGGGGCTTGAGATAGCTCAGGAGACACACAGGGAAATGGTGTGATTAGGGAAAACAGAAAAGCCACAAACAGAGGGACACAGAATGAAGAGATGGAGACCTTAGGATACGAACACATCACTGTGGTCTCCACACAACCCCCTGATATTCTGTTACAGGAGGAAAAAAAAAACCTAACTCTTGGGTTTAGAATAGGGAACCACCCCAGGCATCCTCTACCTGCTATGGCCCTTTGACACAAGAGAGAACTCTCTCAGCGACTGTCACAGAGGGTACTTCTATGGACTGCCTTCTCAAGACGGATACCTGTTAATATTCAGACCATACCAGGTGCTCCCTTCCTTCCAGTGGGCATGTCTGTAGGGTGGTTTTGAGGTGACAAACTATGCTTTCCCCACACTGATACTGTGTTCTCCTCCAGGAAGTATCAGCTCAACAGGTACCACGGTCAAGGAGACCCTAGGTGGTTGGCATTGCTCTAGCTGACTAACTGCAGGAGGTCATGACTGTCTCAGCCCACGGCACCTTTTCAGCAATACCAGCTGCAAACCAAAAGTCCTTTCCCCAGCATCTCACTTCTTCTCATGCAAGTCTGAAAGTTTGTTTTTCTGTTTTCAAGATGGAACCAAAGGGATTGAGTTCAGGTCAGTGCAGTGAGGATGCAGAAGGAGCTCGCTGGATACACAGGCCTGGAAACGCCATGTTTTCTCCCAGCAGAAGCGTCTCACTTGGACCTCAGTCTAGATGGGCTTGGGACTGGGCTTTGCACAAGCATGGCCGCTCAGGACTCAGGCTCCCTAAGCGAGGAGAGTACTCCCTGATTCCTCATCTGCACAACCAGGGAGCTTAAGTCCTGAGAAGAAGGATGACCCGGACCAGCCCTGACCCTAAAACCGGCCACTGCTGGCTCAACTGAAGAGTGTGTCTGTCTGTGCAACAGAGAAAGGCAAGCGGAGTTGGGCCACACAGTTCTCTTTGACATACACTGTGGGGAGCCACCGTGGACAGTGGGGAGCCCTACCCATACTCCTGGCCTCTTTTCTTCCGGAAGAAATCACAGCCCTTATCTGTCACGTACAGCTGTGACCACGCTGCAGCCTGCTCTGCCACCACCGGGTTCCACCGCGCTGGAGAGAATACTGGCACACAGTGGGGCGTGTGTTCCTGTGCAGCTATGAAATGGAAATGGAGATTTGCCAAAAACACAAGGAGCAAACATTCTGGCAAGTTCTCAGACTAGCTCAGCCAAGGCAGCCCCTCCCATCTCACGTCTTCCCTTTCTCCACTGCTCACAGTCACCAGGGGATGTGGAAGCCCCAGGGAAGGAAGTCAGGGATAAAAGGCAAGGACTGTCAGCAAAACGTTTGGGGGAGTCAGAGCTGCCAATTTCCACCACCATCAGCATCCATGGCTTAAATGATGAGCCTGGGGAAGGAGACAAACACTAGCCAGGTGTATCTTTTTCTCCTCCCATCTTAACCAAGATCATTGGTGAACCAACAATCTCCAAGTGAAATCAATTTCAGCAATTCAGTATTCATTGAATTTCACCATTCACTCGCTGTCAGTGGGCCACATTTAGACCAAAGAGAGGAAGAAGCCAACAGGGAAGGAACTATCATACCTAGGGACCATGGGGAAAGACTGGGAAGTAATGTGTCCGTGAACTGTAGAGACACTAGTGGGAGTCCACAGGGTCCCAGGATTCACTCACTATACAATGGAGGATCCAGTGTCATATGGGGTGGGATGGGGAAGGATGGGAGCAGGAAGCAGGGTGCACCTGTGAGGTGCAGGCTCCAGAAGAAAGTATCTCTCCATGCGAGATAGGTTTGGTCATGTGGTACACAGGACTGAGCCTCTCCAACCCTCTGTAACCATTCTGTAACCCACGGATACAGAGGTAATAGATGAAATTACTGTTTGATATGTAACAACAAACTCTCCAAAAGTTATTAGTTAAGACCAGAATGAAAGAACCTGTGCTTGCTTGGACCAACTACCAAGGAATAAGGACTACTTGAAAAAGTTCACCTGGAATCAACTGGCAGGAACAAAGACATTCTAAGAAGAGAAACTTCTCCAGCAGAGCAGAATTCATAGAAGGAAACATATCGAAAGGGCATTTAGGAGATTGGCTTACACAATTCAGCATGCGTAGTTCAGCAATAGCTCTTCACAGTGAAGATGCTAAGAGCCTGGTCTCTGCTCACTCAACAAGGCCCAAGACCTCATCGGTGCCCATCTGGCACTGAAGGACTGTAGGGTTCCTGGAGAGGTGTGGCCTTCAATTCACACCAAAAGACTAAGGAATTCAGACTTTGATTTTAGTGAAAGATGGCATCAATGGACCCAACCATTCCAATAATATAGCCAATGAAACCAACTCGGCTTGTGAATGGACTGTTATTCAATAAATTCTGACATTGTGAAAAACCACCAGTATCTCTATGCTGGGGCCTTGAAGTGCCTGGTCACCCATGTGTCTAACGTGAGATAGCTCTACAACAGGCTGTTGTGTACATACAAACAGAAACTCTTCCTGCCACTAGGTAGGGACCGCGATCAGAGAAGGCAATTCCCAGTCAGCTTCAGCTGTTCTTGGGTGGTTCTGACTTTGAAGGGAAAGAGATTTCATGTAGCATTTCCATGTCCAGCCTTCTTAGGCCTAGGCTTGTACCCAGCTGCCATTGTTTTCCACATAAATACCAGAGGCAGGGTGTCCACCCTTCCCTGCCTGAGCCCAATATTTCATTTGTTTGGCTCTTGACAAATCCCATTGTCCGCGGGTGGACGCCAACTCAGCTGGCAGGGCTTTGCGAGAACACCCCGAAAGCCCGTCAAAGGCTCTGAGGGACAAAGCCCACCCTCATCCCCCCGCCCACCTCTAATAGTACCGCATGCCGGGGACAGCCCCAGACAATGCTACCGAGTCCAGTGAGTCCCAAACCCTAACTACAGGCCTCGTGCTATTAAGATTAAGACGCTAATCCATGCTTCATCTCCGGTGCTTTGAGGCTACTTTTAAAGGTAATTCAGTGTGCCCATTTGAGGACTCAAGACACAAAACGTCAAGCAGAAGTGACCTTTGATTCCAGGGAAAGCTCTAACTAAGGCTTCAACAGGTGAAGCCTTTAAAGTTAGCTTTTCTATTCCATCCTGACAACACTGATTGATAACACAGAGCTAATCTCCTGCTTTTGTTCTCTGGGGGCAAAGGTTCCTGCAGTCCCTTTAGAATGTGGATCTTTTAACTATGAGGTGTGTGTAAGTCATAAGCGGACTCAGCCTGGGATTAATTCCCCCGAGGGAAATGTTCCCCGAGGATCCCTAGTTACTGAGGCCCTCCTGGATTGCACCCTCTGTTCTTGTACCTTAGAAACCAAGATTCCTGTCTGGTCTCCAAGATCAGCATGGTGAGTTTAACCATCTGCAGAATTCACATGAGCTGCTCTTAACACAGGTTCCTGGGAAGTGAGAGTCTAAGCTCCAAGTGTTTAACCATGTTTCTCAAAGTGTTCTTTGACAAACTCCTGAACCGGCCCAGTGGCCTCTGCTCCTGCAGACGGCATCGCTGTGAGACAGGTGAGCCAGGGAAAGCCTCTTCACATAACAGGGCTCAGTAACTTCAGGCCCCACTTGAACCTTATATCCAGGTATATTTTCTTAAGATGGTCTAGGCCCAGCTCCCTGAAGCTCTACATGACAATGTATAAAAAGCCATAATGAAAAATAAAAAGAAAAAAGGAAATTAATTTTAATGAAGAAGTTAGTTAACTAATAGATCTGAGGGGTTTTCATACCAGTGCGTACAATATGCTTGAAACTGTGAGCCAGTGGTAGAGAGAAAAACAGAGAGAATGGGAGATAGCAAAAATAAAAAAAAAAGGAGAAGAAAAGGACATGCACATGTCAAAATCCTGATAGTGAGAGAGGCGTCAAAGGGATGGTGGAGGGGAGAAGATAAGGTTGACGTGACACCAACGCATACCACGGTGAGGAAAATCCCAGGTCATCCTCGTCAAGAGTCGTCAAAAATAATCATTCCTACTAATCAAAAGACAACCCATAACAGATCACCGTGTAATGAAGGTGGATATGTTACCTGAAGACTAAGACGAAGGAACAGGAACACACACACACACCAACCAATTAAATCCTGGCATAACTTCCAAAATACTTGAGAGCCATCAGGTCATGGACTCCGTGGAGCAGAGCAGATCCTGCTGTAAGCTTCCTGGAGCTTGCATTTCCAGTTCTTTCCCAATGTTTCTCACTTAAACATCAACTTTACAGTTTTAAGATTAAGCCAGGGCATAACATATGAAATCTTTTTTATTAAAATAAAAAAGCAGGTGCATTTGTGCTTCAGGGTGTAAAGCATACTTATGTTTTCAGGAGTTACATATTCGTATTTAACATATTCAGAAAGCTAACCTCTGGGAACAGAACTCAAACTATACCTGAGATGCTTGTTTACTGAAGATAAAGCGACCTTGACCAAACAAGATTACTCAGGGCTCTTTGTTTTATGCCCCATACTTTTATGAGTTCTACATAAGAAAAAGATTCAATTTTTCTTAAATGGTATCTACTCTTGGAATCTTGAAGAATTGGTTTAGAGACTTTTACCAGGTAGACTTTAAAGACACAGAATTATTTTTCTAAAACAATAGCAACAAAAGTACTTAATCTGGACCTCAAAGCCATTCTTCAACCATTTCATTGAATTAGATTATATTAAACAATTTTTGAAATAATGCAGATTAATTTTAAATCTTTTCAAATTAGTAAAAACAAACTAGATTTAAAATTTAAATAGTCAATACTTTAATTCACACTTGCTTCCATCAGCACAACTACTGCACCTGAACCATTAACTATGGTTCTCTGCTAAGATCTGCACACACCACACTTATACTGTCTGCTGTTCTCTTCCCCCTGACACCCCAGGGCTCTGTGTGAGACTGTGTCTACCCATGTCAAGAGCTTGAAGCCAGGTCCATGTGGACTTGGAATACGGGCTTTCATCTGGACCTGGCTCTTGGGGTTGCAGAACCCAGAGCCATTAGTCTAACACCAAGGTAGCGTAAGAAATCAGCACACGCAGAATTCGAGGAGGAAGTGCACCAGGACTCTCTGAAGCCTGCTGGATTTTCAGTATGAGGCCAACAGGGCAAGATGGAAGGTTTACCGTATTTATCTCTATTCTAGAGATAAGAGTCTAGGACTCAGCTACTGGTAGGGTCCTGAAGGGACTCCAAGGGCCATTCCACCCTCCTCCTGGTGCTACGTGAAATTGCTCCAAATGGAAATGGCCTGTGGAGGGCACTGATCTCGGCTTTCATCTTCCAGCCAGGAGCTTCTTAGCATCAGAGAGACACACTGTGGTTGCCCAAATCATACCCCTCATTAGTGGGACCAGCGGGATTTTGGCTCAGACTGGGGAAAGTGCCGAGGCTTTGAGGTCAGATGGACCTCAGAGGTTCAAACTGTAATCCACCTAGCAGACGGGAGGACCTGAGAAACTGCTGGCTCATTTCCTCAGCAATAAAATAAACAACATACAGTAGAAATGACTGGCTACCCACCCCAGACACACTCTGCGCCCACCAACCAGATGGCCCACCAACCAAGGATGGCAGGGCCCATAAGCAGATTACAACCATAACCCTAGGCAGCTTCAGATAACATTTTTTTTCCAGAGCCAGACACACCCACCTGTTGGCTCAGCCTCTAGCTATGGTTGATAGGCAGATGGAGCGGAGCCTGCAGGCTCACAGGACTAAACTCCTTATTTTCTGGCTGTTTGCTGACCCTGCCCTTCAGAGAGGGTGGAGCTGCATAGGCTGCAGGCAGGAGGAGAACCTGCAAGTGACACCAAAACTTGGGACAACTTTTTAAAAAGTGGGTAAATGAATGGCTTTGCAGCCAAAATGTCTGCTGTAAGGCTACAACAGGATGCTATCTGTGCCCATAGTCTATTAAAACATGACCTGGCCCATTCCTGGGCCTGAGCTACTCACTAGTGCAATGGAGAGGGTAACAGACCTCAAAATAATCCCCTCATAGGGAAGGAGCCAGTGTCAGGTGGCTGTTTGGTTAACCAGTGATGGGAGGCAAGGCCCAGTAGTCTAACAGAGGAATGTATCTATATCTACACACACATACACATTCAGGAGTGATGGACCCACCTCACACGTGGCAGAGAATCAGAAAGGTCTGGGAGAACACCACACAGTAGCTGAAAGTTGTGAGCATCCCCGGGAGGAGACGGGGATGTCAGCAGCCACCAGAAGGAAGCAAACCCTGGGGACTGTTGCTGACAGGTTCGCACCTTGACTTTTCCTCCAGAAGGTACTGCTGGGCTCCCGGAAGACTAGATGGAGCGTGGCAGGGACTGGAGTTCTGCCAACAGCAAGCCCAACCTCAAAGTCCATCTTGAGCCCGCTGAATCCACACAGGTTTGTTGGGGATCCATGAACTCATTACCACTAGTATAGGATCTGTACTTGGGGTCCGATGGGGCAATGGTCTCCCATTTAGCTGAGCAGCCAGCTCAGAGGCTAGACCATGAGAGATGGACCAGGAAGAAGCTGAGGTGCTTGGGAGGCTAATTTCAAGGACAGGTTCTAGTGGCTCTGGGAGCTCCACCCAGTCTTTGAGAATGTGAGAAAATCTGTTTAGGAGTCAACCAGGGAGAAGCAAAGCAAGTGGGTCAGAGGCTAGCCCACCATCCACAACCCAGACAGGCTTACACAGCTATGGTTTGGGGTTGGCGTAGTAAGACAGTAGACTGAGTAAGGAGCATGATCTTGTCCAGAACAGCAGCTATGCACCAGGGCTCCCGCCACCCACAGCACCCTTCGGCTTTGTTGCTGAGCTCTGCCTCCTGTCCGTTTGCCGTGCTCGCACACTACGCTTCAGGTTGCTATGGGAGAAAAGCATCCTGACCTCTAGCCTTTGAGGCTTGCCTTCCTCTGCTTACTCTGGGTCAGGAACAAAGAGCTGGGGAACTCAGAGGAGGAGCAATAGGAAGAGCAGCTTCCCACCCAAGGCATCTACAGAACACCTTGCTTGAGGCTACACCTTATCTGTAGGCTGAGCCCCTCGGGATGTGGGGACGTCTCTCAGCCAAGTCTGAGATAAGAGATGAATAGATGGGAAGTACCAAAGAGTTGACTGGCTCTAACCCAGGCAGGGAATAAAGCCCTGGAGTCTGGGAAGTGAAAGTGGTATTTGGGTGCCCACCTGCAGTGCTCAAACAATGTGGAAGCCCAAGTATCCAGGGCCCATAGGGGCGGGGCAGGCAGGCGGGGGAGGGGTTGGAGATCTAGGATTCAAGTACAAGTATTAATGGTGTGTAATGACCGAGGCCACTCTTGCGGACAGCAGGTGAAAAGCCAAGCAGGCAGCCACGCGGGGCACACACAGCAGGGGCCCAGGGAGAAACATTAACCAAGCAGCAAGGTTGAGGAGCTTGTCTGATTGTTGCTTTGGGGAAAGTTGATCTTACAAACAGGCCCACCTGTTCTCCTTGTAAAACTTTATTTGGGCTGTTGGGGGAACCTGTTATCAGTGCTTGTTTAAACATTCCACTAAAGATCAGGGTGGCATAGGGGGAGGGGAGGCACCGCAGGCGCAGGCCTCCAGTTCTCACATTGGGAAGTTCCTTTCCTTTCCTTGAGAGGGAGTTCAGCCGTGGTGCCCCTAGAAGGTCAGGAGAGGGTTTTCAGGTCAGGTCCGGCCACAGCAGGTGCATTTGTGGGCATGCGATTTAGTGATTTTCCCCATTGCTGTGACAAAATTCCAGTCAGAAGCAGCTTAGGAAGTAAGGGTTTATGCGGCCTCGGTTTGAGGGTTTAGTCCCACAAGGTAGGAAGGTCACGGCAGGGGCAGGAGTTGGTCACACTGAATCTTCAGTCAGGAATAAAGGGGATGAAAGCTGGCGCCCAGCTTGCTTCTCTTTTTCATTCATCCGGGGAGGGACAGCCTAGGAAGTGGTGCCATCCATATAAGGGGAGGTAAGGGGAGGTCTTCCCATCTAGAAACTCGCTTACAGAGAAGCCCGGAGATGTTCCTCCTAGGTGATTCTAGACCTTATCAAGTTCACAATCCATATTAACCACCACAGCAAATAGCTATCAAGAAAATTCTTTCGATCTGACACACGTGTCCAAACTCCTTTCTTTTATATATATGAAAGTATTATTACCACCTCACCTCTGATTTTGCCAGGCTCAGTGGCAAGTATGACAGGGGGAGGTGGTGGTCTGTCTCCTGGGGAACAACGAATGGAAGCTATGTTCTTTACAGTCTCAGCTCAAGCCAAGGCTGCTTCCTGCCTGGGACAGCATTGGATATGCTGCCCCTCTGGACCAGCAAGCATGTGATCTACTGCGGATTGCCCTGAAGAGTCTCGGGAGAAGGCAAAGCACGTTCTGCACAGGAATTCTGCATCACAACGGGAGTCTCACATGGTCGTCTGGCTCACTGAAAAAGGTGTTCTGCTTATCCAGTGCTTGCCGGTGCCCACGAGGACACCAGCAATCACCCCTGCAGAGGACACAGTCACTCATCTTAATCAGGCTTCTCCATGGAGGTGTCTACTATACTGGGGGGCTTCCTGACGGACGGAGGCTGTGTGTGTGGCTCAGAGAAGCACGTGTTTCCCATTACTTTCTGTAGCCAAGCTTCACGAAGTAGGAAGGAGTAAAGAACTTGTTCACCGCTAGCATGGATAGACCCTCCTCTCTGACAAGGTTTTACTACGTTGCCCTCGCTAGCCTAGAACTATGTAGACCAGGCTGGCTTCAAACTTAAAGAGCTCTGCCTGCTTCTTAAGTACTGGAATTAAAGGTGTGCAAATTCTTTAGAAAACAACTACTCTCGTCTGCCTTCCACCTGGACTTGCTCACTATGACTTCCTGACCATATGTTGCCTTGCTCACTGATGTCCTTTCCTGGTCCTCTATTTCTTCTGCTTATTCTGATGAGTGTCTTTATGCACGTAGATGAAAACTCACTCAGGGAAACCAAACAATGATCGCGAGAGTCAGATGTGCACAGATTTACAAACAGGGAGACCACGGACAGCTGAGAAGCAAGCTCAGTCTCAGTGCTGCAGTGCTAATGAATTTTAAGTACTAGTGGTGGTTTTGTTGTTTTGTTTTCCAGACAGGGTTTCTCTGTGCCACCTTGGCTGTCCTTGCTCTGTAGACCAGGCTGGCCTCAAACTCAGAGATCTGCCCGCCACTGCCTCCAGAGTGCTGGGATTAGAGCCGTGTGCCACCACCACCCAGCTAGCAGTGGGAATTTTTTTTTTTTTTTTTTTTTTTTGGTTTTTCGAGACAGGGTTTCTCTGTAGCTCTTGTCGACCAGGCTGGCCTCAAACTCCCAGAGATCCGCCTGCCTCTGCCTCCCGAGGGAATTTTTAAAAGATGAGAATATTGAAGCTTTTCAAAGTCATGGATTGGCACCAACAAAATTTTTACACCGCCATCTGAGAACATGGTGCTGAGCTCTGTACCCGGTCGCTCTTGTGAAGTCTGCCCCCCAACTACTGGAGCCAGCTTGGAGGGGAAGCAGTCCCTGCCCACTTGTTCCATGGAAGTTAATTCAGAACAGCGGGGTGCCATCAATTTGATAATCGTCTTTCCCTCCCCAGGCTTCTGGGAGATTCACTTATTGCTAGTTTATCAAAGGGGAAACAAACAACTGAGCCAGACAACTGTGTATCTGGGCTGTTGAGGCCCCTTTGTGACATAGCAGACATTGCAGGGGATGTTAGGATCTGTGTAACAATGTAACGACTGTTCTCTGCTCTGCTACTCCCTAGGAGACGAATACATGGCAAAAATCTAGATGATTCCTTCAATGTTACAAGCTTGTTCTATGCCTTGAAGGTAGACATCACAAATCAGTGTGACTCCACAAAGCAAATGAACTGTGGACAGGACTGGTGCTGTGTCAGGATAGGGATGACTTATGGTGATATCACCTTGGACCGTTCCTCCTGCACTCTATGGTTTCCATGGAGACCAGCATCAGGGGTCTACCTCACAGGAGCATATTTGTGCTTCAGACCTCCTGTGCATTTCCCGTTTGTTATTTAAGAAAGGGTTTAGAAACTGTGTGCTTTGTTAATTTAAATGTACTAACGATGTTTATCTGATAATGTCTAACAACCTATTTACCACTCTCAACCCACTGGTCCATACTTGTCTGTTGTTCTCAAGAAGGAATTAACATGAGCATAATGCAAATTAGTTT
This sequence comes from Microtus pennsylvanicus, assembly GCF_037038515.1. Classification (NCBI taxonomy): domain Eukaryota; kingdom Metazoa; phylum Chordata; class Mammalia; order Rodentia; family Cricetidae; genus Microtus; species Microtus pennsylvanicus. The sequence continues at coordinate 219,219,368 of NC_134579.1, read as the reverse complement.
TCATCATTAAAGCAAGCATTCGTTCTCTTTTCAAACTTAGGGAAGACTGTAAGGTTTGCAGTCATGGCACGGCCATGCTTCAAGTTTTCTTCTGCTTAGTATTTTTTCAGATGAAATCAGCGTGCTGCTGAGTTCCAAATGTTTAATAATATTCTTATTGGGGTTTGAATGATACATGGTAATGAGACTAGCTAATGATATGAAAATCAAATTCAAGAACTTTAAAAAAAGATGATTTAAAAAACTGGCTATAGGTAATTCTATCTTTTGACAGGCTCAAAAGTAAAAATTAGTATTAAACTCATAGAATTTTTAAGAGCAATAAAATTCAGCAATTAAAAAATAAGTAGGATTCATATGATAGCAATTATATCCATCTCGGCTCCACTCCACCCCCTAAAAAAAGATCCAATGAAAACCTACAAATTAGAAAATCTATTGATTGACATAGCAGATTATAAAGTGCTATATAGAAACAGCTTTGAAGGTGTAAAGAAGGAATTCTCTCACTCAGTTAGCCATAAGGGATGGACAGAGTTTCTAGTAAGTTTAAACAAGAAAGTGCAGCCCTGTGTGAAACTGTGTTTAAACACCCTAAAGTGTCCACACAAGAATGTCTAAGTCAGCATAAGGACAATAACAACTTTGGGCAAGCGAACTGGACATTGTCAGCCATCGCCCCTGGCATGATTTATAGATTAATATACCTGATAAAAGTAAGCTGAGCATTCTTATGATCTTCATGTTTTTTCATATGCTTTGACTGCTGGGGAAGAGCCGGGAAACTGACTCCAAGCTTCAGTAAAAGACAGAGAATTCAGGACACAAAGAGCCCAGAGAGGCGTGGCTGAGTTAATGAATGACAAAGGCATGTGTGTATCTTCTGACCCAGCATCATCACCTCTGGGATAACTGTGAAGACTAGCCCATGGCATGCATGCAAGAGTTAGCTTGGTTTACTGTAACAGGAAATAATGAACTAACTTGGTGCCCATTCATAGTACAATGTTAAAGTTCTACACAGTTTCATCTCTCAGTGATGCGGGAAACGCCTTTAACCCCAGCACTCTGGAGGCACAGGCAGGTGGTCTACAGAGCGAGTTGCAGGTCATCCAGAGAGAGACCCTGTCTCAAAACAAAAGTGAAAACAAAGGCAGAACAAAGCTCCCAATTTTTAAGCAGCTGTTAAAAATGGAGATGTTCTTTGTATACTACTATGGGAGACTTACATTGTTCATCAAAACCTTGTGCTGCACACAATGTATTTGTACAATACGCTACGATTTGTGTAAGAACTGGAGAGGATGAACGTGTGGCGAAATTATCTGCTTATATGTGCGCTGGAAAACTAATCACAGTTCACAGTTTTATTATATAGGGCCTAGAAATCAACAAGAAGTAATTTCTTTCCCCGAGGGCTGTGGAGGGTATGCATGGACAGCAAACTGTATATTCCATGGTCTGGGGTTTTTGATTTCTGATCTATGTGAATTACACCCCATTCAGCACTGAAGATTTAAATTCCAATTTTGGAGTGTAAAATTCTCTTTTTAAATTTTGAACACTTTTTGTGAAACTCAAAGCCTCAAATAGTAAACATTATTTTCCAGATAGAAAAACTCAACTCCCTTTGACTTCACAGAGCAATCATTTTGGTGCAGTGTTTGCGGGAGTGACCTTGGAGTGCTCTGGAGTCACCGTCCATTTCCTCCCTGACTGCCTCTATCTTGCCACTCGCAATGATGAAAGCCACTTCCTAAGCCATTGCAAGGATCCCTGACTTGAGCTGCTTCCTGCAGCAACTCCTCAAGCTGGCTTCCTTACCAACAGTCCGCAGGACACCAGGAAGTCAGGCACTTCCGGATGCTGCCTGCACTAGCACACCCAGGCAACATTCCATGGTTTGCAGTGTGTCAGGCATGTGGAAATGCTGGGGCTGAGTGCAGCCTGCTTGTTCTGGAAGCAAGCCTAGTCAGGGCAGGTGGAATCTGCAGCTTTTTGCAGGATGGCAAAGCAGATATCTCCTCCCCCCCCCACACACACATACACACACACACACACATACACACACACACATACACACACACACATACACACACACACACACACATACACACACACACACACACACACACACACACACACACACACACACACTGCTGTCAGTCTCTCTTGCATCCTCCCCCTGGAAGAGCTGTTTCAACCCAGATATTTGCAACCTGCCCAGAGCTTTCCTGGAACCAGCGAGGAGCCAGACAGGAAAAGATGAGTGCTGACAAATCAAACCCTGGGGGTTCTGGAGACCTGCAATAACGCCTGGTGGAAGATGGGGTTTCTGTGCTGACCTGGTGATCTGATAATGTCCCTCGGGGCGATCCATGTCCTTCCCCTGTAGACCACAGTCGGATTCCATCACCTGTTCTCCAGTGGCTGTGAGGACCAACTCAGATATGTCAGAGTGGTATGAGCAGATCACAGAGGTGACGGACTCACAGGTAATCCAGTCACAGTGACACTGCTGCTGCCCGTGTCCCTCCTGTGGTCACTCTGGGGTCAGTTCCCCCTCCTTTGGTCTGGAAAGCACTCTGGATTTGGAAGCCCAGCAGCTCCCAGGGTCCCATTCAGCAGCTCCTGCCCCTGCTCAGTCTCGCCAACTCCCTACCAACTCTTGCCTTGCCCTTTGGCCATCCACCCCTGCTGGGGTCTCCAGGTCGGTCTCACTGTGGTCTCCTGAATGCAGCATCCCCCTCCTGCCCCCTTTGCATCCACTAGCATCCTGAGCACAGACATCAGAGTCTGACTGAACTGTGACCTTCGTGAGCTACATTGTGACTCATCTTAGGTCAGTTTGCTCAGCCAGCAGCTGACTGTGGTAACTTGAGTCAAATGGATATGGAAATGGTTCCTTCCTCTACATCCTTAAGGGACCAGGGCATATTATCCCGTGGGTTCCAAAACGGGGTAGCGGAAGCAGTGGAGGCAGAGATAAAAGCACAGACACTGTAGCTGCAGACTCAGCAAGTCTAGCCTGCACAGTCCTGGCATGGGAGGATGGCCCTGGGCCTGAGGGTACCATGAGCCCTGCTCTTCCTGGCAGCTATTTCAAACTTGGGGGGGTATCCTCTGCCAAAACAAACACACAAACAAACAAAAAACCATGAAGTTCGGTCTGATGGCACAGGCCTGGGGTGACCAGCCATTTCAGAGTGACGTGTGAAATGTCACAGACTGTAAGAACTGATTCCTGAATGGTCTTCAAATTTCAGGCCCGAGCCTTAGAGATAGTTCACATGGAAAGCACTGGGGGTTTCAGGCACTGGGGGCCTCAGGCAAAGGGCTTAAAGGGAGCTGGGGGGCAGAAGAGCTGGGTGGAGGGGTGTGGGGGGATGTGGGGGGATGTAGGGCACAGCACCGGGGAGGGGCAGAAGAGCTGGGTGGGGGGGTGAGGGGGATGTGGGGCACAGCGCCGGGGAGGGACAGAAGAGCTGGGTGGGGGGTGAGGGGGATGTGGGGCACAGCACAGGGGAGGGACAGAAGAGCTGGGTGGGGGGTGAGGGGGATGTGGGGCACAGCACAGGGGAGGGACAGAAGAGCTGGGTGGGGGGTGAGGGGGATGTGGGGCACAGCACCGGATATTGAGCACCATCTGGATATGACCAGCACTTAAGGAGGGCAATATTCCCACCGTTTGTCAGCCGGTGAGTATCACACCTCATGGAGGACCCCTGAGGTGTGGCTTCACACCTCCTGTTCCCACACTGACTAACAGCTCACAGCAGCTAAGATCAATACGTAAATACATTGATTAACTGCACAGGATGGGTCCAACTGAAGAGTCGCCATTAGCTTTTCTACCATTTACAGGTAATGGAAAGAAACAACAACAAACAAACAAGGCATGCAGAAGCGCAGACCGCCCAGGTCCAGATGGATAATCCGAATTCCAACCTCCGGAAGACAACTAACACAGATTCCCGAGGAAGGGCTAGCATGCACCTGTGTAAAATAGGAAGTGGGAGGTGCTGGTCAACAGCTTGGGGAAGAAGAGGCTCAGTGATGGCCCAGAAGTACTATGTGAAGTTTACAGTGCTCAGACATGAGCAAGGTCCTAAGCTGCTTTCACGGGTTTCCTAACTAAAATGGACACAGACACACAAGAGACTTCTGTGCCCACTGTCCCTACATCACCTGCAGCCCCGGCCTCTGCTCTGACTGGGGCCTCTTGGGCCACATGGCCTTAGTACAGCAGCCCCTGCACCCTGAGCCTGTGGACCACACCACTGTCTTGTTGATCCCACCAAGTTGCTGGAAGGTTGATTGTGAGATTTCAGAAAGATCATTTCTGGAATTCAGAGGGGTTGCCAGTGAACCAGGAGGAGAGTGAGCACTGAGAGGAGGAGGAAGGGCGCTGCAGGGCCCAGCAGATCTCCACAAAGACAAGGCCTGTCAGCTGAGGACACTGGCATACCCCATGTCTTCTTCACAGGACAATGAGTTCCAGGTTTTCTGGACTTAGTTTTCATTCTCTTAAATGGAGTTAATTACATTGTCTTGGGGGTATTCGAAGTCCTGAGCAATTAAGAATCTCAAAGGGCTTTGAAAATACGTAAGCTTTCTGTGAAGGCGGAACTTGATATTTATAATGACAAGTCTGTGCTCATAGGCTCCATAACTCTAACTGCTGGTGCAGGACTTAGTTTTATGACCGGCTTTTTTGAACTTAGTATATTTCATTTCCAATTAATTAATTGATGTGGCAAGGGGACTTCCTGTCTCTATCCAGGGTCTCATTTGGAGAACTTAAGATGTAATCAAAGATTTATCTTCAACATTCTTAGTTAATTCATATGGACACGCTACAATCCAGACAACACAGCCCACAGAAGGCTTGTTTCTGGCCCTCTAAAGCCCAGACTCAGGAGGTAGCGAGGTGATTTGGTTTCATTAAAATTACTTAGTAGGGCTATAATGCAAACCACAGACACTCCCTTTTACCCAATGTAAAGAATTTTCTTTGTCAGCCCCTAACAGCCAATCCCCAACGGGCCCCAAGCCTTGGCAGCAGATTGACTGTGATGTCAAGGTGTGAATTCGGGCTGCAGCTGGGGAGGGCGAGTGGTTAGAAGCCAGTTTCCACTCCTTCTCTGCCAGGCTCAATCCAGTTCCCGCAGACAAAGGGTTCCCCTCCCCCATCCGCAGGACGGTGATTGGTGGTTGGTTAATGGTGACCTTGGTACCTCCCTCATTCTCCTGTCTTCCCCCAAGGGATTAATTCACACAATACAATCCCAATCCTTCTCCGAGGAGATGGGAAAGGTTATGGACTGTGATTGTTTCCTGTCTTTCGTCAATACAGCATTGATGATTGGAAGGTAAGCGTGAGGATCCACAGTCCCAGTGGCCAGAGGACAGCGCTCAAACTCTCTCCTGTCACCTGAAAGCTACCTCACTGCAGCCAGAGGAAAAAGGAAAGAATTCATTTCCCTGGAGTCGCAGGCGATCACGGAAGACGTCTTCGCTCACAGCTTAACGAAGAGTGCCACCCTGTGTCTGATCAGGGAAAACACAGTCCGGAACTAGACGGAGAGGTGCTGTAATGGAATCCAGCGTCACTGTGCTCTAAGGGTGCTTGCTTCTCCTTAAGGTGGGTTCTTCCCCAGATCCTTCAAGAAGCAAGGCTAGAAAGAGGCCCCACCGGTACCCTAGTTAGAAACAGCCTGCAGTGAGACTGTTTGCTTACGCTGACAATCCTGTTTGGATGCACACCCATGCCAGGGTTCAGATCTACAGGGAAGGGGCATTTCTTGTGGAGCCAAATTACTCTCAGCTGGGACTTCAGGTGAGGACTTGAAATGGGTTACTATTTTCCCACCACTTCATTTACATAAGGCTGTGGATATCTGGAATTTCGGACTCATACTGTACAGACACACACATTCCACACCACGCACACATACACAGCCTAAGATGACAGAATCCAAATCACTTCCCATCATCCTTGAGGAACAAGGAAAGACAGTGTCTGTTGATGTCAGGACAAAGCAAAACATTTCCAGCATTGCTTCCCCTTCCCTGGTGTCGGTCAAATGAAGTGTTCAATGGCAATGTCACCATCAGCACGAACAGATGAAAACACCTTGCCACAAGTTAACCACAAGGTTGCCCACACACCTGGTAAGATATGGAGGAAGGATTCTCATATCCCCTTCCCCAGGCTGGGTCTGCACTGCCAACCTATCTTCTGACCTCTGTGCTTCTGCTGCCACTTCTAGGGTCGCTCCCGAAATGACTGGTATCTTCTAGAGGCAGAGATCCGCACACAGGACAGTTGAGGATCACTTGACCTCACATCTAACCAGGCACTGTCTGCTCTTGACTCCGTGTACCTCCATGGGCTCTCTTCCTGATGCTTCCCACCAGTCTCCACAGCATGGCCCCCAGCCCTGGTTCCTTCTGTTCTCCGAACACCAACCTAGGACTTAACAGCTCATTTCTTCCAGTACTGCTTCTAGCCAGCCTAAAGAGGGTCTGGAGTGGTGTCCACCCAGACAGGCCCACCCTGCTGGGAGTTAGGAGGGCAGTGCCCAGGACTACAGGCTGAAAAACACTCATTCATCCCCCCCCCATGATTATCTTTTAGAACCTAAATCTGTATGTGCACCTCCTACTGTTTGCTGAGAGCTGAGCAGCCCTGCATGGGCAGGGCAGGCTGGGCCTTACTGGCAGGTACACTGGGCAACTGGCTCCAGCCAGCCAGCAGCACCTTCAACCAACATTCGCTCTGATACTTGAATTTGTTTCCTTCCTCTTCTGATAACATGTAGGGGAAAGTGAGTCTCCAAACTTCTATCACCTGGCCTCACTCTTGTTTCTACAAACAGTTGACAATTCTGACAGAAAGTGTACACACACACACACACACACACACACACACGGTCTCCTTACGTAGCCCAGGCTGGTGGCAATCTTTTGATCCTCGTGACTCTGGCTTCCAAGTACTGGAATTACAAGCATGTATCACCACACCTAAGAGATATCTTCCTTGAGGAAAATGAAAGCCAACATGGAGCTCACAGTAAAAATTAAAAAACAAAATAGAACAAACATTTAATTAACAAAGTGGGTTGAGAGGCAAGAACTATCAGCATTTGGAGAGGGTCTATGGTAAAAAGATATGTATAAGGTTCAAGTATCAAACTGTTTTTTAGTTAACTTCAAAAGGTAGAGACGCCACGTAGTAAAGAAGTCTGACCTTGACCTACTAGGACGGCTATCAATTTCCACACTACAGTAACAGAACAAACACAACGCCTCCTGCTGCGCTACAACAAATGACAACACACAAAAGGGTGGATGGACCCTTGGCGTGATGGGCTGAGAATGGCTTGTGCGTGAATTACAGACCTCTGATGTGACACAGGGCACGTCGTCATGTATATGAACTGCATTTCCTTGAAGTGATGTAATAAAGGACTCACGATCATGTACCCCTGATTGACACACAAGGACAAGTCATTATGCATAAGAACAAGATGCCCTTGAAGAGATGTCGAATACATCTTCACGTGTGTGGATCATGTGTCCTTCACGGGACTCACTGAAGGTACGGCACCATGTAGGGTACTGTTCCTTTAAATAAGGTGTTAAATCCAACTGATAAACAGTGTCTTGGTACTTTTACTCTTTCATCCAGAAGCTGACTGGTGTGTATGTTAGGGGTGGGGTTAGAAGTACAAAGGAACAAGCGGAACGTGCAGCTGGTCCAAAGCACCCCAAAGTCTTCTCCATGGCTCAGTTCAGTGTCACAGGACGTATCCAGTCAAGGTCTGAAAGGTGGATCCAAGAAGCCATGACCCACTGAGGTTGGATGGCTGAGTGCATTATCACACATGCAGGCAACGCAGCCACTACAACTGAGGTGGAAGACTATCTTCCCAGATCCTGAAACAACCAAGTGGCATTTCAAGGAACTCTTGGGATCCAATGAAAATGACTTCTTCTCCTCCAACTTTTCAGAGCCTCCTACACTCAGCCTTCACATCTAGAAATGTATTTGTTGCTAAACGCTCACTGGGGACCTGGGGTCCATCACCCACCTCTGTGACTTCCACCTGCACAGGTTCCTAGTGCTTATTACTGACCCATGAAATGAGCACAGATGAACACGATCCTGCTCCCAGGGGTAACTGTAACTAGCCCACCCCCACTGTCTGTATGACTAGACTCTAGCTACTGGATAGCTTCTAAAATGAGCATGTGATTAACAAGACATGTGAAGCCATGTGCTTCTGGGCAACTAGGGGCAAAGCAGTGACCACATCCTCCAATGTGCACCATGAGGACATGAAAACCCAAACCTGCTGCAGGCATTAAGACTAGCTTAGGGGTCACAATGACACCAAACCAGAAAGCTTCAGAGAAAGGAGAGCCTGAGCCCTGGGGGAGAATTAAAGGGACAGAGGTAGACAGGGAAAGCAAAAGCAGCCTCTCTTGGATGGCATCTTCTTGTTTCCAGGAGACACTGTGTAAAGAGACATCAGGCAGAGGGAAGACTCTCAACAGAACCACTAAAGGAAAGATGAGGACGGGGAGCCCTGTTAAAATACCCACTGCAGTGGGTCCCCTCATAGCCCTTCCTTCAGTGAAGCTGTTGCTTTCCCTCTCTCATGTCTTGGTCTTCTGTCTCTCCTAGACATTCAACTATTTCTTCACGCCATGGGATGTCCCATTATCCCCTAGAATACCAGCATTCCTGGTCCATGACCAGAGTGACCACAGAACCCATCCCACCTTTGGATGCTACCCAACTCCACTGCTGTTGAATTCACTTGAGTTTTCTCTTATGACCATAAGGAGCCTGACTTTTGTTTTCTTTGTCAACTTGTGTCAACTTGATTTGTGGAGTTTTTGGCTAAATGCAGTAACATTTGTTTCTTCTCACTGCAAGTCCAAATTCTCAACAGAACTGCATGTGTAAGACTGACGGCTTCGTTCCATTTGTTCTTCTCTTGGTTAGTATAGGCCGCGAGGTTCTCGGTGTACTGCAGAATCAACTTTAAGAACCTATTGGAAAGACAATGCAGAATTTTAGTTTCTTTGTCTGTGCTGTTATAAAACATAGCAGCATACATGTCTTCTCTTGGAAATAATTGTGTGTGGATTCAAGAAGAAATGCATGCAAAATGAAAATAAGAGAAACTAGAGAAAGCAAAAATGTGGAGGCCAATGCTGTCAGCTGGAATGAGCTACGAGTCCCAGACCCTTCTCACGCTCTCAGATCTTGACATGATGTTTCTCAGAGATGGGACAGAATTCCAAAGACTCCAGGGCCATCGGGCTCAGACTGAGACATGACAGACACGCAGCGAGAGAAGGATCCACAAGTCTCTCTGGGTGCTAACGTGGCATCATGGTTCTCTTCCCCCTGTGCTGTCATGTCTCTCTGAAGAGAAACACTGTTACTGTGCCACCATTGAAAACAGTTTCCTTAGGGGCTGGAGAAATGGCTCAGTGGTTAAGAGCACTGACTGCTCTTCCAGACGACCCGGGTTCAATTCCCAGCACCCACATGGCAGCTCACAACTGTCTGAAGATCCAGTTGCAGGGGGTCTGACACCTTCACACCAATGCACATAAAGCTAAATAAATCATAAATATATATATAAAAGAAAACAGTTTCCTTAAAGATATCCCAGCTGACTAGGATAAACATCATTTTTACATTTTCAGACTCCCCTCAGTTCCCCGAGCAGTGGAGACTTTCCCATAATTATTTATATAATTTTTATAAATATGTCAAATGAATCGTTCAACGAAACCCACAGAGCCTTGGTCTAGGGGAGGCTCCTCTCCTGGGGGACTCTTGGTGATGCCACTGGGAAAGTGCTACTAGCCTGTGGCCAGATGCCACGCATGACACGCAGCAACACGCAGCAACACGCAGCAACACGCAGCACACAGAGAGGCTACAGATCACGCGCCAGTGGTGTAAGGCTGAGTCCCAGCGTCATCGCCAGCCTTGCACACTGCTTTCCGGGCGTGCTATCTGCACTTCCCCACGCCATCGCCAGCCTTGCACACTGCTTTCCGGGCGTGCTATCTGCACTTCCCCACGCCATCGCCAGCCTTGCACACTGCTTTCCGGGCGTGCTATCTGCACTTGCCTCAGCTCTGTTCGTCTACGCACGTCCTGGTTTCATTCCTGCTGCTGTGATAAGACCACCTTATAAAAATCAGCTCAGGGGAAGAAGGGCTCATCCAGCTTAGAAGTCCAGGTTACGGTCTATTATTGCAGGGAGGCACAGTGGCAGGAGCCTGAGATGTGGCCAGACCACATCCAAAGTCAATCAAGATCAGAGAGAAACAGATGCACCCCCGCTGCCTGTTTAGTGCTCAGGTAGCCCCCCCCTTTTCAACGGTCCAGGGTCCAGGGAATGGTGCCATCTACAACGGGCTACAATGGGTTATAATGGGCTACAACGGTCTGTGCTCTTCTACATCAACTAACAATCAAGACAATTCCTACAAACATGCCCACAGGTCACCCTGATCTAAAACATTCTTCAGCTGAAACTTGCATCTCCGGGTTGGGTCAAGCTGGCAACTGAAACACCAGTGCAGGCCAGGAAGACGGTCCAACAGAGAGGACACTCTCCAAGCAAGTCTGCTGGCCTGAGTTCAATCAGGAACTCACGTAAGGAGGAAGAAAAGACCGTACCACACAAAGTCCTCTTCTGACCTTCACAACTCCCCCCTCAACCCTCCTCCCCCAAAGTAATTGAAAAAATACTTTTTAGGGGTATCTAAAAATCTAGACATGGTGGTTGGCATATGCCCTTAACACCAACGCCCGGAAAGCAGAGGCAGGCTGACCTTTGTGAGTTTAAGGCTAGCCTGGACTACATAGTGAGTTCTAGGCCAGTCAAGATTACATAATGAGACCCTGTCTAAAGCACACACACCACATACCACTTCCCACATAGACACACCCAAACACCCCCCCACATCACTGTAATCCATACTACATAAGGATTCCTACCCCTTGCCAAGTACAGCATAAAGCCAGCTAAGGTATGAAAAACTTATGGGCATGGATGGAGGCTACGTCACACAGTTACAGACAACTGACCACAGGATACCATCTGAACTAAGGAGTCTGGTGAGCTCTGGGACCTCTGCATGTGGAGTGGGTTACATAAAGGTTTTCTCCAGTTTCAGATCCCTAGACCTGGATGCTGCAGAAAGGTAGACTCCTTAAGTCGACACCGTTAGCTATACACAACTGAAGTGACTGTGAGTCACCTGGATGTGCGGAGTCTGCCTTAGGGCTCTGACTTTAGGTCACATTTCAGGGTCTTCCTCCAAGACCATCCCTACAGTCTTAACTCAGCTTGCACGTGGGCACCAAACTGTGGACTGGCGAGTTCTGAGAGGATTCCCAGGTAAACTGGATTCAGTTGTGTGAAATGTACCTTTAAGGAAGCAGTTTCAAATGTCCATAAACTTAGCATCACATCATATGGAGAAGACTAGCAGGAGAAACTGTGGGGTTAAAAACATCACCAAGGAATAGCCAAGAGGAGTCAACACTTCTCAAAGTCACCCAAGAACTGTCTCCTTCCTTCTGAGCAGGTCACCTTACCTGAGATAGTGCTGACGCTCCGGAGTGCTTTTGCCAAGGACAGCATGAACACTGACCAACTCCAGTGCAAGGAGCAACAAAACCAGGTAAAGCCCAGCAGACAGAAGTCTAACACTAGAAAGGAGGAAGCAGAGTTAGGATGCTGACAGTCCTCTCTCCATTTTCATAAGGAAACAGCACGTCACCTAATCAACAGCTTTTTTAATTAAAAAATTTATATATTTTGATCATGATTTTCCCCTTTTTCCAACTCCTCCCAGATCCTCCCCATCTTCCAACACACCCAACTTTGTTTGTAAGTGTGCCCTCTCTTTCAACACACACACACAATACATACACAAAACAAAATAAAAATCGAAACAAACAACAACCACAACAAAAACAGACAAAATGAGAAGGGGAAAAAGGCAGCAACAAAACAAAAAGCATGTAGTTTTTTTTGCCAACACCTTTAAAAAGTATCCCTAAATCCAAATATCTGGGAAGGTCTGCCCTGCTGGGCCCTGCCCTACCCCTCCTTGCCCTTCACATCCAGGTCACAAAATGCTCCGCTCCCTGGCACCAGCAACTTCTCTGAGTCTGGCTCAGTCTCAGCTGCCTCCAAGAACACTTACAGGTCAGCCCCAGGGACTGCGCTGGGTCCCACGCTCTGTGTCCACTCGCACCAAGAGGAGAAAGTGTGTTCTAACTTCGCTAGATTCCAAGAAATTCCTATGAAACCCCGGCCTTATTTTGCCCATGAGGCCAGCAGAGATAATTAAAACCAGTGCACTCCATTGTAGCACTTCTGTATAAACTACCTGAGTACACACTGAGAAACTTCTGGAAGGTCAGTGCCTTCCAGAATAAGCAAGTGTTCTACTAGGCCTACGAAACACCCCACCATTTAACCCAAAGTTCTAGATATGTGTCCAGAACAGCTATTTCTCAAGGAAATGTGAAGACCTATAGAGCTGGCCAATCCAGAGAACATGCTCTCGGGCTTAAGTCCACACAGTTGCTTGGGTGGTGGGATCCTCTCCCAAGGGTAAAATTTAAAATTTTTATAAAACAGCCGGGCGGTGGTGGCGCACGCCTTTAATCCCAGCACTCGGGAGGCAGAGGCAGGCGGATCTCTGTGAGTTCGAGACCAGCCTGGTCTACAGAGCTAGTTCCAGGACAGGCTCCAAAACCACAGAGAAACCCTGTCTTGAAAAACCAAAAAAAAAAAAAATTTTTTTATAAAACATATACACCATAATTATTCTCTGGCAGCTTGAGTAGAGGGTGCTGAGGAGGGGATGGACCTACCTGTTAAGCATGCGCAGATAGTTCTGACGCTGCCTCGAGCGCAGCTTGCGCTCCACCCACTGCCTGTGTCTCAGCTGCAAAGAGGCAATGACCTGGGCAGACACGCGCTGGCATTGGGAGCTGATGCCTCGGAGCACAACCACAACTTCTAGGACAAGCCTGGGGCAGAAGAGGGTAGGAATGCGTGTGCTGCAGAGCTCCTGGAGCAGCTGGGGCCACCTGCAGGGAGAGTGCAGCAATCAGGCACACACAACACCAGGGGGCGCCACTGACATCTCACCTGCAGGGAGAGTGCAGCAATCAGGGGACACACAACACCAGGGGGCGCCACTGCCATCTCAAGTGCAGGGATAGCGTAACAATCAGGGGACACAACACCAGCGGATGCCACTGCCATCTCTTTTCCTGAACCTGTGTTGGTCTGGGTCTGCTGGTACAAGTGGGACCTCAGCAAGTGACAGGTAGGTAAAACGCAGCTGCAGTGAACAGATGACCTCACTACACATGGTGACTTCACTAGACACGAGCCACTTGCACAGAGATCACCTAACCTCACTTGACGACCTCTTCTGGGACACAATACCAAACTGCTAAAGTTCAGAGTGGAAACAGTAAGTCTCATCTGCTACCATAAACTACCAGTATGGTTCCTCAGGACTCACCTCTCGGGGGGAAGACCATCCGAGCCACCTACAGCACAGGTACTCCCAGGCACATGGCGGCAGAGCTCACACAGAATCTTACTAATTAAAGAGTTGCAGGCATGTGCTTCAGAATTATCTTCTAATCTGAAGAACACACGATATTTAAAGGTATATGCCAATGATTAAAACTCCCCCGTTATTGATAATATACAATGATGTTTACTGCACAGTGGATGTGATCTACACAAAATGAAAACAGGCATCATGAGAAGATAACAGGAGTGGAGTGAGGACTGAGAGCAGGCACTGTGCAGAGGTGAGGACTGAGAGCAGGCACTGTGCAGAGGTGAGGACTGAGAGCAGGCACTGTGCAGAGGTGAGGACTGAGAGCAGGCACTGTGCAGAGGTGAGGACTGAGAGCAGGCACTGTGCAGAGGTGAGGACTGAGAGCAGGCACTGTGCAGAGGTGAGGACTGAGAGCAGGCACTGTGCAGAGGTGAGGACTGAGAGCAGGCACTGTGCAGAGGTGAGTTGTGGCTGCCCCATTAGTTCCAGTGCTATGTCTGCAGTCCCCAAACCTGTCCTCCTCCTCCTCCTCCTCCTCCTCCTCCTCCTCCTCCTCCTCCTCTTCCTCCTCCTCCTCAGGTCCAGACCTTCTTCATGTCTGCCAAACCCTTACTGAAGAGCCCCTTATCTTCCTGACAGACACCTCCAGTCTGTGCTCAACAGCCAAAAACTGGCCCAGCAGTTCCTTCCCAAAGTGTAAGAAGGAAGAAGAGCTTTGGTGCTGACGGCACCTGCCAGCCACGGTACACCCAGTCCAGACGACACGCACCTGGCTGCTTCCTGTCGAGGCTCTTCTGGCAAAGGCAGCACATCCCACATCCTGAGGCTTTCCTCACAGCTCAGGACCTGGGTAGAAATATTTGACTGTTCTGTCTAAGGTTTTACAATATCCTAGAAAGTGGGTTTTCAACTGTCATGGATATTGAATCACTTCCTAGAAAATATTTGCAAAATTGTTGCAGATTGCATATTTGAAAAGCATATGGTGAGCTCAAGTGTTTCACATGCTCATTTGATTACAAATACTGCTGGTCCTTGCTGTTGGGGTGATGATGAGCATGTTCACAAATATGACACTGTCGGTTGAGAGGGACCTGCCCCTCCTATGAACTGTGACGGGAGGCCTGTCAGCACTGTCACCACCTGTCAGCACCCAGGTGAAGACACACACAGATCCTCCAGCACGTGCTGCCCCAGGACCATAGGAGCAAATGAAGTGGCAGCTGTGTGGACAACACTGAATGTGAGCGATTTTCTGTAGCAATGACCTTATACAGCACAGGACACGGAGAGCAGATGAGGGTCCAAAACAGCCAGGGCGCTACCTGGGGCCATGGCAGAGGACAGCAAAGGGCACAGCCTGGGGACTCAGCAATCAGGTCACCTAATAGTCTACCATCTGGAAGCTTCCCTTCCTTCCAGAGCTTTCCCTCCTGTCCTCTATAATGGTACCTTGGAAAGAATCGTGAGGGACATCCTCCACACTCTTGTCTGGCCACAGAACAGAGACTAGTGTGCTGGCATCCCCTTCTCACCCACGCTGCTTAGGTATTTCCTCCTGACTCAAACGCCCCACCTGGAGGAACCTTCTGAAGACTTGGGAAGCTATGAAACTTACAAGATTCAAAAGCCCGCCCCCATGGTTATAAAAGCGCATGACAACCGCTGGGAAGAGAACACCCGTGGCTTCTCTGACCACAAGCTGTATAGAGAACCCTAAAGGGTAGCCTTGCGAGTTGTCACTGTTGCTGGGATGGATGTCACTAGGTGCAGCTGCCTAAGGCATCGAGGTTCCTGTTAGGAACTCCCAAAACTCGCTGGTTGACTGTGGCAGACCTGGGTGGAATGGTTCTCTGATCTGTGGTTGGGGCTCTATCTGGAGAGAACCGATGTTTGCTCACATCTCCCCAGGGAAAGTCTCACCATGGACGTGTTTGTCAGAAGACAGCACTGGTCAGTCTTGGCCTCCGACACTGCCTCTCTAGGTCTCCCCTACGCTCACATACCAGTGCACACAGCCCAGTGAGGGTGCAAGAGCCATTCTGAGTGTGACTGACATTCATGGCCGTTCTTGTCCTGTCTCCCATCGTCTGAGGGCTGGGAGATGCTCAGTGGTTAACAGCAAGTACTACTGCAGAGGACCTGAGTTCAAGTCCCAACATCTGCTGTGTGGCTTACACCTGTAACCCCAGTTCCAGTGGATCAGAGACCTCTGGCCTCCAAGGGCACCTGTGCTTATAGATTTATGCATATATACTGCAGCCCCCTACATAAAATTTAAAAAAAAAAGAGTATAAAGCATTTGAAATAATTCCCCAAACTACCTGATGGAAATGCTTGAAAGTTTGTTTTTTAAAATTATAAGTTAACAGAAAGTTGTCTCATATGGTAGAAGAAAAAATGACATTCCTCACTTAATAAAACTTGCTTCTCTCTCTGGGCAGTGAGCAGTAACAAAGGCTGCATGCTAAATACTCCACCTGTCATCCTTGAGACTAAAGCCACCTTTAACTCTGAGACATAGAACTTGAGCTGTAAGCTCAGAAGACTGAGCAGACAAAGCCCTGGGACCCTTCTGATGTCTCTGAAGGAAGAACAGTGTCACGCGTGGTTCCGACTCCCAAACACTGCATGCGGCATACCTGTTTTTGAAGCTGGAAGGCTGGGTGGCAGCGGGATCTGTAGCCTTCAGCTAGACTAACCAGCAACTGTATTCCTGCTTCCTCCTAGTTTGGAAACATTGCTTTTAGTCATTGTATATAATGATGTCATTATGGTGTCTTCTTCTGAATCACAGTCACTTAAGGATCCCAATCTTTCAAACTCTTCACTGAAGGAGGATGGACCTGGAAGTCACCAGCTGACTGAAATGGAGCTAACTGGCCACTATAATTTACAAAGATCACATCCACCCTGTCCAGAGCATGGCCAACAACAAATACACAAGGAGAAAAGGATCCCAAGACAAAAGGGAAGTTTTCAAGGACTGAAAATCAATACAATTAGAAGAGAATTACATGACCATAAACAGTTACTTGCTAAACATATAAATATTAAAAAACAAGGATAAAATATTATAATATATTCCATCAGCTGTCACAAATGTCTAACTGCAAACCCAGGCCAGCCACTGCACACTACAAAAGGATAAAGTCAGGGGGCCGAAAGCTGGCAGAAGTCAGGGCACAAACTGCCATTTTCTCAACAGTACAGAGCAAATGCCTGAAATGACCACAAGATCAAAGTGCTGGGGACATGCTCAACTTCTCATTTGCTGATAACCGCTGGCCAGAGCCACAGCCATGCCGTGGGCAGCATCCTTGTGGCTGTGGTCCCAGCTGGGCAGAGACTTGTGAAGGCTGGGGGTGAGGGCTGGAATAAGCACAGGAGGACAAAGTATGCCTTCAGGCAGAATAGAGCGCTCCTTCTGCTCTAGGATATGAAATCCCAGACAGCCTCTCCATAGAGGAACATAATATCTGAGAGAGGATCTGGGGCCGTGTTGAAGAAAGGAAAGAAGAAAGGATGTCAGGGCAAGCACCCCTCCAGGAAGTGAGGGGGATTCGGGCAAGTGGTGGTAATGGAATAACATTGAGTAATAGATTCAAGACGTATTTTCAGACAGAAAACTGAGTACAGAGTGTGAAGGGGAGGGAGGCCTGGAGGTCTGTGAGCCTCAGAAGCCACTTTTGGAGATGTACTACTTAGATGGGAGGGTGGGGTCCATACTCATCATAGGCCTGAAGTCAGGACATACTTATTACTGATAATGTTTTTCTCTGACACAGGGTCTTATACATCCCAGGCTGGTCTGAAACTCCATGGAGCTGAGGAGAACCTTCCGAGCCAGGGCTGGGATCACAGGTGTGGACCACCACAGCTGGCTTATGCAGTGCTAAACAGCCAGCTCAGGTCTCCACATATGCTAGGCAAGCACTCTACCAGCTGAGCAGTGTTCAGTTTCCCTATATGGTTCCACTAAATTATTCTTTTTAGTTTGTTTTTCATGTCTGTGTTTACTTTAAGGTCATAGCTCACACGGAATATAAACAGTGAGAACAGACGAGACAGTTCTGAGGAGACAGAAACGGATTGTCCTTAGTGTCAAGACACTAAACTGTGTCATGAAGACTCAGCAGAGGGAAGAGCTTCCAGCAAGGGAGTCCAGGGCTGAAGCCTGATGCACAGTGAATAAAGATATCAATTCTCCACATGGCATTCAGAGAAGTTGCTAGCAATTTCAACAAGAAAACAGTGAAAACTAGGTTCTTTACTTCACTCCCAAGAGGAACTAAATTCTACCTGGAGCAAAAGATTAAAAAAACCACTAGGAAAAGGCCAGGTAGTGGTGGTGTACACCTTTAATCCCAGCACTTGGGAGGCAGAGGCAGGCGTATCTCTGTGAGTTCAAGGCCAGTCTGATCTACAAGAGCTAGTTCTAGGACAGGCTCCAAAGCCACAGAGAAACCCTGTCTAGAAAAAAATAAAACCAAACTAAAACAAACAAACAAACAAAAAAACAAAAATAAAAACCTAGGAAAATAATGATTATGTTTATAATTTTTGGAATGCAAAGAAGCTTTCAAGAATGACATCAAAGGCAGAAGCCAAAGGAAAAGGAACCGGAGCTAAAAAACCGTTACAGGTGGTACCTCTCTAAGAACAGCAGCAAGGTTAATAAGGCGGTGGGAAAAGAAAGGTGAGCTAAGACAATGTAGGAACAGCAGCATCTGTGAGGAGAAAAACCAGGCCTTGCTGTTATTAGCCACAGGTTTTGCTTTTGCAAACTTCCTAACATACGAACACAGGCCTTCCTAACATACGAACACAGGCCTTCCTAACATACGAACACAGTCCACCGTTACAGGGAGTTTCATCAGGCAAAGGTACAGCTCACATATCAACGGAGATGGTTTAGATAAACAATGGTCTATGGCAGACTGGCAGGCGCTAACAAAGAGAACAGACACAGCAGAGACCCAAACTACACTAGTAAAAAACACTGTTTAAAGAACAAAGCTTTCTTCCTGTGAGTCCATCTGAAGACAGCACAGAAAGACAGAGAAGCAAGGACATCAACTTTTAACAGTTTCCATTTCTGGCAAAGGGGGTTCCTGATGGCTTGGACTTTATTATTCATTTATGTTGAGACAGGGCTTCCCTGTGTAGCTTTGGAGCCTGTCCTGGAACTCACTCTGTTGACCTGGCTGGCCTCGAACTCATGGAGTTTCACCTGTCTCTGCCCCACAAGTGTTTGGATTAAAGGCATGTACCACCACCACCCAGCTTGCTTGGACTGTTAAGCAATTTAAAAAATAATTGTCATATATATATATATATATATATATATATATATATATATATCCTGAAAACAAAAACTATTCACTTTAACAAAATAATTCGTTTCAGAAATGCAAATACCCTGTTCCATCAATTTGACATATACTTGTAGGGGTTTCCTACATTTGGTTAATCATGTTTATAACCTGTTCTTTGGTTTTTAACACTAACAAAGAGCAAAGGCAAAGATGTATTTAAGAGAGGACAAATTATTTCAGATTCATGACTCTGATTTTCATACATATATGTTGTTAATTTATAGTTATTCAGATGAAGTAAGACTGTAATTTAAATTAAAATGAAAATTGATGAATAGATAATCATATTTGAAAAATAAGACATGTTCTTCCATTGCTAGAGGTGGTAGATCCAGCCACCCTCCCCCGCTGTGGTACCTTCAGCTCTGACAACGTGTCTTCCTCAGTGAACCTGAGCAGAAGCACCAGGGAGAACGTGAGCAGCTGGCTTGCTGCTTCTCTCGGAAATTCACGTAAGTTGATCTCCCCATGGCTTAGACGGTCCCGGATACGAGGACCCTCCTGATAGTTCAGGAAATCCCACAAGAATTCCTTTTAGAAAATTAACAGAGGCATTCTGTTAGTGTTGTGAGCAAAGGGAAGAGCA
The DNA here is from genome assembly GCF_037038515.1 of Microtus pennsylvanicus. NCBI lineage: Eukaryota > Metazoa > Chordata > Mammalia > Rodentia > Cricetidae > Microtus > Microtus pennsylvanicus. The sequence continues at coordinate 219,199,763 of NC_134579.1, read as the reverse complement.
GAAGGCAGGGTTCCAAGCAGTCCCTGGCTTGTTTACAAACTAATGGGAAATATGAGTCTCAAAGAGGGCATTCACCCCGTCCTGCAGCTGGAACTGGGGTGGGGAGCGCATGCTCTGTACAGCCTGCCTGCAGGAGCCGAGGACCAACCACGGAGGCTGCGGCCTGGAAGGAGCTGCAACCTAAGCACTCCTATCTTTGCTACTCTGACCCTCCTATCTGGAAGGGAAATAAACATCCAAAAAAAGCCTTAAGTCGCTGCTCTTGCTGGAATGAGCAGAACCAAGCAGGCGTCCGTTGGTCCAGTTCTTTCTCTTGCACTTACCCGTGGACCACTCCTGCATCTTACATCAACAAAGCTGCTTGCCCCTCTTAACAGTAGCTCCCCAAAACCTCTCTCTGCCAGCCTACAGAGAGAAGGTCAGAAAACCACTGATGTGGGCAGACTGCCAACAGAGGGCGAGTCCCGGGGGACTCAAGACAGACATATTTATCATCTTGCTGTCTGAGGGCAGGAAGGGATGCCAGAATCACATAAGGAATGGGAAGCAGAATCCAGATCGTCTCTCAGTGTGACAGAATAAACAAAAAGTAGCTACTATAGTCTAGAGCAGTCACTATAACATCCTCATAAAATATTAAATGCTGATTGAAAAAGGGGTCGAAACATTAATTCTGTTTTATCCAACACTTAAGAGACACCAGGTCATCAGGCATTCAAAGGGCATGGCAGTAACCAGAATAAACAAGCCCAGTGCTTCTATGCAGGCACCCCTGACGGGTGTCTGTCACACCACAGCAGCAGGCCGGCTGCCGAGCACACCGCAAACACATTCACGCTGCTGGAGACCTAGGACTGGAGATGCCCGGTACTTTACCATGGCAGGCTCTCCCAGGAAATGAGGAAGCCGGCTGATGCTACCATCATTCAAGTGCTTTGCCAGAATCTAAAACACCAAAACAGATTCATCAATAAGCTGTTAAACTGACACACGCACAAGCATACAACAACCCGATTCATGTACCTGCACATACACGGACACTGATCTGTACACAGTCAGTCAGAATATTTGATTTCTAACGTTGTTGCACTGGCTAAGGGCAGCTGTTGTCAACAGTGGTTACAGCCAACGGTGTCAATCTGTTTGCATTTTCCCACTTTGTGTTTGTACAACCTCAGAAACGAGATTAATAATACCGGGCCTCAAACCTTAACCTGAAAGCTTTATTTATTTGAAACAAGTTTCATGTATTACAAGTTGCCTTCAAATCCTGCTTCTACATCACCAGGGATGGGATTCAGGTGTGTGCCACTGTGCTGGGTATACTCAGTGCTGCAGAATCAACCCACGCTTCATGAACGCCATTCAAGCACTCAGTCCACTGAAATATGGTCCTAGAGCTGTATTCAAATCTAGCACAAGCTTCTTCTTCTTCTTGCTTATCAACATTTTCCTGTAAGTACGCTACTTAATCTTTGTGGATTTTAATTCATAGTATTAAATTATTTTAAATTTACTTATTCTATGTGCGTAAGTGTTTGCCTGCATGTATGCATGTGTACCATGTACAGCCTATGCATGGCTGTGAGCCACCATATAAGTTCTTGGAATCCAACCCAGGTCCTCTGCAACAACAGCAAGTGCTCCTAATGACTGAACCATCTCTCTAGCCTCAATCATTGTGTTTTAATTTGTATTTAAAAGAGGATGATTATTTTCCAAGGTTTTTTGCAAATTTGACTACTTACTTCATCAAATGTGGTATATAGAATTGTTGACTGTAGAAAGGGGAAGAGATAAAAGAGAAATAATTAAAACAGTAATATCACTCAAAGAAAAACAATTCTGCCTCTCAGAAGGTGCTGCTTTCATAACATGAAGTTTAAAGGACACTATCTTTTTTTATATTTTTTTTATTTTTATTACTATTATTACTACAAATTTTTACCTCCTCCCCTCCTCCCATCATTCCCCCTCCCCCTCCCTCTCCAGTCCAAAGAGCAGTCAGGGTTCCCTGCCCTGTGGGAAGTCCATAATCACAATTAAAATACTTGTGTGTTTGAACAGCAAATAAGATGTGATTTTTGTGTGTGTGTGTGTGTGTGTGTGTGTGTGTGTGTACTGTAAGGGATTGAACCCAGGGTTTTGTACATATTAGGAGGATGTGGGATTCCCCTCTGTATGCTGTGAATGTTTATTCCCATTAGTTAATAAAAAAGCTGTTTTCGGCCAATGGCTTAATAGAGTAAAACCAGACAGAAAATCTGAACAGAGATGTAGCAAGAGAGTAGGCTTAGTCAGGGAGACACTATGTAGCTACTGAAGGAGACAAATGCTCCCAGAACCTTATTGGTAAACCATGAGCCTCGTGGCAATACATAAAATAATAGGAATGAGTTAATTTAAGATGTAATATTTAGCTAGGAATACGCTAGAGTCATTGGCCAAACAGTGTTTCAATTAATATAGTTTCTGTGTGATTATTTTGGGTCTGGGCAGCTGGGAACAAGCAGCCTCTGTCTACATTAGGCAAGTGCTTAGCCAACTTAGCTACATCTCTAGCCTTTAAAACTTCCAAATAGCCACAGAAGATTATCAATATAGTCCCCACAGTCACAGTGAGTAGCAGAAACACGTGTACCTCGGCCGTGAGGAGTCTAGCAGGGCATTTGTTAATTGCAGCAAAAACTCTCCTAAGTCCAGCTTCTAGCTGTGACAGCAACAGCATGGTGCAGTCGGCAAACCTGTGGAATCCGAGGAAATCAGCAAATGCTGCAGCAACTGCACTGCAGCCTAGACGGCCAACGTGGCACTAGAGTGAGGTAGAGCACGGCATCCTAGCCGGCCAACGTGGCACTAGAGTGAGGTAGAGCGCGGCAGCCTAGACGGACAACGTGGCACTAGAGTGAGGTAGAGCGCGGCAGCCTAGACGGACAACGTGGCACTAGAGTGAGGCAGAGCGCGGCAGCCTAGACGGACAACGTGGCACTAGAGTGAGGTAGAGCGCGGCAGCCTAGACGGCCAACGTGGCACTAGAGTAAGGTAGAGCGCGGCAGCCTAGACGGACAACGTGGCACTAGAGTGAGGTAGAGCACTGCAGCCTAGACGGCCAACGTGGCACTAGAGTGAGGTAGAGCGCGGCAGCCTAGACGGACAACGTGGCACTAGAGTGAGGTAGAGCGCGGCAGCCTAGACGGCCAACGTGGCACTAGAGTGAGGTAGAGCGCGGCAGCCTAGACGGCCAACGTGGCACTAGAGTGAGGTAGAGCGCGGCAGCCTAGACGGCCAACGTGGCACTAGAGTGAGGTAGAGCGCGGCAGCCTAGACGGCCAACGTGGCACTAGAGTGAGGTAGAGCGCGGCAGCCTAGACGGCCAACGTGGCACTAGAGTGAGGTAGAGCGCGGCAGCCTAGACGGCCAACGTGGCACTAGAGTGAGGTAGAGCGCGGCAGCCTAGACGGCCAACGTGGCACTGAGAGTGAGGTAGAGCACTGCAGCCTAGACGGCCAACGTGGCACTAGAGTGAGGTAGAGCGCGGCAGCCTAGACGGCCAACGTGGCACTAGAGTGAGGTAGAGCGCGGCAGCCTAGACGGCCAACGTGGCACTAGAGTGAGGTAGAGCGCGGCAGCCTAGACGGCCAACGTGGCACTAGAGTGAGGTAGAGCGCGGCAGCCTAGACGGCCAACGTGGCACTAGAGTGAGGTAGAGCGCGGCAGCCTAGACGGCCAACGTGGCACTAGAGTGAGGTAGAGCGCGGCAGCCTAGACGGCCATTTTTGGTGTTTTAATCCTTAATGGGATGTTTTTAGTAGTTTCAGTAGAACGAAATGTCATCAAACATCTGTATATGCTGCCTGTCACCTCTGAGGACAGCCAGAACAACAAAGCTCCAGAGGGCAGCTGAAGTGCAAAGTGAATCCAAGAACAAGGTTACTGCAGACCAGCAAGGGCCAACTGATTAGTTCTCTGGTCTCTGCTTCCCTGAAAACGTGCTATTCCTGGCTGTCACCCAGGGTTGGCCTTGGAGGGAACCCAATGGGCAAGCACATCTGTAATGCTAGGTTCAAGTTTTTCTTAGAGCAAGGACTCAGAAAATAAACTAAGAAGTTTATTCTTAAAAAATAAAGTTATATGGCCAGCAAGTGGTGGTGCACAGTTTAATCTCAGCACTTGGGAAGCAGAGGCAGGCGGATGTCAATGAGTTACAGGCCAGCCTAGTCTACAAAGTGAGTTCCAGGACAGCCAGGACTGTTACAGAGAAACCCTGTCCAGAAAAACCAAAAAAGTCCTATCAATTGTACCCAAGAGGATGACAGAACACTTGAAACAGTTACAGCCTGTCTAAGTTACCAAAGAAAAACACTCTGTACTGAGCCTGATCTGTGTCAGCCTCTCCTCTACTCAGTCAGGACAGTGGGTGACTTTCAGACAGCGAAGGGCACAGAGCAGACCTCTCATCTAAGCACCAACACCACCACACCACCTTGTTACCTGTGCGCCTTGAACTTGGCCACTGCCAGTTCCCAATATGGTAACATAGCTTTTAATACGAAGGCGGAGTTCATCGTGGTATTCTCTACTGCTGAGAGCACCTCATAGGTAACACCTGTGGAAGAGCAAGCATCTTTATAAATACAGTCACAGCAGCCAACCAAAAGAAGTCAGGAGCACATGTGGACAGATAGACTGACCTGGGGCAGAGCACTCCTAAAGAGCGCCTGACCTACGGCCACAGTGGGGTGGCCTCAGGAAGCCTGCCAAGAGGAAATGGGCAAATGAACTGTAGGGACTTGGGCAGCACCAGAGAGTGCCCTCAGGGTCCCCAACAGCACCCAGGACAGCTAGAAGTGGGGAAGCTTAAAAGGTCTTCAAGTCACTCACCAAGCCAACTTGGCAATGGCAGTGAGTACTTCACCAGGAATCTAAGTCCCCATGAAGACGTAAGGGGGCAGTGTGAAACACAGAACTTGCCAGGAAAAACAATCACGTCCTCTAGGTTTGTAAGAGTGACAAAAGGGCGATGTGCCAATGTGACTTTCGTTTGGTGAAGGTAGCTCTTCAGCAACTGGCCCAGTCCTGCTGTCAACAACAGCATAGCTGAACAGTACCTAGGGACGAGCAGAAACCAGAAAATGAACTTAGTCTACACACAAAGCACTTTTCTTAGGAAAAAAATGCTAAAATTATGCAGGAAGGAGGACTGAGATGGGTCAGCAGGTGAAGGAGGCAACAGCCCAGCTGCAAACCTCAGGCTGAGGGCTGGACCACATCTGGAAGGGAAGACCCACTCCCCACAGTTGTCCTTTGACTTCCACACAAATGCTGTATATGTGCATGAACCAATGAAAATAAAACATAAAAGAATTAAGAAAGAAACCATCAAACTCCAGAACTCTCCACAGATGGAGCTAAGCTGAGTAATAGCAAGGAAGGCCACTGAGATCTCAGGACACTGGGCTCCTGCCTACCCACTGAGAGCTCAGGACACTGGGCTCCTGCCTACCCACTGAGAGCTCAGGACAGACGCTGGGCTCCTGCCTATCCACTGAGAGCTCAGGACAGACGCTGGGCTCCTGCCTATCCAGACTTCTGGATGTGTTCTTCTGGGGTGCGAGGCACCGACATTCTCCCACCTTTCACAGTTAACCCTCTCCTCTTAGGAGATCCGAGATAACGCACATTCTGAAGCAGACTGAGGAGGAAAGTCACTCAGCCAACAACTTACTTTGGAGGGATGTCTTGGGGGGCAGCAAAGCCGTGCCAGAGGATGTTCCTCAGGTTGAGTCCACAGGGAGACCCGATGAAGACTTTCAGTACGTCCATCTAATCCATTAAGAGAGCAGATTACTGACGAGCAGAGTAAATAAACTCACCCTACAGTGTTTGCGGCTCCCTTAGAACTAAGAGAGCCAGTATAACATAGTAACAATGAAACTAACACCAAAATTTTATGCAGTTTCATTGGAATGTGCCAGGATGTAAAGGTCAGAGGACAACTTGTGGGAACCCCATTTCAGGCTCTCGACCAGAAAACCGTTTTCAGGCTGGCAAGGGAGATGATCCAGTGAGTATTGGGAGTGTTCACTGGAGACGGTGTCTGGGTGTCTCAGCCCCAGATAGTGAGTCTGGTGGAATTCCGGTCCAACTAAGATGGCCGTTCTTTCTAGTCTTCTCCCTCACTGAGCTGCCCATATGTCTGCCAAGAGTCTGAAGTCTCTTGATTACAGTCCCTCTAGAACATTTTGAGAAATGCAACAGTGTCTGTAATTTCTTACCAAGTTCTATTTTTTTTTTTGCTACTCTAAGTCTGGATAACTGCAAAATGTATAAATTCTTACCTGCTAAAACACAGGTATTTTAGGACAAAAATGCCATACTATCATTCCAAAGTGCTAACCACGGGCTGCAGCGACTTAGTACAAGCACTGTGAATACTTCACTGAATACAGTGATATGCTCTAACTGTCCCTCCGGCTGGACCTATGTGGTTATCCCAACACCATGGCATCTGGGGAGAGAGATCCTGGAATAGTGCAGGCAGGACAGTTCCCGGGGGAAGGAAGAAGAACTTAAATCCATGAGACGGTTAGCTCTCCCAGAGGACTGTCGTTTTAGAGGATCAAAAGCACAGCTCGTGCCAGCTCCTCTCTGCTTTATGTGCTGTGCACACACTTACCGCAGCGTGCCCAAAGACTTGTGCAAGCTCTGCAGATGCAAGGAGATCTCTCAGAAGGAAGGGGCACTCCTTTCCAATCAGTAAAAACACCTAAAGTTCAAACAGATATCATATAATAACTGCATTACAATGAGGCAGTATTTTAAAACAGAGCATCATTTAGGATGTATAGCACAAATGAGCTAGACAGATTTCCTTCCGTGTGCGCGTGCGTGCTGGCTGCACACACCAGAGGCCAGAGGAGAACAGCGGGTGTCACTCTGCATCTTATGCTCTGGACAGAGGGTCTTTTACTGAAACTAGAGCTAGAACAGAGGCCAGAAAGCCCCAGTGGTCCTCTGTCCACAATCTCCCCACCCCCAGTGTAGAATCAACCACACACAGCTTTTTATTTTTTAAACATGGGTGCTGTAATCTAAATCCAGGAACGCATGCTTACACAAAGTACTTGGATCTATTGAAACTTCTCCCAGCTCACAGGTACTAGGATTTCTTAATTATATGAAAAGAAAATCATTGTATTTTACAGGAAAAAATAATAAAAATCAAGAAATCTGAAGGTTTTGTGTTCATTCAGGCAATCTAGCAAATAACGAGGACCCCCACACTCACATCACCTAAGGCTCGCTCCAGACAGGAGGTCAGTTTCATCACACCGAGGGAGATAGCAGCAGAGTGCAGGCCTTCCAAGGCATCAAATATTTCAAGAAACAGCTATTCAGAGTAAAACACACATTAGAGCTCAGACTGAAGGAAAATCATTCTCAAAACAAAAATTATTTTTGAGTTACTACTATTACTGAAGTCAAGCCTCAATATTTCAACTGCTACATTTAAATGTTTGGTATAAGCAAACAGTTTCTACTGAAATATTATAATAAAATTATTTAATACATAAAGAGTTCTTTGAAAGTTCTTTCTTTAAATGTTTATTCAAAGCATACGTCTGGCATAATAGTGAAACCAAATATTTTGACCTACTCCTTATTTCCTGTAACAATTTAGTTTAGCTCCGCTAAGGCAGCTCACCTGAACAGACTGTTTTAGAATCAGATATTACAGGTACTGCTTTATTATGCTCCTGTGTCAAATGAAACATAGGAAAAGAATAAAGCAAACCACACAATGCTTGCATTAGGACCCCAATGACTATATATTTTACAATTCACTATGAATGAAGAAACCAAGCACCTACTCTCTGAGCTAACCTTGTGATTGTCTCCCTGGGAGTTCTGTCCTGATGCTAAAGTAGACTTTATTTTCACACCACACTGCTATGGTGGTGTGAATGGGAATGGCCCCCAGGGATTCATGTGTTTGGATTCCTGGCCCACAGGGAGCGGCACTATTGTTGGAGTAGGTGTGGCCTTGTTGGAGGAAGCTCAATCCAGGTCACTTTCTGTTGCCTGTGGATGAAGATGTAGCACTCAGAGCTCCCGCTCCAGCACCATGTCTGCCTCCGTGCTGCCCTGCTTTCCCACCATGATGACAATGAACTAACCTAGGAGACTGTAAGCCAGCCCCAGTTAAATGCTTTCCTGTATAGGAGTTGTCGTGGTCATGGTGTCTCTTCACAGCAATATAAGTCTAAGACAAATGCCTCCCTAGTTGAGCACAAAAGTTGTCCAAAGTGTGTTCCTCAACTCAGGCTTCAGATTCTATAAATAAACTACTTAGATTTCTCTTGCAGCTCCCAGGACCTCTTCAACGTTGGAAGGCCAAAATGGAAAAAGACACCCTTAACTTGGCAAGTAATGAGGATTTCCAATTTCCAAAGTCTTTTATTTCTAGAGCTGTGCAAATGTCAAACCTCTGGATAGGCTGTCCACTGGAACCATGGTGAATACTTCATTTCAAACTGTGCCCTGGTCAGAGACAAGGTATGTAGATGGATGGCCTCACAGACAGGACCCAGCAGTCGTACGCTTTCCCTGTAATCCAGACTCCGCCCTATAGGAGGAGAAGTATGTTTTAGTTCCACAGCTGTATGCCCCAGGATGAAAAAAAAAAGGTTAAATCAAAGAAAAGCTTTAATTACAAAATGTTCCTAAATCAAGCAGCTTATAACTGGAGATATGGTAAATGTCCTTGCAGCTCAGTAGAAATGAATTACAGAAGGCTTTACTACCAGTGAGGAACGTGTAGCTATACTTTTAGCCACTCACAATCAACAAAAAATATCAAATGCCAGAAATAATCCATAGTGTCAACTAGGTGCTGTTCTGAGAAACACGAGGAAGGCGCCACCCCATTCTGTCTTGTCCTTTATCCAGGTATCCATGCTGTATATTCACCTAGTGACTAGCAAATCCAGGCTCTGAGATGGATTCCAGCATCCCTGGCTGCCTCCTGCTCACACACAATTTTCTCAGCTAAGCATGTCTTGACTTTTCTATATTTTCCAGTTTTCTTTTTCTCCTCTGACAAATACATTATTACACCCTCCAAGAAAAAGAACCAAGGAGGGTTTTACAGGTAAAAACATTTTAAGTGGACCGGTACTAACTGACAATACAAACCTGATTCTGCATAGCGCACACGGTCTGTAATTGCTTTCCAGAGTACTTCACCATTTTGAGTGACAATGCTATCAATATCACATTTTTCTCTGAGTTCAAAGCCAAGGTTACAAATCAAGTCATGCACTAAAGGAGAAAGGCATGTGGTAATGGGATCTCCTGTTAAAATCTGAAATATAAAACATATATAAAACACTCACTGTTACATCCAAGTCAAAAGAAAATCCTATCCTACATACAGACAGAACTAAGGTAGGGAAGCTGTTAATATGCTGTCTGGATACCGTAATAGCTGCATGTGTCTAACCGTGCTTAGACACGATGCGTATTTTATGGGTCTGCTTTAAAGTGCATGTTGAAAGCCTTAAATCTTTTCTTTAATCAACCTTGCTGGTGCCGGAGTTCAGAGGTTCGGCGATTTTTTTGAACAATGCATTGCCATTCCCTCTGACACTCCTTTATGCCGCAGTGATCAAAATCAGCGGTTTTTCACAGAGAGTGGGGGAACAGAACATTTCCGTCCTTGGTATGGAACACAATTTCAGGCCGAGAAGCACCGAGGAGGTGCGTGGAATGACGGATCCCGACTTTTCTGTTTCCACCACGCTTCCTCCCGCTCATCAAACACGGTGTTGTGTACATTGGCTTTCCCTGCAGCTTATCATCCCGCTTCGGGCCTGCCACTAGGGCGACACCGACTAGCAATGTCCAACCCCACACCGCAGGGATCCCAGGACAGTGACCGGGTCTGGACAGGGCCGCGCGGGAACCCCCGGTAGGCGGCAGTCACCCTACCTCCATCGCTTCCGGCTTGGACGTGGCGCTCTCTGATGACGCACGTCTTTCCGCCGCGACTTCCGGGACGCGACTGCGGGCGCGGCGCTGGCGCGAGATTCGGTCGCTGGCGTCGCGGCCGGGGCGTTGGGCGACTGCAGAGGCGGGAGGCGCGGAGCCTGGGCGAAAACCGATCAAGATGGACCGGCGAGCCCGAATGACGAAGCAGACCACCAGCCAAGCGCCGCATCACTCCCCGGTGGCGCCTAAGAGGGAAAGGAGGCCTAGCATGTTCGAGAAGGAGGCAGTGAGTGCAGAGCGCAGGCCCGACGCAGCTTCCCGACCCCTAGACGAAGCTGCTCTGTCCCAATCGTCGTCCCGAGCCGCGGGAAGGATGGTTGTCCTTCACCTTCTTTCCGTTTTCTTGACCCTTGCGAGTTTAGGTCGAACCACGTGGTTTAGACGTCGAAGGCCGAGGGTTTTTCGTTGTTAAATCCAAAAGGCCATACGTTAACTAATGGAAAGTTTTTACAAGATCGTTCCCAGTTCTTTTCAGACTTACCTGGCCAATGTCCAAAGTTATCCAATAGTTGTATACATTGCGCCTTCCAAACGCAATTTTAGTATATACATAGCTTACCAACACTAAGTGAGTTTATACCATACATATGCACCTTAAACACACACACACACACACAGAGAGAGAGAGAGAGAGAGAGAGAGAGAGAGAGAGAGCGCACTAGGAAAAAAATAATGGCGTGCAGATCAACACAGAGAAAGAGAAAGCACACTAGGAAAAAATAATGGCGTGCACTCTTGTTTGTTATTTGAAGAATATTTAAGAGGAAAGTTAGAAAATAATCTAGTTATTTCTCTGATAGCAGTAGAAAAGGTCATCCCTTAAAGTCTAGTCCTCTGAAGGTAAAAACTTTGCGTAGGCCAGCAATTAAAAAGAAATTAGAACAGGACCCCACTTGTTTGCTCACCAACACTGAACGTTAATTTCAAGTGGCCAGTGTTTTCTGTGTTTCTGAGAACATGAAAAGTCAGGACACACTTGAATCAGCATGTCCCATATTCATTTGTAGAAAATGATTCATTTTTTTTATGCACAGGTATGTGTACCTGGTGTGCCTGGGTGTATGTGCAGTGGCAGCAGTGGTTGTGAGCCACCAAGTGGTCGCTGGGGACCGCTGTGTCTTCTGCAGGCGCTCTCCAGCCCCATGTGTCTGTTTCTGTTTTTCTAGGGAGTATTTTCAGAAAAGTAGCTCATCTGCAGCTTGGTAGGCTTTAGTGGTGTAGGTGACAACTTAAACTTTGTAGCAAGATGAAACAAAATTAGATTTATTTAAGGACCTAAGAAAAGGCTTAGGTGTATTATAATGACAGATGCAAACTGGAATGTCCTTGTGTCTTTCTGAGTCTAGTTATTATAGTTTTCTGCCTTGTCTGTGAATTACTACCATCTTTCCAACAAAATGCATTTTTGCTTAGCAGGAGTTAGGTCTTTACAACAGAGATTACTTAGGCCAGATTACTAAAAATTGGCAGCTTTGTCAATCCCACTCAAACATGTGTATTTGAAACCATAATAAATACCACTTTTGCTAAATAATTAAATATCTCATTGGAATAATGACATCAGTAAGCTCAGTTTGTTCTAGGTCTGTAAGTAGCCACCACGTAGATAAACGACAGATAGTAGCTTATATTGATAACAAATTTGGCGGCATTTAAAAAGATGATAAGGATTTCATCTCAGCTGAAAGAATAAAGTACTTTTAATAAGGGTATGCAAAATCAAGTGACGAATATTATATATAAAGAAGAAATGTCAGAAATGCAGTTCTCAAAGTAGTCTGCTCACTAAGGGTTAATTTGGAGCTTCATGTGTCCTATTCCCAGAAGAATCATGCAACCTTGAAAACACGGCTAGTCATACAGTGCATTAATAGTGTATCCCTTGAGTGTGTTGTAGTAGAAAAGAAGGTAGCAGTTGCTTCTTTTTTTTCTTTATTTATTATGTATACAATGTTCTGTCTGTGTGTATGTCTGCAGGCCAGAAGAGGGCACCAGACCTCATTACAGATGGTTGTGAGCCACCATGTGGTTGCTGGGAATTGAACTCAGGACCTTTGGAAGAGCAGGCAATGCTCTTAACCACTGAGCCATCTCTCCAGCCCCCTAACAGTTGCTTCTTAAGAGAAAGGTTGAATCAGCCTTCCGTAAACAAACATCATGTCAGATCAGGTGCACTGAATGAGCTCGCAGATTTAATCTCACAGAAAGAAGACCAGTATGCTTAGAAGCATGAGGGAAGAGTTTTGAAAAGGTGTTCAAGGTCAGTGAAGTGTCTTAGTAGTCTTGTTATTTGAGTCCCTAAAGGATAAAGGAAGGTTAACAAATAATGTTTGAAATTCTAGATGAAAAGAGACAAATATGAAAACTAAACCCATAAACCAAAGAATCTCAGTGAATTCCAGGCACAAGAAATTTTGCCGCGACATACTTGAAACCAGTGGTATAAATATTTTTATGAAAGAGAAAATAGGCTTCTCAGAAACCATCTGAATCAGAAAACACTGGAGCATCATCTTCACTGAAAGAAAATCATACCTAGAATACCATATGCGGCTAAAATATATCTCAAAAACAGAATTCCAAAGTGTGATATAAGGAAGTTGAAGTCCCTACATTTAAATAAAAGTAAAAAATTACAAACCTCAAATCAGTTTTTAAATACATTAGAAAAGTGATTATAGCACAAATTACTACCACAAAGGTTAGTGATAGCTGGTAGAGAGACTCAGGCTTCTAGTGGTAGGGTATGAAAACCTGAAATGTAATGGGTAAACTACTATAGTCCCCTTCTAAGCGCGCGCGTGCGTGCGTGTGTGTGTGTGTGTGTGTGTGTGTGTGTGTGTGTGTGTGTGTGTGTAGCAAGCTTTCTTGTTGGACTAACTTTGGACTGCCAGCCCACAAATAATGACCTGGAGACTTACTATTAATTATGAAAGCTTGACTTTAGCTTAGGCTTTTCCCCAATTAGCTCTTATAAGTTAATTAACTCTTTTTTTTCCCCCCAAGGCAGGGTTTCTCTGTGTAATAATAGCTCTAGCTCTCCTGGAACTAGCTCTGTAGACCAGGCTGGCCTCAAACTCACAGAAATCCTCCTGCCTCTACCTTCCAAGTGCTGCGATTAGAGGCATGTGCCACCACCACCTAGCAATTAACCTATATATTTTTCAAATCTGTGTTCTACAATGTAGCTCAGTTACCTCTTAGTGCAGCACATCTGACTAGCCTACATGTCTGCTGAGGAAATTGTGCACCTAGATTCCTCCTCCCAGCTTCTCTCTCTCTCTGCACAGAAGTCCCGCCTATACCTCCTGCGTAACTACTGGTCATTCAGCTTTTTATCATACCAGTCACAGCAATACATCTTGGAACAGTGTACAAACTTCCCACAACAGTTTCTCCTTTTTGTCTAAATAAAAGGAAAGGTTTTAGCTCTAGTACAGTAAAATTATATATAGTAAGAACCATTATCAAGGAAGAATTGCATTCACAATGTCTAGTTCATTTGTACTTAGCAAATTTGGAGAAATTACCATATTATCTCCCTTATCTTAGTGGGTCCAAGTTTTATACCTTTCTGTCATAACTTGTATGACCGTCCTTAAATTATCTTTTTAGGCTTAAAAACATTTTCTTGGATAAACAACTTAAGCTTTTATGTCTCCCAACCTTATGCACCTTACATCTCTTATGTAAGTTTCTTCTCTGAATTTGTAACAAGGAAAACTGTAACTATAACCATCTAGCCGTCAATCCCATCAAAGACCCAAGAATGGTATATTTCCTGAGTAAACAGGAAGTGCAGAGAAAACAGCTTCCAAAACTATAGAAAGGACAGAGATAGCTGGATGCCTGGACAGTCACCCAGGATTTCTCTGCAGTGTTGGACGTCCATCTTTGACCTACAGGCCTAGATTATTTGACAAAATTTTCTGTGAAGCAGGAATTTTGAAGGATGGTCTTACTTTGCCCTGGCAAAGTTAGCAGTCACTTTCTTTTGTGTCCCGCTTGTCCTGTTTGGACAGCATACTATCAGCAATTGAGTTAAGGGCTGTTTCTTGCCCAGTGGCTACCTTTGCCACAGTAAAAGCAAACTCCATATAGAGGTTCTTTGATGTCCATCATCCTTTTTTTTTTTTTAAGTAAATTGGTGCTGCCAGGAGCAGATGTGTCATGAAAAGTCTTAGGTTATTAAAACATCTTAAATGTTATGCTCTGTAGGTCTCTGAAGTGTTTGAAGACCATCTGCCTATCTAAAATATCTGTTTGACCTTGAAAATATACCTAACATGACTACAAGTTGATTAATACCTATTTGACCTTGAAAATATACCTAACATGACTACAAGTTGATTATAATAAGTGAATAACCACCAGCCTGTATTTCTTAATTATAAATTATACTTTAAAATGAACTGCATAGGTATAATACTTTAAGAGTAGAATGATGTGGGATTTCCCAATGTATGCTGTGAATATGTTTTATTGTTATTGGTTAATAAAGAAGCTGCTTTCAGCCAATGGTTTAACAGACTAAAGCCAGGCAGGAAATCCAAACAGATGTAGAGAGAGAGTGGGCGAAGTCAGGGAGATGCCATTTAGCCACTGCAGGAGATATGCTGGACAGAACCTTACCGGTAGGCCACAACCACATGGCAAAGGACCATACAGGATCCAGACACTCTGTGTATTTCCTGTCTTTATGAGGCTTTTTCCTTTTAGATTACTCTCTCTTTAAAGACTTTATTATTTTAAACTATTTATTTTTCTATGGCTGTCGATACCCATTTTCTTTTCTTTCTTCATCTAAGCACATTTTAAAGCATACTATATCTATTTAGAGGTTTTCTCAGTCTGGACCTGACTTTTTTGTATGTCTGCAGTGTTCTCTGACCACATAAGCCAAACCCAAAAACTGCTAAGCAGCTTCTAGACCCTCAGTGCTGTGTCTTTGCTTAGCACTGATCTGGCAGCTAGCTCAGCCCCTTTCAGGCCAGTGAGAATGGAGCCTCATACCTGCGGGCTCTGACCTGGAGCTGTCTTATCTATCTGCCCAGCTCTGGTAGGCACTCTACCTCGTCCCTCTCCACTGAGTATCACACTGCCCTCTGCTCATAAACCCATTCAAGTGCTCAGTAGCAGGGCCTCTTAAAAGAGCCGTGCCTCTGTACAAATAACCCACAGTGTGTAAAACCACATTAGGAGGCCTTTTGCAGAAGGTCTGACACTATGAGTTGGTCTGACTATCAAGGAAAACAATTACAAGGTGTACTGAGTAGTAAACACCCCAAAGAGAGCAAGCAAGAACCATAAACTACAGGAATCAAAGTATCATAGAAATGTCCAGACTGAAAAAGAAGAGAATGTTTGAAAACTTTGAGGCAGTTATAGAAGTTGTAAATTATTCATAATGGAAATCACAGATAGAGGATGGAATATAAGATACTATAAGATGTATGAATTAGGGGCTATACCACAGTGCCAGGAAGGTCAGAGAACACAGTAGGAAAACAAGCCAAAATTCAATCTGTATGTAGAGATATAGTCTCAGTCTACAGAAATTAAAGATGAAGAAAAATCCAGAAGTGCCAGAAGACAAAACAGACTACCTATAAGAGAAAGTTACATTCATATTCACAGAAATGATGAAGGATAGAGTGAAGTAAAAGTACTCAGCTGAGAGTGACAAGTTAGGATATTTATTTATTTTATATGCATTGGTGTTTTTCCTGCATGTTTACCTGTGTGAGGGTGTCTGATCCCCTGGAACTGTAGTTACAGACAGTTGTGAGTGGCCATGTGAGTGCTGAGAATTGAACCCAGGTCTTCTGGAAGAGCAGCCAGTGCTCTTAGCCACTGAGCCATCTCTCCAGCCCTAAGATTTTAGGATTTTATACCCCGTAAAGAAAACTACTCTGGGGCTGGAGAGATGGCTCAGCAGTTAAGAGCATTGCCTGTTCTTCCAAAGGTCCTGAGTTCAATTCTCAGCAACCACATGGTGGCTCACAACCATCTGTAATGAGGTCTGGTGCCCTCTTCTGGCCTGCAGATGTACATGTAGACAGAATATTGTTTACATAATAAATAAATATAAGAAAACTCTCAAATAAGGAAAAAATGTTTTAGACAAAATAACAAAAGAAATTTGTCTCCAATAAATCTGCCATACACAAAATGTCAAGTTTTTTAATTAAGAACCTTTAATGCTCCTCTTTGTACTCTAACAGATAACAGGAAAGAAACAGTTATGTTTGCTTATGAATACATGTTAAGTGTGTATCTGTTACAGGTGAGATGAAGGGCAGCATGGCAGAAAGAATTAGAGTTATTTTGTTATATTAATTTATACTGTCCATGAGTGTTACAGTGTTAGTTGAAAGTGGGTTTGAATTACCTGCAACACATATTTCCAAACTCTGGTGTTAAGAGAGGAAGTAGAGGAGGTGGAGGAAGAGGAATTAACATGCTGAGAAATCAGAGGAGAGGAATCACATTAAATACTCAGTTTAAGTCACAATCAAAAAGAATGAAAGACAAGAACACAAAGAACAAGGGCATCAATTAGAAAAGAGTAACAAATATCATAACTATTAATCCAGTCGTTCCATAATCACGTTATCATTGGTTTGAATACAGCAATTTAAAACAACAGTTGTCAGAGTTAATTAAACTAGAACTCAACTGTGTTTATAATGTCACTTAAAATATACATAAAAGTAGATGGGTGGAGAAAGACACATTAATTTTAAAATTAAGTAGAAGTTAGCCGGGCAGTGATGGTGCACACCTTTAATCCCAGCACTCAGGAAGCAGAGGCAAACGAATCTCTGTGAGTTTGAGGCCAGCCTGGTTTACAGGATGAATTCCAGGACAGCCAAAGATATATAGAGAAACCCTGTCTCAAACAAACAAACAATCAAACAAAAAAGCCTACATTTAGCTGAGCGGTAGTGGTGCATGCCTTTAATCCTAGCACTTGGGAGGCAGAGGCTGGCAGATCTCTGTGAGTTTGAGGTCAGCCTGGTCTACAAGATCTAGTTCCAGGACAGGTAGGACTGTTACATAGAGAAATCCTGTCTTAAAAAAAGCACACACACACACACACACAGGAGTAGCAAAGCAAAAGCAAAGCAAGTGAAGTCATCAGTGATGAAGTGAGGCATTGCATAGCGAGGATGGGGCCAGTTGTCTGGGAAGACAGACCAATTCTTGCGAATATACAATGGATGGTGCAGCATCCGAGTATGTGAGAGGACAGTGTATAGGTTTAAAGGAGACATACACCAGCCTAATATTATAGTGGGAGATTTCAGTAATACACCTTCAAAAAATGGCAGTGCTGGATCTGCCTTGTGTGGAGCATCTCTCTATCGTGCATGAGGCCCTAGGTATGCATGATCTCCAACCACAGAATTTTTTAGCTTTCAATAAACTTTATTATAAAAACTTGCAAATAAAAAAAGTTACGCACTGAAATTAACCAGATCCAAAGTCTATACACCTCAATGAACTTCTATGAAGCTAGAATAGTACACAAATATGTGTACACAGATATGTACATGTAAGTTTTTATGTGTCCTTTATGTATACCAGAGCATACACCATCCCCTGCTGGCAAATAAAGCGTAACTAAACCAAAAAAGAAAACTAATAGCCCTGTGAATATTATTGCAAAAGAAAAACCAAACACTTTGCAAAAAGCACTAGTATCAGTCTTCAAAGAGTTATACAGTGTGACCAAGTTTTTCTGGATGCAAAGATAGGTCATCATATAAAAGTCTACCGATGTAGTAATACAACGAAGTAGTAAGTTATGTGATCATATCCATTGATTACGAAAAATCATTTTTGTCAAAATTTACCCTTTCGTGATGAAAAAACTACTGGAATTATCAGAATATTAAAAATCCATGTATTAAAATCCCATAGCCAACATTATATTCAGTGGTAGGAGACTAAAACTTTGTCCTCCAGCAGGACTAAGGCTTTGTCCATTCATCTCGTGTTCATCACTTGTGGTCAACATGAAACTGGAAGTTCTAGCCAAGCAAGTAGGTACAGAAAGAAATTCCCGGTTATTAAGACAATGAAGCTCTCCACTCTAAGGCCAAGGAGGTGATCTAGGAACTGCGGCAGTGTTGTCCAGGGCTTTGAAACTGCTGCGTGGCTTTGTCATCTACAGATGTTCAGCATTGTTACCACAGTGTCCATAGACAGCCTGGGGCACATGCACTGCACCACAGTCACAGGGCGGGCACATCGGTAGGTCTCTAGTTATTTTATTAACACAAATTAGATACTTCAGATGGCATCGTGTTAAAGATCATGGACTGATACATTTCATGTCATATATAATATATATGCCTTTGTTATCTTTTCAAGTTAAGATTTATAGTGTATTACTTAAATCTGTTATTTATTTAAAGATAACTAAATGTATGGATAATATTTCCATAATTGCAGGTTGTAAGGAAACATGGAAAGTTGTTAGATCTTTATCCCTCAGGCACTCTCTGAGGCTACTCTTGTTTCTTGTCCTTTTGGATATTTTTTAGGTATTCTAGATATAAGCACACAAGCTTGCATATTTTATATTTGTGTATGTCCTGTTGTTGTGATAAATACCCTTACAAAAGCAGCTTAATAAAGAAGAGTTTGTTTTGGCCTCAGGGTGCCAGGGTACAGTCCACCAAGACAGAGAAGTCACGGCAGCGGGGGTTTTGATCACATTGAATCCACACTTTGGAGGCAGAGAGCAGTGATTACTTGTGCTCCACGCACTGTCTCCTTTCTATACAGGTCAGGATAGGTCTTGTCATTATCTTTAATCAAATCAAAATAATCGTGGGAGGCAGAGGCAGGCAGATCTCTGAGTTCGAGGCCAGCCTGGTCTACAAGAGCTAGTTCCAGGACAGGAACCAAAAAAGCTATGGAGAAATCCTGTCTCAAAAATAATAATAATCATCATCATCATCATCATCATCATCATCATCCTTAGGCAAGCCAAAAGCCTATCTCTCAGGTGGTTATTTAGTCTCAAATTGATGATAGAAACTGTTAATAGTTGGAAGTTAATAGTCTTAAGATTTAGTGACTACATTGAAGTCTGCCTAGAAGATTTCAGGTTTGTTAGCTCAGCCTCCAGTGTATGCAGATTCTTAAAGTCTGAAATGTAATCTTTCTCCCTTCCTCTTTCAGTATGCACAGATCTTAAGAGAAAGACTGAGAGAATCTTTTCATGATGTTCAGTATGTGGAACCTCCGTTTGATGATTCAATTGCTGATATAGGCAAAGAATGGAAGAGTGCCCTGGCAAAATTAAAGTTTGCTAATTCATATAGAATGGAGCCATTGAAGAAATTCCAAGCACATTCAGTAGAAACTAAAATCCAGCAGATCTTAAAGGTAATCAGGGCCCAAGGATATAGCTCAGTGGTAGACACTTGTCTATGAGACTATTGAGGCCATGCTAGGTCAAAATAAGTCATGTGATATCTATTGAGGAAGGTGTGTGTGTATTCCCTACAGTGACTCCTTGTAAAAATATAGAGGCAAAATGGTCCTACAATTCTGAGTGTTGAATTCAGTCTGAACCTGAAGGACAACCAAGTTCTCTGTAAACTAAATTCTGACATGGGACTGTGCTGTGTGTGGGATAATTCTTCTGTATGCTGTGACTATGTATTACTTTCATTAGTTAATAATAAAACATATTTGCCTATAGCAAGGCAGGATAAAGTTAGGTGGGAAAATCAAACTGAGGACAGGGATGAAGGGCGGACTTGAGGGAGACACCAGCAAGTCGCTCAAGAAGCAAGATGCTAGAGGACAGGTAAAGCCACAAGCCACATGGCAATATATAGATTAATAGAAATGGTTAGTTTAAATGTAAGAGCTAGTTAGTAATAAACCTGAGCTATTGGTAGAGCATTTATAGTTATATATAAGCCTCTGTATGTTTTATTTGGGACCGGGCTGTTGAGACAGGAAAACTCCGCCTCTGTTTACAGGGCTGAACAGTTGGTAGACTTCAGGTAGGATTTAGTCTGGCTTTGCTAACTAAAAGCAAACTGCTTCTAATAGCTCTTATGGGTAGGTATGAAGAAAAAGGCTGTTTTTCCATGTCAGTAACTACATAGATGGTACCAAAGATGTGTTGCAGTGAGACCATGTACCATACAACAGCTGCAGCTGTAGATGCTGCCTGGGCCAAGCTTACAGAACAGCCAAACAGATGGAAAGAGGACGTGGTAACAGTCACAGTGGTGATGCTTTATACATCCCCTTCATGATACCATACTATTTTTGAGTAAGGTAGAGGTAATTCTAAATGTTTCCACTGAAGGTTTTCTTCAGTAAAAGCACTGACTTTTCTGCAGCTGCTAAGAATGTCTATTCTACTCATGCCAGTTCATAACTGACTCAGCATGGGTTTGGAGAACCTGACGTTCACTGTGAAATGGACTTGATTTCGCACTCCACTGCTTAATTTATGGGTCCCATTCTCAGCCTGTATGACCAGGAGCTCACCTTGCATCTGCATGCTGAGGGTCAACATTTGGTTTCCAGCAGCTGTAGTCCCCTCGTCTACAGGAGAACACGTCTCTCCCTTTAAGTTTCCACCTCACCTAATAATTAAAATACTATAAGGCAAATCTAGAGAAAAGCAAACTTTAGTAACTTCTACCTGTACATGGAAGACTTCGTGAGGAAGATAAAGGTGTGGAAAGGCAGAGTCAAGCTCTTGTATACTAGTTGGGATACAGGTTAGAAAAGTTTGGAAGCCTGATTAAAGGTGTTTGAGCTGAGGCAGGGATCCCAGACATGTGCCTAGGAAAGTCGGGCTAGTTGAAGTGGTGTGTCTGTTCCTCTTCCCTGTCTTGGGTCAAAATTACACGAGAGAGCAACACATTTAAGGATGTATAATCTGAACCTTTCTACGACCTTCCATCCCTCCAGTGCTAACTATGTATTTCACAGTGATTGATATTTGGGGGAAAGAATTATAATCAACACTAATAGTATGTGTGATGTGAGTGTATATTTCTGGTCTCTCACTTGATTCTACCACGTAAATGAAATTAAACAAAGTTGAAAAAACGGAATAGGGTTGAACCTCTGGATCAACCTATAGATCAGCCACCCCTGGCTCCTGAGGCCAGAGTTACAGTCAGAATATGGAGTCAAAGAGTCTCCTAGGCAGACATGCAATGTGTTGGGTTTACTTTGAGAGAAGACTGACCTTGAATTTGAGTTAGACTCAGAAGAAAGCAGATGATATGGAGTATTGGGAAGATAGATGCAAGATGAAATGCAGGCCTTAGACCAGCTATATACATGGAAGAAACCTATCAGGGAGCCACTAGGAGAGGTTGGGAGGGAGCCGAGAGGAAAGAGGGTAGAGCTAGCAGGGTGCAGGGAATCAAGGAGGACATTTACTTGACGTTTTGTTTCTATGCAGTTGATTGATAGTAGCCCATTTGTTATCACCAGAACTTAGTGCACAGTCCGGTGTGCTCCCAGAAAGCCGGTTAATCAAAGGGTTTGTTTGTGCTCAGCTCTCTCCTCAGTTCAGCTTTGCTCAGTTTGTAAGAATGGCTCCTGGGATGAAGAGTGGATCCACATAGCGCCTCACAACCATTTAAAACTCCAATCTCACAGGTTCCCTCCCCTCCCCTACCTTCCTGTGGCCTCAGAACACACGCGGTGCACAGACATGTATGTAGGCAGAGCAGTCATACATTTAAAGTAAATCTGGTTTATGTTTTAAAGAAAGGCTCCTGCGTCACGGTCTGTGAGCCACGTCTCTTTCTTAGATGTGTTAATTAGTAAATACACTAAGTTGTTGATGCCATACGGAGTAGGAGACCCAGAGGACACAGTGACATAAAGCCAACGTGTAATCACAGCCACACGAGGTTTCCTTCCTTTACTACGAATTTCCAGAAACTTTCTGAAATTCTTTTGTCTCCCTAGTGAAGAATGGAAACTGGGTTATTGTAGCTGACAGAGCAGCCTCATAAGCAGGAACTCACAGCCCGAGAGTTGGTGATGAAGGGAACTGAACCCATGGTTTTGAAACCGAGTCTCAGTGTTGTAGGTGTGTTTGGCCGGGAACTTACTGTCTAGTCAGGCTGGCCTACCACTATAGGGAGCCATTTGCCTTGGCCTGAGTGCTAAAATTAAAGGCTTGTGCCACCAAACCTGGCTTTTTACAACTGAACATAATTTTGAAAGCATTTTTTCAAAATTGTTACTGAAAATAAATTGGTAAGTATATTATATGGTAATTTTCAGGACTATTATGTATCTTAAAACAGTTGTATGTATTATTTAGATACATGTTTTCTACTTTTATAAAAACATTTTGTTTAAAAATTGAAACTTTTTTCTTAATTTTTTTAAAGGAAAGTCTTAAAGATGTCAAATATGATGATAAAGCCTTCTCTCATTTGTCACTTGACTTGGCAGATCGAGTATTGGCAGCAGTCAAAGAATTTGGGTACCACCGTTATAAATTCATTATAAAAGTATTATTTATTCAAAAGACTGGTCAAGCAATAAATGTAAGTGCCCCAGTGACCTAACATTCATTCATTTGAGATTTGAGGTGTTCCCAGGGGGTGTAGAGATCATGAAGAACCTCTTGAATACAAAGGTCAGTTTGTTAAAAAAAAAAAAAAAGCAAACTTTTTTCATTGCAAATTATTTAAAAAATACTAGCCTAGAAATACAATTTTGCTATCAATAATTTACTAGATTATGTAGCCTGCTTCTTGGTCATAGCAATTTTGATAATTTAAATGTCATTTAAATTAATTAACCAGTAAGCTAGGGGTAGTGATGCACACCTTTAATCCCAGCATCAGGAGACACAGGCAGTGGATCTCTGTGAGTTCAAGGCCAGACATCCAAGGCTACACAGAGAAGCCTTGTCTTGAAAACATCAAAATAAATATTAATTTACCAGCAAGTTTCATTTAGGCATGTTAAGTAATGAAGAATATTATACATTGTGATGTTATTGATGTATGATCAGGGATGAACAAGGATATGGCTTAATGATATGCTTATGTGTCCTGTTGAGTCAATTGTGTTTTCTAGTTTTATGTCAACTTAACACAAGCTAGCTAGAATCATCCGAGAGGAAGGAACCCCCGTTGAAAAATTGCCTCCATAAGACTGGGCTGTAGGCAGTCCTGCAGGGCATTTTCTCAATTAGTGATTGATGTGGGAGACTCCAGCCCTGGACCAGTGGTCCTGGTTGCTGTAAAGAAACAGGCTGAACAAGCTGGTAAACAGCTTCTCCATGGCCTCTGCTCAGCTCCTGCCCCCAGGTTCCTGCCTTGAAGAATGTGTGGCCATTTTGGATCCATCACAGACAGTAAAGCTTGTCCTTGCAGGCATCACAACGTAGTCATGGCCCATTTATACAATCAGCACCGTTGCTGCCAGACAAGACTCGAAGCTTTTGGTTGTAGGTTTCTAAATGTGGTAAGAAGCTGGGTCTGTAACAGTAGCCTAGGGCTATAGGCAGAGCTACTATAGAGCCTTCTGACCCTGCCTAGGCTCCCTGTAAGGCAACTCCCAGCCTCCAACAAGGAAGGGAGCCAAGCAGTCCCACTCCCGAGTCTCTCCACGGAAGGGAAAATGGGACATGTCCTTAAATAATATTTACTTTTTAATCATCTAGTGTGTGTTTGGGGGATGGGGGTGTGTGCTCAAGACTGAAGGCCCGTGAAGAGGCCAAAGGTGACAGATTCCTGTGGAGGTGGGGCTACGGTTGTAAGCCATCTGGTGTGGGTGCTGGGAACTGAACTCGGCTCTTCTGGAAACATAATATATGCTCTTCTCTGTGGAGCCATTGCTCTAGTCTCTCGATTTTCCTCATATGCTAGGATGGAACTGAGAGCTTTGAGCATACCCGGCAGGTTGTTGCCATTTGAATTACCCCACCCAGCCTAACAAATTATTTCTTAAATATGATTTTCTGAGATACTGACACACTTTAAAAAATTGGATTATGTAATTTAAAAGATACTTAACACATGCTATCTGAGTCTTTAAATTTTTCTCTCACAGATTGCCAGCAGATGGATCTGGGATGTGGCGTGGGACAGCTGGGTCCAAGCTCAGCATGAAACAGAGTCTTACGTGGCGCTGGTTTTGGTATTTGCTCTCTACTGCGAATAGCTCAGGACTAAGTTTCCAAAATAAATGACATGTACAGTGTGTAAGCCTCTTGTTATCTTAACAACAAACATTGAAGAGCCAGCTATATTTCCTATTAGCATGTGTGGGAATTCCTTTAGCCAATAGCCGCTAAGATCCCAGCCCACTTGTGTGTGGCCTCTTGTACTGTAAATGTAAAAAGAAGTAAAGCTTGCGTAGTCTCTCTCTCAGCTGGGGGATTTGGTTTCTGTTCCCCGCTTGCGCAGAGGACTGTGATCTGTGAGTCTACCCCTAAATAAAGAGCCCTTTCTTATACCCCATTCTGAGCTAAGCTGAAGTCTGAGATAATGTAAGTGGAAGATACATTTTGGAAAACTTAGGACAGATGCATCTTGGGTGGTGTTTTAATGTTTTGTATTTGTTTTTTTGAAAGGCATCCCTAAGCTCAGAGGAAAGATGTTTAAGGATCAGTGCTCTCCTATATAATAAATTCCTCCTTCTGCCAGTTAACAGAAACTGACTTTAGGGAATTCTTAGTCAAATCCATACTTAGATTTAGGTTTTGGGGACAGAGGCACACATGCACATTTGTGTGAGGTGTGAGAAATGTACCTTAGGAAGGGGGAACGTCATGACGATGGAGAAGGAAATGCAGCTGGAGGGCACCTGTTAAAAAGGTAAACGGATAGGGCCCGGAACAATTCCATCACAGGAGACAGTGTGGAGCAAACCCAGTTTCTCCTCAGAAGCCTTGTATTGCCTTAAGACCAGCAGCTGAAAACAGAGGGAAAGGTCCATCCATAGTAAGCTTAAGAAAGGATAGCATGGGGGCTGGAGAGATGGCTCAGAGGTTAGGAGCACTGCCTGCTCTTCCAAAGGTCCTGAGTTCAATTCCCAACAACCACATGGTGGCTCACAACCATCTGTAAAGAGGTCTGGCGCCCTCTTCTGCCCTTCAGGCATACAGACAGAATATTGTATACATAATAAATAAATAAATAAATAAATAAATAAATAAATAAATAAATAAATAAATAAATAAAAGGATAGCATGCCAGAGAGTAGGAAGGAAAAATCCTGTGAAGCCAAGTGAGAATGTCCCACTCAGGACCTGCACCTCTCATGCAACTCTGGTTTTGTGCTTAACTTCTTTAACAGAATTTCTCTGGGTTGTCTTTTTTCCCTCCAATTCCTAGTCTTCCTATAACTTTCTTTCATTCACTTCAACCTGGTCTCGGAAACCACCACTCTACCAGAATTTCATCAAAAATTCAAGATAGCTGATTATTCCCCAATTGCTAAACTGACCACTCTTTCTGAAATGCTTCTCAAGGCTTCCAATACTTGAAAGTCCCCCCTCCATCTTATTGCCAAAAGTCAGGTGCCTCTAGATTGGGCCTTTTTCTAACCTATAGTTACATATTACATATAGTTACATATTTTACTGGCCTCATAAGGTTTCTGCTGTACTGCCACTGTCTGGGGGCTGAGTTCATGGATGCAGGCAGTTGGGCACCATCATTATTCACTTTCAGATAGGGCCAGAGGGATTAAATTTTCCTCCAGTCACACAGTTAATAACAGTGCTGAGATCTTAACCAAAGTCTTAATTCTCAATCCGTGTCTTCTCTATAGGTCACATTGTCTCCTAACTCCTGTTTCATTTGCCCTGTTCTCAACCTGAACACACTTCCTGTTTCATCTAGATTGGACTAGGATAGGCTAGTCTCTGGATATGCTTTGGGGGAGACAGCGCCACTGTGGGCAGCACCATACCCTGGGGTAGGATCCAGGACCACACAGAAAGCAAAAGCGAGCTGAGTGCAGCAGCCATGCTTCTCTCTGCACCAGGTTGGGTGTGATGTGCCTGCTGAGCTGAGCCAGAGAAACCCGTTCTCCCATGATTGCTTTGTCAGAGTTTTTAATCACAACAGACAAATCCAATCTCCATGTTACATCTACCTGTATTTGTCTGTCTTTCAAGTTTTATAACATTAAAATCGTGTTTTTAGTTGTAAGTAAGCCCTCTCCCACCTAAGCTGACCTTAGGTTCAGTGTGCTTGTGTGTTGTTGCTTCAGCTTGAAGCTGCTGATCTGTAGGCAGACATCCTGATCTACAGCACACCCTTCACTCTGTAAGTGCAGGCCGAGTCTGGATTTGTGGACTTCATCTTTCGTCTGGACACACTGCATAATTCAGGTGGGGAGAAAGGTGTCGGTGTTATCAGGAGCTAGGAGCCACCCATGAGGTCTGGCAGATTCTGGAGTGCTGTGAACCGCCCTGGGGATGAAAGGGAACTCCTGCTAGATCACCATCACCTTGCAGGTACATCTGGTCCTGTACTGTTTTGGAGGCGGGTGGGGAGTGGAGGGGTTGGGGATCTCTGCCCCTCCTTTGTCCTCTGGACTTGGCCTCCCGTGCTCCTTTCAATGGCAGAGTCCGACTTTCAGATGTCATGGCGAAGTCCAAGAGCTAAATTAGAAATCCTATCCAAAAACCAGGGCTTCCATTTCCAGGCCCTCCCAGTCCTGTGTCCTTCAGGTGCTTACGGCCCTGCCAGTCTCATCCTATGGTCTTGGCTGTGCGGGTCAGCTAGAGAGCCACTCTGACTTTTCCAGAGGCCACGACGGCCACCGTGCCAAGGTCGCAGCCGAGGCAGATGTAAAACAAAGGAGCCAGGGGCGCTTGGGGACCCTGGGGCGTGCAGAGAGGTGGAGAGGTGGGGTGGAGGGGTGGGAAGGATATAGGGTGGGGAAAGGGCGCTGCTGGAGAGAGGGTTCCAACGGGGGAGGAGGCGGGGCTGACCCTCCTGGCTGCGGAGACGGGGAAGCCGAGTGGGGAGACCCTTGCTGCCTTTATAGGAGGGAGCATGGACCCTGGAGGAGGAGGGAAGAGTCCCCCCGGGTACGCGGACCCCCGACTGAGGGGAGGGGCTGGGGACCAGGCTGCGGGGGTAGGAGGACACCACGTGGCGGGGGCTCCTCTTGGAGGGGAGGAGCTGGGGACCCAGGTGGGGAAGGGGAAGGCGCCGCGGGCTGGGGACCCCCAGCTGACGCGCGGCGGAGGAGGGGAGGGGGCGGGACCGCGGCGGGGCGGGGCGGCGCGGAGCCGCGGCTGACGCGGAGGGCCGGGCCGGGGGCGCAGGGAAGGGGTGGCGGCGAGCTCGCCGGGCGGCCGGGAAGCCGGGAAGCCGGGCGGGGCAGGGGCTGCGGCGGGCCAGCGGGGCTCGGGCCGGGCGCGGCGCGCCGGGCGAGGGCGGCCGGGTGGCGGGCCTTGCGGAGGCCGGCGGACGCGCAGCTGCGGCCGGCTGACGTGAGCGGCGTGCGGGGCTCGGCGGGCGGCGCGCTGGCGGCCATGGCGGTGGCGCTGGCGGGCCGCGGGGCGCGCGGCGGCAGGGGCCGGCCCCCGGGCGGGCGGGCGGAGGGGGCGGGGCCGGGGCGCCGGGCGGCCCGCGCGACGGCGGCGGCAGCGGCGGCAGCGGCGGCGGCCGGAACTAAGCGGCGGCGGCGGCGCCGGCGGCGGCGCGGGGCGCTGGGGCTGATGGCAGCGGCCGGGCCCGGGGCGGCGCTGTCCCCGCGGCGGTGCGACAGCGACCCGGCCTCCCCCGGAGCGCAGTCCCCGAAGGTGAGCGGAACGCGCTGCCCAACGGCGGCGGTGGGCCGGGCCTGGCCGGGCCGGGCCCGGCTGGGGAGCGGAGGGTCGGGGAGCAACAAGTGCGGCGCACGGTGGGCGCTGACCTAGGGGCGGCCGGCGGGGTGAGAAGTTGTCCGGGAATAGCGGGGGCCGGAGAAGACGGGGATTGTGGCGAAGCCGGGGCGCCCGGGCGGCTCGCCCGCCCGCAGCCTGGGACACTCGGAAAAGTTGCGGCCTTCGCGGAGCTCGGTCGGGACGACGCGGGGCGGGACCCGCGCTCGGTGTCCCGAGGTGGCGGACTCAGCCAGCCGCGGTGGCGAGGACCTCTGTCCGGGGCCGGAGCCACGTGCCCCGTCCCTTTCCACTGGGCCCCCGGCTGCTTGTCGGTGCCCCTCTCCGGTAGCCCGGCCCGAGCCTCGGTCGTGCCGCTGAGAGGACCCGTAACGAAAGTAGACCTCGCAGTTCCCACCGTTTGCTTTTAAACTTCTCAGTGTCAACTTCCGTTTTTGTTTATTTCCAAATGAATCGTTGTTTTTAACTAAAGGAAATTGTTGGCATATAAAAAGTGTGCTTAAGATGTTCACACATAAAATAGGTACTCCACTGCTTAAAATGAACTGTCTAAAGTATGAAATACGAATACTATAAAAAGATAAATTTTAAGAAAAAATATTCTTTTCCAACTCTACTTGATTGTTAGTCCTAAGGGGAATAGTCAGTCTGTTTAATTGACTTCAGTGTTCATGACTGAAAAGGAGAATTATTTCTGTGTTCTTCTATTTGGAAAATAATTTTAGTAAGTTCCTAGGTGCTAAGACGAAATGTAAAGACTGACCAGTAATCATAAAGCTACTTACTATATATCAGACAGTTATGTGCTAACCCTTGCTCCTGGTGCCATCCACGTTTTACTTAATTCTGATCCTTGCATCAGCCACTTAACTTTGCAGACTAGGAGAAGCTTGCAGCAAGCATTACCACACAGCTGGTGAAGGGCAGTTTCCAGTAAGACACCTTGGCATGCTGACCTGTGCTGCCTCTTTATTCTCATTCTCTCTCTCTCTCTCTCTCTCTCTCTCTCTCTCTCTCTCTCTCTCTCTCTCTCTCTCTCTCAGGTTTTTATTTAATATATAGTAAGAGTAGCAATGTTAGGAACTACATTACCTTAAGAAAATAGGACTTTAAGCCTCAAGTAATATGTAAATAAATTGTTTTAAAACCATTTGATTACTCATCCCCTTAATGAAATAGCCGAACAAGATATATCATAGATGAGCGTATCACAATGTGCTGAATTTCTACAGTGTAAGAAAGAGAACTCCAGCACAGGTAGGCGGAACCTCGGTAGCTGTACCTGTGATCTTGACGTCTTACAACTTCTCCAGCCGGCTCTGGAGCCCATTCGCCTCCTTTTAGATGGATGGGAGTTAGGAATTAGACTTGGTAGCCCGTGTTCAGTCCTGTGTATCCAGAGTAGTAGTTAGAATATCCTCCTGTGGATCAGTAAGTCGGAGGATGCTGTAGAATTTGTTGATATGTTTTTTTCCCAGCTCAAATAGGAAGGCTTGCTTTCATTTTAGAGGGGTGTACACCGACCCAGTTGGTAAGAAAGTACAAGCAGAATATATTTTAAAAATTGTAGTTGAAATTTTTATTTTGTTTGAATTGAAGGTCAGCTTTTAGTTTTATTCCATTTCTTGCTTACAACAAAGTCTTTGTCTTTTTAATTATTGTAGGAAATTAAGTTTTCTAAAGACACTAATTAGAAATATGCTTTCTCTTGTTGAGTCTTAGGAGAACTGAAAGGATCATTTGTTTTTTAACTCGTTCTTTTATTTTTCTATTAATTATTTTTTAACTTGTTTCAATGTACAGGATGATAATGAAGATAATTCAAATGATGGGACCCATCCATCTAAAAGGAGGCGAATGGGCTCAGGAGACAGCTCCAGAAGTTGTGAGACTTCAAGTCAGGATCTCAGGTACTGCCCTTGCCACCCCCAGGCATCAGGAGCAATTGTTAAAAGTTATATTTATGGGCTACAGAGATGGTTCAGCAGTTAGGGGTGCTTGATCCCCTTTCAGAGGGCTAGAGTTTGTTTACGGGTGTCCACATGGCTGCTCACAGTGGCCTGTGGGCTCCAGAGGATCTGATACCCCATTCTGGCCCGAACAGATGAGTGTGCACATGCGTGCACACACACACATTCTCTCTCTCTCTCTCTCTCTCTCTCTCTCTCTCTCTCTCTCTCTCTCTCTCACACACACACACACACACACACACTCACTCATACACACATACATACACAAAGCAAAAAATAAAAAGCTCCAAACCTTAAGAAAAAAAGTCATGTAACACCAAAGTAGATCTTGTTCCTGAGAACTGTTTAAAAAGTGATGGTAAATTCGTCCATGATGCTCAGCATTGTAACACTGTTCAAGTGCATAGTTCAGTGGTGTTGATTCCGTTCACAACATTGTACGGCTGCACAGTCATCCCTCTCCAAAACTCCAGGGACTCAGAGGGCGCAACCGTCCGTACCTCCTGTTTTTCCCCTCTAGCTTCCTGCTCCCAAGAGTGAGCCAGACGGTACTTGCCCTGTGGTATCTGGCTTATCTTTAGCATAATGTCTTCACGGGTCATCAGTGTTGGAGTTGATGTCAGCATGTCCTTAAGTCTGAACGGTATTCCCTGATGTTTATCACTACATTTTATTTATTCACCGTAGGCTGGGGTAATCAATGCACAGTGGCATTCAGAATCTGTTTTCAACAGCTTGGTGTCTAGCTAGTAGTAGGAAGTTGTTATCATGTGGTAATTTTGTATTTTTGAGGACTCTCCATACATTCCCACAGCAGTTTCTCCATTCTGTATTCCCACCAACAATACACAAAATTTCTGATTTTTTCATAACCTTGCAACATTATTTGTGGTTTTTGCTTGTTTGATGTTATCTATGTTATGGCTAGAATATTTGTTGAATATCTTCTTAGGTTCTTTTTGATTATTTGATTTGTATTTTGGAGAAACATCTGTTTTCTTTCTTTGTTTCCTTTTTCTCCTCCTCCTCCTCCTCCTCCTCTTCTTCTTCTTCTTTTTTTTTTTTTTTCAAGACAGGGTCTTACTAGGTAGCTCTGGCTGTCCTGGAATTCACTACACAGAGGAGGCTGGCCTCAAGGTCAGAGTGCTGAGATTAAAGGCACGCACCATGGCATCCTGTTGCCAAACCTGGTGCTAGGAAACAATAGAAACACTAAATAGTTACAGAAAGGAGCCTTATCTCCTGTCATGTTCACAAGCGAAAAGTAGCTCAGAAGGAATCATTCCTAAATATAAAAACTTCCCAGAAAACCCCGAGTTAGCAAGATATTAGAGATAATGATAAAAACAAAAGATACATAACAGACAAAGCATCAAAATCTAAAAAGGGAAATAGACATTGTCAACTGTAGGGGGAAAAGGGGCATAGGATGCCAGAAAACAAACTTACAAGCCACGTAAAGGGATTAATGTGCAGAATACATAGAGAAGTCCCATAACAGCAAAAAAGAAATGGAAAGCTGTTTTTTTAAATGAATAAATGCAGGAGCTGGAGAGATGGCTCAAAGGTCAAGAGCAATGGCTCCTCTTCCGGAGGACCCGAGTTAATTCCCAGCACCCACATGGTGGCTCACAACCATCTGTAATGAGATATGGTGTCCTCTTCTGGCCTGCAGGCATAAATGGAGAAGACTTTATATAATAAATAAATCTTAAAAACAAGAATAAATGCAATAAAACACTGTTGCACTTCTGCCTCTCATATAGAAGTTGGGGATCTAGATGGAGGCAGTCGCTGTGCCCTTTGAGATTCAGGATCGCAGTTTTATGCAGTGAACTGGAACTTTCAAAAGAGGTCTGGTTTTTGCTTCTGGGTTTGTAGAGCATAAGAAAGGAATTATAGCTTATTGTTCAGCTCACTGAGAAAGAGGTCCTTGGGATTCTGTTTTCTCAGTTGTTTGTGACTTATTCAGCAATAGACAGGGATCAGAAGTTTCTAAGTTGTACCTCATATGCATGAAGTAATTGTGGTGAATATAAAATAAAAAGACTAGGGAGGTGTTGCTGCCGTGCTTTGGTCTCTAGAAGTTAGGGTTTGGCCAGCCTAGAGGTAAGGAGTCTCGTGTCCTTATTGATGTGTGCATGCACACATGTTAGGAGTCTGTGTTCTTATTGATGTGTGCATGCACACGTGTTAGGAGTCTGTGTCCTTATTGATGTGTGCATGCACACATGTTAGGAGTCTGTGTTCTTATTGATGTGTGCATGCACACGTGTTAGGAGTCTTGTGTCCTTATTGATGTGTGCATGCACACATGTTAGGAGTCTGTGTTCTTATTGATGTGTGCATGCACACGTGTTAGGAGTCTTGTGTCCTTATTGATGTGTGCATGCACACGTGTTAGGAGTCTGTGTTCTTATTGATGTGTGCATGCACACGTGTTAGGAGTCTGTGTCCTTATTGATGTGTGCATGCACACACATGTTAGGAGTCTGTGTTCTTATTGATGTGTCTTTATGTGTGCATGCACGTGTGTGTACCTGCAGAGACCAGATGATCACACAGTTCTCCGGGAGTTGGAGTCCTAGGTGGCTGTGAGCTGCCTGACGTGCGACTGGGAACTGGACCTTGTCTTCGGCAAGAGCCGCGAGTGCTCTTAACAACTGCGCCTTCTTTCTAGCCTCAGGTTCTTGGCGTGAATAGAAATTGCCACTTTCAGCGAACTTTTTTATGTGAAGTTTTGTATCATTATTTTTAATAATTTTGTAATTTTCTTGATAAGTGTAGCAGTAATAAAAATAAATTTCAATCCTTCAAATTGTTTTGAAAATAATTTGAATTATAAATATGATTAAAATATAATAAGTGCCACACGTAAGGCATAATATGTGTTTCTGTCTCAGCTTTAGTTACTACCCAGCAGAAAACTTAATAGAGTACAAATGGCCACCTGATGAGACAGGAGAGTACTATATGCTTCAGGAGCAAGTCAGCGAATATCTGGGTGTGACCTCCTTCAAGCGGAAATATCCAGGTACTTCAGGCTTGGTGTGTATGATGGATGACATCTGACTTCTGACAAGACAGGGCATTCATTCCAGTCTTGAGTATGATTTGTTTTATATACCTAAAAAGCAAGTACACTTGCTGAATTTAATTTTCATAGCACTCAGCAGCTCAGACTCTATAGTATGTATTTAGTTCCACCAAGTTAAGGGCAGAATAAGTACTGAGATTAGAGGTGTGTGCCACCATACCTAAATACTTGAGGTTAGTTTTGGAAAAAAAAAATCATTTTATAGCCAAGGTTTTTGATTGTTACTGTTGTGACCTCAAGGCTAGTTAGCTCTAAGCCATACCTGGATTGTAGGGAGACATGTGTGATTAAATGCATACTTGGGATTATTTTAGTTTTAGTTTTCCAATGTTTATTTCTATAATTGTAAGAATTTTTTGGTGTGGTTACCTCAATATTAATGATACTTAGAATATGCAGTAAGAAATGTATTTTTAAATAGTTTTTTAAATTTTTAAAAGTTTTTAGATGTATAGTTTTAGTTTTTAACATTCCTTTTGTTCTGATTTTGGAGATTTAGAGCGACGAGATTTATCTCACAAGGAGAAACTCTACCTGAGAGAATTAAACGTCATTACGGAGACACAGTGTACACTAGGTAATCAGCTGGTGTGTCCTTTGTGCTGGGCATCGACCTAAAGTGTTTGCAAAGTTAACAAAATAGAGTATTTAAATGCTAAGTTGTTGACATGAATACAACTTAGGTTTGTACCTAAGTGTAGACCTTTATCTTTCTGTAGTGCTGGGAATTGAACCCGTAGATCCTTACTTTTTAAAAGACGAATCTTTTGTTAAATTTTCAGTGTTAAATTCATCACAGCAGTGGGCAGAATCTGATGCTGCATGTTGTGAAAGTTACATAGCTTTGTAGACTGCGAGTGTGAATGACTGTATTTCTGATACAGATTTGGAGACTAGGAAATATATATTGAGAAATAATTACTTTATATATCCTTGTATTAGTGAATTATACCATTTTTATACATTATAATTATATCATTATTTCACAATTATTTCTAAGTATATTCTTATAATTTACATAAAATTTAAAAGATACCCAATTTGGTTGAAAAATTGATTTCTTTGTCTTTACAAGGTAACCTTTAGTTTGATTGCTTGACTTTATATAAAGAGTAATTTTTCTCTGGTGATTGTATTTTTTTTTTAAATGTAGGATAGTTTGAAAGAGAAACAGTTTTGAAACAGTACCTGTGTCGACTTGTCCTTAAAAGATTTTCTTTACTTTTTGGGGGGTGTTCTAAAATAGGTTTAACAGCATTGCGCAGTGATGAAGTAATTGATCTAATGATTAAAGAATATCCAGCTAAACATGCTGAATATTCTGTTATTCTACAAGAAAAGGAACGTCAGAGAATTACAGACCATTATAAAGAGTATTCTGTAAGTGATTTGAGGTCACTGACATCTGTTTTAGGGGGTGGGGAAACAATATTTTTATAAAATTATGATTCTAACTGTAATGTTTTTCCTTCAGCAAATGCAACAACAGAATACTCAGAAAGTCGAAGCCAGCAAAGTGCCTGAGTACATTAAGAAAGCTGCCAAGAAAGCAGCTGAATTCAACAGCAACTTAAACCGGGAACGCATGGAAGAGAGAAGAGCGTATTTTGACTTACAGACGCATGTAGGGTGACCCAGTTCAGTCACACCTGGGGCTTTTTGGTTGTTACTGCAGAGTGGTCTTCACTTCTTTATGATTATTATCATTTATTATTATGGTGCTAGCTGAGTTTCTTTTCTCACAGAAGTTAAGACACCATTTTTAATGATGTATTGAGTAATGCTATTTGCCTGCCCTCTTTCCCTCCCTCCTGCCTGAAATCTCTTTGCGTTATGATTGAGAATTTACTGAGCAAGACTAACAGTAGCTATGTATCCTAATTCCTGTGTCCCAAGAGTGGTAGAGCAGCAAACTGTGCTTGTCTCTGGTTTTGATGGGAGCCCTGTGACGTTAGACCAGTATCCCCACAATTCATGAAATGAGCAGTTGAGTTATAGAGAGGTTTCCAACTCTGTGAAAGAGTGTGGTGAGCCGACATAGCACCTTTCCTCAGAGTCTGTGTGCTTGGTGTGTGACAGCCAGAAAGCCCAGCATCCCTGAGGTGGCTGTTAGGTGTCACTTAAATTGCTAGCTCGTCTGTGGGATCGGGACATAGATGTAATGAACACATGGCTCCCAGGTTGGGATCAGTTTTTATGTTTCCCGATGTTAACACAGGTTATCCAAGTGCCTCAAGGAAAGTACAAAGTGCTGCCCACAGAGCGGACAAAAGTCAGTTCTTACCCAGTGGCGCTCATCCCCGGACAGTTCCAGGAGTACTATAAGAGGTATTCAGTACTTCAGTTACATTTGCTTTCAGAGCCTCCTAAATGTGTAGGATTTGTGTCTGCATTTATCTTGGGTTCTGTGTAAAGAACACCATTCTATCTGAAATGGAAGACCTGCTGATGAAGTCTGGAGTGCCCATGGCTCTTCCTGCCCTGACTGGATTTGTCACAGACAAGTACCTAAGTTCCTGTAGCTTCTTGGTACTCAGAGTATGGCATGTAGCCCAGTAGTTTGGTATTATTGGGAAGCTTTTGAAATCAGAGCCTCAGGTAGGTTCAGCTTCAGATTCCTCTCCAGTCCACACTGAAGTGGTGCTCACAAAATGTGGGGCAGAGGGGGATGTGTAATAGACTGGACAGGAATAAGAGGAGAGAGCGGGATGTGTAATAGACTGGACAGGAATAAGAGAGCAGAGCGGGATGTGTAATAGACTGGACAGGAATAAGAGAGCAGAGCGGGATGTGTAATAGACTGGACAGGAATAAGAGGAGAGAGCGGGATGTGTAATAGACTGGACAGGAATAAGAGAGCAGAGCGGGATGTGTAATAGACTGGACAGGAATAAGAGGAGAGAGCGGGATGTGTAATAGACTGGACAGGAATAAGAGAGCAGAGCGGGATGTGTAATAGACTGGACAGGAATAAGAGGGTAGAGCGGGATGTGTAATAGACTGGACAGGAATAAGAGGAGAGAGCGGGATGTGTAATAGACTGGACAGGAATAAGAGAGCAGAGCGGGATGTGTAATAGACTGGACAGGAATAAGAGAGCAGAGCGGGATGTGTAATAGACTGGACAGGAATAAGAGAGCAGAGCGGGATGTGTAATAGACTGGACAGGAATAAGAGAGCAGAGCGGGATGTGTAATAGACTGGACAGGAATAAGAGGAGAGAGCGGGATGTGTAATAGACTGGACAGGAATAAGAGGAGAGAGCGGGATGTGTAATAGACTGGACAGGAATAAGAGGAGAGAGCGGGATGTGTAATAGACTGGACAGGAATAAGAGGGTAGAGCGGGATGTGTAATAGACTGGACAGGAATAAGAGAGCAGAGCGGGATGTGTAATAGACTGGACAGGAATAAGAGGAGAGAGCGGGATGTGTAATAGACTGGACAGGAATAAGAGGAGAGAGCGGGATGTGTAATAGACTGGACAGGAATAAGAGGAGAGAGCGGGATGTGTAATAGACTGGACAGGAATAAGAGGGTAGAGCGGGATGTGTAATAGACTGGACAGGAATAAGAGGGTAGAGCGGGATGTGTAATAGACTGGACAGGAATAAGAGAGCAGAGCGGGATGTGTAATAGACTGGACAGGAATAAGAGGGTAGAGCGGGATGTGTAATAGACTGGACAGGAATAAGAGAGCAGAGCGGGATGTGTAATAGACTGGACAGGAATAAGAGGGTAGAGCGGGATGTGTAATAGACTGGACAGGAATAAGAGAGCAGAGCGGGATGTGTAATAGACTGGACAGGAATAAGAGGGTAGAGCGGGATGTGTAATAGACTGGACAGGAATAAGAGGAGAGAGCGGGATGTGTAATAGACTGGACAGGAATAAGAGAGCAGAGCGGGATGTGTAATAGACTGGACAGGAATAAGAGGAGAGAGCGGGATGTGTAATAGACTGGACAGGAATAAGAGGAGAGAGCGGGATGTGTAATAGACTGGACAGGAATAAGAGAGCAGAGCGGGATGTGTAATAGACTGGACAGGAATAAGAGGAGAGAGCGGGATGTGTAATAGACTGGACAGGAATAAGAGGAGAGAGCGGGATGTGTAATAGACTGGACAGGAATAAGAGAGCAGAGCGGGATGTGTAATAGACTGGACAGGAATAAGAGGAGAGAGCGGGATGTGTAATAGACTGGACAGGAATAAGAGAGCAGAGCGGGATGTGTAATAGACTGGACAGGAATAAGAGGAGAGAGCGGGATGTGTAATAGACTGGACAGGAATAAGAGGAGAGAGCGGGATGTGTAATAGACTGGACAGGAATAAGAGAGCAGAGCGGGATGTGTAATAGACTGGACAGGAATAAGAGGAGAGAGCGGGATGTGTAATAGACTGGACAGGAATAAGAGGAGAGAGCGGGATGTGTAATAGACTGGACAGGAATAAGAGGAGAGAGCGGGTGCAGGCAGGCATGGGCACGCCCTCCTCAAAGACACTCATTTCCTGTTGTTCCAGCAGATGACCTCGGTGTTCTGCAGAGCATGGACTGGACTTGCCGTTCCATAGTCTAAACTGTGCAAAATTTTAACTGAAATTTTTTTCTTTTTAATCTGGAAGTTACTAAAAATCTGGTGGTGTTCTGCCACTCTCTTGGTTCTGTCGTGGTGAAGTAGCTAGCTCTCTTGAGGCCAGGAGGGCTGTGTGGTACCAGACTAGGAGACCTGTAAATGTTGTGCACTTGATGGAACTGAGTGTAAGGATGCAGAGCAGACACGGCCCCGCTCGGGCAGGGTGTGGGAACACGACTGAGAGGTGACGGGGCTGTCCGGGTCACCCCTGCCTGTTGACATGTTAGACATTCATTATTTATTACCTTTTCTTGTTTTGAGGGTAAAGGGAAAGACAGTACATTTAGATAGGATCAGCTGCACGATTGGTTGGGAAAACGTGCAGATTTCTACAATTTACTACTTATCCCCACCTGATGACCAAAATGAAAACATTCTCCCTCTGCATTTTTGACAGGTATTTGTAAGTGAGAAGCTTAAGGTTAATTTCACAGCTTAAAGGGTGGTGTTTTTTTTTTTCTTATTTAACATTAAAGGAAGAATGAAAGCGATCTTTCTAAATTTAGGTACTCACCAGATGAGCTCCGGTATTTGCCATTAAACACAGCCCTGTATGAGCCGCCCCTGGACCCAGAGCTCCCGGCACTAGATAGTGACGGTGATTCAGATGATGGCGAAGATGGTCGAGGGGATGAGAAGCGGAAGAATAAAGGCACCTCGGTAGGACTGTGACCTTGGCAGGTGTCCTTTGATAACTTGTGACTGCGTTCCTGGATGTTAGGTTGGACTCTCTTACCGTACTGTTTTGAACAGGACAAGTGCGTGTATTTCTACGTTTTCACCATGAATGTTTACTGTTTGTTGACATAAGCAGGTTGAGCATTGCTCTTTTAGGCATGTTTTGTATTGAAAACCTTCTATTTTGATCAAGGTAGGCAGTTTTATAGAACATTAATATTCTTATATCCATCTTGCTGCTTATGTAGATTAAAATACTGAACAAAATATTCTGATCTTCTGCCGTAGAGAAATGTGTGTTTCTTGGGCTGGGCCAGCACATTGCTCCTTTTGCTTCCTGAGGCTTCCGTAGGAAAACATTAGCTTACTAAAATGTTGTATTGTGTATTTTGTTTTTCTCCATGCCTTCTTTTGCCCTGAGGCGAGTCGGGGCTATGACTCTGTCCACATGGCAGCCAGCCCAAATATGTGCCAGCATTGAGCATTGTGTTTGTCTATGACAGCTTCTGACACACACTCAATCCTGTGTAGTATGTGAAACAAGGTCTTATCCAAGTCCTGTCCTGGAAAGGAACTGTGGAAGTTAGGAATGACAAACCCAGTTTTATCACACCGTTCTGAGGAATGTAAATTAATCTCATATTTGAGGAAGCATTTTGACAGTATAACCAGATTTTTTTTTCCCACAGATTTTGACCTGGAAATTTGCTAACAATTGATTCTAAGGACTTCATTAGATACGAGCAAAATTTGAAAATAGAGAAAAAAAAGAGTTGATTTTAGTGTTATAGAAATTAGAAATAAATTTTATCTACAGTGGTGATACATTTACACAAAAGAAATGCAGTTCAAAGAATATGAGACAATGCATGTAGTACTTTACCAACAAGACAAAAGCACATTAGCACATGTGTGACTCACATGCGCAGTCTGTATGTGATGCTGTGCACACGGCTGCATCCAGCATGATCACATGTGCGCACACTTTTGTGGATTACTGTCAGGATGAAAACACATTCTGAGGATCTAGGGTATGCGTGAGAGCCTGGGCTTCTGCAGAACCTAAGTGCACGGAGAAGCCAGAGAGGAGACGTCAGCACGTGCTCAGCCATTGCGGGGAATTTATCAGGTGGTTATGGCAGCTTGATTTTTCCCTTCAGTTTTCACATTTATATGTGAATATAAAGTTGGTATAAAACTTTAAATTATAAAATGAATTAAATGAACTGATAATGAGGCCTTATCCTTGGAACAAATAAAATATGTCATACTATTGTAGGTAGGGACATGGCCTTGCATCTTTACAGGATGAACATGGTTATGTATCTGAAGGACTTTGATAGTGACTTCTGTCACTCAGAGGAGAAGTATTTATAAATATAAACACACAGTGCATCCTGTGGCATGAAAAACACTGAAGCTGTGTAATGTAGTAGTGAAGTCAGTAAGTCCATTTGTGTAATACAGTAGTGAAGTCAGTAAGTCCATTTGTGTATAATACAGTAGTGAAGTCAGTAAGTCCATTTGTGTAATACAGTAGTGAAGTCAGTAAGTCCATTTGTGTAATACAGTAGTGAAGTCAGTAAGTCCATTTGTGTAATACAGTAGTGAAGTCAGTAAGTCCATTTGTGTAATACAGTAGTGAAGTCAGTAAGTCCATTTGTGTATAATATAGTAGTGAAGTCAGTAAGTCCATTTGTGTATAATACAGTAGTGAAGTCAGTAAGTCCATTTGTGTAATACAGTAGTGAAGTCAGTAAGTCCATTTGTGTATAATACAGTAGTGAAGTCAGTAAGTCCATTTGTGTATAATACAGTAGTGAAGTCAGTAAGTCCATTTGTGTATAATACAGTAGTGAAGTCAGTAAGTCCATTTGTGTATAATATAGTAGTGAAGTCAGTAAGTCCATTTGTGTAATACAGTAGTGAAGTCAGTAAGTCCATTTGTGTAAAATACAGTAGTGAAGTCAGTAAGTCCATTTGTGTATAATATAGTAGTGAAGTCAGTAAGTCCATTTGTGTAATACAGTAGTGAAGTCAGTAAGTCCATTTGTGTAATACAGTAGTGAAGTCAGTAAGTCCATTTGTGTATAATACAGTAGTGAAGTCAGTAAGTCCATTTGTGTATAATATAGTAGTGAAGTCAGTAAGTCCATTTGTGTATAATATAGTAGTGAAGTCAGTAAGTCCATTTGTGTAATACAGTAGTGAAGTCAGTAAGTCCATTTGTGTATAATATAGTAGTGAAGTCAGTAAGTCCATTTGTGTATAATACAGTAGTGAATTCAGTAAGTCCATTTGTGTATAATATAGTAGTGAAGTCAGTAAGTCCATTTGTGTATAATATAGTAGTGAAGTCAGTAAGTCCATTTGTGTAATACAGTAGTGAAGTCAGTAAGTCCATTTGTGTATAATACAGTAGTGAAGTCAGTAAGTCCATTTGTGTATAATACAGTAGTGAAGTCAGTAAGTCCATTTGTGTAATACAGTAGTGAAGTCAGTAAGTCCATTTGTGTAATACAGTAGTGAAGTCAGTAAGTCCATTTGTGTATAATACAGTAGTGAAGTCAGTAAGTCCATTTGTGTAATACAGTAGTGAAGTCAGTAAGTCCATTTGTGTATAATATAGTAGTGAAGTCAGTAAGTCCATTTGTGTAATACAGTAGTGAAGTCAGTAAGTCCATTTGTGTATAATACAGTAGTGAAGTCAGTAAGTCCATTTGTGTAATACAGTAGTGAAGTCAGTAAGTCCATTTGTGTATAATATAGTAGTGAAGTCAGTAAGTCCATTTGTGTAATACAGTAGTGAGGTCAGTAAGTCCATTTGTGTATAATATAGTAGTGAAGTCAGTAAGTCCATTTGTGTAATACAGTAGTGAAGTCAGTAAGTCCATTTGTGTATAATACAGTAGTGAAGTCAGTAAGTCCATTTGTGTGTAATATAGTAGTGAAGTCAGTAAGTCCATTTGTGTATAATATAGTAGTGAAGTCAGTAAGTCCATTTGTGTATAATACAGTAGTGAAGTCAGTAAGTCCATTTGTGTATAATACAGTAGTGAAGTCAGTAAGTCCATTTGTGTATAATATAGTAGTGAAGTCAGTAAGTCCATTTGTGTATAATACAGTAGTGAAGTCAGTAAGTCCATTTGTGTATAATATAGTAGTGAAGTCAGTAAGTCCATTTGTGTATAATATAGTAGTGAAGTCAGTAAGTCCATTTGTGTATAATATAGTAGTGAAGTCAGTAAGTCCATTTGTGTATAATATAGTAGTGAAGTCAGTAAGTCCATTTGTGTAATACAGTAGTGAAGTCAGTAAGTCCATTTGTGCTGACTTAAATCAGAAAACAGAGTTGACCAGGATATTTGCTAATAGAAATAACGTGGCCTTTAAAAAACTCTATTAGAAATAAATTTCTTAGAACCATCTTTATAATTTTCATTGGATAAAACTTTTTAAAACTTCAATGTTTTCTTAAACAATTGAGACTTGGTGGGTGGTGGTGGCCCACACCTCTAATCCCATCCGGCACAGGAGGCGAGACAGGCGAGTTCGAGGCCAGCCTGGTCTACAGAGTGAGTACCAGGACAGCCAGAACTACACAGTGAAACCCTGTTTTGAAACAAACAAAACAAAAACCTGAGACTCAAGTTGGTCTTAATTCCAAGGAACCTTTGTTTTTACTTGTTTTGCTACAGGACAGCTCCTCAGGCAATGTGTCTGAAGGGGACAGCCCCCCTGACAGCCAGGAGGACGCCTTCCAGGGAAGACAGAAATCAAAAGACAAAGTGGCCACTCCAAGAAAAGATGGCTCCAAACGCTCTGTACTGTCCAAGTCAGTTCCTGGGTACAAGGTAGAAGAAAAAAGCCCCTGACTCAGCCTCTTCCGTTAGCTCTGAGCTGAGGAGCTGAGCTCGTTGAGCTCGCTCCGTCCCTGTGCTGCGCACCTGCCCACTGCTTTCCTTCCCTGGTGGCTTTCTTGTCACTTTCGGCCATGGTATGGCTTCTGTTTCCTGCATATAAACAAATTATGGGTCTTCATCCCTTTTAGTAATAGCCAGGCGGATATGAGTTTTTAAAGCATTGTTTCAAGGCAGAACCTGATTTTTTTTTTTTTTTTTGAGGACAGGGCATAATTGTCTAGAATGTTAGCTATCTGAGCAGGTGGTAAAGCTAAGCTTGGTGAGCTGTGAAGTAGGAGTGGGGCTCATCAGGTGGTGTTTCTGTAGTGCCTTCACTGAGAAGATCTGGGGTTTCTCTAAGGACTGTTGGTCCAGTTGCCAAATCTGCCAAGTTTGGGATAGACAACCATGAAGCCTGTTGCTTACATCATGCTTTTGTGGAACCTCTGGCAGATAGTGGGGTACCATGGTCGACAAGGATCTGATTATTCTGAGTAAGGTCCTGGAGGACCAGAAGCTCTGGTGTTTTTAGTGTTTTTGTCTACCTCTCCTTCAGAAGGTTGGGTGAGGGGAGCAGCTCTAGTGGTGCAGAGGGTGTGAGCGTAGGAGGAATGGACTTAGTGGTCAGCTGTATGACGTGGATGGCGCTGCCCAGCTTACAGTTCTGGTCCTGGTGTGCTGGACTGTACGTGTTAGCATTGGAACCATAGCACGTGGCACAGAAAACAAGCAGAAGTGAGCTGTGAGCCATTTTCCTCAGCCTCACTGGAACACTTGCTGAGTGTACATCATTAATATAATGTTCCATGAGCTATTAGAAATGCCACATGCTTTTGTGTATGGCCAGCAGATTGTATTTTTTTTATACATGTATAGCTTATCTATGCTTTGTAAACTAAAGATTTCAGTTACTGCTTAATAATTGAAACCAAACAAACTCCAAAGATGACATTTTAGAAACAGCCTGCAGGGGCCAGTATGTGTCACTGTCTTAGAGCTCCCAGGGCTGAGGAAGCTGTTTGATCATGCATTATAAAATAGAAAATATTGACATAGACATATAATACAGGCTACCAATGAAGAACTATCCATATCATTACTGATCTAGTGAATGGATCATATAGATTAATCTTAGTTAATAGTACTCAAGGGAGCTGCATATGCAAAGTAAACATTTTATAATCTGTAAACATTTTTAGTAACTAAAAATGTTTCAGGTATTTCAAAGATAGGAACAGTCAATAT
Organism: Microtus pennsylvanicus; assembly: GCF_037038515.1. Taxonomy (NCBI): domain Eukaryota; kingdom Metazoa; phylum Chordata; class Mammalia; order Rodentia; family Cricetidae; genus Microtus; species Microtus pennsylvanicus. The sequence continues at coordinate 219,156,310 of NC_134579.1, read as the reverse complement.
ATAGATATTATATATTAATGTGAACATGATTATTAAAAGTTAACCTCTCTATGAAAAGTATTAATGAGCCAAGATGTGCCTAAATTAGGGTACTTCAAGCTGACACTCAGACATAGATACACACAAACACACATGATCATGTATGTGATTTACTAAGAGGACTAGTGCTTGCCCTTAACTTGTAGGACAGTATTACTTAGGTTACATTAACCTGAAATTAAAGTATAATTGTTAGGCTTCCGGCCTACACACACATAATTAAAATCTATACTATGTTAGTGCTACCATCAAAGTTTCAACTTATTTTGCTATTTTCAACAAGAGAAGTAAGTATACATGAGCCTTTTATTTGAGATGCCGAGGGCTGTCGGGTGAAGAAAACTAAAAGGTTGTTGCAGTTGTTTGAAAGAGATCAGAGGGTCTCATAAGAGGCAGAGGGTCTCCCCCATGGTCTTCAAGGGACTTTGCACCTTCCCTCTCCCCCTCAGTGCTGTCTTTAGACTGTCTGTGAGGCCCTGGACGCAGGATCTCTGACGTGTTAGAGCCTGGGTGCTGACCTGTAGCATCACCGTAGACAACCCTGCAGTGCTGTCCTCTCCCTGTCACCTTCTTTCTTCATCCTTCTTCCCTGCTCCCATTCTGTCTTTTCCCATATTTTTCTTTTCAACAAGATGAAGATTATTGGGTAAGAAATTTTTTTTTAAATGGTTTAACAAAACATGTATAATTTTAAAGGTAAACCTTGAATTTTCTTAGTGTCTCTCTTGTTGTAGGCATTACATGTATTTTAGTGACTGTAGTACTTGAATTGCTCTAGAATGTGAATAACTAGATTTGTGTTTTATTCTTTTTGAGTTGCTTTGTAAAGAGTCTCCTATGAGGAATTCTCTTTTCACAATTGAATATTGTGTAGTTTCTTCCCTGACTTTAGTGAAAGAAATGAGAGTACTTACTACGCCAGTGTCTAACTGAACTCAGTATCCAGTAAGTTTATCTTTTCCATTTAGTGCAGGTTGTTGAAAGTTCTGCTGCACAGTATGGCAGTTAAGATGCAGCGTTAGAACTGAACTTCCTGGACGCAGTGAAACCATGTACTTAGGATGAAGCAAGAACAGCAGAGTAACTAGCTGCTGCCAGTTCTGGGAGAGCAGGGTATAGAATACACAGAGGAGATGGAGCGTAGTCACTGGGGACATTTTATATGTGTGTTTAACTTCATGATATTTATTATTTTGTAGAGACATTTGTGATTGTTTAGACATTGTTTTATCATATTTATGTATAAGGTTGACTTTTTAAAAAATAAATAACCCAAAAATTGTTTTTGAATGCCTCTGTCATCTTTTGCCAAGAAAATATTAAAAGTAAAAACAAATTATTTAGGTCTGACAAGATATACAAGTGGCAATGAAGCATTTACAGTGATGCTGCTTTGTGAAAGTTTGAGTTTAGATGTCTGTGGTACAGTAATTTAGAAAAGAAACAGTGTATTTGACTGCTAGACTATTACCCTGTTATCATCCTTGTCCCTCCCCTTTTTACCATTTACTGATGCGCACCTGTATGTAGTCCATGTGAGTACCACGTGGAGGTCAGGCTTGTGATGCTCAGAGAGCCCTTCTTTGCCTACGCCCTTCCTTTCCCTGCCATTTTAGGTTTAGGGAACCCCTTATTCTTTATCCTACATATGTTTAAAGTCCTAATAATGTGTATGTCTTTAATCTGAAAGATAATACTCAAAATATGCTCTGTCTATTTCCTTGACCCTAACTTTCCTTGTCTGGAAGCACTTTTTGTGCCTGACGTGTCACAGGGAAGCGAATGCTGCTCTCCTAACTTTTTAGACATGGAACAGGATTTGCATACAACTCAGATTTCTAAAGACATTTATGTACAACAGTGGATGAATGAGAAATCTTTCAATTAAAATGTTAAAATATTGGTTTTTTTAACTTAGATTTTTTTAGGTTCAGCTTGTATCTCTGGAAAAATATCAGACTTTGAAATAAAGTGAATATATAAGTTGCTTAAAACTTAGGCTTAGCTTTTATGTGTGGTCATTTGGCACGTGGATTTTCTTTACCACTTATTAGTGGCATTTGATATCCTATTTCATTTTTCCTTTCCTGGTCTTTATATAGCTGATGCTTTGTGTGCAGGGAGCACAGAGCTACATCCAGGCAGCACAGTTTAATGCTATGTTATGGGGTGCAGCCTAGGTTTCCATAGGTAGGGGGTTTTATGTTTTATTTCCAGTTATAAGGTTCTCATTATCAAATTACCAAAAGTAAAGGTAAAAACAGAATCCCTTTTGAACCATAGTGAGTTCTTCTGGCATGAATTTATAGCCCTCTTCTACCCTTCCAGCCAAAGGTCATTCCAAATGCTCTATGTGGAATTTGTCTGAAGGGTAAGGAGTCCAACAAGAAAGGAAAGGCTGAATCACTTATACACTGCTCCCAGTGTGATAACAGTGGTAAGTAGAGATGTCTCCTTAAGATTCTAACCTCCCCCTGCGTGTCGCCTCAGAAACTAGGGTTCATAGTTGTCAGCCAGGCATCCACCAAAGAACCAACAAATGGACCCATGTGTCTTGTGCCTTGATTTTGATGTTTATGGTGATAGTAATCATGACAGCCAATCTTGGGAACTAATATTTTATATGCATTAAGTTAAAAGTTTTATTGTGAAATGCTATTAATGTTGGTTTTGATTTAGGCCACCCTTCTTGCTTGGATATGACCATGGAGCTTGTTTCTATGATTAAGACCTACCCATGGCAGTGTATGGAATGTAAGACATGCATTATATGTGGACAGCCCCACCACGAAGAAGAAATGATGTTCTGTGATGTGTGTGACAGAGGTTATCATACTTTTTGTGTGGGCCTTGGTGCTATTCCATCAGGTAAAGATGTGTGTTGAAGATCTCCCAGCACTTTTTTTAAGGCTGCATAAGTGTTCCAATTATGATCAGGTTGTTATTGTCCATATCACAGCTACCTGACTTCCATCCTTAGTGCAACCAAAGAAGAAATGAAATAGTGCTTAGGTTATGTCTGCAAGTATTGTCTGGGGATAGAACGAGCTGGTGTTTTCTACTAAAATTGCTAAAGTAACACCCAGTTTGTTCCAATGCTTTGATTTTTATTTTTAAAGGTCATCTATTTAGAAACTTAACAAAGTGGCTGTTAAGCCTTTATAGACTAATACATCTTTCTATAAAGGAGGCAGCATGACAATTCCAGATAATTTTAGGATGGACACAGAATCAAATAGTAAATCACAGTAATTCTATTGAAATATTATACAGGTAATTGTGCAATTTTAAGAACTTAGTTGCATAGTTAACACTGTATAGTACTTTGTAAGTTTCCTGGAATTCCATCACTTAAGGTTCTGTAGTAATTCAGCTCAAGTGTGTGGTAGAGGTGCTGGCTTTAAAGTGCCATGGAGAGAACCATGAGAATAGTGAGGAGAGGTCCCAGAAGGCAGACTCATCGGCAGGCTCTCCATTAGGACATGTGCTGCTGAGGTTTTAGAGCATGATGGTATCTGAATTTTAGGAAGGATTATAATGTATCTTTTTAAAGGTACAAATGATTGTTTTGTGCCCTCCGTGCACTGAATCCTACCCTGCATTGGTTACACTGATTAGGGCTGTTTTTGTTTTCTTCCTTGTTTAAGGAGCTCAGCACTCCCTCCCCCACTGAAAAGTCCCAGAGTTATCACTATGGATAGATAGCTCAGGAATGAGTTTAGGTGGTTTGTACTCAGTCCTATAAAAATAAAATTCCACTCCGTATTAACTAACAATTTTTCTCCTAGGTCGCTGGATTTGTGACTGTTGTCAGCGAGCTCCCCCAACACCCAGGAAAGTGGGCAGAAGGGGAAAAAACAGCAAAGAGGGCTAAAAATAGGTTTTTGACCCTCATGTTTGGGATATTTGGTGCAAATTTATTTACACTTTCATTTTTATGCCAATAAAGAACTTTTTTTGAAATTAACTATGACCTTAAACATCTTCAAGTTGATTTATTTCATCATTAGCAACTCCTACCCTTGAAAGAAAGTCAAGAGAAATGGCTCATTTCCCCAGATTTTAATCTCTTTTGTGCTGTCTTTTTCCGGAGATCAGAAGAAAAATGTATCAACTTAATTTAAAATACTTCTTGAGTCAAAGTTACCGTCTGCTATGACTGTCCTGGCCTGCGTAGGCAGTATCAAGGTTATTCCTGTCAGCCCAAGACCTGGTCCAACTGGATCCGGGACGGTCATCAGCTGGCACAGCAACAGTCTGCAGAGGCCTTGAGTATCAGGTACCCTGTCCCTCCTGTGCACAGAGGCTGTCATCGCATTCCCGACCTGGCTTTAGGACCTCATTAAAGCTCCAAGTGCTGGACTTCATTTAGAATGTCTATAGAATAAATTCTACAGCCTTTTAATTTCATCTGCACTAGCACAAAAGTTTAATCTGATTTATACAGCCTGTTACTGAAGGGATCATTTTACTCACCTGACTAATCAAAATGTATTTAAACATTTTATTGAGCAGACTCCTTTTGTAGAAATTTTAATCTATAAAATTTGTGCTTGCTGCTTTTCCTGCTTGGGGAGTAAACTGAGGTAACAAAACTGTATGGCTTTATTTTTCCATCCTAGTCTAGAAAAAGTAACCAGAATTTCACCAGGTCAAGTAACAAGGTCCGCGGCAAACCAGTCGATCCGTGCAAATAAAGGTTTAGAAGAGAATTTCCAGCACCAATTTCAAAATGCTAATCAATATCGTCCAGAGGACCGATTCCTCCTCTTGGGCTGCCTCCTCTGGAGCATAAGCTTGGTTCTGACTGGCTCCTGTGGGGTCAGCAGAATAGGCAGCCTCTCCAAATGGGTACTGATCCACAGTTCTGTCAGAGTACACCCTCATCTCAAAGTCGCTTTCATGGTGTGAGGGGTGTCCATAAATTCCTATCCCCACCGGGCGCTGGAAGTGCGCCGGTATAGAGACCACATCCTGGCCGCAAGTGACCGACTGCAGCTCATAGTCGTCAAAGCTTGGGTGTAGAGTGGTGTCGGACACGTACAGGTCCGCATCCCCTCTAAGGCTCTGCATCCTGAGAATAATTTTACCCTCGTGGTTCAACCGCAAGTAGCTGTAATTCCCGGCTCCTATCTGGCCTTGGACCACGTGCAGAAGGAGCCACTCCTCCGGGACGTCGTCCTCTTCCAAGCATTTTACCAGGGTCACCACCTGGGACGCCAGGATCATCAACAGGGCGCACCTCCAGGGAGTAGCCATCGCCGAGACACTCAACTCGGGGACTCCCTCATCTGCAGCCGCTGTGGTGGGAAGGCGCGGGTAACAGGCTTGACCGGGGGTGCTCGTCCAGGCGACCAAGATGCGTGCAGCTGGGTCCCGGGCACCGAGAGTGGGGAAGGGGGTGGAGAGAAGGGGTAAAGAGTAGGGAACGGCAGAAAGGGGAGGAGGAGGCGGGGTGGGAAGAGAGTGGCGGTAGGACAGGGCCCTGGGGGCACAGGTGTCTGGAGAGGAGCGGGGTTGCTGACCCCGGACTCACCGCCACACCCCGCAGGCCACGCAGCACCCGCAGCATCCGGCCTCAACCTGGAACTCGCCCCAGCAGGCGGAAGAGAAGCCGTGCCCGGAAGTGTGGTACGCCGGAAGCGAGAACTTTCGGGAACGGACTCAGGCCTACGGACCGGAAGTGAGTCAATGCCGCGCTCTCGCGAGAGTAGAGAGGAGGCGTGTAGGGTCAAGGGTTCGCTTTCTCGTAACCATAGTGATGCGAAGACGCTAGCGGCCAGTTCGGGAGACGGCGGGGGAGGCGGCCAGAGGCCGCGGCGTGGCGTTGGCGCGTGTGTCCGCGACGTCTTCCGGCGACAGGCTCCTGAGAGGGGACGGCCAGAGAGCCCACTCCGGTACGACGGAGGACGGAGACGCGCGCGGGCGGGCGGGCGTCCCTGATGGCGCCGCCCAGCTTCCTCTCCCACGGGCCGCACGTGGGGGCGGGGATGGGGCGGGAACGCGCGGCCAGCCCGGACTGCGCACGCGCCAAGCCGTCGGCCTATCTGCGCAGCCGCCACAGGGCGCTCGCTGAGCCCGGGATCCTGCAAGCCCTCGGGAGTGCAGGCAGCACCGGGAGAGATACTTTTGGATTTGTCTTAAACCATGGCAGAAGGAAAAATTTGTATTTCCGCGTGAGAACTATTAGTAAGAGTGATTTTTTTCTGAGTCCGCTCCAGTTTATATAACAGCACACTGTAGACTTTGTGTGTTTGTTTATTATGTATACATTGTTCTGTCACAACAGAAGAGGGCGCCAGACTTCATCACGGATGGTTGTGAGCCACCATGTTTGCTGGGAATTGATCTCAGGACCTCTGGTAGAGCAGCCAGTGCTCTCGACCTCTGAGCCATCTCTTCAGCCCCACACCAGAGACTTAACCGAGTGTCAGAAACAATTGCTTGTTATCCCCCACTCCTTCTTCAGATCATATTTACTGTTTGGAGAGTCTCCCTAGTTTATAAATGTTTGGCTTCAGTACTGGAAAGTCAAGTAGTTCTTGGGACGCGTTTACAAGTGCACCAAAGCTGCTCCAGGAGGCGCCACCTCACCACCAGATCGCCTATGGCCCCCGCTGAGCCTTAAGACCATCACCTTGGACGAGAGGGTTCCACATAGAAATTTTGTAGGGGGGACATATTCAAACAAGAACATTATGTAATATTCTATGGTGGCACGAAAGTTCAAAATTAGGCTTGAAAATGGTACTTTATATCGCAGGCCAACAAAAGCAGGGTACTAGTTATTTTTTAGATTAAGAAAACAAAACACTCTTAAGTATAAAGATAGGAACTTCGGGCACATTTAATAATTTATAGAAGAACTGAAGCCTTAGTAATATCCAGGTGTCATTTTGATGCATTTTTGTACCTCTGTTAACTGTAGTTAATAGATACAGTGTCGTCCTCAAGGTCTAGGTCTGTCGAGAACCTGTGTTGGAAACCGACTCTCTTTCTAGCTAATGCAGAGATTTTCGTCTTTCGCTGTGAGGAAAGCTTCTGGTGTTTGATGATGCTGCCTTTTTCTCTGGGAACCCATTTGCTGTTGAATTGCCCCATTATATTTTCCAAACCCAAGAATGAAGTGACCTGATTCTACCACTGTAGCTACTGAGAAACATTTTTAATATTATATAATCAGAAGGAAACAATTTTTTTTCAAGGAGTATGCAGATAGAATGAACCAGTTTCAACAGTGATGGTCCTTGGGCAATAGAGGATCATCACATGTTTTTATTTCTGTGTTATGTACAGCTCCTAGTCTATCTGAGATGACTATTCTTGTTTACTGATTTAGCCTTAAAGCCAAGTTGTCTCTATCTGTCTCTCATCATTACATTTCTTGAATTGCTTCCCAGCTCTTACATACACTGTAATCTTACTAGAAAAATAAATGTAGTCTTTCTTAGCCTTCTTTGTCTGATGTGCCCCAACACCCCCTCCCCCAGACTTTCCATTCACCCACTCTCATGTAGGTGAGGCTTTCAAGGGTCAAGCTTACAAAGTGAAATGTGTTACTCATGCTTACATGTTTGTCCCTGCCGCTCTGGCTAGCACACAGCCATGCGGTTGTACCTGACTACAGGGGAACTGAGTAGTGATGGTTTATTTTGTGCCGAGAGCAGTGGTTCTCAAACTTTGTAACACTGTGACCCTTTAGTACAGTGCCTCATGTTGCTACTTCATAGCTGTAATTTTGCTGCTGCTATAAATCATAATGTAAATATCTGATATGCAGGGTATCTGATATGCCTTCCCCCAAACCACAGTAGTTTGGTGAAAAATAAGCAGTTTCCTGTCTCCTAACAAACATCTCTTTCTCTGTGGATCTCAATCAGAAGACATTCGCTGCCTCGCAGGGGGACCTAGCATGGAGGGCATAGCCACCCTCCTCACACATTCTCCTGATGGGGCCTGACGGAGGCTTCTCCGGCCCAGAGACCTCGGAGCCTCAGTGTGGCCAGGTTACTGTAATGGAGACTTCAGAAGCTGCTCATGCCCGCTCTAAGGTCCTGCTGGTTGGAGTTGGGAATATTTCTCTGATTTCACCCCGATTCTGCTCTTTTTTTTTTAAAGGTCCTTTGTTCTACCCTGTGTTTCCACTATGGCCACACGTGACATGGCTACTGAGGATATGTACAGTGATGGCCCATCCCTGTGGGAGGTGCACCGGATGGAGTGTGTGTGTGTTTTCTGTGGTTTTTCCACACGTGACATGGCTACTGAGGATATTAGAGTGATGGCCCATCCCTGTGGGAGGTGCACTGCGTGGAGTGTGTGTGTGTGTTTTCTGTGGTTTTTCCAAGACAGGGTTAATCCCTGTAGCCCCAGCTGTCCGGAACTCTTGACCAGACTCGCCTTGAACTCAGACCCTCCCAGGTGTTGGGAATAAAGGTGTGGCCACCACTGCCACACAACTATTGATTTCTTTCTTGACCTCATGGATCCCTGGAACACAGTAGACTCTCACCACTGGGAGCCCCCTTTGCTCCAGGTGCAGACGCCTCTAATGTTATCCTCAGTCTTCTTAAGCATGAATTCTAGTTGTTCTTTTTTTTTGTTTTTTTTTTTAAGACAGGGTTTCTCTGTGGTTTTGGAGCCTGTCCTGGAACTAGCTCTTGTAGACCAGGCTGGTCTCGAACTCACAGAGATCTGCCTGCCTCTGCGTCCCGAGTGCTGGGATTAAAGGCGTGTGCCACCACCGCCCTGCTTCTAGTTGTTCTTAATAGTTAAATCCCAGAGTCAGATATCAGGGGTGTGTTGATAGAAGTTTCTGTCCCATCAGGTCCCACATTAATAATAAACTGATTGTCCTATTAGCTCAGGCTTCTTATTAACTCTTAGAGCTTATATTAGCCCATAATTCTTGTCTCTGTTAGCCATGCGGTTTGGTACCTTTCTCAGTGAGGTAGTCACATCTTGCTTCCTCTGTGTCTGGGTGACTACTGTAGACTGAAACTTTCCTCTTCCCATAATTCTTGTTGCTTCGCCTCTACTTCCTGCCTGGTCACCGTCACTCCACTTATACCTACCTGGCTACTGGCCAATCAGATTTTATTAAATATAATACAAGTGACAGGATAAAAGACTATTGTCCCATGGCACTTCCCCCCTTTTTAAGCAAGAACTCTGAATCGAAACTCCCTTGTTTAGCATTCTTCCTGACCATTATCCATAACAACTTGGAACCAACATTCTAAACAAAGAAAAATATCCATAGTCCATTTTTTGGGAATGTGGACAAAGTTTTCCAGGCTACTTCCTGCTCATTGGAGGTGCTGATAATCTTATGTAGACCTAAAGAAAATTTAGAATTCTGATCGAGTCCTGACTGGAGTATCCTATGAGGCTTGATCATCTCAGGCAACAGTCTTTGAACTGTTCTGGATGTAGAACTTAGACATCTGGGCCATCTGTTCCTATCGGAGATTTCTCAGGGTTCTTCCTTTACCAGACCTGATTTTTCTTAGCCCAGAATGAATCCACAGCCTCTCATTTCCTGTGGAAACAAAAGCAAAACCCTTTCTCCAAAGTAACATACCTTTTGACATAAATTTTAAAGTTGAAACTTAATCCAGCAGCATTTATAATCAAATGTCTTTTAGCAGCTTTTACTCCTTCCTCAGTCATCAAACAATTCAGAGACAACACAATAACATACAGTGTCCAGACTCTCTGTGTATTTTTCATCCTTATCTGGCTTTATTTTAAACTCTATTTCTTTTATTTTTATTTTTTGGCTTTTTGAGACAGGGCTTCTCTGTGTATCTTTGGCTGTCCTGGAATTCACTCTGTAGACCAGACTGTCCTTGAACTTACAGAGATTCTCCTGCCTCTGCCTCCCAAGTGTTGGGATTAAAGGTGTGTGCCACCACACCAAACTACTTTCTTTTTTCTTTTAAGGAATTTATCCCTTTCCCCACCTAAGCCCTCATATATTTTTAAATATACAGTAAACCGTTTAGAGGTTTTCTTCATCTTTGAATATATCTTTACTGTATATCTCTCTTTTTTGACCACATGAGTCTTTAGTTTTCTAAGCAATATGGCTAGGATTAAAGTCATGGCTTTCATAGCTGGATTCAGCTTATTTCTTAGCTATTTTTCTGAGGGTCTAGCCTCATGGCTGAGGTACTGCCAGAGACATGTTTATTGCCACAGCTCTATGGTGTTTCAAGGTCCCTGCCATCACCAAAAAGTATACAGTCAGCTTTTCATCAACATCATTTAAGCATTTTGTGGCAGGATCTCTTGAAAGAGATGCAAGGTTTTATAGTTAAAGCTGAGTCAGAAAGCCTCTCTTAAATGAGAGTGCTTGCCTCTAGCAAACAGAGCTCACCCAAGAAAGTGTTGCTATCAAGAAGCCGCGTCTAACTATTCTTTTCTATCTAGAATAACTTCCCAAGTTCTCTCAGACTTTATGTGGAGGTAGATGTCCACATTGGGCACCATTTGTTGACAGAAGTTTCTGTCCTACCAGATCCCACTGTCATTCAGTCCCAAAGAAATACACAGAGGTCTACATTAATCATAAACTGATTGGCATATTAGCTCAGGCTTCTTATTAAGTCTTATAACTTATATGGTCTTTTATCCTGTCACTTGTATTATTTTTAATAAAATACTGATTGGCCAGTAGCCAGGCAGGAAGTATAGGTAGATGACAGCGACCGAGTAGGTAGTAGAGGCTTGACAACGAGAGTTATGGGGAGAGGAAAGTCTCAGTTGTCATTCATGACCCAGCTGCAGAAGAAGCAAGATAGCAAGATGGACTGCCTTGCAGAAAAAGATACCAAGCCACGTGGCTAACACAGATGAGAATAATGAGTTAATGTAAGATAAAAGAATTTATTAATGAGAAGCTTAAGCTAATAGACCAATCAGTTTGTTGGACCCTAGAGTCTAATCACTGAGGAGGAGTTGCCCCAAGAGACCATCTCTCATACCACAGCTAATGTAAAAACATGAGGATTTTATTAATTCTGTCATGACAGGGTCTTTCAGTATTAGGCCAGAAAGACCCCGGATAGCTGGTACAGAAGCAGAAAAAGCCACAGAAGCAAGGGGGGTGTCTGGGGGTTGTTCTTTGATTATTATGATTGACTTATTCAAAAGGGCTATTACCAATAATTGGCTGGAGGTGGTTGCCAGATCGGATGAGGTAAGGGAAAACATCTGAGGGTCACTTTGCCCCTTTCCCAGGGACTGAGTCAAAACATCAGGAACTGAGTCAACACCTAAGGGTTATCTTACCCTAATTTCTGGAGAACATTCACAAAGACTCAGGGAAATGGAAAGTTCCCCACATTTCAGTATGTGCATTTGTAACTGTTAGGTCCTTGGTTCTTAGGAGGGAAGGGAACCCTATTGCTGAGAGGCCTCAAACATGGCTTCAGAATTGTCTTAAAGTTTTACAAGTTTATAATTAATATAGACCTCGGTGTATTTATTTGGGACTGAACAGCTGTAGGACCAGGCAGGACAGAAACCTCAGGCAACAGGGGTGAAAGTTGAGAAATCAGAGAAGCAATGCAGCCAGCCACTAGAGAGACTTTTACCTCTACCGAATCCTCAGACCAAAAGGGCAATCCTGTCTTCAGACAGGGTCCTCCGACTGCATCTTCAGACTTCTTCTTCAGACCGCATCCTCAGACTGCCTCTGAGCTCCTGTCTTCTCCCACCTTACATTCCTTTCTCCACCCAGCCATATCCCTTTCTGTCTCCCTAGTACTGCAATTAAAGGGTAAACCACTGCTGTCTGGCTCTGTTTTTCTTTTAGATTAGATCAACTTCACGTAGTGAAGGGTGACCTTGAATAGTGATCCATCTGCCTCCTTCTCCTGAGTACTGGGATTAATGGTGTGTGCTGTTACTGCCTGGCCTTATGGCTAATTAGTGACTTAGCTCTGCACTCTGATATTCAGGCAAGCTTTATTTGTTAGATTACAAACAAAATATATCGCTACAACATGGACTAAAAGTAATTTGTTCTTTTATCTAAAAACAATTCGTGACAGGATTCATCCCTGTAGCCCTAGCTGTTCAGGAATTGCTTTTGGCTAAAAGGCCAAGTCTTGGCCATTCTTTGTGCCTGACTTGGGCACCTTGAGATGTCTGAGCCCAGCCTGGAAGCCTCCATGCTTCTGCGCACTTTCTGCTTCTCTCTGCTCTCACATTAGGCTTATGCTTGGGCTGCTAACTTTCTTTCTGATAATTTCCTGTAGAGCTCAAGTCAGGCTTCCAGGCTCTTAGAAAGTCTTAGCATGACATGAACATTGGGCTCTCCTGGGTCTTGTAGGACTTTCTTTGCCTCCAACTTGGTCAGGTTACCCAGCAGTGAACCACAGTATCACCAAATCCTCTTTCGAGGTGTCTGGTTATGTGTTGGTATGGAGAAGTGTGGAAAGTAATCGCAGAATGTCAGTAGTTTAACACAGCTCTGGGGACTGTCTAGACCACGCTTGTGCACCAGTGGGGTAACTCTTCTGAAGCTCTACTTGATGGAGCTTTGCTGCTCAGCTGCCCCGACTTCTAGAGAGCTGGGAAGTGTAGGTCTTGCTACATTCCCGTGGCTCTAGGGAAAAAGCCAAAAGTATTGGGTGAAAAACCGATAGACGACTGCCAGGCTATTGATTAGAAAAACAAATGTGTTCACATAAAAACTAGCTCTGTCATGACAATCAATTTTAGGGGCCCATCTGAGCTCTGATCAGAGAGGACAGATTGTTAGCCAACCCAGCGCTCTGCAGCTGCAAGTGTGTGTGTCTCTCAGCCTTCCTGTAGAATGGCCTGGTTTTCCAGATTCCCCCACATCTCTGACTGCTGCACACTGCTGCATCCAGGAGAAGCAGGTGCTGCGCTGAGAAGGTCGAGCGTCAGCAGCACAGAGAGGTTGCAGCAGCAGTGTCAGCTGTACCAGGTTGACGACGGCTTTGGACCCTGGACTCACCTCTTGAAGACAGCTATGTGTCTGCACAGTTGGGCTTCCCTTCCCTTGATGCTCAAGGCTGTCTCCAATGACTGTTTCACACTGGACAGCCACTTTCCCTTTCGTGAGATCTCAGCACACTAAGGTGGATTTATACTTACTCCTGCTTGGAAACAGTTTCAGGAATGGCAGATGCTGAATGCCAGGGGCTGTTTTGTTTGCTTTCTGTTTTTACTTCTAAGTTCTGTGACAGTTCAAGACTTCTACAAGGTCAGACTCATCAAAATTCCAACATGAGACCTCATCCCTACGTGAAGAACTATTGGCAACTGATAGCTTCGAGGGGAGAGAGAGTCTATTTTCTTTGGTGGTGTGGCCCCCGGGAGGTTGCTCATGCCCGGCTGAATAGCCACAGACCTGTGCTCATGGGTTATTTCAAAGAACAAAAAGGAAGAGGACAGGAAGATGGGAGGAGCATGTGATGGTAGGCGAGTCCAGGAGGAGTTGAAGGAGAAAGACTGGATATGACCAAAATACATTGTCTAACTGTATGGAATTCTCAAGGAATAAATCATACTATATTAAAAAGATGTGGCACTTTCTGTGACATTTATTCTTGGTTATTGACTTTGACCACATCTGGACTTTACTAAAGCCCAAGTGGCTGGGCACACCTGTGAGAGGTTTTTATTCTTAGTCATCTGAAGTGAGAGAGACACACTTGTAACCTGGGCCACACCTCCTCATGGCACCCTATAGAAACGACAAGGAAGAAAGAAGTTCTTTGTCTTCTGCTTGCCCTTACTCTGACTCGACTTCATCCCATCATGGGCACGAAGTGCCTACTTTGGCGTCCTGGCGTATACTGCAGAGCATTCAGCCTTGTGAACTGAACACTACTGGATGTGTGGACTTCCAGAGTTGGCTTAGCTAGACTACAGCCACTTCAATAAAACCTCTGTCTGTATTGATTGCATCTCTCAGTTCTGTTGCTCTAGAGAATTCTGACCAACACAGTGTCCTTAAGTTTGTTTTTTTTTTTTTTTACCATATTTCTTCTCTACCAGTCCTATTTATGTGTGTATGGTATATGCTCAAGTGTGGTGAGTATGAGTTGGTATGTATGTGTGTGCCCATGACCACGTGTGTTTGTATATGTGTTTGGGCTCTTAACATAGAATTTCCTGCACTTACTGTCTTCCTCAGAGGCTTGCCTTCCCTGCTCCACCTGAGATGTGGGATCTTGTAGAGTGTTAATTGTTGTGAGGAGCTGCGGGCTGCTTCCCTGCTGCCCCAGCTCCCGGCCGCCAGCTAGCTCTAGCTTATGCCCCGAAATAATTACATGGAAGCTGTATTCTTTTAAACACTGCCTGGCACATTAGTTCCAGCCTCTTATTGGCTAGCTCTTACATATTGACCTAACCCATTTCTAATAATCTGTGTAGCCCATGAGGTGGCTTACCAGGGAAGATCTTAAACTGCGGCTGTATCCGGTAGGAGAATCATGGCGACTCCTTGACTCAGCTTCTTTCTCCCAGCATTCTGTTCTGTTTACTCCGCCTACCTAATTTTATGTCTTATTAAAGGGCCAAGGCAGTCTCTTTATTTAACCAATGAAATTAACACAAAACAGAAGACTCTCCCCCATCAGTTAATATCATGCCTCCTTTCGTATTCCCGTGTGTTTAGACTCACCCATCCTGCCAGCCCCTGGATGCTAAGAGCAGCACGAGGCACTCAAATTGCTACTCTCTGAATTTACACCCCATGGGGTAGGAAACTGGCTCCCGTTTCTTCCCATGCTAGAAAGTTGGACTCAGAGCCTAGAGAATGCCACATGGAAGCTTTGCAGATTCTAATCACCACATTCCCAAGTTGATTTATGATACTACACGCTGTTCTGTCTTAGAAACAGCAGCCTCGTTGCTTAGGCCAACAACCTAGGAAGCATGTTAGACTCCCTCAATTAGCCCCTAGCACCCACAGGTTCATCCGTGCTGCAGGGCATTGTTCCTGTCTCACCTACTGTGGTCCTAAGCTTGGGTATGCCCCGTAGTGTTGCCGAGTCTGTTCACTGTTAGAAACCCTAGCGTCTGTGGATCCATCTTTCAGTGTCTCTAAGCAGATATCTGTTTCCATAGCCAGGGCGGGCTTGCAGATTCTTGCCCTCACTGTCAGACAAGAGTTGTTCTTCAGAAGCAAATCTGTGGCCGACGGAAGACACCAGCACCAGTCCCAGAAACAAAAGCTCCAGCTATATAGGGCATTCCAAGCTGTGGTAGCTGGGGTTTGGGGAGATTGGAGAGTTTATATTCTAATTTAGTTCACACTGCTAATCCACAAGGCAACTGTTTGAGTTGGAGGAAGAGGCAGGTTGCCTGAAGATGAGGGATAGTACAGGGCCCTTAGTCACAGATATGCACAAGTGCCTGCCCTGTGTTGGTCCCTCGTGAGTGTGTGTGGGTGCCTGCTGTGTGCCAGGTCTGGTCTGTGGTCATCTTGTGTTACAGTTTCATGGGCGTGTTCTTTAGTAGACCAGTGGTAGTTTGAGCTGGGTATAAAACTGAGGTCTTTGAAACTGAAACCGCCAAAGGAAATAGTTGGGCATAAACTTCACTTAAGGGCGCAGGGAAGACTGCATAACTCTGACAATGCAGTGGCTGAAAATCTTTGCTAGCTATGTGCTTGATCAGATTATCGTGTGGGATATACAAAGGATCCATCCCCCCACAAAAAAAACCTAAACAAACTACCCAATTAAAAATGGCCTATGGAACGGAACAGAGTTCACAGAAGAAGTTCACCTGTTTATACATGTCTAGTGAACACTAAAATCGTGTTAACATCCTTAGCTACCCGGGGAGTGCAGATTAAAACTACACTGAGATTCCACCTCGTTCCAGCCATGGTGGCCACCACAAGCACAAATGACAGCAAATGCTGGTGTGGATGTGGAGACTGGAGATGCTTAGCTGCTGTTGGTAGGAGGGTGAGCCTGTGCAGCTGCTGCAGAAATCAGCCTGGCAGTTCCTAAACAAACACAAGAGTGCTTATGATCCAACTGTACCGGGATGGAACATATCCAAGGGACTGTGCATCCTACTGCAGAGACACTGGCACATCTGTCCACTGCCGTTCCGCTCACAGCAGCAGATGGAGCCAGCTTAGATGGACAAGAAGGATGTGGTGCCTGTGCACAATAGAATTTTACTCAGCTGTAAAGAAAAACAAAAACGTGAACTTTGCAGAGTAGTGGATGGAACTGGAAAATGCATTAAGATAACTGAGGCCCTGGAGGTCAAACACTGCATGTCCTCTGATAACGGAGTACCGCTTTGATTTCTGAGATTTGTTAGTTTAACCTGGAATGTTGGTAGAGACCTGGACTAGAATGGATATTGGGGATGGGAGAAGAGGCATCACGGGAGGTGGGGATGGTTGAACATAGAACATGTGTGATCTGAAATGGAGGGAGTCTTAGGGATGCCTGGAGTGTGCGGTGGCTGGTCATACTGCATTCATAGGAAGCTGACAGATTTCTGATGCTCAGGCCCCAGTTTAATTATTTTTATTTGCATGTATTAACTAGACAGTGATGATTTCCCTTGTGACATTTTAAACACGTGTATGTTTTGATCATATTCACATCTCCCACCCCAACTAATTGCACCCTTTTCCCAATTAGTTCTTCTATTTTTCATATCATTTTTTTTCTGCGGCCCAATGAGTGTTTACAGGAGCAAGGGT